>NC_133327.1:622224648-622824648 GCF_042186555.1 Aquarana catesbeiana
AGAAAGAATAAAAGTTTCATCCACAATGGGGGTCACCTCACCGACCTCCGCCACAGCGCTGCAAGATCAAATAACAATAAAGTTCTGTTGTAATGAAGTGAAATCGGACTGTCTTGTGGGCTGTAGAGGGGTCCGGCCCCATTACCTCGGATAATGAAGGACATTTGGAAGTGGATGATCGGGAGACATCAGTGCCTGGTCTATTATATTCCAGACACAAAAACAGATTTGTAAAATTTCAAATGCCATTTACAGGTTATTATGCCATTTATGTAAAAAGGACGATTTAAAGAATTCCAGGCAAGGATATTTTATATATGGTTACATTGGTCCAAGTAATATACAGTGCCTTGAAAAAAGTATTCACCACCCTTGAGATTTCCACATTTTGTCATGTTACAACCGTAAACGTATTTTATTGGATTTTATGTGATAGACCAACACAAAGTGGCACATAATTGTGAAGTGGAAGGAAAACGATAAAATGGTTTTCAAATTTTTTACAAATTAATGTGAAAAGTGTGGCGTGCATTTGTATTCTGACAGATTTGGTTCGTGTCACCACGAGTAGTACTGCGGACACGGAAATAAGTACAACAGTGCCACGTCCCAATATATTATTGAAAGTAGAAGGAATTTTAGGATGGACTTTAGGCACCAAGCTAACATCTAATTAAAATTAGTAATACATTTTATTTACAAAACAAATAAACAAAAATTTAAAAACATTGACTATTCATATTATTGCGCCCTAGAAGAAATAACATTCCACCTAATAACCACAATTGATATTAGATACTTTCGTTAGCAAAAGAAACCAAGGATCAGACGCCATTGGCAATGAAGCATCAATTGTAATGTATTGCACTTGTATTCAGCCCCCTTTACCCCGATACCCCTAACTAAAATCTAGTGGAACCAATTACCTTCAGAAGTCACCTAATTAAGAAATAGAGTCCACCAGTGTGTAATTTAATCTCAGTGCAAATACAGCTGTTCTGTGAAGTCCTCAGATTTGTTAGACAACCTTAGGCTGGCCATACATGGGCCGAATTTCAAAAGAATTTTCTTTCAAAAATCTTATCTAAGAATTTTCGTTCAAATTTCACACCATTAATGGGCTGCAGCAACAGCCGATTTTCATGCATCAATCAAATTTGAGTAACTCCCGGGCATTTTTTGTGTCTACTGCAGTGACTTCCAGTTTCCAGGGGCATCAGCCAGGTATGGTAAATACATAGTTACACTAGTCCAATGTAAAAATATACCATACCTGGAACTCTTCTTTAAAGTGTAGGTCAGGGTAAAAAAAGAAATCAGTACAGGTTTGCGACACATGTGCATTTTATCACGTTTAAAAAACACTGCAAGTACACAAAAGTACCAGTTTTGCCAGAAATCCTGTGTGCCCTTAAAGTGGTTGTACACCCTGTACAACCACTTTTACCTACAGGTAAGCCTATATTAAGGCTTACCTGTAGGTGCTGGAAATATCTCCTATACCTCCACGGTCTAGGAGATATTTACAAAAAAGGCGATCGCCGATGACTACTGCGCATGTGCCGATGTCTATGGCACATGCGCACTTTAGAAAGGGCACATCGCGCCGTTTCTAATAGGGATCATGCCGTGACTAGCTGCCTCCTACGTGCATGCGCGGAGTTGACGTCACGCAACTCCAGCCAGTCACAGAGCCGGAGTTCACTGCCCCGGAAGGAAGAGGGGTGAAGATGGACACTCGCTGCTAATGGGGACAGCAGTGACATTGCCAGCTTCGGTTTCAGGTAAGTGACACATAATGGGCTACTATGCGATGCTTTACTTCCTCTTTAACTTCCCATTTGAGCTGACAGCACAGTGCCTCTGCTGCACTGAATTCCCAAGCAGTGGTGTCAGCCCTGCCTGCTGGACAACAGAAATCACTTGGGACACAGAAGACACTTGGGGAAATGTATTTCTGGGGGTATGCATATGTCAGTAGGAAACTGAGCAGCGGTTTGGGAATTTACAAGCCTGGTGATAATGCACAAGTGGTAATAAAAGTAATTTCTCACTATGGGAACAGGTAAAAAAAAAAAAACCCACTATGATTTTGTTTTAATTTTTTTTGTTTCGTTTCAATTCCTGCTATGTTTGTACATCACGTTTTCCTTTTTCTTCTCTGTACGTGTCTTCTGAATGTGTAGCCTATATCCCTATAGAGCTACGCTCAATAGCCTATACCACCTCTCAAGTCAATGCTTTTATACTGATCACAATCTTTTATGTGTTATTTGTAGCCTTAATTAACCCCGAAATGCGTTGGTTTAGGAGTCTAAATGATACTGAATCTGGGCTATATACGTTTTGCTTGCAGCACTTTCCTCCTTGCACACTCAGCAATTAAATCCTGACACTTTTTAAACTTAATGACCAGGTTCCATTCCAACAACCAGGTAGTTAAAAACGAGGCGCCACAAGTAATATTTTAAAATTCTTAAAGCGCAGTATAGTCAATTTTTTTAACTTTTACCTACAGGTAAGCCTATAATAAGGCTTACCTGTAGGTAAAAAGAATATCACCTAAATCTGTACGGTTTAGGGGATATCCCCTCGCAATGAGCCGCTGACTTCAGCGGCACATGCGCTCTGGGATTCTCGGCTGAAAGTCCGGCAGACCTTACCAGAAAGAAGTCTCCCGCGCGCATGCGCGACGACATTGCGGCTTTGGCCACTCACAGCACCAGAGCCGAGATACCCTTAGAATGAGTATCTCACCCAATCCATGCCGAGGGAGCTGACATTTTCCCTCGGCGTGGATTGGGTGAGATAGCTCATTCTAAGGTAAATATTTCATAATGAGCTAGTATGCGGGTGCATACTAGCTCATTATGCCTTTTCCCTTACAGGTGTAGAAAAAGAAAAAAAAAAAAAGTCAGCGCTTTAACTACTGCACTGTATTGTATAGTGAGAAAAAAAAAAAAAAAAAAAATCTAAAAAACCATACATTACGACAAAACTCCAGCTCAATAAACGCTGTTTTAATTTTGCATAAGTACAGAATAAATGAAAATTCTGTACTGTACAATACAATGATGTACAGCGCGTCGTTCGGGTGGGGAGAGCAGGTCGTAAGTCAGAGTGGTCGTTAAACAGGTAAGTCGTTAAACGAGGGGTATCTGTACTCTTCAAATGAGGATTTTCACATGAATGTTCATTCAGAAATCTTCTAGTGTATGGCCTCCTTAAGGAACATTTGTACAAAGTGATTTTTGTACATTCAATGGCTTGACAGATGTCATTTGAAAGTACTTCAAAGTTTTGTTAGCTTTTAACATTAGATTTGGAATGAACACACTTTTTCCCCCCAAACAAAAACCACATTCACTGTACAAATTTGATTGTAGAGAAAAAAAAAAAAAAAAAAAAAATTCCATCCTGCTCCTTCAAATTTTCTCTTTACTGTGGTCGAAAACAACGCCGATTGGATTCCACTAGTGATCAGAAAATCGAACTGTTCCTATAACAAGAAAAAAAATTTTCGGACACATTTTGAACAGTGTATGGCCACAGCTTAAAGTGACTGTAAATTCAGAAATGAAATAGGAAGAAAGCATATCCCTCTATAGTGTGCACTTGTCTCAGTCCAGAGCACTAAGTGTCATATTTGTCTGCCGCTTTGTTCCTCTGCTATCAGCATGAATCGTTTGACAAGTTTTCCTGACACCAAGAGAAAAATGGTGACGCGAGGGACCTCTAGCTGATTGACAGCCTCAGCTCTGTGTGCAGGGGGGGTGTCCCTTCCCTCCTATCAGCTATCAGAGCTCTCCTCATTGAGCTCTAAGTGTAGACTTCAGCTCTCCGTCCCCTTTTTTTTCTGAACTCAGACAAGCTTTAACATTCAGCACATTGAATGGCTGTAGAGAAGAAAGGGCTGCAGATAAACAGGTACAACTTATGTAGGATTTGTTTAATCTCTGCATCACCTGAGGCCAGTCACTTCACAGGGTATATGCAAGGGTTTACAACCACTTTAAGCTATGAATGGAGTCGGGGCTTAACTTCTTAATCCCCTTATAAAATGCCATAATTCCTGACTCGGTTTCTAAAGCTGGCTACACACTATTGGATTTTAGAATGAAACAATTTGTATGAAAAATCTCAGTACATTCGACAGCTTGATGCATGTTTTTTTTTTTTAAAGTTGTTAAAAATTTAGTTTTTAACTTTTGCATTTGGTCTTTAACCAAACATTATTATTATACAGGATTTATATAGTGCCAACAGTTTGCGCAGCGCTTTAGGAGGAGAAGGAGAACAAACTACATTACACGGTTTGAAAAAAAAAAAAAGAAAAAAAAAAAAACACATTTACTGTTGAGGAATTTTGTCCCACGGTTCATCGGTGCACTCACCCCAGCAGTTTTCTTCCTCTCTCCTCCCTCGGCGGCGCTGGCCTTTCTACAATGGGCACCCCAGCTGTGACAGCTTGCAGCTTCACAGCCGGGTGCCCACTGCGCATGCGCGAGTGGTGCTGCGCCTCTGTGATTGGTCCCAAAGTCTTCTAGGACCTGTCCTGTGTCCCAGAAGACTTCAGGAGGGAGGGGGAAGGAGAACCTAAGGCGACTGGAACGGAAGTGGCTGCGGGTACCTGTCAAAGCTGGATACCTGCTCCCCCCTCCTCCTCCCCAAAAGCCCAGGTTTTACCATCTGGAGCTGGGGAGGAGGCCTTAAAGCGGAAGATCCACTTTTGGGTGGAACTCTGCTTTAACATTTTTAAACACAATTCTACTAGTGTATGACCAACTTCTCATTTTCTGGGAGTTTTGGGTGTTCTTGGCCACCTGTTTGTGGTCCAAGAGAGATGAATTAAACAGTCAAGTGGTCTAACTTTTCAGCATCTACCAAAAAAAAAAAATCTCAGTTATGGGCGACTTCCTTTTTCTCTTCTGTAGTGCTGCACTGCTTGTCTGTTAGAAGTAGATGTAAATCCCAAATGAATGACATTTACTTTGCCAAAACATTGTATCATACAATTGGCATTTTTTCGTTTCCTTTCATAAACCTTTGTTTTCACTTTCATCCTTTGCAGCATCTCCATGCTGTGATCTCCTTCGGCTCTTTCCAGCCACTGTTCTCTCTACATGCACTCCACCAACAGATGCAGAAAAACACCACCTATTATCACTAAAAAACACCCTTAAAGTGTTACTAAACCAGGACCCTGCATGCACAATATCTGGTCTCCCACAGTACACAGAATGTGGAAATGCAATAGTTTTAGTAAATATTAACTGCTAAACTACCTTTTCTCATCAGCAGTATATAGCAGTCCTGTGACTTCTATTAGTGTCTGGTTAAAAGCTTGTAGGAGTTTCATTCCACTCTGACTGTCCCATCAGCTGCAGTACCCCTGACCCTCTGTCTGGACAGTGCTGATTGGCCCTATCCTGTTCACATGCACCCTCCCAAGAAAAAATAAAAAAACACCTCTATAGCAATACAAATCCAAACTGAGCATGTGCAGAGTGCCCCCCAAAGCGATATACTATCAGCAGATGGATTTGGGGGGGGGGAAACACCACAGTAAAAGAAGGGGAGGATCAGAGAAGACAGGATTAAACAGCCTTTTTTTTTTTACAATGCAGAAGGTTAAAGGGGTTGTAAAAGTTCACGTTTTATCCCTTAAAAAAAAAAAAAAAAAAAAAAATTATGTTATACTTACCTGCTCTGTGCTATGGTTTTGCACAGAGAAGCTCTAATCTTCCTCCTCTGGGGTGCCCTGCCCCCCACTTCCATGTCACTGCATTTGATTGACAGCAGCGGAGCAAATGGCTCCTGCTGCTATCAATCTGTCCAATGATGAGAGAGAGAGGACACAGGCTGAAGCCGCTGGCGCCCTTGCCATCACTGGAACGGTTTGGGCACTGCAAGTAAAAGGGGGGCTCTGGGGGGAGCTGCAGCAAATTAAAAAAAAAAAAAAAAAAAAAAAGTTTTTCACCTAAATGCATTAAGATGAAAAACCTTGAGACTTGACAACCACTTTAACCCTTTAGAGGTTCCACAGTGAGTATAACAAGCATACTTTACAGCATATACAGACTGGTTTTACTGTCTGTGGTTTAGTCAGTGACCTTGCCTAGGCTGAGATGATGTCATCAGTTTGCTGCAGGCAGAAGGAAGCATTTCCTCAGTCTTCCCTACCCAGTGATCATACTGCAACATTGTAACTTTTTACCATGCCACAAGGTGGGAGACTGCAGCAGGGGCTGATCTGTGTCCGACACTTGTGAACACAATCAAGAACTGCACAGGCAGAAGAACTATGTGACGGTCATCGCCGAGATGGCATGCTGACCCTGAAGGGTGTCCAAACAAAGATGGCCCTATCCTAGTGAGAGTTAAAGCAGGTGAAGGTATTGTCGTGGAGAGGTAATAAATATCTGCAACTGTTAAAATGACGCATCACTTACTATGCATGGACTTCACATCAAAAATAAACTTGTTGACAGGTCCACTTTAAAGAGAAAGGGGCACCATAATGAAAGAACAGGACACTGACCTCATGTTGACCAGATGTGGTGGCACTGCTGGTGCTGGAAGTGGTCCCTCCATTGGTGAATACAAAAGGACTGTGAGGGCTGCACACAGCAGACGGGGTGATAAACGGGTGGATGGTTTGGACACACAGAGGTCGGCGGACAGTTCTCGTTGAAGCTGTGAGCACTCAGTGTTCAGCAGAGGTGAGGTCCCAACAGCGTGGGAAACGTGGTCCTGCTGGCTGCTCGGGGGCGGTGATAGCAGCAGTGGTGGCAGCACTGGGGGATGACTGGCGTTCTCTGGTGCTCCAGATACATGGAACAAGGTTTGGCGGCACCATTCTGAGGAAGGCATCCATTAGGACTGGCTTTAACTTGGGACTCCTCGGAGCCTGGGGGCGGTTGATCTACGTCACAGGCTGTGGGGTGGTCCGTGCAGGAAGGTTTTGGATGGAGGCTCCCATTACTGTGTGCCGTACAGTCGCTGTTCCTGCTGTCCACAGCCATCCTCTTCCCAGTGCCAGTCATCGAAAGGTCTGTGAAGGAACAGAACATGTAGACTGTGGAATTCAACTGCAGATGTCCTAGAATGACCAAAGCTATAAAACTCTACTCAGCCAAAATCTGTCTGCTAAGATTTATGTCTGTGTCCCCATTGGGGGGTGGTCTTCACTTCCTGCCTAGTGACACCAGGACAAGAAATGAGGGGGGTCTGGGTGTCCCATCAGAGGGACATCTCATCGTTTCCCAACATCCGATTTCTGGGAGAGGAAGTTAGTGCATGTCTCTTTAATGGAAATAAGGATAAAAAAAAAAAAATCCTGACAGTGTTATTCTTTCCCACATCTTTATAAAAATAAATTTCAAATGAAGCTGCACTAAGAATCAGGGATCTACAATAAAAGGTAAAAAAAGTCACAATATAGCAGGCATTGTAAAAGTGGAATTAAAACTATATCTGAGCACCACCCACTGAAATGCTATTTAATTCATTTTAATATTCAAAACAAACTCCCCATCCATCCATATAGCTATCCAGGTCTCCATGCTTTATTTTGTTGGGAAGTCTGAAAAACACCCCCCTAGCATTTTTAGCTGTGGCCATCTTGAATAAGTGCAGATGATTCATGTAGCATTTACTTCCTGGAGTCCATCTGCCCTTGGCTCAGGCATGCATGCAGGAGGGTGTGCTAAGCTGAGAAGTCCCTCTATGAAAGAAAAAAAAAATGCCCATGAAGACTTCTGGAATTTGGCCTAGGCTAGAAATCAGAAAGCTACGGAAGAAATGTTTAGAAAAAGGTTTAAACAAGTAAAAATAATATACCTTCCAGTCTATTCACTAATGCTTCATGCATCTTCCCCTCCCCTCTCTTGCCCCTCTCTTCCTTCCCCCCCCCTCCTTCCTTCCTCCCCTCTCCATCTTCCTTCCTTCCTTCCTTCCTCCCCCTCTCCTTCCTTCCCCTCCTCCTCCTCCTTCCTTCCCCCCCTCCTCCTCCTTCCTTCCTCCCTTCCTTCCTTCCTTCCTCCCTTCCTTCCTTCCTTCTCCCTTCCTTCCCCTCTCCTCCTTCCTCCCCCGCTCCTCCTTCTCCCCTCTCCTCCTTCCTTCCTTCCTCCCCCTCTCCTCCTTCCTTCCTTCCTCCCCTCTCCTCCTTCCTTCCTTCCTCCCCCTCTCCTCCTTCCTTCCTTCCTCCCCCTCTCCTCCTTCCTCCCCCTCTCCTCCTTCCTTCCTCCCCCTCCTCCTCTCCTTCCTTCTTCCTCCCCTCTCCTTCCTTCCTTCTCCCCCTCCTCCTCTCCTTCCTTCCTTCCTCCCCCTCCTCCTCTCCTTCCTTCCCCTCCTCCTCTCCTTCCTTCCTTCCTTCCTCCCCTCCTCCTCTCCTTCCTTCCTTCCTTCCCCTCCTTCTCTCCTTCCTTCCCCCCTCCTCTCTCCTTCCTTCCTCCCCCTCCCTTCCTTCCTTCCTCCCCCTCCCCTTCCTTCCTTCCTCCCCTCTCCTTCCTTCCCCTCCTCCTCTCCTTCCTTCCTCCCCTCCTCCTCCTTCCTTCCTCCCTTCCTTCCTTCCTTCCTCCCCCTCTCCTCCTTCCTCCCCCTCTCCTCCTTCCTTCCTTCCTCCCCTCCTCCTTCCTTCCCCTCTCCTCCTTCCTTCCCCTCTCCTCCTTCCTTCGCTCCCCTCTCCTCCTTCCTTCCTTCCTCCCCTCCTCCTCTCTTCCTTCCTCCCTCCTCCGCTCTCCTTCCTTCCTTCCTCCCTCCTCCTCCTCCCCCTCCTCTCCTCCTCCTTCCTTCCTCTCCCCTCCTCCTTCCCCTCTCCTCCTTCCTTCCTCCCCCTCCTCCTTCCTCCTTCTCCCCTCCTCCTCTCCTTCCTTCCTTCCTTCCTCCCCTTCTCCTTCCTCTCCTCTCCTCCTCTCCTTCCTTCCTCCCTCCTCCTCCCTTCCTTCCGCCTCCTCCTCTCCTCTCCTCTCCCTCCTCCTCTCTCCTCTCCTCCTCCCTCCCCCCTCTCCTTCCTTCCTTCTTCCTCCCCCTCCTCCTCTCCTTCCTTCCTTCCTCCCCCTCCTCCTCTCCTTCCTTCCTTCCTCCCTCTCCCCTCCTCTCCTTCGCTTCCTTCCTCCCCCTCCTCCTCTCTTCTTCCTTCCTCCCCTCCTCCTCTCCTTCCTTCCTTCCTCCCCCTCCTCCTCTCCTTCCTTCCTTCCTCCCCCTCCTCCTCTCCTTCCTTCCTTCATCCCCCTCCTCTCTCCTTCCTTCCTTCCTTCATCCCCCTCCTCCTCTCCTTCCTTCCTTCCTCATCCCCTCCTCCTCTCCTTCCTTCCTTCCTTCCCCTCCTCCTCTCCTTCCTTCCTTCCTTCCCCTCCTCCTCTCCTTCCTTCCTTCCTTCCTCCTCCTCTCCTTCCTTCCTTCCTTCCTCCCCTCCTCTCCTTCCTTCCTCCCCCTCCTCCTCTCCTTCCTTCCTCCCTCCTCCTCTCCTTCCTTCCTCCCCCTGCCTCCTCTCCTTCCTTCCTCCCCCTCCTCCTCTCCTTCCTTCCTCCCCTCCTCCTCCTTCCTTCCTCCCTCCTCTCCTTCCTTCCTTTCCTCTCTCCTTCCTTCCTCCCCGTCCTCCTCCTTCCTTCCTCCCCCTCTCCTCCCTTCCTTCCTTCCTCTCTCCTTCTTCCTTCCTCCCATCCTCTCCTTCCTTCCTCCTCCCCCTCTCCTCCTTCCTTCCTTCCTCCCCCTCTCCTCCTTCCTTCCTTCCTCCCCCTCTCCTCCTTCCTTCCTTCCTCCCCCTCTCCTCCTTCCTTCCCCAAATGTCAACATTGGTGAAGGGTGGAAGCGGTGCAGAGGGGATACTTTTGCCTAGAGATAAAAAGCTTACGGGAGATATTTACTGAAACAGATGCGCAGAGAATCTGGTGCAGCTGTGCAAAGCAACCAATTTAAACAATATGTTGCGCTACGAGGTACGTCACTTCCACGGTTGCATCTGGTCCTCCTCCTTTCCACTGCTGCCTTCTGGGACCTGTGTGTGTCCCAGAAGACAACAGGAACATTCAGAAAGTGCTGCACGACTCGCGCATGCACAGTACAAAACTGGCTGTGAAGCCTGAAGGCTTCACTGCCCATTTCCCTGACTCGCAAAGCAGGTGCCTGCACCCAAAGCCGATAGATAGATCGGCTTGGGCTGCTGACATCGCAGGCTCCTTGGACAGGTAAGCGTCCTCATATTAAAAGCCAGCAGCTATAGTATTTGTAGCGGACTTTCCCCCAGGCTGGAACTCCTCTTTAAGTTTTGACAAAACCTAGAAGCGCATTGGTTACCAGCCAGCAAGTGATCATAAGCAACTAAGACCACACCATAAAAGAGTTATAAGAAATGAAACACAACCACAGCACAATATAAAATCACACACAATGGGATTCTGGGAATTCGGTGCCTGCATTAAAGGGCAAAAACAAACATTCTTAATCTGGATATGCACACAATATTCCATGAAAATGGCATTATAACTGTCTATCGGCTAAGCCAGCAGCCAAGACCAGGCGCCATCTGTTAGCCCATGAACTTTAATGGGTGGAGGAACAACAAAAGTAAAAGCAAGCTCTTTGAGAAAAAAATATTTCCATAGGACACTTGACACACTGCAAAAATGTAAATGGGCTCTTAGGGCCCATTCACACCATCATGTTGTGGTAACACGTGTTACCATAACGCATATTAAAAAGGCATTAGAATAATGCAATGCCATTCATTCTGAATGGCGCTTCAATACACCTGCCTTCGGACATGCATTGCAGAGCAGCGCAACAGGTTTTGCAGTGCAGTGTCAAAAATAAATAAATAAATAAAATAAATAAATGGTGCCTGCATGCATGTCCATCAGGGGGCGTTATTCAGAATGAATAGCCCCAAATAGCACCAATGCATTTGACATACCTTGCCATGCATTACAGTAGCAAGGTGGTGTTAAAAAGCCCTCTGAGCGCATCTACATTCTTGTGTTGCAGAAACGCATTTTCAATGGCACCCTAGCACACCAAGGGCTCGGTAATACTTGCTTTAGTCTATGAAGAGTAACCCGTGTTTGGATTGCTCTTTAGTGAACAATTGACAAGAAAATGAGGTGTTGTACCTGAAGGGAGTCACTTTGGGACGGGGGGGCACGTGGAACCCAGAATCCCTTGGAGAGGTTGGGAAACCCTTGTTTCAGCTCCCCATGCACCTCCTATCTCTACATCACCCGGTGTCTATTAGGGGCACAGGGTGACTGAGAAAATGATGAACAGCTACTTAATGGAACAGTAATATTTATCCACAATATCTCCCAGGAAATATGCAAAGATTATTTCTGGTTTATTTGATTCAGAACTATACATGTTAATTCAAGGAGCTGATCACATTGGCCTCTGTACAATGTAGGAGACAAATAGTCTGCTACTGGTGGTCTCCTGCTATTGTGTGAAGATGTTCTGCGTTTATACTCACGATAATGTGTATTGCAGTTTGTAAGCTAGGAGACAAGTCTGAGTGTGCAGTTTGTATTGATAGGGTACTCAGATCAGGAGGAGGGGGGGGGGGCGGTTCTTCAAGTGTATAAATGCCTGTATTCTTGTTCAAATAATGAGTTCCAGCTTTGCAGCCAAACAAGTCCTGCCTAACTCTTGGTTGTAATATGCAGCTATAATATCTAATATCTATATTCAGACTGGAGGAAGCGGTATATGACGGAAGCACGGTGTCATCTCCTCACCGCCTGCTTTAACCCCTTGATCGTTTCAGTGTGCTTGCAGAGTGACCCCATTCACTGGTTTGCGGTCGGCAGGCTTAGCAGGGGAAATAAATTCTTGCTGTAGCATATGTACACCCGCGGCCATTGCCTCTGTGGCAAAAGGGGGGTAGCAGTCGGGGAGGGGGGGGGGGGGGCGGCGTGGCTCAACCACAGGGTTTTACTGCCCCCCAAACCACTAGTGTGAATGATCCTGAAGAAAATTCATGGCACCACACATACGCAGGAGTGCCGTCATACGTTATGGTAACCTGCAGTAATGTATGAATATTAGCGCACACTGCTACGACGCACAAGTATGAATGTTATCTATAGCATTGGGTAATGTACCAAAATTTGCAGCATGTCTAAATTTTAAAGATAGGACATTTTGGGGCACTGGCAGCCCATTCAACGTTCTGATTAACAATAAAGAGCAACATAATGCGCATTAACACATCGCAAAAACGTAAACGGCCCCTTAGTGTCCACATTAATGCTGCAGTTTAACCATAAAATTCCCTTTGGACACCCATTTACAGTGCTCATAACTCCCGAATCTCCGCCAAGAACAGTCCAACAGTTCATAAAAAAAAAAAAAAAAAGTACCATTTCCCACGGCTGGTAAATCGCCAGGAGTGGAATGAATTTTAAAAAGTTATTTTTTATTTCTTCATCTTTTCAACCTGCTCTACATTACTGCAATCTTGCTTCAAAAAAAAAAAAAAAAAAAAAAAAAAAAAAAAAAAATTTACAGGTATAACATAAAATAACAAATTTTTGCTCTGAAACGTTGCATTCCTGATTTATGACTTCGGCCTCATGCACACTGCTGCCGACATTTTTGGGGCTTTTGGTGTTTTTTGGCCAAGCCCCTGAACGAACCTCAAAAAAAAAAATAAATAAATAAATAAAAAATTGCAGTGTGTAACACATACACTCACCAGCCACTTTATTAGGTCCACCTGTTCAATTGCTTGGTAACACGAATTGCTAATCAGCCAATCACATGGCAGCGACTCAATGCATTTAGGCATCTAGGACGTGGTAAAAAAAACAACTTGCTGAAGTTCACACCGAGCATCAGAATTGGGAAGAAAGGGGAGTTAAGTGACTTTGAACGTGGCATGGTTGTTGGTGCCAGACGGGCTGGTCCGAGTATTTCAAAAACTGCTGATCTACTGGGATTTTCACGCACAACCATCTTTTGGATTTACAGAGAATGGTCCGAAAAAGAATATCCAGTGAGCGGCAGTTGTGCAGACGAAAATGCCTTGTTGATATTACAACCAAGATATGCAGATTACCATCTCTGAACGCACAACAGATTGAACCTTGAAGCAGATGGGCTACCGCAGCAGAAGACCACACTTGGTGCCACTCCTGTCCGCTAAGAGCAGGAAACTGAGGGTAAAGCAGGCTCATCAAAATTGAACAATAGAAGATTGGAAAAATGTTATTTGGTCTGATGAGTCTAGATTTCAGCTGCGAAATTCAGATGGCAGGGTCAGAATTGGCCGTAAACATGAAAGCATGGATTCATCATGCATGACATCAACAGTTCAGGCTGGTGGTGGTGTAATAGTGTGGGGGATATTTTCTTGGCACACTTTGGGCCCCTTAGTACCAATTGAGCATCATTTAAATGCCTGAGTATTATTGCTGACCATGTCCACCTCACCACTGGTTTCTTGAACAGGACAATGAGGTCACTGTACTCCAATGGCCTCCACAGTCACCAGATCTCAATCCAATAGATCACCTTTGGGATGTAGTGGAAGGGGAGCTTTGCATCATGGATGTGCAGCCGACAAATCTGCAGCAACTGCGTGATGCCATCATTTTAATATGGACCAAAATCTCTGAGGAAGGTTTCCAACACCTTGTTGAATCTATACCACGAAGAATGAAGGCAGTTCTGATGGCAAAAGGGGGTCCAGCCCGGTACTAGCAATGTGTACCTAAGTGGCCGGTGAGTGTATACCTGAGGTAAACATGCACATTTTACACAGCAATAATGTTAATGTGTGAATAGGCCCAAAGACTGAAGTGCAATGAAAACACAGCAAAGGTAGTTTGTGTCTACTTAAGTCAAATAAGGGGAATAGGGTGGGGGAAGAGAATTTGGAGTCTCTGCACTTG
Organism: Aquarana catesbeiana; assembly: GCF_042186555.1. Classification (NCBI taxonomy): domain Eukaryota; kingdom Metazoa; phylum Chordata; class Amphibia; order Anura; family Ranidae; genus Aquarana; species Aquarana catesbeiana. Next base: position 622,238,535 of record NC_133327.1, read on the forward strand.
GCTTTCTGAATGAGCCCACAAGTGGCGATATTATAAGTCGTGCCCTGCGAACGCGGCAACGATGAATGCGAGGAAGTGTGAAGTTGTTTCACTGCGCGCTGTGTGTTTGTCTGAGGAGCGTGTGTTTGTTCTGTGCACAGAGAGGCCTGAATACCAGCCCCGGCCATGAATGGGCCTTTCTGTCAGGAAATGTATGAGTGAACTCTGGCCGAGAGTCAGGCCTCTTTCATCCTGCAGAATCTGCGCAGAACACGGCCTGGACAGACGTATAGAAAAGTTACCTCAGAGCTCACATCTCCAGACGGCAACCCGCCAGCAGCTCTCACACTTTAAAATGATTTAATTTCCTTCACGAGCAGCCAGAAAAAAAAAAAAAAAAAAAAGCCAAAATCTGACGGGAGGTTTCCGCACCTTAGACGGGGGAGAAAAAAAAAATTTAACAGTTTCATGCCTTTATAAAAAAATAAATAAATCACCCTTTTATTGTGGTCCGGGCCATACAATGTCCAGAAAACAGGCAAAAGGCTCACGAAAAAATAAAAAAATAAAAATGAAACCGCCTAAATTTTTCAGCCTACTTTACTGTCAATAGGGAACGTTTGTTGAGAGAAGTATGTAGCCCCCACCCATTGTGGACCTTCTGAAAACGCCAGTTGCCTGCCTACCGCCGACTTCAAATAGTTTAAGTCGCTGCCCTGGAACAAACCGGCAGATCAAAAAAATTTTTTTTTTTTTTTTAAAGTCAGAGTTCCTAATATGAATACTTTTTCTAAGTCAGTGCCTTCAAAAGCGTCAAAGCCATTGGATAAGCATGACAGCCAGGAAACTATTATATTCTGAAGGACGAGGTCAGCAATGGTCACTTACTTACTTTTCCACTACTGTAGTTCTCTGCTCTGTGATTGCTAAATTCGATCACAACACACTTTCCAGAACTTCATACTCCATGCACCTTTCTGCAACAAAGTTAGAAATGCTGCCTCGCTCCTTTGTTATCCCTGCTCACAGGTTTTCCTGACACCTAGAAGTAAAAAAGTGAGGGGGAGGCAGCATCAGCACACAGCCTGTGATTGACAGTTTGAGCTCTGTGCCTGTGTGCTGTATGCCCCCTAGTTTCTAAAGGCCAAGAAAAACTGTATAAAATTCTGGACTTTGAAAAGCTGGAGCTGAGAGAGGGCTGCGGATCAATGAGTACAACTTACCTAGGAGGATTTGTTTAATCTCTGTGCGTCACCTGAGGTCAGTCACTTTACTGTGTATATGTAAGGCTTTACAACCACTTTAAAACGTGTATGTAAAGTCATAACGTGTTTGTTTTGGATATTGTTGGTAAGGGTTAGAACCTATGTAACCTTTTAATGCTATCTAGGTAGATTTATGTTCTCTACCTGTCCTGGAAACCATCATCACAGAGAGAAAGTGATGGGAAAGCCAGAATAAAGATGGGAGGGTAGAGTTCGTAATGCACTATCAGTAAAATTTGTGTGAAAATTCTCAGTACATTCAATGACTTGATAAAGGTCGTTCAAAGCATTCAAAATTTTGTTTGCCAACATTCAATTTAAAGACCAATTGACCACAAACACTGTTAGAAATTCTATAAACAAGTCAACCCTCTGATGAAATCCTAAGGACGTAACGCGGAGACACAAGTGTAAGGTCATTACGCTACGAGCATTCCCAGGAGTTTGAGGAAGCAGGATCAATCTGTATTAGGCAGAGAGAGCGATATAAAGGGAATTTGATAAGCTATCCATCTGTCTATGTGAATGTGAGTAATTTTTAAGCTTTTATTGTAATAAATCTGTGTTTTATGGAAAGCACCACAAAGGCTCTTTGTTTTTTGGAGCTGTTGCTAAACTCTAGAACAGGGATATGCAATTAGCGGACCTCCAGCTGTTGCAAAACTACAAGTCCCATCATGCCTCTGCCTCTGGGTGTCATGCCTGTGGCTGTCAGAGTCTTGCTATGCCTCATGGGACTTGTAGTTCTGCTACAGCTGGAGGTCCGCTAATTGCAAATCCCTGCTCTAGGAGGAGTAACCTTGAGAGGCTGGTATGACTACAGTCCTAGGAGCTGCGCCTGGAAAAAGCCTTAAGGAGAGAGAGGAGTGAAAGATTACCCCTGTGGGGTATTTGGCTTATGTGAACTCCTCCAATTTAAGAGGTCCAATTATCCAGGTGAGAGCACACCCAAAAAAGCACGACTGGAAGTGATTTATTGGGTGGCACACATGCAGTTGTGTGAAGATTGCACTGGAGATGAAATAAAGACTCAGTACTGATTGATACACGTTATAGGGAACTTTTGATCCACACCGATTGCACTTTCATTATGCACCATCAGTGATTTATTATACATGGGTGTTCTAGCATTATTTTTGTATATGTATGGTCACTATTGGCAATCTTATATTGTTTGTTCACATTTGTCTCACTTTATGCAACGCATCACACCGCTGTAGCAACACTATACAGCGCATCACACCGCAACACAAAGTAACAAAAACAAAAACAAACAAACAAACTACACACACACACACACACACACACACACACACACACACACATACACTTCCTGCTGCCATCTTGTTTTTCTACACTCAATCATTGCTCAGGAAGGGATGCCACGGGAAATAAAGCATACAACATAAAAAGGTAATGCCACCCAACACAGCGCAACAAAATGCTAACTGCAAGTAAGCGAATTGTAATTGCATCGGAAACATGCATAAAAAAAAAAAAAAAAAAAAAACACACACCACAAAAAACAAAAGCACTTTAACACATCCCAGTACAGATATCGTAATGCCTGTGCTGTGATGTGAACCAGCCCTCACTCTCACTTCCTGTTGTCTCCAAACAGAAAACAAAGGGGGAAGGTCCCCAACAGGGCACAAATGCCAAATTAATAGACAGGGGTTTTTAACTCTTCTTTACTTTACCCAAAACTGAATAAAGTTTTAGCTGTGGGATATGCTTTAACCAGTTGAGGACATTAAACGAGCCACAAAACACCCAATAAAACTGGCATGCAAGCGATGTGTAGTACACCCCCCCCCCCGAAACATGCCGAAAATTGCCAGCTGCAAAAATAACGGCCGGCAATTGCTGTGAAATACAGCAGCTGTATTTGCTGCTGAGGTCAAAGAAATGGACCACCTGACAGCGGGGTTTATGAAGATGGACATTCATATCCACTGTTACCATTATCTGAATATCAAATAAATGAGCTTCTGCATGACATCAGTATAAGCAACCTGACCAGAAAAACTACAATTTTCATATAAAATGTTCCTATTTAAAAGCCAGCTTCACCTTTTACACCCATATTTAGGGGTAACATAGTAGAAATAAGACCACCACCCTCCACCTGTGCTGTGCTGACCCTGCGATTCTATTTTCCCCAAATGTGGAAAACTCGACTGCATAATTTGTGGGGGTGGGGGTGTACTGCGTTTGTGCTTTCCGCTGATTAAAAAAAATGGGTCTGGTCATTTGGGTGTCGGTATTCAGATGTGAGAGCTGAAGTGGTAAAAAAAAAAAAAAAAAAAAAAAAAAAAAAAAGGCATTGTATCTGATGGACTGCTATACAACAGGACCCCACTTCACACATTGCAGATAATCACTGATGGCTTTGGACACCCTCCTGCGACCTCAGCAGAGCGTCATTTACAAGCCACGTAAAAAGGAAAGAAAGCGAGCCAACGTTACAAAAACAAATACAACGGGTCATTTAGACACTAGTAAATGTAGCAGGGTTTCGAAAAGATAACATAATACACATTGATATAATATAGTGTAAAACGTTGGGGCAGCTTGAAGTCAGAAACCCCAAACTCTTCAATAGAAGCTAAAATGTACAAACAGTCCCATCTTAGCTGTGATGACACTACAGTAAGTAAACACAAGATAGAATATTGTAATGGATGCGTTTACCTATAATAAGCCATCAGATTCTTGTGACCTAAACTAGAAGAGGGCCATTGCTTTTGGCCAATACAGTTTAAGTGCCGGTTCACACTAGTGTGATGTGAGAACCGTGTGAATCCACATCGCACCTGAGATCTGCGAATCGCTGCGGATGTCAATGTAAAGTTAACGTCACCCCCAGATTGGTCAGCAGATCGCAGTGTGAACTGTGAAATGGTGCAGGAATCGGATCACATAAGTGTGAACACCCATGTGATCTGATTCCAGTGCGGACCAAAAAAGGATCCTGTACCATTTTGGTGCGGTGCGAATCACATGCGATGTCTGGCATCGCACTAGTGTGAACCGGACCTGAACTGATTAAATAAGACATTTGGGGTCCCAGAATACGGGCCCACCACCGTTTGGTCTTCCTGTCCAGTCTTTACAAATGACTAGTCAAGTAAGCTGGCAACCCAGCTACAAGTATTCCTGGGACTGGGGAGAAAATGTGTCATTGGGGGCGTGGACGAACGCCATAAAAAAAAAAAAAGGCAGCTGCAGAGTGGATAGCGATAACTCATGAACGGTTGAGGAATGGTGTTGGAGTTAAAAGTTTCTTTTATGGATTTTATTCATTTTCTCAGCACTGGTAAACGTGGCCCCTACAAGATGGTTAGAGCCAATTCTTGGCTTTGCATTAGAACACTGCGCATTTTCATCTAAGCGCCAATATTCTAGTATTTCTTCACAGTAATGCAGATTTCATGCGCCTTTTCCTTACGTCTGGATACATCAAGAACATCCATGAAAGTAAACGCATGAATTTCTGTGCTTCTATGGAATCGAAAATGCTTTTGATGGAAGGTCAATGCATTATGAAAAGAGCAAATTTTGCCCACGTGCTGCTTTTTGCATGTAGCAAAAGAGGTGAGATGTACTGAAGACTGAAGTAGTATTAGCAGAACCTACGTCAGCAACATTCACCTCTTCAATTTCCCTGAGCTGGACATACCAGATATGCAAACATAACAAATGTACTTGGAGAAGATCATCTTCAATGCCCCACTCTGGGCACCAGAAAAAAAAAAAAAAAAGGAGAAGAGCATCTAACCCTTGTGATGTGTGTGTGGGGATGACAACGACACTGCAAAGGTTTTTTTTTTTTTTTCTTAACCTCAGACTTCAACTTTAAGTTTTATATAGCCAGCAATTTGTGATTAAATTGATGGAGGATCTCTGCGGTGATCCTACCTAGATCAAATACTGAACAAAGCATTACACATGGTATGGTTCTGCGCTTTGTGATCAATTGAAAATATTGATCGAAAATACAATCAGAAGCATCATTGTAGTCCGATCTGACACACACACACACACACACACACACTTGATTGTTCATAAGCAACTGACAAAATCCAGCATGGCTGTTTGGCTTGAAACTGATCAAGAGCCCGCTAAATCCACCAAAATGGATTATCTACATTTGCATTTTTTTTATTCAATGCGAGCAGTTTGGTTGCAACGAATGATCAACCGAATGATCCTATTGATTTGATATCTTAAGGTGGCCATAAACAGTTCAGATTTTGGCGGATTCCTGCTGGATCGACTGACATCTGAGCTGTAGGTGGCCCTGTGGGCAAACCTCCGCTTGATCAATAGATAGACTTTAAATAAAAAGGAAAAAAAAAATCGGCTGGAAAATTTTGGAGCAAACCGCGCCTGCATCCAATCAGACGCAGGCACTCTCCGGGTAATTAGCTGCTGCATACAATAGCTGTCATTCCTCTATCCTTGCCGTTTAGCATGGATGGATGAAAGAGTCAACCAATTTCTTTCATTCAGCCCAGGGGTGTGAAAGAAAAGAAATCTACACGTGTATGGCCAGCTCTAATCTATCATCTCCAACGCAAAGAATAAACCGCACTAACCAACAACCACCAAACAACAACTAATTCATTGCTACAACTACTCTAGATCTCCTTCTTTCCAGCTTTCATTCCATCTATTTCTACATCTCTTATCCCCCCGTCTATGGCATCAATCCAAATCTATATACAATCTATAACACACACACACACACACACACACACACACACACACACACACACACACACACACACACACACACCAAATCAGTTGACTACCAATCTCTCCTGTTCTCATCCACCCCTCTCATCTAAAAGAGATCAAGATTACATTTTTCAAATGAGAATCAAGTTACATCGATAAATAACTTTATATCAAAAGAACGGCAACGGTCCAGCAGACGACGCAGTAAAAAGCTTATTTTTAATTTTTTTTGTTTGTTTTTCCAATGGTTGAACTCAACGGGCCTTTTTTTAACCTATATATCTAATGTCATTTTAGCAGTTGCACAAAATGCTGTAAAAATAAAATACATTTTCTTGTTAAAAAAATAAAAAAAATAAAATAATAATAATAATAATAATAATAATAATAAAATACACACACAACGGGTGCGTAATCATCCTACATATATGATTTGTGAGGAATCAATGAGAGGTCCCAGAGTGTATTGGTGGGACTTTCGCTCAGTCTACATGGATTCAGAGACCTGATCTGCGCCTCTCAATGCAAAGATTTAAGTAACAAATGAATACATAAAGCAGCTGTACCTTCAGCGTCAGGAAAGAGTCATCAGCCTGCCCAGCACAGTGTTATCCTATCGGGCATTTCCCTGGCATGGTCACAGCTGCACATGGATGAGAGTCCCTCCAAGGCTGCACTCTGTGCACTGAATGACAAGAACACGCTGGATCCCAGGACTGGGCATGGAAGGAGGAGGGGGGGGGGGGGTCCTCTGATCAGAGGCAGCCAATCAGAGCGCAGAGGCGCCTCCTTTCTTGTCTCCCCCCAGGGGCCATGTGTTTAGTGGTAACAGCTGGAGTGGCAGGAGTGGAGCACAAGGTCACCAAGTCAGGATAGAGAGGTGACAAGCCATTGCCTGACTCCTTCTGCTTCCATAGAGCTGCTTTGTGTTCTCTTCTGCCTTTTATGTGAGAGCAGTTCATAATTCTCCCAGGGCTGGGATGGTGACGCCGCTCATCCAATCCCGGCTCTCTAAACTTGCGGCAGCAAGTCTGCCGTCTATTTACTAAAGCAGCCATAGTCATCACAGGTTTTACAGCTAAACATCAAGTACACACACACACACTATGTTGTCAAAAGTATTGGGACACCTGCCTTTACACGCACATGAACTTTAATGGCATCTCAGTCCATAGGGTTCAATATTATCTTGGCCACCCTTTGCAGCTATAACAGCTTCAACTCTTCTGGAAGTCTGTCCACAAGGTTTAGGAGTGTGTCTATGGGAATGTTTGTTCATTCTTCCAGAAGTGCATTTGTGAGGTCAGCCACTGATGTGGACGAGAAGGCCTGGCTCGCAGTCTCCACTCCAATTTATCCCAAAGGTGTTCTAATCGGGTTGAGGTCAGGACTCTGTGCAGGTCAGTCAAGTTCCTCCACCCCAAACTCAGTCATCCATGTTTTTATGGATCTTGCTTTGTGCACTGGTCCAAATCATTTGGTGGAGGGGGGATTATGGTGTGGGGTTGTTTTTCAGGGGTTGGGCTTGGCCCCTTAGTTCCAGAGAAGAGAACTCCTAAGGCATCATATTCATGCTCCCAACTTTGTGGGAACAGTTTGGGGGTGGCTCCTTCCGGTTCCAACATGACAGTGCACAAAGCAATGTCCATAAAGACATGGATGAGCAAGTTTGGGGTAAAGTAACTTGACTGGCCTGCACAGAGTCCTGACCTCAACCTGATAGAATACCTTTGGAATGAATTAGAGCAATCAGGTTGAGGTCAGAACTCTGTGCAGGCCAGTCAAGTTCCCCCACCCCAAACTTGCTCATCCATGTCTTTATGGACCTTGCTTTGTGCACTGTCATGTTGGAACCGGAAGGGGTCATCTCCAAACTGTCCCCACAAAGTTGGAAGCATGAAATAGTGCAAAATGTCTTGGTATACTGACCCACACCACACGGTTTGGTTCTAGAAATACTCTCATCCCCATAGAAATAGACCAGGCCCATTCAGAGCACACACTGGATACTTTACTTGGATTCAGTGGGGTCATGGAGCCGGGGGGGGGGGGTGCAGAGGTGATATCAGAAGCAGGTGGAGTTAAATGGGCACATTAACAGGTTAATTTTGAAGCTGAACTTTGGGCATTAAAAAAAAACAAAAAAACAAAAAACAAAAAACTTAAATATATTCCTTGACGAACACAGGATATATTAACTTTGTGTGCCAAATGCTTTTGCAAACCCAGGGGTTAACTTGTAAAATGACATTGTGCTCTACATAGCCTGTGCAGACAGCAAAGATGTGGGCGGGACCAAGCAGGCTCCACCCACTACAGACTGCCTGTAGAAAGCTACAGGAGGGGGCGGAGACAAGACCAGTCACCCTGCACAAGGAGAGAGCAGCAGTGACCAGTCTTTATACAGGGAGCCAAAGTGTCACACCAGATTACCGCACAGATCTGGTAGAAATATACAAAGCACACCAAGATTCAAGAAAGAATGCACATGATGAATGTATTTAGAGAAAAGGTTTATCCAGGAGTTCAGCTTTGTTACATATACACAGTACTGAACCATTCTAAAAACCTCACAGATGTATTCCTAGAAAATCGTCAGCCTGATTTGGCATCACACCCCCGGCTGGTCTTCATGCTACTGTGCAGACTTCACGCTAATGGCGGTCCTTAGCTCCGGCGGATGGAGTGAAGAGCGCTCGTGAAGCCTTCCACCTGGCAGCCAGTGTCAGATTCCAATTAGTGACAATTAGGCAGGAGAGATGGTTAGCTCTGCAGTACACAGACCTCAAGGTGGGGGGTGAGCTTCTCTCTGCAGGGACTCTTAAGCAGAGGAGCCCCCCCCCCCCCCCCCCACCATGTGCTTACAGGGAGAACTGAGTTGTACAACCTATAGGAGGGCAACCTGGGGGGGGTCTCTCTGCAGCGAGTCCCAGAGGTGCCCACAATGTGCTTACAGAGAGAACTGGGTTGTATCGCCTATGGGAGGGCAACTTTAGAGGGGGCATGAGGACAGTAATAAGGGCACTGACAATTATTCGGGGGGGGGGGGGGGGGGGTTGAATGAGGACATTAAATGGAGGGGGCGGGCGTCTGAGGACTGTACTGACACCAACAGGGTTGACAGCAGTACTGAGGATGGGTGCAGTGATGTTTTCAGGAAGCCATGTACAGCACCCTAGCCATGATCTGCACTGAAGAAGAAGCCCAGAGACCCAGCGATGACCTCTACTTGTTTTCTGTTATCAAGTATTAAGCCTCTATCTGTACATCTGATTGTGGATGCACATTGTATTCTTTAAAACTAAAAAATTTAATAATAATAATAATAATAATAAAAAAAAAAAAAAAAAAAAAAAAAAAAAAGTGTATCGAAAGACAAATTCTTATCAAATAAAACACAAAGTGGGGGAATTTCTCTTCCTTCACCCTTTAAAACCTGGCAGACAGGAAGTAATGGAAATCTCTCCAGTGGGGACACAAACAATAAAAAGTTAACAGATTATGATCCTTCCACATCCCAGTCAGAGTAAATGTCTTCCAATAATCAGAGCATTTGTAGCCCCCCGGGGTGCTCTGTACACTTGGCTACCCCTACAGTCCTCCAGCAGAGAAATCAGGGTTTGCTGTGAAGGCGTCCTAGGCGTGAACTACATGAAACAATGCGCCTCCAATCCTCTCTTGTACTGACATCTCCAGCCGAGCGACATGTGTCAGAAAACAAGGCATTCCTCCCATCCCTGCTATTGTGTCCGGGGTAAATATTGACTCTCCCGGATCACAGGCTGATCGACCATCACACTATTCACATTCTCACGCTTTCCACCAACATGCGGGTCTGAGCAAAACAGCTTCAAACCCATCAAATCCAACCTGTCACTGCAAAATACCACGGACGCCAGCCGGTGAGAGCACCTCTATTATAAAGGGGGCTGTGTGCATCCTGAGAGGTCAGCCTGGGAGAACAGACAGTTATAGGGGTAATAAGGGAAGGGCTACTGTGCACAGTCCATACATACAGAACAGGAACAGATACTGAGAATTACACCCAGCACATATGACAAGAGAAGTTCTACTGTGTAGAGACCATATACAAGAAAGAATTAGGGACAGACACTGAGAATTACAGTGCACCCGGAAAGTATTTACATCGCTTCACTTTTTCCACATTTTGGTTATGTTACAGCCTTATTCCAAAATAGATAAAAAAAAAAATTTTTGTAGAATTTGAGGAAAATAAACCATAATGACAACATGAAAGAAGTTGGTTTAAAATCTTTGCAAAGAAAAAAAAATCTCCCACGTACATAAGTATTCACAGCCCTTGCTCAATACTTTGGCACCAATCACAGTCTCAAGTCTTTTTTTGTGTATGATGCTAGAAGCTTGGCACATCTATTTTTTGGGCAGTTTTACATTTTTCTTTGCAGGACCTCTCAAGAGCCATCAGGTTGGATGGGGAGCGTCGGTGCACAGCCATTATCAGATCTCTCCAGAAATGTTTAAATTGGATTCAAGTTTGGGCTGTGGCTGGGCCACTCAAGGACACTCAGAGTTGTCCCATAGCTGCTCCTTTATCTTTGCTCTGTGCTTAGGGTTGTTGACCTGTTGGAAGATGAACCTTGGCCCCAGTCTGAGGTCCAGAGCGCTCTGGAGCAGGTTTTCAGCAAGGATGTCTCTGTACATTACTGCATTCATCTTTCCTTTGATCCTGACTAGTCTCCCATTTCCTGCCGCTGAAAATCCTCCCCACAGTATGATGCTGTCACCACCACCACCATTCTTCACTGTAGGGATGGTATTGGCCAGGTAATGAGCTGTGTATGGTTTCCCCCAGACATGATGCTTGCTATTCAGGCCAAAAGTTCAATCTTTGTTTCACCAGACCAGAGTTTTGTTTCTCATGGTCTGAGAGTCCTTCCGGTGCCTTTTGGCAAACTCAAGGTGGGCTGTCATGTGCCTTTTACTGAAGAGTGGCTTTCATCTGGCCAGTCTACCATCTAGGCCTGATTAGTGGAGTGCTGCAGAAATGGCTGTTCTTCTGGAAGGTTCTCCCCTCTCCACAGGGAAACACTGGAGCTCAGGGAGGTGACCAAGAACCCGATGGTCACTAACAGACTAAAGCCCTTCTCCCCCTGATCACTCAGTTTGGCCAGGCAGTCTGCTCTAGGAAGAGTCCTAGTTGTTCCAAACTTCTTCCATCTACAGATGATGGAGGCAACTGTGCTCATTGGGACCTTCAATGCTGCAGAAATGTTTCTATACCCTTCCCCAGATCTGTGTCTCAAAACAATCCTGTCTGAGGTCTATCACAATTCCTTGGACTTCATGGCTTAGTTTGTGCTCTGACATGCACTGTTGACTGTGGGACCTTATACAGATTGGACATGATTTGGAAAGGCACACACCTATCAACTGAATTTACCACAGGTGGACTTCAAACAAGTTGTAGAAACATCTCAAGAATGATCAGTGGAAACAGGATGCACCGGAGCTCAATTTTGAGTAACGGCAAAGGCTGTGAATACTTACGTACATGTGATTTTTTTTTTTTTTTTTTAATAAAATTTGCAAATATTTCAAATAAAAGTCTCACGCTGTCACTATGGGGTATTGTTTGTAGAATTTTGAGGAACACAATGAATTTAATCAATTTTGGAATAAGGCTGTAACAATAAAAATGTGGAAAAAGTGAAGCACTTAATAGTCTAGTTCTACTGTGCAGAGACCATACATAGAGAATAGGGACAGACACTGAGAATATAAAAAAAAAAAAAAATTATATTTATTATATATAAAAATTATGAATTTTACGACGATAGAGATAGAGATAATAGAGATAGAGATAATAGAGATAAAGATAATAGAGAGAGAGAGAGAGAGAGAGAGAGAGAGAGAGAGAGAGAGAGAGAGAGATATCTATAGCCATAAATGTGGTAAAATTCATAATTTTTTTTTTGTAGCCATTATCAGCACCCCCCCCCCCCCACCATCACCAAAACACAGATAACCCCATTTTCAGCGGCTGATATATACATATAAAACAAGAACAAGAACAGATTTGGAGAATTACATACAAGACAAGAGAAGTGTTACTGTGCAGAGTCCATACATACAGAATAAGAACATACTGAGAAACACAAAGATCAGAGAATATAAATTGTGTAGAAGAAAAGAAGTACAAGGCAATGTGAACATGACAATGTAGCCGGTCTTTTAGAAGCAGTAACCACAGCAGAAACACATCTACTGCATTGTATATATGTGAACTTTCCAGGACTGCCTTGCAAAATACATATCGCCTGGTAACTATACAGGTAATAGGGAAGGTACGTCAGTAATTTCATGTCAAACTCTCAGACAGTGAGAAAAGCAGTGAGCCAATCATCTAGGTGGGGGGGGGGGGGGGGTTTATGAACAGTACAGTTGCCATGGTTGCAAGGAAATTAAGTCTGGCTTTTAGGTTTTTAAACAGTGGTTTCCTATGATTGTTCTATAGATTCTTCTACTGAAGATGCAGGATAGCGAATGACACTAAACATAAAAAAATCCTGGTTAGCCAGGAGGGCAACATTCAGTAACCCACATAGGGCGTCTGAGGGGACCTGACGGTCATCTTCTGACGCTACAAGCGGATATTAATGAGATATTCCTGAGTTTTTATCAGGCCCCGTACTCCTCTAGGGTCTCATATAATGACGCAGAACTATTTCATTATCTAGACCAAATCCAGCTCCCCTCCCTTGAAGCAGAAAAAAAAGAGAAATTGGAGGAAGACATTTCCCTGGAGGAAGTGCAGGAGGCATTGGGCTCTATGCAATCTGGGAAGGCCCCGGGGCCAGATGGGATTCCTATAGAATTTTATTCCACTTATCAGGAATTGCTGGCACCCAGGCTTGTGGTATTGCTGAAGCAGTTCACAGATCTGGGTTGTCCACCTGATTCAATGTATAATGCGATAGTGGTGTTGGTGCCCAAGCCTGGTAAGGACCCTGAGGAGTGCGCCTCCTACAGGCCGATATCGCTAATTAATGCTGATGCAAAAATGCTGGCAAAAATACTGGCCACCCGGCTCAGAAGAGTAATGGATGATCTTGTCCATGCAGACCAGACGGGGTTCATGGTGGGTAAGGGCACCGATATTAATATCCGTCGCTTATTTCTTAACTTATCTTAACCTTAACCCATCTACTTCCCATAGTAATGCTGGTACATAGCCTCTCTGGACGCGGAGAAGGCTTTTGACTCCGTGGAGTGGGGATACCTCTGGGAGGTTCTGCGAAGGTTCGGGTTTGGTCCCAAATTCCTCCACTGGCTGAGTCTGCTTTACCGTGCGCCGAGCTAGGATACGTATAAACAATAACCTTTCGGATTACTTTCTCCTTCAGAGGGGGAACGCCAGGGGTGCCCCTTATCACCCAGCCTGTTTGCCTTGGCGCTGGAGCCTCTGGTGGTCCCGATTAGAGAATCTGACTGTATAGTAGGTCTTCCGGTCGGCCCTCTGGAGGAGAAAATATCCTTATATGCAGATGACACCTTGCTGTACCTGCAGGATGCTGAATCCTCACTGGATGCTGCCTTGGCAGCCTTTGATGAATTTGGAAGATTTTCAGGAATTCGCATTAATTGGGCCAAATCTGCCTTATTCCCCTTGGATGCGCAGGCCAAGGTGAATGGGACACGGACCCCCTTGCAATGGGTGGAGGAATTCAATTATTTAGGTATTAAGGTATCAAGGGATCTGGGCTCCTTCCAGTGCCTTAATCTCCAACCAATGGTCCAGCGTCTTAGAGATCATTGCTCTCGGTGGGCTAATCTCCCGTTTAATCTTCTTGGTGGCATTAATATCCTGATGATTTACCTTCCCAAACTTACCATTATTTTCAGGAATTGTCATGTATGGTTATCCCTGTCCTTTAAGGATATAGACAGTAGCATTGGTTCTTTTCTGTGGCAGGGTGCTTCCCCTCAGTTGGCCAGACAGACTCTCCAGCTTTCTGTAAGTTGTGGTGGCCTCGCCTTGCCCAGTTTACTGGTGTACTATTGGGCGGCTAGGCTTGTTACAGTGAGGTGGTGGTTTCAGCAGTCTAGAGCAAATGCAGTGGTGTGTTTGGAGGCGGCCATAGTGGGTTCTCATACGGAGCTGGGCAATTTGGTGTATAGGGGCCCCTCGGCGTATCCCTCCCTTCGGACCTCGACTGCGGCGACCCTACGGGTGTGGGCTGTGGCCAGGCGACAGTTTATGTGTCCTAATAGGTGGTCCCCTTTTGTCCCTTGTGGGGTAATCCTTCTCTCCCTCACTTTAGAACTATCCCAGATCCACAACTTTGGGCCCGGTATGGCATTAAGCTGCTAAGAAATGTGCTCCAGGCTGGATCTCTTCTCTCATTTAGGGCTCTTGCAGATAGATTTGCCCTCCCTGCTTGGATGCAGTTTAGGTATCATCAGATGCGTCATGCGGTTAGGGCACAGTTCCCATTGCCTCCCAGTCTCAAAGCAGACCCTATTGAGGAATTGCTGGCACAGGAATCTCTCGCTAAGATTATGTCTACGTTGTATTTAGCTCTCATTCAAAAGGATTCACCCAAAATGGAGGCCCTATGGAATAAATGGAAAGCAGACTTACCTGACTTAGAGAAACCTGGGAGGAATGTTTTGAGGATAACTCCAAATTAGTGATTTCGTCTAGAGACAAGTTGATCCAAACAAAATTCTAACACAGGCTATACTACACGCCTCAGAGACTGCACAGGATCTATCCGCTACGCTCCGCAAACTGCCCACGGTGCCACTCACCGGACAGTACCTTTTTTCACATGTTTTGGACCTGTCCTCGACTATCGAGGTACTGGGCTGAGGTGGGGGAAGCTATTAATATTCACCTTCAGCTGAATATCTCAGTGACACCAGAATTGGCCCTACTGGGTATCCAGGATGATGAACAGAGACCAAGATACACTAAGATACTGGATTTCACTATTTTTTTTTTTTTTTAACGTAAAAAAAAAAAAAAAAAAAAAAAAAAAAAAACAAAAAACAAATCTTGTTGAAATGGACCTCTCATTTGCCCCCCCCCCCATGATAAGATCATGGGAGGACTCAGTTAATGCAATATTACCATTATATAAGCTGACCTACATGAGTAGAGGGTGTCCTCTGAAGTATGAGAGGATTTGGAGGCCGTGGACAGATCCCAAATATAGCACCTGTCCATAATTGTTGAGGCTTGCAAATGTACTAGTTTTTTTCTCAATGGAGATCTTGTGGTGTTTTCCTCCCCTGTCCTCTGCCCCTCCCCTAAACTCCCTACATAATCTTTCCTGCTGGGGTAGGAACAAAGGTAATACTATAAAAAGGTGTCACTTGAGTGACAGCTCAGAGTCAGCCACTATCACATCCAAGATGGCGGCACACAGCAGTAGTATCAGGGCTTTCGGATGAGTACACAAGGGAGGCCTTTACAGGTAAATCACATGCCAATAATAACTCAAATGCACATATAACAACATTGAAATTAATTGTCTGGCGACAGGGTTTCTTTAGCCAGGCAACTAGCATTTTCCAGAGATCAGCAACAGCCTAGAAGTTCCCATACATCAGATTTCTTTTAAAGAACCAATAACCTTCAAAACTTCAGCTGTGAACCAGGAAATGATCCCTCAACTTCAGGGAATGACTTAAGAAAAAAAAAAAAAAATATAATAAATCACAGCTTCCAAGCGGCGCGGCCCATCACAGCAACGCCCTCTTAAAGATGAAATACGACGTCTCGCTGTTCAGAAGCGGAGGAACCCTACAGATATGATGAGGTGCCACCAGACGCAATTACCGCCGTCGCCGGATCAAACGCTGCCCTGTAACCTTCCAGAACAGACGGTGCTCAGATACTTATCACCTATTACCCAGGTGCTCATTATGGTGCCTCCGCCTGGCCTCTCCCCCCACCCCAGAGATTACCATTTCCCTATGCTGAAATACTTACAGAAGTCATTTCGCTTTACAATGGTCGCCTGTTTTTTTTTTTTTGGTTTTTGTTTTTTTTTTTAATTTATGCGTGGTTTTCTTTTTCGGTAAACTGACAACTGATGTGCTTCAACACACAACCTTTGGCTGGAGAAAAATGTTCAGGAGCCCTCAACATTTGCTGGAAATAAGGAGAGTCACACACTACAAATTGGTCAGGCCATAGATGGCACCGGTATGAGAAAGGTTCTGCAGTTGGGCATTTTTTTCAACTGCTCCTGAACTCTCCTCTGTTATCTTATCAGTGCATGTACACAGGGTCGTTAATAGTCGTTTCTAGGCAGTTGAGTTTAGAGGCCTTTTTTTAAAAAGAAAAAAAATGAGTTTAGGGGCATTTGAAGCGGTAACTCGCATTTTTAGCCGCGTTTCGTTTACAGGCGTTCTTCATTTTTGGCTATTTTGGGAAAAAAAATAAATAAATAAACGCGGCATGTAAAAGCTTTAAAACTGACAAACGTGGGTGACTATCTGTCAAGTTAAATCGTTCAGGAGAGGTTGTAAAAAAACGTCCCGTGTACATTAAGCCTAAATTCCACAATGTATTCTGCTGTAATTCAGGATTATAAATATTCCTCCTCCTGCTGTAGCTTTGGAGATCTTTCTAAGAGCTTTCAGTGCATGTTTAGTGTATGATGAGCACATCCCTAGCCGCAACACAGAAAGAAAGAGCCGGGACATGCTGCTTTACATCAGCATGTGACACAAAAGTGCAGTGTCTTTAACCGCTTTAAGACCAGGCCTCTTTTTCAGACTCGGTGTTTACAAGTTAAAAACAAGTTTTTTTGCTAGAAAATTACTTAGAACCCCCAAACACTATACATTATTTTTTCTAATACCCTAGAGAATACGGGCGCTACTCACGTATGCGTTCGCTTCTGCGCGTGAGCTCGTCGGGACGGGGCGCTTTAAACATTTTTTTTTTCTTATTTATTTAACTTGATTTTATTTATTTATTTTTTAACAGTGAAAAAAGGTCACTTTTATTCCTATTACAAGGAATGTAAACATCCCTTGTAATAGAAAAAAAAAAAAAAAAAAAAAAAAAAGCACGACAGGTCCTCGGAATATGAGATCTGGGGTCAAAAAGACTGCAGATCTCATATTTGGACTTAAATGCAATAAAAAAAAAAAAATAAATAAATAAAAATATATTTGTCATTTGAAAAAAATGGCGCTATAAGACGTATGGGCGGAAGTGATGTTTTGATGTTGTTTCCGCCCTGCTATAGTATGGAGACGGGTGAGGGCCATTCGTCTCCATACCCAGCCAAGGACAGGTCCCGATCGCCTCCGCCACTGCCGGTGGCTCCGGTAAGCGGCGGAGGGCACGGGAGAGCGGCGGGGGTGGCCCCTCTCCCGCCGCCAATGGTGATCTTGCGGCGAATCCACCGCAGAGACCACCATTATCATAAACAGAACCGCCGGCTCTAAAGATGGATACCTCGGTTGTGGCAGCAGCTGCCTTAAACTGCCGTCGTATATGTAGCCAGTCGGCAAGTGGTTGTAAAGTCGTAAGGTTTTTTTATCTTAATGCATTAAGATAAAAAGCCTTCTGTGTACAGCAGCCCCCCTAATACTTATCTGAGCCCATCTCTGTCCAGCGATGTCCACGAGTGTCTCAGCCATTCGCGACTCCCCCTCCTGATTAACAGAGGCATAGCAGCAGTGCCATTGGCTCTCGCTGCTGTCAAAGTCAGTTAGCTAATCGAGGGCTTTCACACTGGAGCGGTGCTCTGGCAGGACAGTAAAAAAAAGTCCTGCTAGCAGCATCTTTGGAGCGGTGAAGGAGCGCTCCTTCACCGAACCTATCCATTGAAATCAATGGGGCAGTGCGGCTATACCGCCGGCATAGCGCTACTGCAGCAGCACTTTGCGGTGGTTTTAACCCTCTCTCGGCCACTAGCGGGGGATGAAACCCCCCCGCTTGCGGACGAATACCACCGCTAAAGCGGCGCTAAAAATAGCGCCTTTTTACCGCCGACGCTGCCCCCGCATGAAAGGGGCCTAAACGTCCGTTTTACCAGCAGCAGGGTACATGAAGCCTGATAGGTATGGTGTTGCAGTTTCTACAAACTTTTAGCTGCTGTATATCAGTGGGGGGGGGGGGGGGGGGTAAGTGAGTAGGATGGGGGTAAGGCATTAAAATGAAACTGTTGTGCCCTGCATGGAGACAGTGGAAGTTGGGGGTGATCTGTTCCTGCCCAAGGTTCTGAACTTTCTCCAATGCCTTTTAAGCAGCTTCAGCACCACCCAGCATGCAGTGAGGCCTGTGTGTGAATTCTCGTTTCAACCCACACATTTTTTTGCTCCTGGCCTCGGAAGTTAGAAATGTCCACCAAGCACCCCATCTTGATGCCCATGTGTACAGCGTTTGAATGAAATTGGTTTTTATGCCGGTTTCCCTGGCTGTATATTTGTGTGGAATTTGCTGTTTTTTTGTTTTCCCACGCATTTCTCACCCCCCCCCTCTCGTCGTTAAACGCTCCATCATCTGGTTTGTGTCTTTCCTGACTCTTCTGCAGGATGGGCAGAGATTTCCTGATCTCATGGGAAGCAATCTCCGAGTCTCCGATGAGGGGAAGCTGGAGATGTTTCTTCTTATGCTAGATAAGGGGTGAGGGGTGGCGACTCCCGTTTCAAAACAGATCACCCGAGGCCAGATCTTGGAGAAGCTGGGTGAGACGGGTTCCTTTGCAGCCAACAGACCCATGTCTTCTCTATGGTGTTAACCACAGTGATTTCTTAAAGGTTACAAGATCTTTATTCCACACGGTTTGCACAATGAGTGTTGACATAAGTAGGCGAGTTTTAGATCAACAGACAGATTTTCTTAAGCAGGGTAGATTTTTTTTTTTTTTTCTTTTCCTTCTCCATATTCTAACTTTAATTTCATTTTTATCAAAAGAAAACAAAAATTATGCACACACATTTCTTACAAGTTAGCCAAAAGATACAATACATTACAAAGCACCCGTATCGGTATCATAAATATTTCCAAGAACAATTATTACCATTGCCGCCCTTAAATACCAACTGATATCTTTTTTCACTTCTATCTTGTGGATTCGGATGGTACATCTTGGAATGCATGCATAACCACATAGACCATAATAAAAAGGGCATTTCTAATTTTGCAAAAATATAATAAATGCCTCCATATTGCAGAAAGTAAAAAAAGATTACTTTATTATTTTTTTTTTGGCATTTGAGCCTGCAGAGCATTGCAGCTGTGATCGTCAGACCATGGGTACAATGCTCTGGCTCCTGTAGACTCAGCCCCTGGCCTGTACAGAAGTGCGGACCTTTAGTTGCAGGGCTAGAGGAATGGTCAATGGACTACAAGGGTGGTGAGGTCACTGTACTTGTGCTCCACTGAAAACTACTAGTCCCTGTTCTGGAGGAAGATGGGACGTGTAGTTTTTTCCCCCCATTCACAGATCTTTGTGAATGAATACGATGTGGATGGACACAACTGCAGCCAATTAAAAAAAAAAAAATAGCAGGAGCCCACAGGGAGAACACCTATTATCTGCAAGTTAAAAGGGAGGGGGTGGGGGGGTGGGGGGGTGGACTCTGATCCTGTTTCATGTTACATCCTTAAGCACTTAAGCTCTGGAAGGTTTTACCCCCTTCATGACCAGGACATTTTTTCTATTTAGCACTGCGCTATTTTAATTGGCGATTGCAGTCGGTCATGCAACACTGTACGCAAATTAAATTTTTTTTTTGTTTTTTTTTGTTTCCACACAAATACAGCTTTCCATGGGGATCACCACTGGGTTATTTTTTATTATTAAAAATGGGGAAAAAAAAGCCTGGACAATTAGTAAAAAAAAAAAAAAAAAAAAAAAAAAAAAAAAAAAGTTGTTTGTGTCGTCCCCCCCCGCTATAATATACATCCAATTGGGGAGGAAAAAAAAAAAAAATCTAAAGCCTTCATAAAATTTAGTCCAGAATGTCAGGGTGGATATAAATCAATGATATTATTGTTATTTTTTTTTATAGTTTATTTATTCTTAACCGTTTTCCGACCAGCACACGCCGATGTACAATCGGCAGAATGGTGCTGGTAAAAGGGCGTACAGGTACGTCCCCTTTAAGAAGCGGGCTCGCGCCCGCGTTGGTCTCTGTGACCACAGATCCCGTGGACTCGATGTCCGCCGGGTGCCTGCGATCATGTCACGGAGAGGAAGAACGGGGAGATGCTTTTGTAAACAATGCATTTCCCCGTTCTGTCACAGCTCTCTCTCTCATTGAGAGCAGCGATCACTGTCCTGTGTGTTAAAGCCCAGCCCCCTAACAGTTAGAATCACTCCCTAGGACACACTTAACCCCTTCACTGCCAGTGTCATTTACACAGTAATCAGTGCATTTTTTTTTAGCATTGATCGCTGTATAAATGACAATGGTCCCAAAATAGTGTTAAAAAAAAAAAAAAAGTCCAATGTGTCCACCATAATGTCGCAGTCCCGATAAAAAAAAAAAAAAAAAAAAAAAAAAAAACACACCACACACACTCGCAGATCACTGCTAATAATAATAATAATAATAATAATAATAATAATAATATTCTTATTAATCATTTTTTTAAAACATAAAAAAAAAAAAAAAAAAAATAGCCATAAAACTATCCCCTATTTTGTAGACTCTATAACTTTTGCGCACACCAATCAATATACGCTTATTGCCAATTTTTTTACCAAAAGTATGTAGAAGAAAACAGATCGTCCTAAACTGAGGCAAAAACATTTTTTATATATTTTTGGGGGAAATTATAGCAAAAAGTAAAAAAATATTGCATTTTTTTCAAAACTGTTGCGCTTTTTTGGTTATAACGCAAAAAATAAAAAAAACGCAGAGGCGACCAAATGAAAGTTCTATTTGTGGGGAAAAAAAAAAAAAAAAAAAAGGGACGTCAATTTTGGGTACAACGTTGCACCACTGCGCAATTGTCAGTTAAAGCGACGCAGTGCCGAATCGCAAAAAGTGCTCTGGTCAGGAAGGGGGTAAAATCAAATTTATTTTAAAATAGATTTTTTACTCCAAAAAAGCATATCTAAATATAGTTTTCTATTTAAGATACATTAATTAGTTTATTCAGCGTGAAATGGAGCTTAGTTATGTAGCATAAGGCTGTATATTCTGCAATATTTAAATTTTTGGTAAATTCATTCAATTAATCCAAGCTCTGCAAGCTGAGATAACAAGCACTGCATTGATGCATTCACACAAGTTCACCATAACCATGAGATGAAACAAAGTTTAGAAATATTCCTTTATCCCATTGTTTTGCAAATCTATATGATTGAATCAGTTCTGATATTGCGGTTTTACTAACCTGAAGGCTTATTCTAAATAGGAAAACTTCATCTTGTTTGCAAATATTAACCACTTCAATACAGGGCACTTATACACCCTTCCTGCCCAGACCAATTTTCAGCTTTCAGTGCTCTCGCACTTTGAATGCCAATTACTCAGTCATGCTACACTGTACCTAAACAAATATTTTTTATCATTTTTTTTTTTTCACACAAATAGAGCTTTCTTTTGGTGGTATTTAATCACCACTGGGTTTTTTATTTTTTGCGACATAAGTGAAAAAAAGTGCAAACATTTTGAAATAAACACTTTTTTTCCCCCCTTTGTTTCTATAACAAAACTTTGCAAATAAGTAATTTTTGTTCATATATTTGGGCCAACATGTATACTGCTATATATCTTTGGTAAAAATAATCCAAATAAGTGTATATTAATTTGGTCTGTGTGAAAGTTAGGCTACTTTCACACTGAGGCGTGTGGGCGCTGGCGGTAAAGCGGCACTAAATATAGCGCTGCTTTACCGCCATTTTAGCGGCACGGTTTTAACCCCCCGCTAGCGGCCGAAAAAGGGTTAAAACCGCCTGCGCGGGTTTGCAGCGCTACCCCATTGTTTTCAATGGGAAGGGGAGCTTTAGGAGCAGTAAATACACCGCTCCAAAGATGCGGCTTGCAGGACTTTTTTGACCGCCTGCGGGCACACCGCTCCAGTGTGAAAGCCCTTGGGACTTTCATACTGAAGTGCATTGAGCGGCTCTTTCGGGGCGCTTTGCAGGCGCTATTTTTAGCACTTTAGTGCTTGCAAAGCGCCTCAGTGTGAAAGGAGCCTTATAGTCTACAAGCTATGGTGCAAATTATTGAAAATTGATCACACCTGATGCACTGACAGCCTCTCATATCTGTTGTAGCCCTGAAATGTCAGGAAACTACAAATACCCCCCAAATGACCCCTTTTTGTAAAGTAGACAGTCCAAGGTATTTAGTAAGAGGTATAGTGAGTTTTTTTAAGTTATATTTTTTTCCCCTGACAATTCTTGGGAGAATTAAGAAATTATTAAATTAATTTTTTTCCCCAAAAATTTGTCATAATAAGTTATTTCTCACACACAGCATGTGCATACTTTCAATTACACCCCAAAATACATTCAGCTACTCCTCCTGAGTATGGTGATACCACATGTTTGAGACTTTTTCACAGCCTCAATTTTGGAAAGCAAACACCCCAACGTATATTCTATGTGGCATGGACTGCAGATAGGTACTCGGGTACTCCGATGGACTTGTGACAGGTTCTCAGATATTCAGATGGGCTGGTGACAAGTACTTTGATGGGTGGGGACAGGTCCTCTATTGGTGGGGAGGGGGGGGGGGGGGCGCAATCAGTGTGTCTGGTGTATACTGTAGGCGGTAACGAGCTGTTACCGCAACCTCCTCCTCACACACGATTAGTGTGTGAGGAGGAAAGCCCGATAACAGCTGGTTACCATGGTTTGTTAACATTCTATGACCGGCGAGTGGACACAGCTGGTCAAGTGGTAAAGAGCCAATTTCATTGGCTCTTTACCGCAATCAAGGATGGGCTGTGTCAGTGTGACAAGCCTCGTCCCCAAACGCCGCTCGTACGAGAGGACAATGTGACTGGCTGCAATTGGATACAGCCAGTCACGTGGTAAAGAGCCAATTTTTTTTATTTTTTTTTATTGGCCCTTTACACTGATCTGGGATAGGCTGCATTCCGAGGGAAGCGCCTCATCCCAGGTCGCCGCAGTGGGGCCCCGCAGGAACGGCGAGAAGCCCAGGACGTCATGACGTCCTCCCAGAGGGACAGAGTGTTCCTGCGGACGTCATATAACAACAAGATTCTACCAGCAAGAATAAGCCCTTACATTTAATGAACACCTGTCATTTCAGATCCATCGTGGCAGCGCCTGTTAGCGGGCATCCACTCACCTGCTGCCACCACGTCCCTCACCTTGTTGTGTCACCTCCATCACCAGCCGTCCCATTAAAGTGAATGAGACTGTCGGTGAGGCAACAGCGGGTCAGAGGAGGAGCCACTGCGGGACAGAGATGACAATTGCTCTTTAAAAATTCTGATTTTAAATCAAGCCTTTTTTTTTTCTTTAAGTGCTTTAAATCAAATACACCCTGCAAAATGTATTCTGCTACATGTCTGGTTGAAAAAAAAAAAAAACCCCAATAAGTGTATATTGGTTTGTGTACAAGTTGTAGCATCTACAAAACGTGTTTTTTTTTTTTTTTCTATTTCCTACTGGTAATGGCTGTGATAGTGCGGCAGCCAATCTGACATCACCAGTGACACTGATACTATTCACTGTACTACACTGGCAGAGAAGGGGTTAACATCTAGGGGCAATCAAGGGGTTAAGTGCGTGCCTAACAAGTGTATCTGCTGCTTTTTTTTTTTTTTTTTTTTTTTTTACTAAAAATCGATTTGTTCCTTCTCCCTGCATTCCCTCTGTACAGAGCCCTGTGTTATTTGTCAACACAGGGCTCTGGGCTGTGCTTGGGACACAGCCAATCAGCAGGTCTCAGCCATGAATCATTGGCTGGATTATGAAGTGTAGAAATGGTGCTATTCCTCTTAGTTGAGTATGGTAAAAAAGAAAGATAAACCTGCCTGGCAGTTTATTACACCCTTGG
This sequence comes from Aquarana catesbeiana, assembly GCF_042186555.1. NCBI lineage: Eukaryota > Metazoa > Chordata > Amphibia > Anura > Ranidae > Aquarana > Aquarana catesbeiana. The sequence continues at coordinate 622,262,522 of NC_133327.1, forward strand.
CTTATCACCAGCCCTACACAAAAAATTAAAAAAAAAAAAACAAAGAAAAAAATATATATAAATATTCCAAAGAGAAAAGAAAAGTGAAGATGTGAAGAATGAGTGTTATACCCTCTGCCTTTATTGAATCAGGCGAATAGGCAAAATTATGTGTAGTGGTTTTTACTCTCCCTAGAAGGTATAATGAAATTCAGATTCCAGGACAGCTTTGGAATCAGAAAAATTATGCAAATGTGTTACACCCCCTGCCTGCTACAAATAAAAACAAATAAATGGTATACAAGTGAATAAATGATGTGCAATTGGATATTCCTAGTGACATAGAAGATTGTGAAATGAACCGATACAGAAAAAACAGCAGGGTGGATATGGTGTGTTACACCCTCTGGTGGGTGTCAGAGTGGTTTCTGTGTTTGTACCTTTGTGTCAAAAACCAGAAAGGTGTATTAAAACAATCATAAAACAAAGTGAACTGGTGTGTTGCACCCTCTGGGTATGGAGAATGTCAAGGATAAAAAAAAAAATCTTAGTGCAAACAAAACAACATGGGTGTTTGATCCTCTGTGTCAGAGTCCAAACCATAGACATGTGAGCCCCCTGGACCATTATCGACTTTCCTTGATGGAGTTTTCTGCCTGGCTACCCTACTTTCTCTCTTCGGAAATTCCCACAATCCTTCTCAGTGATTTCAACATCCCTGCTAATACAAACACTCCTGCTACTTCTAAACTTCTTAATCTAACCTCTTCATTTGACCTGAAGCAATGGGTACAAGCTTCTACTCACTCTGATGGCAACACCCTTGACCTTGTATTCTCCCACCTATGCACTCCATGTGACTTCTCAAACAATCCTTTTCATCTCTCCGACCATCACCTTATTAGTTTCTCCCTTCCCCTGTCTTCCACCACCTTTCCCTCCAATCGCCTAACCATCACCCGTAGAAACTTTTGCAACTTCAACTCCTCTCTCCTCTATTCTGCTACTGACCACCTCTATGACAAAATCTCTCCCCTGTCCTGCCCCAACCAAGCCACGTCCATCTACAATAAATCCCTGTCCTCCACCCTGGACAAGCTCGCTCCCCTCACTACACGCAGAATCAGGCTTTGACCCATACAACCCTGGCAAACAGATGACACAAATTCTCAAAAAACGTAGTCGCGCTCTTGAGCGTCTGAGGCACAAGACCAAGTCTCTCAAAGACTTCAACCAGTACAAATCTGCCCTTCAAATATACTATTCTTTCCTCCACACTGCCAAGCAAACCTATTTTACAACTCTTATTAACACCTTCTCATCCAATCCCCGTAAACTCTTCTCTACCTTCAACTCTCTACTTTGTCCTCCACCGCCTCCACCCACTGACTTACTCACTGCCCAGGAAATCGCTAATCACTTCAAAAACAAGATTGATACAATCCACGATAAAATCTCCACTCTACAGGTGTCTACCCCAGCTAAGACCCCATGTCAACAGGTACAACTGACACTCCCCCTATTTAAATCTGCTACTACAGATGAAGTTGCTAAACTCCTTTCTATCGCCCACCTAACCACCTGTCCCCTGGACCCTATTCCCTCTCAAATGCTACGGTCACCCTCTGACCCCATCCTACACGCTCTAACCCACATCTTCAATCTCTCCCTCACCTCTGGCATCTTCCTCGACGCTCTAAAACATGCACTGGTCATCCCCATACTTAAAAAGCCGTCCTTGGACCCTACCAATCTACGCCCTATCTCCTTGCTCCCCTTTTCCTCTAAACTCCTTGAACGCCTGGTTTACAACCAACTGAGTGACCACCTCATTAAAAACAACCTTCTTGATCCCCTTCAATCTGGATTTCGCCCTCAACACTCCACAGAAACTGCTCTTTTAAAAAACTCACAAATGACCTACTAACTGCAAAAACCAACGGACACTATTCTTTACTCCTACTTCTGGATCTTTCAGCTGCCTTTGACACGGTTGACCACCCCCTCCTCCTCAAAAAAACTTTACTCCCTCGGTCTCCGTGACAGTGGCCCTCATCCTACCTATCCCAAAACACCTTCAGTGTCACTTACAATTCTACTTCCTCCACTCCTCTTCCCTTCTCTGTCGGGGTCCCCCAAGGTTCTGTTCTTGGACCTCTTTTATTTTCAATCTACACCTCCTCCCTGGGTCAGCTGAAAGCTTCTCGGCTTTCAATATCATTTCTACGCTGACGACACACAAATCTATCTCTCCACCCCTCAACTCACTCCATCAGTCTCTTCACGCATCACTAACTTACTAACCGACATATCTGTATGGATGTCACACCACTTCCTCAAACTCAACTTGTCCAAAACCAAGCTTATAATATTTTCTCCCTCACGTGCCTCTTCCCCTGACTTATCTGTCAAGAGCAATGGCACAACCATCCACCCGTCCCCACAGGTCAGGGTACTAGGTGTTATCCTGGATTCTGAACTCTCCTTTCGGCCCCACATCCAATCACTTTCCAAAGCTTGCCGCCTTAACCTCCGAAATATCTCTAAACTACGTCCCTTTCTAACCAATGAAACCACAAAGCTCCTGATTCACTCCCTAGTTATCTCTCGCCTTGACTACTGCAACTCACTCCTCATTGGCTTACCTTTAAATAGACTATCCCCCCTTCAGTCCATCATGAATGCTGCTGCCAGACTCATCCACAAACCGCTCAGTGTCCGCTACCCCTCTCTGCCAATCCCTCCATTGGTTGCCACTTGCCCAACAAATTAAATTCAAAATACTAACAATAAGTTACAAAGCCATCCACAACTCTGCCCCCAGTTACATCACTAGCCTAGTCTCAAAATACCAACCTAATCGCCCTCTCCGTTCCTCCCAAGACCTCCTGCTCTCTAGCTCCCTCATCACCTCCTCCCATATCCGCCTCCAGGACTTCTCCCGAGCCTCGCCCATCCTCTGGAATTCCCTACCCCAATCTGTCAGACTGTCTCTAAATTTATCCACTTTTAGTCGATCCCTGAAAACTTTCCTCTTCAGAGAAGCTTATCCTGCCTCCATCTAACAACTGCACTATTTTCTCCATTAGCTCATCCCCCACAGCTATTACCCTTTTGTATAACTTGACCCTCCCTCCTAGATTGTAAGCTCTAACGAGCAGGGCCCTCCTGTATTGAATTGTATTGTACTTGTACAGTCTGCCCTAATGTTGTAAAGTGCTGCGTAAACTGTCGGCGCTATATAAATCCTGTATAATAATAATAATAATAATAATAATAATAATAATAATAATAATAAATAATAATAATATTATGAGCAAAAATATAAATAGTGAATACTTTATAATATACAAGTAAATATAAAATGAACAGAAAAACAGAGTCCAACGGTTTTAGATGATATACCACTTTCATTGGTTAAAGTGCTTTAAACGATGTTCAGTGACTGTTCAAAATTCATTCAGATTTTTCTCTCAGGCGATTTAAAAATCGGTGCTGGTAATATATTGCACACACCAGATAGCATTACCCCCCAGGGGTATTAGGCATTCACAGTTTTAGTCACTGTGTAGCTCTATGGAGCGTGCTGGATGGTCTGCAAGTCAAATGCTGGCTTTCCCCCCAAGATGTCACATGCAGGAGAAAGGAATGCCCATAGAGTGATATTGTTTTTAAAAAAAACTTTATGCAAGATAAAAATGTATAGATATATACTCACATGGAGTCAGAATTGCGGCAATGCGGCAATGAAATGGAATAAAAATGGTCCAGTGCTGTGTACAAACAATCGCCGTTCTGACCAGAAGTGATGCAATGACGTATGATACCGGGCGGGTGGGGGGAGGAAAAAAAAAAAAAAAAAGGCTTATGCTCAAAAGAGCTTAAAGAAAAAGAAGCTCAATAAAAACCTGCACAAGAGCACAAAAGTTCAAGCTGAAATAAAAGCAGCTCTTCCATCCACATCCATTTATTATTATTTTTTGAACTGGAGTGTGCAAAAGCCCTAGTCAAAGTAAAATGTGTAATGTGAACTTACACTGGACCCCCTTCAGTCCCGCTGACCACCCGCTAGGAGACCTCATATAGCCGCTTCACCTGTCCGGGGCTTAGAAATCCCCTCAGCTTAATCTCCTAAAATGTACATATACAAGCATACTAATTGGTCGGCATCATCACGTGGACGGCAACCGACCAATCGGAACCCGCATAGCCCGTCCTGTCACCGCAGGCGAAGAGAGAAAGCCGCAGGGATTTCAAATCCCTGGACTGGTAAAGTGGCTATACGATCTGTTAGAACGGGCGATCGCCGAATCAGGTGCGATGGGGAGGGGGTCCAATGTAAGTTCACCCAGATTTTCTGTAAAGGTGAACTTACACTTTAAACAAATGACATTGTTTCATCAAGCAGTGATTTTTCAAGAGACCCTGCGAGGACCATAGGACAGTTGATTAGTATTAGCCATGTGTCTTTATGTACTGTAAAATATTGGCACATATTAGCAATTGTTCCTATGAGGGAAAACATTGGATCAAACTTTTCCAGAAGCTTATGCCGCGTACACACGGTCGGACTTTACGGCGGACTTTGCCCGGCGGATTTTTCAACGTACTTTCCGACGGACTTTGTGAATGAACGGACTTGCCTACACACAATCCACCAAAGTCCGTCGAATTCGTACGTGATGACGTACGACCGGACTAAAACAAGGAAGTTCATAGCCAGTAGCCAATAGCTGCCCTAGCGTGCCTTTTTGTCCGTCGAACTAGCATACAGACGAGCGGACTTTTCGACCGGACTCGATTTCAACGGATAAATTTTAAACAAGTTTAAAATCTAAGTCCGTCCAACTTTTGAGAAAACAAAGTCCGCTGGAGCCCACACACATCGAATTGTCCGACGAAATCCAGTCCGCCGGGCAAAGTCCGCCGTAAAGTCCGCTCGTGTGTACGCGGCATTAGAGAAGCTTTTCAGAACAAATTTGATTTTGTCATCTGTCTAAAGGAGACAAGGTGGAGGCTTAATTTCACAAATATTTCCTAGTATGATTTCAAAATTACACTTCTATTACAGAGGAGGGTTCAAAACTAATCTTAGAAAGTAGTATTTGACTAAAAGAGTAGTTGATGCTTGGAACAGGCTTCCAGCAGAGGTGAGTCAGTCAACAGTAAGTGGATTCAAACCTGCTTGGACAAGCTTAGATCGATACCAAGGGTGGGCAATTATTTTCCCGAAGGAGCCACATGAGAAACAGACTGCTGTAGAGGCCTGAATTCAAAGTGCGGCACAGTGGTGTAGTGGATAGCACTTTTGCCTAGCAGTAAGAAGGGTCACTGGTTCGAATCCCAACCACGACACTACCTGCCTGGAGTTTGCATGTTCTCCCTGTGCCTGCTTGGGTTTCCTCCGGGCACTCCGGTTTCCTCCCACACTCCAAAGACATGCTGGTAGGTTAATTGGATCCTGTCTAAATTGGCCCTAGTATGTATGAATGTGAGTTAGGGACCTTAGATTGTAAGCTCCTTGAGGGTAGGGACTGATGTGAATGTACATGTATAAGTACCTGAAATAAATAAAATAAAAATAAAGTGTGTTTTTTATTTTTATTTTTTTTATATTAAAAGCAAACTTTTAGCCACTAGGTGGTGCCAATTATCACAGGTAATTCCTATGACACTTAGCGCCATCTAGTGGCTGAATGTAGTTTTTTCTCATCTAAATCAATGAAAACATTGGACCAGCACAGGATATAGCCTAATGGCAGGTGTAGGTGTTCCCCTATTACACAGAACAAATGTACATGCACTTCACTGGTGGGCAGTGAATTAGTGTGCAAATCTTCAAACATCTTCTTAAAAGTATATCCTGCATGTCTTCTCTGTAGAACATATAATATTTTTTTATTTTTTTTTGCTTGCTGGTTTTCAATTGTAATCATTTGTCTTCTCTAAGGAGAGAAGTTTTCCTTTTTGCCTATGTGCGGCTCTCGGTGGCATGAATAAAGACTGTTAGACTAGGTTTTAATGTGTTTTCATTTTTACTGTGTTTTTTTGTTCTGGATTGCTCTAAGGCAAGGAGATTAAGTTACAAGAGCAAGAAAATGTGCCAGCTTTGTTCCGGATTCCATTTATCGAATGGTTGTCATAATAATAATGGGGGGGGGGGGGGAAAGGAGCGATGTCAATTTGTTACGGTCGGGCGAGCGCTGCTGAGACATGTTCCGTCACTGCTGTGTATTGAATCTCGGCTCTGGTCTCTCTTGTTTGGAATCAATCTAATAAGTGAATCCAGGATGGGCTTTCAGCAGGGGGATCTGGTTTATAATCACTCGGTAGGCTTTGGCAGGATCTTAGAATTTTTTTTTCTGCTGCATATTTTAAAGTGAAACTCCCATTAAGGGGGGGAACTCCTATGTAGGATGACTATGTATGGATTTTATACAAACCCCCCCCCCCCTTCACTTTAATTAGATATCGAGACAGTAATTCCTTTGAAATACAGCCGATGCACTGGAAAGGTCTAAGTGGGACATTCTGTCCTTTTAATTAATCATAAGTTGAGTAGATCTAAACCCAGCCGCTAAGATGTCATATAAGCCTCAAAATGGTTGTAAAGGAACAATGTTGTTTGCCTTCAAGCCCCATCTTGATCCAGTGATGTCCAGTGGAGCCTTGCCTCTCAGAGGACTCGCACTCCCGATTGGCTTTTGGCAGCAGCGGGAACCATTGGCTCCTGCTGCTGTCAATCACAGGCAGTGGGCCAATCAGTAGACGGAGGGGGTAAGCTGCTTGCTGTGGGGGCATCCAGCAGGAGGGAGGGGCCAGGAGTGCCGGCATGAGACCCGAGAAGAGGCGGATCTGGGATGCTCTGTGTAAAACCACTGCAACAGAGCAGGCGAGTATAATTTTTTTTTTTTTTAAAGACTTTAGAATCACTTTAAAACTATATGAAAGCCATGTTTGTTAGGTGTTTTTTTTTTTTTTTTTTTTTTTTGTTTCAAAATAACAAACATGTTATACTCATCTGCGCAATGGGTTTTGCACAGAACAGCCCTGATCCTTCTCTTCTTAGGTCCCTCGCTGGCACTCCTGGCCCCTCCCTCCTGCCGAATGCCCTCACAAATAGCAGGTTGCTATGGGGGCACCCGATCCGAGCCGCTGCTCTGTGCGTCCATTCAGACATGGAGCGTGGCACGGCCCCACCCCATCTCCTCATTGGCTCACTGACTTTGACAGCAGTGGGAGCCAGTGGCGCCTGCCGCTGTGTCTCAGCCAATCAGGAGGGAGAGTCCTGGACAGCCGAGACTCTCCTGCAACATCGCTCGCTGAATCTAGATAGACCTCGGGTAAGTATTAGGGAGGTTGCTGCACACAGAAGGTTTTTTTATATTAATGCATAGAATGCACAAAGATGAAAAATATTCTGCCTTTACAACCACTTTAACCGGTTCCCGACCGGCGCACGCCGATGTATGTCGGCAGAATGGCACGGCTGGGCAAATGGACTTACAGGCACATCCATTTGAATTCCCCGCCGTGCCATCGCGTGCGCGCCAGCCGGGAGCTCCGTGAGTCGGGTTGCGGGTCCCGCAGACTCGATCGACGTGGGTATACCCGCAATCGCCTCACGGAGAGGACGAACGGGGAGATGCTGATGTAAACAGCATCTCCCCGTTCTGCCTAGTGACAAGTGTCACTGATCACAGCTCCCTGTCATCGGGAGCTGTGATCAGAGTAATGACCCTGCTAGCCCATCCCCCCTACAGTTAGTAATCACTCCCCTAGGACACACTTAATCCCTCCCCGCCCCCTAGTGGTTAACCCCTTCACTGCCAGTGTCATTTACAAAGTAATCAGTGCATTTTTAATCGCACTGATCGCTGTATAAATGACAATGGTCCCAAAAATGTGTCGAAAATGTCCGCCATAACGTCGCAGTCACAGAAAAAAAAAACCAAAAAAACACAATGTTGTTTGGGAGCCACGTCGCGCGACCGCGCAATTGTCAGTTAAAGCGTCAGGAAGGGGGTAAAATCTTCCAGGGCTGAAGCGGTTAATGCCATTTTGGTTATTTTGTAACTGCAGCTTTCATGAAGATACTGCCTGGTAGTCCTGCCATGAAGGGTCTTGTTCAGGCACTTCTTGTTATGGGGCGACAACTGTTTCTCATTTGTGCTTCTGCGTGGTAACCCTGTCACATGCACCCCTGATTGTTGTGCTGACACGCATTGCACAGGAGCTGACCACTGTTGTCACTCTGAGGGAGTTGAAAGTCCACCAGTCCAAGTCCAATGTGTCAGGCTGGAAAGAATACATGTAGACAGGAAGTGGCTGAAAGAGACTGAAGGAGATAGCAGCACAATGATGATGGGGAATAATAAAGACTTTATTAAAGAAATCATGCTGATGGTTTATAATATACATGGAAATGGAGTCAGTGTAGGAATATCCACCACTCCTTCAGATTTGCACCCGCCCATCAAAGCGTTTTGATATTTTAGTTTTTTTCTCTCAAAAGCCGGCCCACTGCTTCTTAAGGACTGAGGGCTCTAGAGGGACGTACTGAGGCAGGGTGCTTTGATATTTGCCAGCCCCTCCCATAAGTCATGATCTGCCTGCATTGTATAGAAAAGAGAGAGAACTGGTGATGTCACTGACCCTAAAATAAGGTGTGAAATGAAAACTGGTTTCCACTTTTATTGGGGGAGGGGCAAAAAAAAAAAAAAAAAAAAAAAAAAAAACCACACCACACGGTATATACAACTGCTACACAAGTCTTATTGTAATTAAATGTAACTAAATGCTATTAAACATTACCTTTCCTTTTCAATATGCAGACCTAATTCTCTGCAAAATGAAATGCAATAGGGATACCTGGAGGCATTCTGTACACAAACAGAGTACAAAACTCCCCCACATATTTCCTGCTTGTGTGATTGGCTTACTGATTTTCCCAGAAGTCTGCACTAAAGCCAGCCATAGACGGGTATGTATGGGCAGGCAGAATACCCTAGTTGATCGATCAACCAAACTGTCGGATTTTACATGCGATTGTTGCTAGCGGCTGTCAGCAATAATAACTGTGTAATCCTGACGGGGGGCAGATTCCCCTAAAAAGAAGGGGGAGACCTTGAGATTGAAGGCAGCAAGAGGTTTTTTTTTTTTTTTTTTTAAATATTACATATACATATATATATATATATATATATATATATATATATATATATATATATATATATATATATATATATATATATATATATATATATATATATATATATATATATACACACACACATACATACACACAACTGTCAGCTGGTTTACTTTTATTTCTATTAGTTTTTACTCAGCAGTGGACGGACATACTTAAGCTATTATGCGTGAGCTTCCCTAGTCACTAGTAAGGTCAATGTGCCACAGTAGGGAATGTTAATGAAATACAACGTACAGAATGTAGCAAAGTGCCCATGTCCCCCACCCCCTCCTGCCCATTGGGAGTGTTTTGGAAATTTTGCAAGCTGTAAATAATTGAGAATAAAGCAAAAATTCACAATATGGGGTTTTCTTGGCTCACAGCTGCATATAATTTCATGCTAGACGGTTTATATAAATGGTTTAGCAGCTAGTGATATTTACTTTTTTTTTTTCTTGCTTAGAATAGCAGGGGAAAATCTATTACATGGATGTTTATTGATGAAAATACAGGAGATCGGTACTATAAAAAGATCTTTTAAAAGATAAAACCCTGTTTAGCCCAGTTGTATATTCATTAGGGCTGAACTCTGGGCACAAAAACCTCCATTTAGATATATTCCTCAATAGCAACAGAGAATATAAATACCTAAGTGTGCACCAAATGCCTTTTACAAACTAATATCTGAGTTTGCAAAATAGCAGTGGCATCACTGTGCTGTATATAGCCTGTGGATAGAGCAGAGCTGTGGGAGGGGCCTAGCAGGCCCCACCTACTACAGGCTGCCTACAGAAGACTACAGGAGGGGGCGGAGACAAGACCAGTCATCCTGCACAAGGTGAGAGAACAGCAGAGACAGGTCTTTATTACAGGAAAGTGTCACACTAGCTTGTTTCATAGATATGGAAGAAATACACAAAGCACACCAAGATTTGAAAAGAATATACAGTACATGCCTCTTGTATTTAGACAGTATCTTTTTAAACAGCGGGTGGTCAGCTTTAACAGATTCGCTGCGAGATCACTTTTATGGGCGGCAGGAGAGTTCAAAGCCGTTAGTAGTAGCGGAATCTCTCCGATTCCCCGGATGGATGGGCAGGATGCCCACGTCAAACGTCACTTCCCCTTTTATTATTGTTGTTTTTAAGTGTAAATGTGAGGTCTGAGATCTTTGACCCCAGATATCACATTAAAGAGGCCCTTACCTGCTTATTTCTATTACAAGGGATGTTTACATTTCTTGTAATAGGAATAAAAAAAAACCACCACACACACACACACACACACACACACACAACAGGGACAGTGTAAAAGTGAATCAAATAGGAAAAAATAAAAATTAAAGCACCCCTCCGAGCTTGCGTGCACGCCCACATATGTAAACTGTTTTCAAACCACACATGAGGCATCGCTATGATCGTTAGCACGAGAGCAATAATTCTAGTGCAAGTCCTTTTCTGTAAGTCAAAACTGTTAACTTGTTGAAATTTTTAAACGTTGCCTATGTCGACAAATACGTGTGACAAAGTATTGCAACAATCTCCATTTTATTCTCTAGGGTCTCTGATATATTTTCTAGCAAAAAAGTGCTAATTTTAACTTTATAAGCAACAAGTGTCAGAAATAGACTTTTAATGTCCTTTTAGAAAAGTTTTGTTTTTCTTCCATGCTGCAACTTGAATTTTTTTTTTCATGTTTTGTCTTATCGAATAATATCGAATGACCTGTCAGGACTAGCACTCAAAATCTGTGTACTAATGCCCCGTACACACGATGCGAAAATCGTACAAAAAAAAAATGCCGCATTCGAATGGATCGTACGATAATCGGATCGTTAGTACAGAGCTTTCGAGAGCCGATCAGGACGGTTCATCCGATATTATTCTATCAGACATGCACGGAAATTTTTTTCGTAAGATGCCAGATCGTACGATTTTCATTTAATCGGTACTGCCATCGTTCGAAAATGCAATACAAATGCATTACAACACATGACATCACTTCCGAATTTTTATTCTGTTGTACGGGAATTTTCGGGACTTTAGTAAACTCAAATTCGACGTGAGATTAGCATGCAAAAACAAAACAAAACAAAAAAAAAAAAAAACAGGACGATCATTCGTCCGATAATTGGATCGTGTGTATGGGGCTTAATGATCAGATTATCGAATAATTGCTTTGAACGGGGTATTTGTTATTATTATTATTTTTTTTATTGTGCATACGGGCCCTAAAGAGTAGGTTCACATTTGGGTAGGTTGGGAACGCTCATAAAAACTGCTCACATTCCTGATCTGCAGGTAGAAAACTCTGCTCTTTAGCAGACACGTGTGGAGGGGGGGGGGTTTGGGGGTGCTATCACTACTTGCGCCCCCAAACATCACAAATGTGGCACAATTTCAAAACTCAGCGTGGCGCCATTAAAAAAAAAAAAAAAAAAAAAAAAAAAAAAAAAAATACTTGGGAGACCTCTTTTCCTGTTAACCGAGCTCCATAAGGTAACTCTGTTAAAGGGACACTAAAGGTTCGTGTTTTTTCACCTTATGCATTAGGGTGAAAAAACACCTGTTCATGACCAGCCCCCCCGTTTTACTTACCTGATCCCTCGAATTTGTCCCACAGGGATGCACTCTCTCGCTGCAGGGGGTTCTCAGCTCTTGATTGGATAGATTGATAGCAGCGCAGCCATTGGCTCCCGATGCTGTCAATCAAATCCAATGACACGGCCGTCGGGGGGCGGGGCCGAGTCCTGCATTCATAGTCTATGGATGCCGAATGCTGGACTCGGGAGCGCGTCCACAAGGTTACCCCCGGGAGAGAGCTTCTCCCAGGGGGTTATCTGATGTGGGGAGGAGCCGAGAGAGCCGCCGAGGGACTCCAGAAAAGCAGGATCAAGGCTAAAAAACGCGCTGCACAAAACGAGCTGATATACATTTTTTTTTTTTTTTTTTTTTAAATTAAACAAAAGAACCTTTAGTGTCACTTTAAACAAAAACCAACAAACCCTAAGCCCTGTTCACATTGGCACAATTTTGACATGCGATTTGACATGTCAAATTGGATCCTATTTCTGGCAATAGGAGCATTCGGTGCGACGCCAACTTTGCGGCGCCGCACCGATTTCCAAAAGCTATGCTATGAGTAAGCACTTGGTGTAAGCGTGAAACGCGTCAGCTATTCTTGTACCACCCCACAGTCGTGTTTTGTGTACCCCATGATCCTGTATTTTGAATAAAAGACGGATTTATCCATTCCGGTGTGCGGCTATCCAGGTCTTCTTGTTCTCTTCTACTTGCATCAGCATTTAGCCACCACCTGGGGCTCTTCTCTTCCTGGAGGTAATGAGACACAAGTACTCTGGTTTAAGCCCCTCTTTGAGCGGAGGATCCCATATCATCTCGTTTAATTTCTGGATTTCCAAAAGTAGTTCCTGCACTACTTTTGGCGACTTCGGGGGATGATTTCAATAGACATCTGTCCAGGAGCCTGCACAGATGTCTTTCAAGTCGCCCCCCCCCCCCGAAGTCGGACTGAAATGCGGCTTTAAAATTGCGCAAGTTCAGATTAAGGCCCCTTTCATACGTGTGGACAGTATGTCTGTATTTCATCCATCCGTTTTCGGATGAAATACGGACATACATGCATCCTTATGGGATAGCGGGTGTCAGCGGGGGAAAATCCAATTTTTCTATCCGTCTGCAGAGCAGATCGGATGAACATGGACAGACGATCCGTGTTCATCCGATGCCCCCCATAGGGGAGAGCGGAGATCTGACAGGTCGGTCCCTGCACACTGTGCAGGGACCGCCCTGTCTTCCGCCGCCTCAGCAGGGATCAACGGAGCGATCCCCACTGAGCAAGCGGATGTTCACGGGGCGGATCATCACGGATCCGTCCCGTGTGAAAGGACCCTATCTGCCGATTTCAAAGCTGTGTTTAGTGTGAACGAGGGCTAAAACTCGGATAGAGATGAGCAAAACACCTCCTATCAGCAGTACAAAGTATACAGAATATTACTTTATTTGGCTACATAGAAAACATTTTGTATCATTTCTTCTTCTGCAAAGAAAAAAAAAAAAAAGCTAAATATAAACACACTACTCAGTAGTTCTAAGGCCTCATGTACACTGCTGCTGCTAAACGGACATTTAGGCTTAATGTACACGGGACGTTTTTACAACTCTCCTGAACGATTTAACTTGACAGATAATAATCCACGTTTAAAATGTCCGTTTTGCCGTGTTTACATGCCGCGTTTGCGCTTTTATTTATTTTAAAATTCTTTTTTCAAAATAGCCTAAAATGAAAAAACGCCTGTAAACAAAACGCGGCTAAGCACAAGTTACCGAGTTTAGCGTAGAAAAGCCCATAAACGCAACTGCCTAAAATAAAAATGACATTGCACGAACCTGTGTACATGTACACATAAGATAACATTGGATGAGTTCAGGGGCAGCTGAAAAAAGCATCTAACTGCCTCTGAACGTCCATTTACCAGCAGCAGTGTACATGAGGCCTAAGAGCTGGCTTGTCAACCCAACCCAAAAGTAAGGCCATTGGTATGGAGTTGATCCTTTTTGTGGCTAGAAAAGCCTCCATTGTTCTGTCCACTGTTCTGGAACGGCTTAGCACTAGATTTCGGAGCGTGTCTGTGAGAATTTGTACCAATTTAACCAAAGACCATTTGTGAGGTCAGGTACGGATATTGACTTGGCTTTCAATCAATGCTCCAACTCACCCCAAAAGGTGTTCACTAGGGTAGGTCAGGGCTCTGTGCAGGACACTCAAGTCTCAAGTCAAACCATATCTTTATTTGGCTGACTATGTGCACAGGGAACAGTCATGCTGGAACAGAAAAGGGCCTTCCCCAAACCGTTCCCACAATGCTGGAGGAACACAATTATGTACAAAGTCTTTGTATGCTGTAGTATTAATGGTACCCTTGGAAAAATCTGAACTCAATTTGGAGGAATGTTCACAGGCCTTCGGCCATAGAGTTTTGGCCACATGGTTTCTAATTGCTGAGCATCACATTAGGCTTTTCAGCATGTAAGTGTAGACTTATTAAATGGCAGATATAAAAACTTAAAATGCACACACACACACACACACACAAACAAACAAGGCACAGCAGGTAGTCCTGTGGACATCTGCAGAGTGCACCAGGGAAGGGCGGTCAGGTGTTGCAGAGTAGATTAAGAAAGGGGCGTTCTGAGGCCCTCAAACACATAGCCACACCCCTGCCATTGACGTCACCCCATTGTCACTTCCTGGCGTAATCACGCTTCCAGTATGCTGGTGCGTTCCACGCTGGTTCTAAATAGCATGCTCACTTCTGGCCATTGTCTGCAACAACTCTACATGTCCCGACAATGCTGCCATGGCGAACTCTGCATAGGTTCCACAGCCACTACTCTGCAATACCTGGCCGTCTCCCTGGTGAACTCTGCAGATGTCCACAGGGTTACCCGATGTGCCTTTTATTCATTTTTAATATGCAAGTGTGTTTTACCTTTTTATATGTGCCGTTAATAAAAGTCTACACTTAGATGGTGGCACCGCCTTTTGAACCTTTTACACTGCACAAAGTACAGAGGATGTTTCCTATACTCTAATCAGAGGAGCTGCAGCCATCCATAGTGAATATTGGACCTTATGGACTATATATTGGGCCCCTTGATATAGATACACATTTCCCATTTCCCCTTCCTTCTACCATAAAATATTATTTCTCTTTTACGTGCGTGCTTTTTCTGCTATTCTTTTTTTAAATAAAGTCTGAGTTCAATCTAATAGAACAGGGTCAAAAGCTAAAACACAACTCCACCACACACCGCACCCGGATTAAAAAACAAAAAATAAATAAAAAACCCTCAACAACCCCACCGCCACCACCACACTCAAATGTGGCCAATCGGAAAAAAAAAAAAAAAAAAAAAAAATTCATAGATACGAGCAAACTTTTACAGAAAACAGAAAAACCTTCAAAAGAATAGAGCATGAAACAAAGCTGTCCTCACACATCTTGGTAAATGAGCTCCGGTTTAATACCGCAAACAGCACAAAGAGGACGGTGTGGCTTGGCACCCAGCTGCGTGTACCATTTATTTTCCGTGTCTGTCCTCCGATATGCTGGTGAGACCTCTATGTAGTCAGTCTGTCTGCACATACACGCACAGGCCCGGCTCCGCTTATATTACGCTCAGTCTAACATAAAAACACACATTTGTCATCCACCTGCAGGGAAGGAAACCGTCTCTGGAATGTACAACCGTTCCTGTTATAATCGCCAAAGTGTTTGTTTAGAATATATATTGTACACTTAACATCAAACATAAAGCTTCCACTTCCAGCAGAGGTAATGAGTCGGTCAACAGTAAGTGAACTTAAAACATACTTGGGAGAAACCTAGATCTCTACTCAGACTAATTGTTATAATAAAAAAAAAAAAAAAATATTAGGGAAGGAAGGACTGACTAGATGGACCATTTGGACATCTCCTGCTGTCACTCTATCTTAAAAGTGCTGCAAGTAGAGAAAACCCATCTGCTGATCTACCAGAAAGCTCCTACCATGCTGTATTGAGCCGCCAATGCTGTGCTTCTGCTTCACTGAAAACACAAGGCAGTGTTCTTTGCCTTTCCCCATACTTCCCTGCTAGACTACAGAACGCCTTCCCCTTATGTTATGAAGCCAGGAAGAGCGGAGGTGTTCTGTAGTCCAAGTCAAAAGCAAGCAGCCTACAATGACAACACTGTTCCTCTATAGATACAGTACAACAAGTGAGCATTATCACCCTAGGAGAGAAGTGTGTTACTTGCACAATCACCAGCCATCACGTACATTAGTTATGGCTAGCTGTAATATTACTTTTTGTTCTTGGGTTCAGATGTACCTTAAAAAGTTGAAGTATAGCCAAAGCTTTTTTGCCATACTTCTCTCTGCAAGACAAAGAACCAGCTGATAGTAGACTATTGCCCGCTAACAGCTGTTATGGCAGAGCCACACCAGGCTCTGGAAGGATACCAACAATATTGTCAGGATCTACCTTACTGCCTGATTGACAGCCAAGGTTGAGAGCTGGAGCCAGCTGTATTTGCCCCCTCCCCTGCCTGGGGCTCCACTGAGCGCTGGAGGAACAGAATGGAGTGACCTGCAGTCATTGCTCTCTGCTTGGAGCAGATCGACAACTGAGCTATCAGCCGTCATGTAATCCCTCAGTTCTTGTTCTTAGAACCGACATGGGACATTTGCAGCATGGAGGTATGTATACTTTTTTTTTATTAAACCCCAACTTTTCCTTTAAGGCATACAGTGGAACCTCAGATTACGAGCATATTCCGTTCTAGGAGTATGCTCGTAATCCAAAGTACTCTCATATCAAAGCGAGTTTTCCCATTGAAGTCAATGGAAACGAAAATAATTTGTTCTGCAGGGACTTCAATGAGATGCAATACCGCATGCGGCCAGAGGCAGGGGGGCGCCGGAGAGCCTCAGAAACGGCCCGAGGACACTTCGGCTGACCTCAGCAAACCTCGGAAAGACTTCCTACCCAAGATTTGCCAAGGTCAGCCATGCTGTCCTCGGGCCTTTCCGTGCATTCCCGAACAGCGCAGATCGGCGACGATCGGCTCCGGTGCCCCCCCACCTCAGGCCAAAAGCAGTAATGCACACCGCTTTGGCATGAATCGTGCTCGTTTTGTAAGGCAACACTCGCAAACCGAGTTACGATTTTTAAAAATACAGTGCTTGTATTGCAAAACGCTTGTTAACCGCGTTACTCACAATCTGAGGTTCCACTGTATTTAAACCCAAGAATTAAAAATGTAATGTACTTCTGCTTATGAGACATTAGATAAGGTGGTTGCATTTGCTATCCTCTTTTCAGGCTCAATTATTTTCACCTGGTGATCCTGCCAGTAACACACTTCCTGTCTTAGAGTGACAATGCTCACTCACTTTACTGTATCTATGGAGCAGCAGCACTGGTATACAAGGATGGGAAGTATGTTAGGACAACAGAATGCTTCCTCCTCTCCATAACACTGGGAGGGGGTTGGGGGAGGTGCTGCAGTTCTTAGAGAGAACAATGAACAATGCAAACTGGTAACAGTCAACACCGAACATTATCAGCTCACTGGACTAAGGGCAGGATCAGATTTTTTTTTATTATTTTTTACTTTCCAAATGAATATAAACATGACAAAATGTTCTCAATGCTATATTTAACAGGCCATAAACAGAGAAAATCAGAGACGTTCATTGTTAAGGTTTATATACACCTTAAGGCTGGGTTCACACTATTGTGAATTGGATGTGGCTTTCTCCACATCCAATTCGCATGTCAGGAGATTGTGACCAGCTCTCTATGCAGAAGAGTCCTGTGCATCTTCTGGTCTGTTTCAGGTCCGAATCCAGCCAAAAAGTCGGGCCCGATTTGTCCCTGAAACGGTAAACAAGGACGCACCGGACAGCAATGTGAACCCAGCCAAAACAAGGCAGGTACAAACACCCATTTACCCTGCTGAATCTATTCTATACCATACAGAAAACAACAGAGCGGGTTATAGTACAGGCAAGAAACAAGGCAACACCAAGGACCCTTTCCACACAGGTGTGCTGTGTTGACACACACTCATTAACCACTTAAAGACCCAGCCTTTTTATGACATTTTTCATGTCACACTGTTTTTTGCACAGCAGTTTTCCAAAGCTATTTTTTGGAAAAACCACCTTTAATAAAAAAAACAAAAAAAAAAACAAAAAAAAAAAACAAAAAACAAACAAACACACACACACACACACACTTTTTTATAATATGAAACATGATGTTACGCCAAGTAAACTGTTACCCAACATGTCATGATTTAAAACTGCGCGTGCTCGTGGAATGGCGCCAAACTTAAGTACTTAAAAATCTCAATAGGCGACACTTTAAAAAGGTCTACAGGTTACTAGTTTAAAAAGGTACAGAGAAGGTCTACTAAAATAGTGTTAATTTAGTTGATGAATTTAATGTTGGTTTATGAGAGGGTTAAAGCAGCCAGTTTATACACACAGCCCAGATGGGGGCGCTCTACAAGAAGAGGGCAGGGCAGCGTACCTGTGAGGAATTCCCTGGGTCTATTTTCATCTAGGTGGTCAGGAATCTGCAGAAGAGATCGCTCCAATCCGTCCTGACATCAGACAGCGCAGGCTCCTGGGGAACAAAAGAGGAGATATTTTACAGTGAGGCCAGGGGGTACCATCTTCTCTTACATGGCGCAACCAGGGACCTGTCATGGCACTGCCAGGAAGACAGCCCAAAGCATACTGTATGTCTATTTCATGAGAAGAGAAAAAAAGAAGTGTATTTGAAGATTTAGATACGCTAACAAATTGAAGCCAAACTCATGCTGACACTTTATAAGCAGTCACAGCAGAGGCATCACTAGGGGGTGGCTAGCGAGGCTATAGCCCCCAATCTGGGGCCCATAGCCCCGACTCTCTAGGGCAAGGGTCGCCACCTGGTCCGCCACTGCTGAATGCAGGCACCCGGCCCACGGACATTATCACAGGGCTGGATGGGGGCGGGAACCACAGGAGTTAACTTTTTCCATTAAACAGCAGGTAATTGGTTGCAATCCTAGCAACCAATTACAAGCCTGTTAATGTGAAAAGTTAACTTCAGTATTTCCCGCCCCCATCCAGGCCTGTGATGCCGATCTCAGATGCTCTGCTTGCTGTACACCTGTGTAAGGTAGAAGAATTCTACCTACACAGTGTGCGTTTGTGTGGTGGGGTGCAGGGGACAGAGGACACTACAGTGGGGTACAGAGGACACTGCAGTGGGGTGGAGTGCAGGGGACAGAGGACACTACGGTGGGGGGTGCAGTGCTGGGCACTGGTGAGACTGGGCACTGGTGAGGCTGCATAGATGGGCACAGCTGAGCCCTGCATTCTTTATGTAGCCAACTCCTGAGCCCGGGGGCTCTCTGGGGACCCTGATGTAAGGATGGGGGGGGGGGGGGCTCTCTGGGGACCCTGATGTAAGGATGGGGGGGGGGGGGGGCTCTCTGGGGACCCTGATGTAAGGATGGGGGGGGGGCTCTCTGGGGACCCTGATGTAAGGATGGGGGGGGGGGGCTCTCTGGGGACCCTGATGTAAGGATGGGGGGGGGGGCTCTCTGGGGACCCTGATGTAAGGATGGGGGGGCTCTCTGGGGACCCTGATGTAAGGATGGGGGGGGGCTCTCTGGGGACCCTGATGTAAGGATGGGGGGGGGGCTCTCTGGGGACCCTGATGTAAGGATGGGGGGGGGGCTCTCTGGGGACCCTGATGTAAGGATGGGGGGGGGGCTCTCTGGGGACCCTGATGTAAGGATGGGGGGGGGGGGCTCTCTGGGGACCCTGATGTAAGGGGGAAGCCGCACTCAGGTATGTAACAATATTAAATCCTTTACATGTGTATGCCCACCCAAGCGTATGACTTTTTTTACTTCGTTGCTATGGGCTCTAGCCCCGGATCTTTTGTAGACCTAGCAACGCCCCTGAGTCACAGCAAACAGTTTTTCTTATTGGGATAAAGATTTTGCATGAATAAATAAAAGCTGATCATTGTAAGCACCTCTGCCAGTGTTAAAGTATAACTAAAAGGCAACACTTTTTTTTTTAAAGTTTTGGATAGAGTGGGGGAGGGATTAGAACACCGGTCAGCTTTTATTGCTGTCTGTGTTTCCGTTAGAGAGGATGAATCTCCCTATTTATCTTGTTTACTATTATCATTGAAAGTAATAGAGGAGAAATCTCCCAATGGGGACACAGTTCTGGTGACCTGGGCCCCTTTGCAGAGGGTTTCCTCTCACTTCCTGTTTTGGCTATGGGACAGGAAGCGAAGGGAAATCTCCCCATTGGGATAAAAATCTGACAGGGGTTATAATCTTCCCTTACTCTATCAAAAATAAAACCGTTTTGCCTATAGTTCTATTCGGTTTGTCTCAGCCATGTAAAATGATAGATTCTGCTGGAGAGCTTGTGCTTTTTGGAAAACAGACTTGCTGGCTGGTTCACCAGATGAATAGAAGAAAAAAAGCCTCAGTGATACTAAAATTTATTTTTTTTAAGAAAAACAAAAAACACAAACATTCCTCCTCTGTGCAGTGGATTATACTTAGTTATACTTACTTACCTCCTCTTTGCAGTAGTTTTGCACAGAGCAGCCAGATGCTCCTCTTCTTGGATCCCTCGCTGGCGCTCCTGGCTCCTCCCCCCTGCTGGGTGTCCCCACAGCAGGCAGCTTGCTATGGGGGCACCTGAACCGAGCTGTAGCTCTGTGTGTCCATTCAGACGGAGCCGTGTTTCGTGGTGTGGTCTCTCTCTCTCTCTCCTCACTGACTGAAGCAAGAGCCAATGACACCACGCTGCTGTCTCAGCCAATGAGGAGGGAGAGCCTTGGGCAGCTGAGACACTCCTGCAACATCACTGGACAGAGATGGGCTCAGAGAAGTATTAGGGGGACTGACGGTGCAGCTGCACACAGAAGGCATTTTATCCCAATGCATAGAATGAATTAAGATAAAAAAAAAACCCCACACAACACTTCTTCTGACAACCACTTTAAAAAAAAAGAAAAACAAAACAAATGCAGCCACCATATGTAAGAATTGGTAAGCTGCAATATAATAAATGCTTGCTTAAGGCCCCTTTTACACGGCTTTCCAATCAGGTGTGCCTGTCAGTTTTTCAGGTGGACCCGATCGGACGCTCCATTCACCCCATTGGGGGAGCAGATGTCAGCGGTGACATGTCCGCTGACACCCGTTGCTATCTGATCCGTGAAATCCAGATGGATGGAGGTCCTATTTTTCATCCGTCTGACGGATCAGATCCGATCGGATGAAAAATGGACAAGCGGTGGAGACGGACCTGTCATCCACCTGCTCAGCGGGGATCAGTGGAGCGATCCCTCACTGAGCAAGTGGAGTCCATCAAATGCATGAGCCCATGTGAAAAGGAGCCGAATACTGCTTTACATTTTTTGCTATGAAAGGGGGAACAACAAGCATTTGGGGATAGCACACCGCCAGGACCATAAAAGTAATGAGGCGCCTATAAGGCTCCCCTGATCACTTTTACATTACAGCCAGGAGCCGGCAGAAGAAAACAAATACAAGCACACAGCGGCTACTGCAGAGGCAAAAGTGGTAAATATTAAATGTCCAGTCAAAGCGTAGCGGTAAAAATCCAACAAGGATTCTAATTCCATACGGGGCTCTGTTACGGAGATTTTGCCCTCACTATCCGTTCTGCCGACAATGGTTTTACCAGACAGGAAGTGATGTAAGAGACCCAGACAGCAATAAAAAAATAAATAAATAAAAAAAGCTGACAGGGGTTCTAACCTTTCCTTCTATAAAGAACATACAAACAAAAAACACATTTTTAGTCCTGTGTTGTAGATCTGCACGATTCTGACTAAAATGAGAATCACGATTTTTTTGCTTAGAAGATAGATCACAATTCTCTTAAGATTCTCGCGGCGTTTTCATTTTTTTTCATTTTTTTTTTTTGTTTATTCAATTCCCAAAAAAGTTTGAAAGACTGCTGGGCAAATACAGTGCGACATAAAAAATTGCAGCAATTGCCATTTTCTTCCCTAGGGTCTCTGCTAAAATATATATAATGTTTGGGGGTTCCAAGTAATTTTCTAGCAAAAAATATTGGATTTCAACTTAAGAAAGAAGTGACAGAAAAAGATTTAGACTTTAAGTGGTTAAACTTCCTGCATTTACAGGTTCTTGAAAACTTGGCAGACGGCCAGGATTTTTTATTTACAAACAGAAATTTATCCCTTTGATCTAAGGAGAAAGAGTTAGTTACAATGTTTCATATTAAAAACTTGGCAGACTGCCTGGATGTTTTCTTTTGACAGCTGAGTGAGCAGATAAGTCTCTCCACTTGTTATATGAAAGAATCTGCAAACTCTGCAACAGAGATCGTCAGCGGGGTTGAATCGAAATCGCAATTTAACGATTAATTGTGCAGCTCTACTGTGTTGGTGACTTCCCCTCACTTCCTGTTTGCGTTCTCAGAAGTGAAGGGAAATATGTTAAAAAGAGCTCCTGATATAGGGAGAAACCCGACAGGATTTCCAATCTTTCCACATTTGATTTTTTTTTTTCTATTTTGTCTGGATTCCTGTCATGAGCAAAACACAGAGACTGCCATTTGCCCTCTGCTCATGAAAGTGCTGGTTGCCTGGCTGTCACATGATTGGTTCGCTCTCTCTTCTGTGTCTGAGACCTGGTTCACGCTGATGCGATACAGGAAACACAAGAGTCGCTGAGTTTCCTCGCATCACATAGCAAATCGCACAGCGTCCATGAAAAAAATTTATGACTCAAATGCAGGGTGGATAAAAAAAAAAATTTTTTTTTTTTAATAAATACATATTTAAAATAGGATTTTTTCATTTAAATCTGATTTTTTTAATAAAATGCTTTTGGAGTAAAAATATAAACGATAGATGATTTCTATTAAAGATGCATTAACAATTTAGTTTATTCAGCATGAAATGGAGCTTAGTTATGTAGTATGAGGCTGTATATTCTGCAATATGTACATTTTTGGTAAACTCATTCCATGAATCCAAGCTCTGCAAGCTGAGATAACACGCACTGCATTGATGCATTCACACAGTTTCACAGTAACCATGACATAAAACAAAAGTTCAGGAATATTCCTTTATCCTATTGTTTTGCAAACCTATGTACACTACAAACCGTATCATTAAATTGGTTCTGATATAGCTGTTTTACTAACCTGACAGCTTATTATTCTAAATAGGAAACCTTGATTCTGTTTACAAATATTAAAGATTCTAACTACCAGCAACAATAAGTCCTTACGTTTTAAAGAGCACCTGTCATTTCAGATCCATCATGGCAGCGCCCGTTAGCGGACATCCATTCACCTGCTGTGGCCACGTCCCTCACCTTGTTGTGTCACCTCCATCACCAGCCGTCCCATTAAAGTGAATAGGACTGTTGGTGAGTCAACAGCGGGTCAGAGGAGGAGCCACTGCGGGACAGAGATGACAGTTCCTCTATAAAAATTATGATTTAAATCAAGCCTTTTTACTAGCGATTTAATTCAAATCCACCCTGCTCAAATCGCACCACACAGATATCACATGTGATGTGCACATTACTGGTTTACGGTAAAGCATCAAAAAACACACTGGACCACACTGAAATTGCATCAAAAACACACCAAAAAAGCATCCAGACTGTGATTCTATGGTGTGAACTGGCCCTTAGGACCACTTGACCCCAAACTCCAGCGAACATTTTATAATCAGTTACAGCAGTTGTATTTCCTTTTGGGATAAAGGCATTACATAAATAAAAGCTGATCATTGTAAGCACTCCTGTCAGTAGTAAATGGCTTGCCTCAACCCTGCAACTGCTACATCTGCAGGAGATTTTGTGCTGTTGAAAAATAAACAGACTTACCGTCTGGATCACCACTTTAAAATAAAACAAAGAAAGTCTAAAAAAAGGAAAAATGAACACAGCCATCACATCTAAGCTGCAATATAAGAAATGTTTGCTTTTGAGTTTAACCACTTCACGCCCGCGAAAGACGGCTACAGCACGGGCTTCCTTTGCTGGGAGGGCGTACATGGATCCTGTGATCGAGCTGACTCGGCTGTTTACAGATCGGGGTAAAGGGCCAATCACAGCCGGCCCTTTACCATGTGATCAGCTGTCAGACAATGACAGCTGATCACAGGATGTAAACACAAGCCGGTTATTGGCTTTTCTTTCCTCGCGCTGACAGCATGAGGAGAGAAGAAGAAAGTCGATAACCGGCTTGTGTTAAAAGGAACATCTACACTGATAATCAGAGAACAGATTATCAGTGCTGCCAATCAGTGCCACCTCATAAGCGAAGGAGAAAAATTATCTATTTGCAAAATTTTATAACAAAAATATGAAAAATGTTTGGTTTTTTCTTCCAAATTGTCTGTATTTTGTTTGTTTAGCTAAAAATAAAAAACCCAGCAGTGATTAACCACTTCCCGCCCAGCCCATAGCAGAATGATGGCCGGCAGTGGTTCAGTTATTCTGGCTGGGTGTCATATGATGTCCTGCAGGATAACATGCCGCCGCGCAGCGATCAGTGGTGCTGTACGTCACTCTGACACACCGCATCGCCTATGACGGAGGCTCCTTACCACGTGATCAATCACAGCGTGAACCAGGAAGTGCCGGTACATGGCTTTCCTCGGTTCGTGCGGAACAGGGAGAGCCGATCAATGGGTCTGTGTTGATAATCAGCACATTGATTACCAGCAAAGCCCCATCAGATGTGCCACCAACAGTGCCCATCAGGAACAACTGTCAGTGCCCACAACAGTGCCAATCAGTGCCCATCAGAAAAACCTGTCTGTACCTCATCATCAGTGCTGCCCATCAGTGCCACCTGTCAGTGCCCATCAACGTTGCTGGTCGGTGCCGACATTTTTTTGGGAGAAAAAAAAAAGGGGGGGGGGGGGTTCTTGGTATCTGTTATAAAATTTTGTTTTCTCCTTCACTGAAGGGCACTGATATGTAGAATTGGTGGGCACTGATGGGACTGCACTGATAATCAGCTCCCCGATGTAGATGTTCCTTTTAACACAAGCCGGTTATCGACTTTCTTCTCCTCTCCTCATGCTGTCAGTGTGAAGAAAGAAAAGCCAATAACCAGCTTGTGTTTACATCCTGTGATCAGCTATCATTGGCTGACAGATGATCACATGGTAAAGGGCCTCTCTGATTGGCCCTTTACCCCGATCGGTCATCAGCTGATTCCACTCGATCACAGGATCCATATACGGCCTCCCAGCAAGCGAAGCCGTGCTGTAGCCGTCTTTCACAGGTGTGAAGTGGTTAAACCCACTATCAGTGCTCATCAATTCTACATATTGCCCTTCAGTGAAGGAGAAAACAACATTTTATAACAGAAACAAAGAAAACCTCTTTTTTTTTAATCAAAAATGTTGGTCTTTTTTAGTTTGTTTAGCAAAAAACAAAAACCCCAGCGGTGATCAAATACCACCAAAAGAAAGTTCTATTTGCGGGAAGAAAAACTAGTTTGGGTACATCATTGTATGACCGCGCAATTGTCATTCTAAGTGTGACAGCGCTGAAAAATGAAAATTGGCCTGGGCAGAAAGAAGGGTAAAAGTGCCCGGTAGGAAAGTGGTTAATACCTCTGTAAGTTGTAGGGACATCAGAGTTACACTTAAAGGATCCTTCCATCCATCTGACTACAGACAGGAAGGAGCCTGGAGCTGTGCACACCCCATACACACACCTTGTAGTCTCTACAGCACTGTGTACAGGTCTGCCACCGCTCCCCATAAGGAACTACAAGTCCCAGCCTGTGATTGGAGTACCTGCAGAGAGAGTGCAGTGTCCTGGCTTCCTCCAGTCCTCCTCATCCCAGCACACAGCCACCCGGCTCCTCCTCCTCCTCCTTCTGTGCTCCCAGTACAGGAAGCTCGGGATTGCTTCCTGTGTCCTCCTCTCCGGCTCTGCTCCCGGCTATGGCAGCGGGCTCCGCACAGACCCCGCCCACAACCGCTGCTGGAACACCTGCGAGCTGCACCAATAGGGAACCGGGGATGGCAGAACAATGAGGGCCCGAGGGAAGGGTGCAGAGTGGTGGTGGGGTGCGGGGGTGGAATGTACTAATTAGCTCGGGGTAGGGGGGGTCACACTCAGCACCTATGTGATCGGCTGATGACCTGATAACCACTCTATAGGATAGACTAGAGAGACAGTCCGGGTACATAGTGATCACATGGGACACAGCTAATGTGTGCTCATGTACTGCCATCTAGTGGTAGAAAGGGGAACAACCCCCTACCATGATCTACCAGTTATTGAAGGGGTTGTAAACCCTCAGATACAACTTAACCACTTCAGCCCCGGAAGGATTTACCCCCTTCTTGAACAGAGCACTTTTTGTGATTCGGCACTGAGTCGCTTTAATTGACAATACGTGCGACGTGGCTTCGAAACAAAATTGACGTCCTTTTTTCCCCACAAATAGAGCTTTCTTTTGGTGGTATTTGATCACCTCTGCGATTTTTATTTTTTGCACTATAAACAAAATAAGAGCGACAATTTTGAAAAAAATGCATTATTTTTTACTTTTTGCTATAATAAATATCCCCAAAAAATATATTAAAAAACATTTTTTTTCCTCAGTTTAGACCGATACGTATTCTTCTACATATTTTTGGTTAAAAAAATCGCAATAAGCGTTTATTGATTGGTTTGCGCAAAAGTTATAGCGTTTACAAAATAGGGGATAGTTTTATGGCATTTTTATTAATTTTTTTTTTTTTTTACTAGTGATGGCGGCGATCAGAGATTTTTATTGTGACTGCGACATTATGGCAGACACATCGAACATTTTTGACACATTTTTGGGACCATTGTCATTTATACAGCAATCAGTGCTATAAAAATGCACTGATTCCTGTGTAAATGACACTGGCAGTGAAGGGGTTAACCACTAGGGGGCAGGGAGGGGTTAAGTACGTCCTAGGGGAGTGATTCTAACTGTAGGGGGAGGGGCTGTGTGTGTGTCAGTACACTGATCTATGCTCCGATGACAGTGAGCAGAGATCCAGTGACAGTGTCACTAGGCAGAACGGGGAGATGCTGTTTACAACAGCATCTCCCCGTTCGTCCTCTCCGTGAGGCGATCGCGGGTATGCCCGCGGTGATCGAGTCCACGGGACCTGCGCAGCCGTGCCATTCTGCCAACGTATATCTACAGGAGCTGGTTGGGAACTGGTTAATCTTATCAGAAACTACATAACACAGGCAGCTAATCGCTGCCTGTGAAAGTGCACTTACTTGTGTAGTTTCAGTAAAAATTGTCTTTTTATCTGCGATGACGTCATGCGCGATTGCACAGCGTGCTGTTTCCTTAACGGCATGTATAGTGTGCCGTATGTTTATTTCCTGCATGTCTGGAATGGACAGTGAGCGAGATTCCCCTCTGAACGGCACAGAGGAGAAGTCTCGCGATGCTGAAAATATTCTAACCTTCCTGATACTCCCCCTTGGTTACGACGCTACCGCGCATGCGCGAGATTTCGGCAGTGATACGAACTAAGGGCGGAAATGACGTCCGCATCAGCTTCGGAAAACATTACTAAGAATGGCGCGGGCGATACCCGGAAGAGACAGCAAAATAAAACAGAAAAAAAAGGTACTTCTAACGCTCATTTAGGTGTAATTTATATATTGATTGCTTTGCAATGTTAAAAAACATAAATATTAGAAAAATAAGATTTTTTTTGGCAGGGTTTACTTCCTCTTTAACCACTTCAGCCCCGGAAGATTTTACCCCCTTCCTGACCACTTTTTACAATTCGGCACTGCGTCACTTCACGTAACTGACAATTGCGTGGTCATGCAATGCTGTACCCAAACTAAATTTGCGTCCTTTTTTTCCCCACAAATAGAGCTTTCTTTTGGTGGTATTTGATCACCTGTGCAATTTAGATTTTTGTGCTATAAATAAAAAAGACCGACAATTTAAAAAAAAAAACAATATTTTTTACTTTCTGCTATAAAACATATCCAATAAAAAAAATGTAAAAAATCGAATTTCTCCATCAATTTAGGCCAATATGTATTATGCTACATATTTTTGGTTAAAAAATCCCAATAAGCATATATTGATTGGTTTGCACAAAAGTTACTGTGTCTGGGATAGATTTATGGACTTTTTTAAAATTGTTTTTACTAGTAATGGTGGCGATCAGTGATTTTTAGCAGGACTGCGACATTGCGATGGACAAATCTGACACTAAGTGACACTTTTTGGGGACCAGTGACACCTATATAGTGATCAGTGTTAAAAAAAATGCACTGACACTGTATAAATGACACTGGCAGGGAAGGGGTTAACACCAGGGACGATCAAGGGGTTAAGTGTGTTCCTAGGGACGGATTTCTAACTGTGTAGGGGACGGATGCACTTGAGGAAAAGAGAGATCCGTGTTTGAGCTTAGCTGAAACACAGACCTCTCTTTTACACTGTGACAAAACAGCGGTCTTACATAGGCAGACCGCTGTTCTTTCTTTCTTTTGAACGACCGATGGGTCCCGGACCCGGCGATTGGCTCCTGCTGTCCCCAATCCCCAATCACAGGGGGAGCGGCGATCCGGGGGTGTGCGCACGCCCCCTGGATCTTGTGCACAAAAATCACGTACCTGTACGTGATTTTGCGCAGCTGGGCCACCCTGCCGCAGTACATATGTGGTGGGCAGTCCGGAACTGGTTAACTGACAACTGCCCGGTCATGTGACACTGTATCCAAATAACATTTATGTCCTCCCCCCCACAAATAGAGCGGATTTTTTGCACTATAAACAGAAAAAGACCCACAATTAAAAAAAACAAAAAAAACTAAATTTTTTTTTACTTTCTGCTATAAAACATATCCAATAAAAAAAATTGAAAAAATCTAATTTCTTCATAAATTTAGGCCAAGATGTATTCTGCTACATATTTTTGGTAAAAAAAATTCCAATAAGCGTATATTAATTGAGTCACGTGAACGTTATAGCATCTAGAATTTATGGGATATATTTATGGAATTTTTATTTTATTTTTTGTACTAGTAATGGCGATGATCAGTGACTTATAGCGGTACTGCGAAATTGTGGCGGACATTCTGACTTCTGATGAGTGGTTTCAACCACGAAACGCGTCAAGCCACATGGGATGCCAACACACATTAAAACCATGAATCACCCAAGTATGATACGCTAATGATATAAGTATTGCACGCTACCAATGTTGGACAGTATACAAACATACTGACGTACTTTTATTACCAAAACAAGGATGGGTCATTGGAATGGACTGCTTCAATGCTCATGCATGTGTGCATATGCAAAGTACTCATGTTATGTATATATATGAAATTGTCTTTTAATACTTCTCTTTACATTTTTGTAATGTGATATGTTTACAGTTTGATTAAACTAACTCTGTATTTGACTGTATTTTATGACATTCTGACACTTGACACTTTTTGGGGACTAAAAAATATGCACTGTCACTGTACTAATGACACTGGCTGGGAAGGGGTTAACATCAGGGGCGATCAAAGGTTTAAATGTGTGCCTAGCCAGTGTTTTACTAAACTGTGCTTTTACTAGGGGAAGAGATGTAATTTATTCCCTGCTTTGTAGAGACACAAACTCAATCCCTTTCCTCCTGTCAGAACAGCGATCTGCCTTGTTTACATTGTTCTGTGTCCCTGCCTGGCGGTCGGCGGATGCCGGAGGACATCGAGTACCCTGCATCCACAGATCGACTTCTGTTTTGTGTAGTCACAGCAATAGCGAGCCACGGCGCGCATGCGCTTCCCCTACCCAGAAGTGTCCGATCACATATACTATACAGTAAAACCTTGGCTTGCGAGTAATGTGGTTTATGAGTGTTTCGCAATACGAGCTGTTTTTTTTTTTTTTTAATTCTGACTCGATTTGCAAGACGAGCAGGATTCAAGCCTCTGGGGTGTGCAGTACTGCATGTGGCCAGTGGTGCGGGGGCGCCAGTGATGCTCAGAGACACTCAGAGATGCTTGGAGACCCAAGTGTCTCTGAGTGGTCTCAGAGCTTTTACGAGTGTCTCCATCGTCCCCCCACCTCTGGCCACAGGCGGTACTGCAAACACTAGCGGTGACACTGGAACTAATTATCTGAGTTTCTATTGATTCCTATGGGGAAACTCGCTTTGATATACAAGTGCTTTGGATTACAAGCATGCTTCTGGAACGAATTATGCTCGTAATTCAAGGTACTACTGTATATACGTGATCTGGCGCACAGGTGGTGCCTTGAAGCAGTAAAACTGCTATAGGGCAAACCTGAAGCGGTTAAAAATATAGAAAAACATACAAAGTTTTCCACAGACATAAAGCAGTAAGACCAAAGTGACATGATAAGTGAGCATATCAAAGTTATTATCAACAAGCAATCACAGAAATGTCCATGGAGTCAAGACCCCGATGGGCCCAAGAAATAAAAACAATCTTATGAAAGAAAACAAACAATAAAAATAATGTAAAAAAAAAAAGAGAATTTTTTTTTTTCAAAAGAGCAATAATACAAAAACCTCCAGCACACCCACAAAATATGTGTAGCAATAACTCCATTAGGAGCTGCTGATTTTTATCGGGCTGTTGCCGCCACCCATTACCTGCATTTTCACCACATCAGGAACCTAGAGTCCATGTTGAGCTTTGCATCCACAACGTATGAACCAGTCACTTTCGTACTTTTTCCAATGCTTTAATGGGAGATAAACGAAAGAAGTAGCAGAAAAGGGGTAGAAGAGAAGTTGCAGGGAAGTTCAAATACCTTTTCTGTCTTTGATCATTTAGTACTTGAATATCTTAAGGACCAGTATTCCTTCAGACCCATATTTAATCTTTTGCTCACCTGGATAGGCCTCTCTCACTGACCTAGCAGCCGGAGCGTAGCACGAACAAGAAAAGTCTCTGCCACAGACTTGAGAAGAATAAAGTAACTGCACGATCCTCTGCCACAGGATGTAGTAGTTTTAGATGAACAGCAACACAGTACCAGAACCTTTAAGCCGACCCGGCAGTACTATGTGGTAGGTTGACTTAAGATGCGTCCTCCAATTGAGTTACCAGGCCCCTCTCCAGACCAGCACTCCGCATGATCCTTCCATGATGGGTCCTCCCCTGGATTCTTCTCAATTGTCCAGCTTCTTCCCGCAGGACAGACAGCACAGGACCATCTCTGCAGTAGTAGTAGTAGGCCCCAGACAGACTTCTGGGCCCACCCACACGCTGCAGCAACGGAGCCCGGAGGACCACGAGGTAGGACTCCTAGCACATACCTGTCGGCCAGGAGGGCCAGCAGGTGGAAAGAAAGAGACCAAGAAATATGGCATCTGTCCCTTAAATACCCCTTCCCAGAATGCACCGCAGGGGACAACCGCTGTCGAGTTACTTCTGGGAAAGAAGAGCACTCAATACACCTCAGCCTGCTGCTTTCCAGCTCCGTTCTGTAGTGACACCAACATCTACAGGCGACGGAGTGGAACTGCACGCAACACAACCAAGGCTGGAACAGAAGCTAATTTAGCCATAGATTAAATCTGAACTATATACAGCACAGACGACCCACTAAATTTACATATAAGCGGTAGATTGAAAATCTACCAGCGTGGGGGAGATGGGCGGAGCCTAGCGGAGCAGACATGCATTGTTAGAGCTCCGCACCGCTGAGGAGAGAAGAGAAGGACAAAGCGGAGCCTGCAGGCTCAAAAGGTATCCATTTGAACCTTTTTGCCCCAGGGAACAAACTGTGAAAGTTTGGGCAGGAAATATGGTACTGGGAGGAAACCGTGGCAGAAATAAAAATCACCTCACAAAGAGCTCACAGGCACTCACTGCAGCTGAAGCAGCTCCAGTCACCTCACAATATACAGCATCAGGGCGCTCTCACAGACAGAAAATGTCACAGCAAGACTCTCCATTTGAGTCAGATACAGAACAAATCCTCTCACAACTTCTCCACAAGCCTCCTCAGCATCCCCAGTAATATTATTACAATTTGAAAAGATGCTTCATAAGGCTTTAAAACAAACCTCGGACCAAATAACAAAAAGCCTAACCAAAGAAATAAGAGAGCTGGGAAACCGCACCGCAGCCTTAGAAATAAAAATGGATGAAATTGAAATTACAACCCAAGTAAATATAACAGAATTGGAACAATTAAAAGAAGAGAATTTAATACTTCAAACTAAGCTTGAAGATTACGAAAATAGAGCCAGACGTTCAAACTTGCGCATATGTGGAATACCTGAAACTGTGACAGACCTGCAATCTACTATTACTGCTCTATTACAAGGATTAAAGCCAGATATCCCTATTGAACGTTTAGAACTGGACAGAGTACACAGAGCCCTCACAGCCAAAAAGAAAGATGGACCCCCATGTGATATAATCACAAAATTTCATTATTACAGAACGAAAGAACAAATACTAATTGCTGCAAGAGAAAAAAAGGAACTTAATTTTCAAGGACACAATTATCAAATTTTTGCTGACCTATCCCAACTTACTATTACTAAAAGACGATCCATGAAACCCCAACTAATGGAACTGCAACGCCACAACATTATGTATCAATGGGGCTTCCCCTTTTCAGTCAGATTTAACTACCAAGGTACAATTTACAGAAGCAGATCAGCAGATGAACTACAACAAACCCTTTTAAAATTAAATCTGACAGAACCCACAAGCAGCAACTCTCCCACACGCAGAAGAATGGCATCATCTTCACCTTCAGGCAGCACTCAGAAAATTTCAGAACAAAATGGGAATCATCATTCTCACAAAAGAGGCCGTTATGCCACATCATCCATGGACCAAGAAGATTCAATGGACTGACATCCTAATTCCTGATATCTCTTCATTTATTATACTAAGAGATGGTTCTCTATAAAAAACCTGTATTTATAACTGAATGTAACTGCATTCTGATAGTCACACACTGTGTGGGATCATGTTACATTCCAGTTATATTTCTTATTACTTCTGATTCATATAGCCTTAGAATATATAAGTGAAATAAGGAAATTCTTGTTCAGTTATATATTATCAGGTAATAACAATAGATTTATTACTTTTTAGGACAAATATGTTCAATAATCCAGAAGTAATGGAAGCTTTTTCTTTCTTTTCTTAAAACAAATATATTATTACCTAACTAGTTCCTAGAATTATGTTTTTGTTTATTCTAATCTGAAGCAATACAACCTCAATTTTATGAGTTAACATATCTAAACAGTTACATATGAATAAAATATGTAATTGTTTACTCTAAAAGGGTTAAAATCCCAAAATAATTCAAACTATCTTCATCAATACCAAAGTTATTAACAGTACCTTTCTAACTGGATTATTTAGCCTAGGGCAAGACTAACCATATACAACCACCCTGGAAGAAATAATTTCAACAAAAACTATATTCTGCACTCCAATTAATGAAACATCATTTTGATGTCTTTTGACATAGCACTTCTCTCCTGTAAGCGGAAGATCTGTGTACCCCCATTAGCCCTCCTCATTCTCCCAACCATATTATGTGGGAGTGTGACGAAGGCACTTATTCCCCTGAGAGAGATATTTATTCTCTTTCATGGGTAAATTGTGATTACCTGCAAAAAATAATTTATACAATGTATCATCTAATCTCATATGTTTTTTGTTTACTCTTTACTCCAGAATTCACTGGTTTCTCTTCTATCTATTCATCTCTTCAGTCCACACAGGTTGATCTGCGTAGTCAGCTCTGCATAACAAAAAGTAAGTCAAAACTATTTGATCCGTTGCCATGGCACCACTGAATATACTTTCCCTGACTGTTCAGGGAATAAATGTCCCTCAAAAAAGGACCAAAGCCTTACGTACTTTTCATAACAAGAAGGCTCACATAGTATGCCTCCAAGAAACACACTTCACCAAAGATTCTACTCCAAAATATATTTCTCCTTTTTATCAACAAATTTACACGGCTTCTGCCTGTACCAAGCAAAGGGGAACTCTAATTGCATTTCACCGATCCACCCCATTCACCTTATCATCAGAAATTAAAGACCCAGAAGGTAGATACCTGATACTCATGGGTTATATAATGGATACAGCAATCACGGTGATTTCCTACTACGCTCCTAACAAACAACCTACACCATTCCTCTCACATATATTACAAGTGATTAATACACACAAAATAGGAACAGTGATAATGTGTGGGGATTCGAACCAGGTCCTCCTCCCATTTCTAGATAAATCACCTTTTACACCATCCAAAATAACCTCTAGATTACCTTTTTCTCAACTTCTTTCCAAATACAATCTGGTAGATTCGTGGAGAGAAAGTAACCCAATGAAAAAGAAATTCACTTATTTCTCGCACCCTCATCAAACCTTCACCAGAATAGATCATATTTTTCTAACAATAGGAATGATACCAGAAATTATTGCATCAGATATAATTCCGATTCCGTGGTCTGACCATAATGCGGTATACACTACTATAGCCTCAGCCATACCAAAAGCGCATGACCCAACGTGGTACTTACCGGACATAATGCTCAAACACCCACTACATCAGATGGCCATTGAACAAGCTTTAAAGGAATACATATCAATTAATAATACAACAGACATCTCCCCAATAACACTGTGGGAAGCTCATAAGCCTGTCTTGCGCGGTACAATACAAAGACAAATGGCACTATTTAAACGGGAACGCAAAAATCTAGCAAAAAAACTAGAACTCAATTTTAATGCAGCCTTCATATCATTTCAAGATAATCCATCTCAGAGTACAAAATCTCATCTGGAAAAATCTAGATTGGAATACAATCTATTTCTCACTGAGTCAGTTGATAAATCCCTCAAACGCTCCAAACACAATTTCTACATGAATACAAACAAACCAGGTACATATTTGACTCGGGCATTAAATTCAACTAACAAATCTTTCAAACCAATACGTTTGAAATTATCAAAAAATGTTTACACTTGTAATCCAGTTAAAATAGTCCATAAATTTCACTCACATCTCGCAACTTTATACAAGACAAACAATGAATTTAATCCTACAGAGGCTGAATCCTTCTTCTCAAAAATAACCTTACCTGAGTTATCTCAGAATCAAAAAAGCAGTTTGGATGAGCCTATAATTATAGATGAAGTTGCTAACGCCATAAAAGACCTAAAACTTAACAAAAGACCAGGCCCAGACGGCTACTCGGCTTTATACTATAAAACATTCTCAGAAATACTCTCTCCCATTCTCACTGAAACTTTTAACAAACTTCTAGATGGACATTCTTTTCGGCAAGAAACACTAATGGCAATTGTTTGTATGATCCCAAAACCCCTTTCTGATGATACTTCCTGTGTGAATTATCGGCCTATCTCTCTGTTAAACCTCGATATTAAATTATTAGCAAAAATAATAGCAAAATGCCTCAATAGCATTATAGGAAAATTAATACAAAGAGATCAAGTAGGCTTCATGCCAAATAGACAGGCAGGCGATAATATACGCAGGGCAGTGTTATTGGCACATATTGCGAAAAAAAGGAAAATCCCTTTATGTTTTCTATCTCTCGATATTAAGAGGGCATTTGACACAGTATCCTGGCAATATATGCAATATTCATTACAAAAATGGGGTTTTGGACCCCACTTTTTAACATGGATCAAAGCATTATATAATAAACCCAAAGCCTATATAAAATATGCTGGATACAAATCTGAAGCCTTTAATATCGAAAGAGGTACCCGACAGGGTTGCCCATTATCTCCCTTATTATTTGCCCTTATACTCGAACCCATGGCCCAATACATCAGAACAAACCAAACTATAACTGGCATTGAAGTAGGAGGTATTACACACAAACTATGTATATTTGCAGACGATATATTACTTTTTCTATCATCACCACAGGTCTCTGGTCCTAACTTAATACCAGCTCTTGATGGATTTGCAGCCCTATCCGGCCTTATGATTAATCCTAAGAAATAGTGCTTAATATTTCACTCACAAACATGGAATTGATCCCGGCTAGGGCTGCACTCCCATTCACATGGGCAGAAAAATCAATCCCATATCTTGGAATTCATTTAACAGCATCTCATTCTGACTTATTCTCAACCAATTATCCTCCTGTATTAAGACAGATCACAAATCTAATAAAACAATGGTCGCAACTTCCTTTATCCTGGATAGGGAAGATTAATGCAATCAAAATGACTATTCTACCCAAATTGCTTTATCTATTCAGAGTCCTCCCTATTCCAATTCCTTCCTATTTTTTGAGAATAGTACAAAAAAGAGCAACTTCGTTTATATGGGGCTCTTCTAAACCACGTATACCTATACACACACTACATCTTCCCCAAAATAAAGGAGGCCTGGGATACCCTAATTTTACTAACTACTACAGAGCAGCACATTTGGCCAGTCTGTCCAAATACCATGCAAAACAGGAAATCCCATTATGGGTATTTATAGAGGCTTCAGAAAATGACCCTCTAT
Source organism: Aquarana catesbeiana (assembly GCF_042186555.1). NCBI lineage: Eukaryota > Metazoa > Chordata > Amphibia > Anura > Ranidae > Aquarana > Aquarana catesbeiana. The sequence goes on from NC_133327.1 coordinate 622,298,849, forward strand.
TAATATCAAATTTATTATGGCTTGATCCTAAAGACCGCTTTAAAATTCATAATCCCATAACTAAACACTTCTTATCTCTCTGGGATAAACTAAAAACCAAATATCAGTTACAATCTCCACACAATCCTCTCCTTTCTTTTATCAGAAATCCGGCCTTTTATCCGGCATGGATCTACCCAAATTCTTTTAAAGCTTGGACAACATCAGGCATTCAGACACTAAATGACTTCATAGCATCTAAATCATTCCTTTCATTCCCATCGCTTAGAGAAAAATATGATCTACCAAACTCTGAGATATTTAGATATCTCCAAATCAAAAATTTCTATACACCATTCCTAAAGGGGGATACACCATTATCCCAATTATCCATTTTTGAATCAATCTGTACAAAAGATCCATTTGCTAAAGGTACAATTTCATCACTTTATAATCAATTATATGGAGTAGCAAATCTTAATAGACCCTCTTACGTTCAGAGGTGGGAGGAGGACCTGGGATGAACTTTAGAAGACACGGACTGGTCTAACATATGGCTCACATCTAAGTCATCTTCACCCAACATCTTAGCACTGGAGACAAATTATAAAGTCCTAACTCGCTGGTACCTTGTACCCGCTAGAGTGGCAAAATATTCACCTAATACCTCAGCTCTTTGTTTTCGAGGATGCCCAGAAATAGGCACATATTTACACATATGGTGGACGTGCCCAGTAATCCAAACCTTCTGGAAGGAAGTCTTCGTGATTGCATCTAAAATATTTTAAAAAATAATACAACCAGATCCATATTTAACTTTACTTAATCTAAAACCGGAATGGTTAACACTCTCTCAATTCAAACTTATGATCCAACTAATAACGGCTGCAAAACAAACAGTGGCCAAGGCATGGAAATCTCCTACATTGGTACTAGCAGAAACAATTCACAGAATGAATAATACAATGTCCCATGCTAAGATGGTAGCCATCGATCAAAATCAAATTCCAAAATTTGAAAACTTTGGCATCCTTGGATAAAACAACAGTTCCTGTCAAACTTCAATGACTCTGTCCTGTTGCCATGGTAACAGATTAAATGACTTACAAAGACACCCATTCTAAGGCTTCAAAGAGAACTAAAAAGAATAATAAACTGACGAGCGGGACAACCTTGTGGACCATACCTTTACCTTTCAACCCTTTTTCTTCTTTCTCTTTCCTTTTCTCCACCTTACGATTAAAGCTCATTATCAGAATTTATTTGACCTATATACACTCTACTTGTAAACAATATGTATAGTAGGTATAAATCATTTAAATACCTACAAAAGTAACTAAGGAAATGATATATATCTTTAATTTAGGCTTACGTGAACCCAATGTTTAATATTTGAAATTTCATGATATTTACCTATATAAACCCTACTGTAAAACAATGAGCTTACTTTATAGATCCTTGTAAACTTACATTATGTATCTTTATAACATTGTATACTCAATAAACTTCTTTTGACAAGGAATATCTACCAGCGCTACTCCAGCATAGTCCTATCTGTTAAGATCTCCAGAGTAAGTACTTAATATAGTCTCGGTGACTTATTGGTAAGTACTCAGTTACACTCTTGGTAAGTACTCCGGTATCATCCGTCTGTCAGTCCTGGACAGTCCTCTTAGGGTCCTTTCACACTGGGGCGGGGGCGTTGTTGGCGGTAAAGCGCCGCTATTGTAAGCGGCGCTTTACCGTCGGTATGCGGCCACTAGCGGGGCGGTTTTACCCCCCTGCTAGCGGCCGAGAAAGGGTTAAAACCACCGCAAAGCGCCTCTGCAGAGGCGCTTTGCCGGAGGTATAGCTGCGCCGTCCCATTGATTTCAATGGGCAGGAGCAGTGAAGGAGCGGTATACACTCCGCTCCTTCACTGCTCCGAAGATGCTGCTGGCAGGACTTTTTTTACTGTCCTGCCAGCGCATCGCTCCAGTGTGAAAGCCCTCGGGGCTTTCACACTGGAATGAAAGCAGCGGCACTTTCGGGTCGGTTTGCAGGCGCTATTATTAGCGCAATAGCGCCTGCAAACCGCCCCAGTGTGAAAGGACCCTAAGGGTAATACCAGATGGGGAGGGGATCGGTACTCACAGGACAAGGTCCCGGAAGATGGTGTGCTGTGTCTGGTCCTCATGGTGGAGTTAGCAGATGATGGGGAGTCTCCCCCCCTGGCTGCTGCATCCCTCCAACACACGCTGTCATGGATGGGGGTGACACCATCGCAGTCAGTTGTCACTTCCTACTTGATGGTGTCACCCCTCTGGTGGGTGTCATCCAGGTGCAGTTCGCACTCCCCGCACCCCCATAGCGATGCCACTGTGTCATGGTGGCCATTTTAACTGAGGGCAGCTGAAGCCAGCACCCTCAGTTTCCGGGGAATTCATGCGGCTTCTCTGCCCTCCGCAATACGAGTCCGCATATGTGCAGTGCATAGCAAATCCGCACATGCGCAGTACAGTGGCATATACTGTAGCACATGCGCAGTATATATATATGAGTCTGTCCTCTGCCCATCTCCGCCTATCTCTGCCTGTCCTCTGCTCTCTTCCAGCTCTTTCTTTCAGCCTTTTTCTGCCCTCCTCCAGCTCCCCTTCACTCACTCACAAAAAAAAAGCCTGAAGATTCCTGGGATTTCTGACAAAAATATCCCAGGAGTCAACAGGAGCAGATGTTTCATATCATTTGCCTATGCAGGAAGTGGACAGGAAGGAATCAAACAGTATTTGCAGCTAGAAAATTCAATTTTTCTAATCTATTAGTATTTAAAGAGGGGGGACAATGCTGCTGGAAGGAAGTTTAAAAAGAGAGCGAAGAACCGCTTTAAGGTGTAACTGAAAGTAGAACTTTAATCAGATAATTAAGTCCTGCTAGATCACTTCAAGCTGGCCCCTTTGGCAGGTGTAGCTATGTAGTGTAAAACATTAAAAATAAGTGCCTATACTGTGTAAAATCCACTAATACTCAATTTCACCCTGCTCTGCACATGCTCAGTTGCTCTCTATTCTATGCCTAAAATCAGAGCCACTAGATCAGGGATATGCAATTAGCAGACCTCCAGCTGTTGCAAAACTACAATTCCCATCATGCCTCTGCCTCTGGGTGTCATGCTTGTGGCTGTCAGAGTCTTGCTATGCCTCATGTTCTGCAACAGCTGGAGGTCCGCTAATTGCACTAGAGGCTGATCAGCTAACAGATTTACTGTTCCTGAAGGGGAGGAAAGTAACAGAAATGACAAAGACTGTGTGAAGGGAACACTGATTATGGAGGGAGAAAAGACAAGCAGCAGATGTGACAGGACAAACTCTGCTGACAGGGAGTCACAAAAGAGATAGCAAGGAAAGTGTCTTCTCATATCTTCCTGTCATTGTCTCCTTTCTCCCTCATCAGCAGCCTGTGAACTACCATCAAGGCTAGATATGTATATATTTAAATGCAGAAAGTGACATAGTTTTGAGACCAATGAGAGGGGGAGTTTCAAATAAGGAAGTAACTGCTCTGGGCCTTAACAAAATGGCAGCCTCCAGCGCGGAGGAACAATTTACAGCACACACTAATTTTGATAGCATAATTATTCATTTGGAATGTGTGTTCTTTTGTTAAAGAACATTAAGGGCACTTTCACACTGCCAGCGCCCGGGCGTTGGCGGTAAATCGCTGCTATTTTTAGCGGCGCTTTACCGTCGTTTTTGCAGGTGCTTTTAACCCCCACTAGCGGCCGCAAAAAGGTTAAAACTGCCCATTAGGGCTCTCTTTCTAATGGACCTATTCATATGAAATATGTTTTTTCCTTGAATGGCATGTCGGTGTGCCATATGGGCCTAAACATTTTAATAGGGTAATAACTGGGAATTGGATTAATTTGGGGGGTATGTTGTTCGTTAGAAAATGTCCTGGTATATTCCAATCAAGTTCTAACCTTTTCAAACGCAATATGATGTTTATTCCCTTCTATTTAATGGCAATTTTGTCGTATGGGCTATTTTGCTAGTCTCCTGCATGGAGAATTAGTATCTGCCCAGATCGAGGCGTGGTTCTTCCTGTTCATAACGCAATGAGTCAGTGTGTCGCCTGTGCCCCAGAACGACGTCGGCTTGTGACGAAATGCGAGTCGGGAGGAGTGGTGTGCTGACGTCATTGCGCTGTGATCCCGAGAGGACGGGTGTTCGCTAGCCGGCCGGCTTTTTAAACTTGATGCTATGTTTTACACTTCTTGTGTAAGTGCAACCTTTATTTTTAATAAAACCTATGTATTTTGATTTACACTATGGTGAGTTCTTTCCTTTTTGGGTTAACTTGACTGGGCCATGTCAATGGTAACTGGAACATCAAGTCTCCCTGGTTCGATTGGCAGGTGCCCTGCCCATCTAATGCAAGGAATCCATTTGTGAGCTGATAGCTTAACACCTCCTGGATAAAGTCCCTAACTGGGTTAATAGCCGCAAGCTTATGTAGCTTGCCTTCCAGTAAGCACGCACTCTATGTGGTGGATGTTCACGAGTCTGTAGCGGTGTTTAGAAGTTGTTTCAAGTTTTTGAATCATTTAAGTTATGCACATTCGGGGGCGTGTCCAAGATGGCCTCTGGAGCAGATGTGCCTTGAGAAAGCTATGAGCCCTTGTCCTGACTACCATCCTTTTCCCTGCAGAATACATTCACATCCTGACCTAAATGGGGGGGACTCCGGACGGGACTAGAATGTCCAAGGGGAGGGCTGCTATGGCTTCCCGCAAGACCCATAACACCCCTAAAATGACTCCCAAGGCACGGCCTCCTCCCGCCAAGGCAGTCAATATGGCGGCTCAGACGGAGGACATCGATCCAGAGCTGAGGGAGCAGACTAACTTTGATGCTCTGATGTAGGCAATCGCTACTTGCCAGCCTACCCACACGGAAAAAATTGAAAATATGCAGCTCGACATCAGCCTAATCCAGACAGATATGGACTGCTTCCGAACACCTGCTGAGGGCCCTCCTCCCACAAGCCCAATTTTCTGATTTCTTTGTCGTGCAGAGGGCACACAGGATGCCTGCTACCCGGGGAGCCCCGGGAGCTCCTCCACGCACTTTTATCCTTAAACTCCTAAATTTCAGGAATCGCGATTTGGTCCTGAGGGAAGCAAGGAAGACCGACGTACTGTGCCATGAGGGAGCCAAGTTCATGATCTTCCCCGACTACTCAGTCGACACGCAAAGGCTGAGGAGATCCTTTGACCATGTGAAGCTCGACCTCTGCAATCAGAAGATTAAATACAGCATGCTATTCCCTGCCCGATTGAGATTCCAAGATGGGGAGACAGTACGTTTCTTTACCTCCCCTGAAGACGCGTCCCACTGGCTAGAGACACTGCCAAGAGGATGACCCTGACGGTAAAATGGCTCCCTCTTGTTATGATCCTACCTCTCTCACTCCCATACTGCATGGTTTGCAAAGTCTCCCGCCAACTCCCTTGTCTACATGGCTTTAAACACCAACAGCCTTGACCCTGCTCGGAACGTTTACTGTGAGTATGCGACAGTACTGATTGGGGGCCTACATACAGCACTGTGTCGGAGAAATCTCCCTGCTCCTGCACATATTAATGACAGGAGGGGATGCAGTTTTACGTCAGCAACAAGACTGAGTTTAAGTGTAATGCCCCAGAACACACCGGTTGAACCACAGATCAGCAGGGATCTTTTATCCTGCTTTTCCTATAACTGGACTCTCTAAGTACAAACTGTGACGCTCTGGTGTTCCACTGCCTCATGGGCAGTTGCCATGAATCTTTCTGGGAGGAGGACACCCTGCAGTTTGGGGGGTGGTGCCGGGTGGGGGGGATGGGGACACTACCGGAGTTGATGTTTATACTCCATGTTTTTTTTTACTGTTCCTTTTCCGTTTTTCTGTCTGATTTTAAGGCATGTAGTGCTGATTTCCCTCCAATAGAGGGAGTAGGTAATCCATATAACTGTGCTTGTGTGAGAATAACCAGTGCAATGTCTACTGAAATGCTGATATGGGTGTACATGGTATTGGGACTGATCCAATGCCCCCAGGTTTCCCCTAAAATAAGCTGATGGCTCCCCTTTAATGTCTTGTCTTGGAAGGTTCGTGGTTTGAACTCCAAGATCAAAGATCCCTTGTATTTAACTACATTAACCATTTCAATACAGGGCACTTAGACACCCTCCTGCCCAGACCAATTTTCAGCTTTCAGTGCTGTCGCAGTTTGAATGACAAGTGCGCAGTCATGCAACACTGTACCCAAACTAAATTTTTATCATTTTGTTCCCACAAATAGAGCTTTCTTTTGGTGGTATTTGATCACCTCTGCGGTTTTTATTTTTTGCTAAACGAATAAAAAAAGACCGAAAATTTTGCAAAAAATAAAAGTTTTGCTTTTGTTTCTGTTAAAAAAAATGTGTAAATAAGTAAGTTTTCTCTTTCACTGATGGGCACTGATAAGGCGGCACTGACAGGCACTGATACGGCGGCACCGATGAGGTGGCAACAAAGAGCGGGCACTGATGGGCACTGACGATGGGCACTGATATGCGGCACTGATGGGCACTGGTAGGCGGCACTGATGGGTGGCACTGATATGCAGCACTGATGGGCATTGATAGGCGGCACTGATGGGCACTCATGGGTGGCACCGGGTGGCACTGGTTGGCACTGATGGGCACTGATAGGCGACACTGATGGGCACTGAAAGGTGGCACTGATGGGCACTGATAGGGTGGCACTAATAGGCGGCACTGATAGGCAGCACTGCTGGGCATTGATAGGCGGCACTGATGGGCACTGATACGTGGCACTGATGGGCACTGATATGCGGCACTGATAGGCATCCCTGGTGGCACTGGCAGTGGTAGGCATTGGAGTAGGCACATATTGGCAACTGCCGGGGCACAGATTGGTATTTCCCTGGGGTCTAGGGGGCATACCTGGTGGTCCAGTGTGGTGGGCATCCTGGTGGTCCTGGGAGGCTTCCCTGGTGGTCCTGGGTAGGATCCGAGGGGGGGCTGTGCTGATAAACAATCAGCACAGACCCCCCCTGTCAGGAGAGCAGCCGATCGGCTCTCCTCTACTCGCGTCTGTCAGACGCGAGTGAGGAAAAGCCGATCACCAGCTCTTCCTATTTACATCATGATTAGCTGTGATTGGACACGGCTGATCATGTGGTAAAGAGTCTCCGTCAGAGACTCTTTACCTAGATCGGTGTTGCAGGGTGTCAGACTGACACCCCGCAACAACAATCGCTGCGATGAGCGCCCCCGGGGGCGCGCAGCGGCTCGATATCCTCATCACGTCATATGACGTCCGGTCAGGAATATCAAACCATTTTGCCGCCGTCATTTTGTAATAGGGCGGGCGGCAAGTGGTTAAAAAATACAGCCCCCACATATATACTGCAGGAGACGCATCTAACAGGGAACAGGATGCTGGCTCTTAAAAAGCCCTGGGTGGGCTCCTATTACCATTCCACATACTCCTCCTACTCTAGAGGAGTCGGTGTCCTGGTCCATAAATCTCTCCCCTTTACTCTCCTGGATCTAAATTTAGATCCAGGGGGGAGATATGTTGCTCTCCATGCAATGTATGACAGACTTGAGATGGTCATTGTGGGGATCTACAATCCCCCTTCGGCCACCATCAATATCCTCCATAAACTAACCCCAGTATTGGCCCACTATCCGGCAGCCGCTGTTTTACTAGCGGGGGATTTTAATATGACCCCAAATCCTAGCTTAGATAAGTTTAACCCTGACTCAGCCTGACTCCCCACTGTCCCACTGGGCAGATGAGTATGGTCTCAGTTGAAGGAAAGAGGTGGAAGGCGTGTGATCTGACGCTTTGATCAAATTGATACAGTTTATTTATATACATAAACACATAAATGCATATAAAAATAGCTATATATTCATAAAAACAGGGTTACAAAATATACACATTCAAATTTTAGAAACTGGACATGCCCATGCAAGGGCAAGTGCTAAAAGATGGCTGGTGCATTTCGAGGGGTTCCCTCTTTATTGGTAGCCTTGAAGAGCAACAGGAGAAGTCTGTACAATATGGTAGACCAAAATAAAAGAGAGTGACTAGTTGGGAGGTATATCACATGGTAAGCGATGGATTCTCCTTAGCTTTAAAGCTGTCCACATCCCAGCGCTCCAAATAGAATAGATACCAAAAATATATATAGTACAGAGCACACATAAAAAGGTGTTGGAAACATATACTACAAATTGCAGACCAAGAGACGTATAAAAATTAAAATTAAAAATTAAATGTTTAAAATATAAACATGTTAAAGTATTAAAATAGTTGAAGTGTTAGAACATTAAAAAGCCATTAAGGAGCCAAAAAAAAAAAAAAATAGAAAACTGAAACATGAGTATTTCTTTCTTATCTTATGGTATTGCTCAGAGTGGCTAGTTGGGAGGTATATCACATGGTAAGTGATGGATTCTCCTTAGCTTTAAAGCTGTCCACATCCCAGCGCTCCAAATAGAATAGATACCAAAAATATATATAGTACAGAGCACATATAAAAAGGTGTTGGAATCGTACACTACACATCGCAGACCAAGAGACGTATAAAAATGAAAAATAAAAATTAAAAATAAAATGTTTTAAATATAAACACGTTAATGTATTAAAATAGTTGAAGTGTAAGAACATTAAAAAGCCATTAAGGAGCCAAAAAAAAATAGAAAACTGAAAAAATTAGTATTTCTTTCTTATCTTATGGTATTGCTCAAGAGGTGTAGAAAACATTGCTACTTGCTGCTTGTGCCGGGTGCAGGAGCGCACTCGGCACATGTTAAAAATTATCAATTTTCGCGCGGCCGGTGTTGTAAACTCTGCATAGGTAGCAGGAATTTTTACAACACCGGTTCACTGGCGCTTCTATTGCGCCCCTCTTCCTCCATTAAATGGTCCCGCCCAGGGTATCCGCCCCTTCCGCCCCCCCTTGCACCGGCCCTGCGGATCACGCTCCCCTACTGCTGAAACTTACCACGGACCCGCCTGCTGGCTCTAGCCTATGGCAACTCTCGGGTTTCTGGGTAGCAGATGAGCGCGTTGCCCCTGAAATTATGGGAGAGATGGGCACTGTAACGACACCCCGAGTATGAAAGGGGTTAAAGCCGTTTAGGACATTGCATTTCCGAACACAAAGGCAGCTACCGAACACTCCAATCAGCTAAACAAGAAACCCATACGAATAATTCTTCTCTCCAATACGAGACAAGGCTCTGTACAGAGGGTCAAACAGGAATCAGACTCTTTATTATTAGAACCAGAATACAGTCTTATATACAGTAGAAGAAGAGGTCCCTCCTCTTGCTCATATTACTCTAACAATACAACTGTAACCAGAAACCGAATTAACATAAACTAACTAACCCCTTAAAGCAGCCAATGTGACTCCGTACCGTCCTGGGCATTGTATGATTAATCAGGATTTCACTACAGGTCAGACTTGTCACCAAGCTTCACACATTAGTATACACACAGGACACCTTCTCACAATAGCAGAAGCTAATTAAAATTAACAATACAAACAGTGATCTCCCCCCCCTCCTCGGCCTAGTGGGCAACAAACTATAGTATGAGTAGACTGTCCGGCTCCTACCCAGTTCTAGAGGCCAATGTGATCAGCTCTCTCAACTAACATGTTGAGTTTAGAATCAAACAAACCAAGAATAGTCTCTACATATATCCTGGGAGATATTGCGGATAAATATTACTGTCCCATTTTAAGTAATCCAATCATATTCTCAGGGTTCATTCTTTTCTTGGTCACCCTGCGCCCAACAGTGACTTCTCTAACAGGCACCTACTGGACACACAACAGGGGGACGGCTCCCCCGCCGATGGTTTGGGATGCCAATAAGGCCTACACACGCGGACAATACCGCATGATTATCAATAAGGTTAGGAAAAACACCAGTCTTGCATTAGAGGAAGCAGAAAGACAGGCATGCAGTACAAGCCCAATTCCCTGCTGAAGTACAACTAAAGTCACATATGGTTCCCCATGGTCTGTTCTCTGCAATATTTTTTGCATAAATTGTCTTCTTTGCTTTGTCTCCCAACCGACTCCGTCACATGCATCCCTGTCCCCTTTTTTTCTATACAGCGTGACCACTATGTTCATGGATAGGGTTAACACGGTTGCCATGCCAATGAAATAGCAGTTACCATTTCCTGTAACTTGGTGCATTGTGCCGCTACGTTCCCTTGTTTTGACACACAGATGTCTTGTATCATGTGATCACGGCAAGCACATGATGCGCCGTGATCTCTCCGTGATGACGCATGACGTCATCGCGTCCTGTATTGCGCATGCGCCGGCGTCCTTATATAATCCAAGATGGCGCACCTGCTCCATGCGGATGTTGCCTGCTGGGTTTTTTGTGTGAGACAAACACCGCCATCTCTCCACTAAGGTATACAATATGGTTTTTTATCTACGCAATTATAATTAATATATAATCTGCCCTTATTTTTTGTTTTTATCGTATAATAGCAAGGAGACTGGGTTTAATCCATTTCTCCTTATTCCTATCACCCATCTGATTTAATATAATTATTATACCTAAGCCATTACTACAATGGAGGTAATGCTTGATATATGATACATATATATCTATGTTCTGCCTTCTTTTTTGTTACGCAAACTTAGTTATGTACCCCTTTCCATCTGTTTTGGAGGATTGATTTCCCTAATAAGTGTAGCTATACACTATTTTGCACGATTTTGCTGCAAGGATTCACTTTTTTGGGGGACCCTTGTGAGGGATCTCTCAAGCCTTGAGGATTTATTTTCCTTTTTGGGTAACCTCCTCAACCTGGATACGTATCTCCACATCCACTCGGCACCATCTTGAATCATCTCCTTTTAACACTCTATTCTATGACTGTAGTATTGGTATGTGCACATTTTATAACCATGATGTTTTCCATGTTTGACATTGTCCTTTTTGTTTTCCTGTAAATCTAGACTCTATTTGCCTGTCTGTTTCAGAGCATCTCCAATTATTGTCTCCTTCATTTCCCTGAAAAAGGGATTTATCCTGAATCTCCCGAAATACGTTGGGCTATAGGAGAAGTGTTCTTTTGTGTATATACTACACATGGACACTAAGTATCACTCTGTGCATGACTGTTGTCTTTGATCACTACAATGTTTTTTTATCTAATACATTTTCCTATCTTTTTGAATAACATTTGTGTCTTCTAAAAGTTTGCTCTTAAAGTCCGTTTGTACCAGGGGGTACTTACCTCTACAATATATATATATATATATATATATATATATATATATATATATATATATATATATATATTATACTTGGGACAGTGGCAACAATAAATTGAGTTTTTTCTCCATAATGGTTCCCCTTAGAGTATCACACAGCGGTGTATTGGTGGCACTGGAGAAATTACTGGAAATTACAGTTGAAGAGAGCACAGGGCACTTTATTATATGTTGAGGACTTGCTTATAGCACATCACAAATTGCTTTGGGACTTAGCACTTTTTATGCGTATTCATTTGTTATATGATTATTGGTTTATGACTCAATTGGAGTATTAAATATTTGCAAGTAAAGTACGTGTATATCATTGCAACGTATGTGTATACCATTGCAAGCGATAGTTGCACGCAGGGATTAACCCTGGGGGCCTTTTTTAAACTCTAACTCTATCTAAACTCTGGAGAAAAAACTACTAGCATTCTTAAAGTGGAGCTCCACCCAAAAGGGGTAGCTTCGCTTGTTTGCCCTCCCCCTCCGCTGCCACATTTGGCACCTTATGGGGGGGAGCTTACTGTTTGGACCTAATTGGTTAAAAATAGGTCAAATGTGCATTCCCCTTTAAGGGGTTCACTCCAAGGCACCACTGCTCTCCCACAGTCCTCCTCAATGTTTCTTCTCAAATTCCACGCCAACCTTCAGGACTCCTCCAAAAAAGGCTTGGATAGTGTAGTACCATAAAAACACTTATTAAAACATAAACTTTATTAAAAGCAAAAGAATAAATCACACTCAGAAGAATAATGAATGCACTCAGAAAGTAGTGCACCAACCACCTTAAAATTCTTTTTCCATATATAGGTGCTGTGACATAAACCAGCATGGATTCAGCCTCACTTCCTGATGTGCGTGCTGACATCACTAGGCTCTGCCCTGATGTATTTTGTCACACTCATGTGACTTTTTCATAAGTTTTAAACCAGGGCTGTCAAACTCAATTTCATCGTGGGCCGCATTAGCATTATGGTTGCCCTCGAATGGCCGGTTGTAACTGTAATGCCGCGTACACACGATTGGACATTCCGACAACAAAACCGTGGATTTTTTTCCGAAGGATGTTGGCTTAAACTTGTCTTGCATACACAAGGTCACACAAATCTTGTTAGAAATTCCGAACGTCAAGAACGCGGTGACGTACAACACGTACAACGGGACTATAAAAAGGAAGTTTAATAGCCAGTGAGCCACCCTTTGGGCTCCTTCTGCTAAACTCGTGTTAGTATAAGTTTGGTGAGAGACGATCCGCGTTTTTCAGTCTCATGCTTTTTAGTCTCGTGCTTTTCAGTTCGTTACTGCTTGTCAGTTTGCGCTTGTGGGTTCGTATCTGTTCTTCAGTGCGTGTTGTCAGTTCGTTCCTGTCTTTCAGTGCGTTCTATTTAATAGTTCGTATCTGTTTTACAGTGCGTTCTTGTCCGCTCGTTTCTGATTTTTACATTGTTCTTCTCAGGTTCTTTCTGATTTTCAGTGCGTTCTGTTAGTTCGTTCTGACCAGCTGACCGTTTTCTAGCCATGTTGCGGGTACGTACTCGTCGTAGAGTTCATGCTGTGCAAAGGCTTGGTGTTTGAGTTCTTGCTTTGACCCAAGTCCAGTCCATGAACAGGATGAGGAGGAGTTCATGGACAAAGAATTGGTTGCTCCAGCATGACCACTTCTCTCATATGCCTTTGTTGCGGGAGATCCGAGAGAATAATCCTGATGATTTCAGGAATTATCTCCGGATGACGGATCCCGTTTTTCACCGTCTGTTGGCTTTGCTGTCCCCTTATATTACCAAGCAGGACACCTGCGCCAAGCCATCACTCCCGAACAAAGGCTCGTCACCACCTTGCGGTGCTTGGTGATGGGGAGAAGTCTGCAGGACATCAAGTTCTCGAATGGAATCTCCCCCCAGGCTCTGGGAATCATTATTCCAGAGATCTGTTCTGCCATCATACAGGTCCTGCAGAAGGACTATATTAAGGTAAGTTTTATCCTTTAACATCACATTCTGTGTATTTAATGTTTGCTAATGTATTGTATTTACTTCATCATTCCCTAATTACCATGATTGTAATATGCTGTGAATGTCCTCTTTGTCCTCAAGCATGCTGGAAGCTTTTAAAGTTCCTTTTTTGACCTTCATGCATATTTGCCTTCACTAACCTCCCCAGCATGCTATCCTAGGCCCATACACACCTAGCCTAGTCACTCAACAATGTATTTTGTCAGCTGACATTGCCCAACCCATACACACTATACCTACCTCTTTTGTGGTCAGATTTATGGATGAATTCACCAAAGCATGTAGTGCAAGGGCCTGCCTGAATACATTCAAATGGTACTGTTTAAAGTTTTGTTCTCCTATTATCTTGATGGGTAAATGAAGAATGTAAAAATGTGCTTAAATTTGTACAGTGTGTATTCATATTTTTGTATTATGAGACTTCTTACCTGTCCAGTGGGCTGCCAGTAGTGTAAGTAAGTAGAGGCTGGCCAAAGTAATACACATTATTTATGCATTCAGCTCTCAATGAAGTGGAGAGGGTTACCTGTCCAAAACATCTCCCCCCTAAAATTTTTACAATGGGCCATCAGAGGGGGTGAGAAATCTGATAAGTGGACCTTATAATTTTGTCTTTAAATACTTGTTAAAATAAATGTTATACTTATGTTGGCCAAGAATGTTTGTGTCTAATCTGCTTGCAATGTTATGTGCAAAAGTACAAAATTTTGTCTTCGTGGCTGATGAAGCATTTGGGCTGTGTGATTATCTGATGCGGCCGTTCCCGATGAGGACCCTCACCCCGGACCAGAGGGTTTTTAATTACCGGCTGGCCAGAACCAGAAGAGTGGTGGAGAATGCATTTGGAATAATGACCAGCCGGTTCTGCGTATTTCTCACAGCGATCAACACGGTGGAATATAAACTGAATCATATTGTCCTTGCATTATGCATACTCTATCATTTACTAAGGAAAAATGCAACAAACTATGTGGCCTCAGTTGGGACTGAGGCCGGCTTTCAAAATCAAACAACCTTGACGGCTCTTGAAGCTGGCCAGCCTGGCTTGCCCCCCCAAAGTGCCCGCGAAGTTCGACAAAAGTATGTAGAGTACTTTGCGGGTAGGGGGGCCATTGATATGCCAAACAATGTGTAAAACATTTTTTAAATACATTTTTGTTTTATAAACTGAACTCATATTTCATTTGGTTTACTGCTTGTGTTTCTTTTAGCTGTCTCCTAGGTTCTCCAATGGCCTTTTATTTCTGGCCATTTTCTTTAATAGTGCAAACGTAATTTATTTGATACATGAGGTGACAATCTCTTCTTCAGCTAACTATTATGTTGTGGGTCTGCTACACACACACACACACACACACGGTTTTTGTTGGTAATGTATGTAATGCATTAATGAAAAAAATAGTATTTTTAAATACAGCTTACCTGTAAAATCCTTTTCTTGGGAATACATTACGGGACACAGAGGCTTGGTAATTACTTAGTGGGTTAGATAGTACCTTCAGGTGATTGGACACTGCTAACACTAATTACAAGATGAGTTCCTTCCCTATATAACCCCTCCCATATGGAGAGTACCTCAGTTTTGTATCAAAGCAATAAGTACCCCAACGTATAATCTCGAAGAGGGGCGGGAGCTCTGTGATCCGCGATGTATTCCCAGGAAAAGGATTTTACAGGTAAGCTGTATGTTGGATGTCCTAAAGCAATGCCCAAATTGAGGGGAGGAAGACACAGATCAGAAAATACGTAGACCGCCAACGGACAAGAGGATCTATACTGCTGCCTGCAGGACACTGCGCCCGAAGGCAGCATCCTCGTGCCCTCTTACATCCACCTGATAGAATCTAGTGAATGTATAGACTGAAGACCAAGTTGCAGCCTTGCAGATCTGAGCCATGGAGGCCTGGTGATGCACTGCCCATGAAGCACTAACCGCTGTACTTGAGCGTGCCTTAACCTGAAAAGAAGGAATCTTCTTCTTTATACCATAGGCCCGAATAATAACTTGCCGAATCCAGCTAGAAATAGTGGATTTCAACGCTGCCTGGCCCTTTCTGGGGCCTTCTGGCAGAATAAACAATCAGTCTTTCGTATCTGAGTGGTTGCCTGCAGATAAATACTGACTGCTCTTACAACATCTAGAGAGTGTAACAACTCCTCTTCTGCAGATCTAGAAAAAAGGACGGTAGGACCACATCTTGATTCAGATGGAATCTTGAAACCACCTTAGGTAAAAAAGTCGGGTGAGGACGCAACACCACCCTGTCTTTGTAAATAATCAAATATGGCTCTTTACAAGAAAGAGCTGCTAATTCTGATACCCCTCTAGCCAGGAAATGGCTACCAAAAAGACCAGTTTCTTTGTCAGAAGAACTAAGAAGCATGGTGCATTAGTTCAAAGGGTTTTTCTTGCAAAACGGACAAAACCAAATTCAGATCCCATGGGCACACAGGAGGTTTGACTGGCGGATTCAAGTGCAGTGCCACCTGAACAAAGGCCCGGACCAGGGAATGTGAGGCAAGTGGCCTTTGAAAGAATACTGATAAGGCTGAGATCTGGACCTTGATAGTGCTCAAAACCAGCCTCATTTCAATGCCTAATTGAAGAAAAGCAAAAATCCTACTAATGGCATACTTTCTAGGATGCCACCCCCTGAGTTCACACCAGGAAAAATATGCCTTCCAGATTCTGTAGCAGATGATTCAGGAGGCCTGCTTCCTAGCATTAACCAGAGTGAAAAGAGCCTGATTCCGAGAGCACACGGCTTTTCAGAAAGTGGGTCTCAGCAGCCAAAACCATCAAATTCAGACTTCGTAAGGCAGGATGGAATATTGGACCTTATGAGAGTAGATCTGGACGTAGCGGAAGAACCCAAGGTCTTCAAACTGCCATCTTTATGATCTCTGCATACCAAGGTTGTCTGGGCCAAGTCGGGGCCACCAGAATGACCGACTTTGCTTCCCTTTTGACCTTCCGAAGGAACCGCGGATCCTTTGTTCTTGACACAAAACTGTCCAGTTTTTTGTTCAACCTGGACGCAAACAGGTCTACATCCGGGTACCCCAATTTTGACATATAGTCTAAAATATGTCGGGGTGTAGAGACCATTCTCCTGGACACAGCTGCTGGCGGGTTAGAAAATCTGCCTGACAATTTTCTACCTCTTGCATAAAGACCTCAGACAGGTAAGGAATATGCCTTTCTGCCCAGAAAAAAATGTGATTCACCTCCTTGTGGGCATCCATGCTCCTGGTGCCTCCTTGGTGATTGATATAAGCCACAGCCGTGGCATTGTCGGACTGTATCCGGACAGAATGACCCTGTAGTTCTAAAAATGTCCACACCTTGAGGGCTAGATGAGTTGTTGATGGGCAAGAGCCTTTCAGCTCTGGGCCATCTTCCCTGGGTGGAAGTTTCTTCCAGAACTGCTCCCCAGCCTATTAGGCTGGCATCTGTGGTTAAGAGTTTCCAAGTAACTGGGACAAAGGACTTTCCTTTTAGAAGATTCTTGGTCAGTAACCACTAATTGAGGCTCTGGCGCACCCTTGGGGATAGGCACGTGGTAAAATCCAATGCTTGAACCCTCTCGTTCCAGGCAAAGAGGATGCTGCTTTGTAAAGGTTTCGAGTGAAACTAGGCGTAAGGGACAGCCTCGAAAGAGGCGACCATTTTCCCCAATAGTCTCATACATAGTCGGATGGAGGGATTTCTCCTTGCTGTGACCGCCCGGACCAAATCTTTTATGGCCCTGGCTTTTGATCTGGGTAAGAACACTCTGCTTTGGACTGTGTCTATGACCATGCCCATATACTCCAGCCTTTTTAAGGGCTGCAAGGAGGATTTCTCTAGATTGAGGACCCAGCCTAGGTACTCTAAGTACTTTACCGTGCAGAGCACATTGTGGCTTAGGCATGTTACGGACTGTTCTATGAGTAGCAAATCGCCCAGATAGGTTGTCACAGTTATGCCCTGAGCCCTTAGATTTGCCAGGGGCGGGGCTAGAACTTTTGTGAACACTCAAGGAGCGGTAGCAAGACCAAAAGGAAGGGCCACAAATTGAAAATGATGCGATCCACCGCAAACCTTAGGAATCTTTGGTGAGCGGGAAATATTGGCACATGCAAATATGCATCTTTGATGTCTATTGATGCCAGGAATTCTCCCCCCTGAAGGTTGTAGACTACTGAGCGGATAGACTGAAACATTGGGAAAGGCTGCAAAACCTGACAGGGGTACAGACTCATCCTGTGAGACCTCCTCCAGTCTTGTGGGGGGGGGGTATCCTGCAGGCATATCCACTTTTACCTCCCACTGAAGCCCTCTTACGAGGAGACATAGTCCTAAGCTGCAAAGCAGAGGTACTAGTGTAAAGTGCAATCACTGTTGTGCTATAGTCTTACAATATAAACATTAGCTACAAACTGCACAACCTGATGCCGAGTAGATGTCTTAGGTTTGCCTGGATCCGATCCACTGAGATGCTTACTGCTCACAGCTCTGTGTCCCACCGCTTACAGGAGCTCTGGCGCCTTGGGCTTTAAAAAACGTCCGCTTTGCGCCTGCGCACTGGAGCGCTGTGCACGCTACACACGTGCCGCAATCACGTCCCCCCTCCTTCCCCGCGACCCTGCAGTAAAAGCTCGCCTGTAGGATCATCATGGAGGCGGCCAGAGTGAGGGGGGAGAAAGGAGACCCCCTGAGGACTGCGCGGGACCCCCGGACTGCGTGGGATCCCCCCTTTCAGTTTATGTGGCAGAGCCTGCAGCGGAGGAGGTGAGCGGCTTCTTAGACCAGCTTCACTGAGCGTGTATCCTGGAACACATGTAAGTATACACCAGGTATGTCTCTTACTCCCTCTAGTGGTGGAAACCAGGTAAGACATACAAACTACTCACAGAAGATAATCCATAGTGTGTAAACTTTAGGATTGTCTTCACTTACCTTATCCCCGCTGCAGGAACTACTGAAAACAGACAGATTCCAGCCTTCACCCATCACAGCCGGTAGCGTTGTGCTAACCTTCAGGGTTCTGGGTTCCTACTCACAGGATCCTCTTCCCTGGACCTGTAGAAGACTCTGCCAGAAACTTTTCGTGCCACTATTATATTAGTACACCAAAGCCTGGATCCCAGAGCCCAGACCTCCAAGGAGAGAAATTACAGGCAAAACCTAATTTCTTCTTATCACGAGGCCCGGGTATCATCCATCTTAGGCGTTTTATTATTGGCCCAAGGTATGGATCCGGTTGTATAGCTCATAGGTCCTCGCAGACACCATCAAACAGAGCTTTCTTCTTAGCACATCTTCAATGTGACCAACCACCTTAGACACTGGCGAAAAAACTGAAGTACTCTCCATATGGGAGGGGTTATATAGGGTAGGAACTCATTTTGTAATTAGGGTTACCAGTGTCCAATCATCTGAAGGTACTATCTAACCCACTAAGTAATTACCAAGCCTCTGTGTCCCGTGATGTATGAACAAGAAAATAATCATCCTTTTCAGCTCTGTGAATTAATTGCTTTGAGCCCCTAAAATGGCCTACATGGGGCAAATTTTAGAGCACCGAGGGGGTTATTTACTAAAGGAAAATCCACTTTGCACTACAAGTGCAGTGCAAGTGCACTTGAAAGTGCGTTGAAACTGCACTGAAAGTGCACTTGTAGTGCAAAGTGGATTTGCCTTTAGTAAATAACCCCCGTTGTCACTATAACTACACCAACTTACTCCAAAAACTGATATTGAGCTTTGAAAGAAGAAGCCACGCATTGTTGAGTATAAAACATTTTACTCCTTGCACACTGACATGTGCGTTAGAAAAGGGTTTTTTAACAAACCAACATCTTTGGTGTATAACATTTATGTGTGACAGTATATAGCCTTTTTTTGGTTAAACAGGCATGTTTAAAACCATAAAACATACACAACTCAGGAACTTACAAAGTTCAACTTTGATAAATTGAAGGCAATATGTGACATTAGTATGTCAAAACTGTGTTGATCTTGCCTTCATCAGATGTGGTAATGTCACCCCTGTAAAAGCCAAATTTGGAAAATACACACAAATTGGGAGTCAAAATGTGGATTTCCCTCCTGATCCCATGCCTTATGTCAACATGTGCTAGCTCCCATCATGGGGGATCAATGGATGTATTTCGGGGGTGCAACCCCTTCCTCTCATCTACTTTAGTTGCGAGGAAGGGGTTGCACCCACAAAACGCGTACATTGATATCCCGTAATGGCAGATAGCACATGTTGACACACTGTGTGCATCTTCCAAATTTGGCTTTCAAATTACTTTAAAACTTAAAAGTAAGTAAATAAAAAATATAACAGCAAAATGTCACATTTTGGGGTGTTTTAGATTTTGCCTAAAACATCAATGATGTTGTTGAGTCTTTTTTCAACATCATTGATGTTTTCCTTGACCTTCTCTAATTCCCGATTGCACACCATCATCTCCCCGATGAGGATCTGTGCACTTACACTATTGAAATGAGTTTCTTCTTCCACAACATCATTATCACCTAAAAATAAAAAAAAACACACTATGTATTATAAATAGGCATGCATACATCTATTACCTGAAGCTGTGGTCTCAGACACTGACTTGTTGTTGTCACTATTTCGCCCAGTTCATTAACCTCTCCTCCCTCCACATCTTTTTCATGGTGTGTGGGGATTTCCTCTTCTTCATGAGGTGTGGGGTTCTTGGTGTCCTCAGATGTCCCGATTCTTTTCTCCCCTATGTGAATAAAAAAAAGGTATACTTTTTATACTACAGATATTTGAGACAAGAAATCGGAATATGAAACATTGCTTGGAAGTGTCGTCCAATTGTCTGTTCTGGCAGAGTTCCAAGCTGAAGACATGATTTTTCCCTTTCTTAAAGCTGAAATACTTACCTTTTTTGGTAAAGTATCACACATGGAGAGACTAAAAAGGATGTCCTGGTGTCCCACACTAGTGCTCCTGCGTCCAGATATGTAAACAGCTGCTGAGTGTCCTTTCCCTACACTGAATCAAGTTTGCGTTTCATTCTAGTTACAAACCCATCTGGACAACAATGTACTAAACTTTTAATACAAATAGGCATGAACAAATGTAGTTAACCTGCATCTGCCAAAAATATCGTATTAGTGGTCGAACGAATAATGTTTACTACGATTACTGTGCCCATGAACCTGAAACTTGCCATTTTAAACTGTACAATAGTAAAGAAAAGCACATGGAGCAGCACTAAAGTAATAATAATAATAGGAACACACAACAAATACTTACTTTTTAGAAGCAGTTTCCTGATCCTTCTGTACTGATCGTGCTCCCTCAATTTCAGGTCTGACCAGCGTTTCCTCAATTGCTCCTTGGATCGTCGTATCCCAAAATTCCTGTGCAGACTTCTCACAACTTTAGTCATGATCTTGGCCTTTCTCACATTTGGGTTTGGTCCATACTTCCCATCATAGTCTGCCCTCTTCAAGATGTCCACCATCTCCACCATCTCTACAAAGGACATATTTGAGGCCTTATATCTCCTCCTGGATTGGGATGTTTCTGGCTCCGGGCTTTCATCGTTGTTGCTATTATCATCAGTGAAGAATTAAGGTGGTCATGGGCCCCTAGGCTACTTTTTGTGTGCCCCCCTCCTAAGCATGCTTTACCAGAAAATAAATTATTTAGTGCCATGTGTAAAAGGGTAGACCTATATTACACACCTCAAGTGCAACTCTCAGGTCTACAGCCCAAACACATTCAGACATGAGCCTACTATAAACAGCAATGCCACAGAAAAAAAGCATTCAAAATACACCTGCAAGCTGTGGTAACAGATTTTACCTTTCTAAACCAACAGTTAGGCCAAAAACGTCTGCAGCAGCTCCTGTTTAACTGAGACAAAATCATACAAATACCATAACAAGCAGCAGCAGCACATAAGAGCAAGCAATAATTAACAGCAGAACAATCATACATTCCAATGGCAGGAAGTGCCAGCATCCATCGGCGCAGCCTGTCCATCGGACACCACTGCAATCCAGGAAACAGACCAGACTCACTCCCAGGATATCCGGCAGCTTTTGCCAACATGCTTGTTCACTATGTACCTTTGTGAGTATCTTTTTACAGTTTTATTAAACTCCATGTTTTTTACTGCACTTAGAGTGGCGCCTTTGTTTCATTTTCAGAGTGCATATAACACGCACCCTAACATTAATGCCCCGTACACACGGTCGGATTTTCCGACGGAAAATGTGTGATAGGACCTTGTTGTCGGAAATTCCGACCGTGTGTAGGCTCCATCACACATTTTCCATCGGATTTTCCGACACACAAAGTTTGAGAGCAGGCTATAAAATTTTACGACAACAAAATCCGTTGTCGGAATTTCCGATCATGTGTACACAAATCCGACGCACAAAGTGCCACGCATGCTCAGAATAAATAAAGAGATGAAAGCTATTGGCTACTGCCCCGTTTATAGTCCCGACGTACGTGTTTTACGTCACCGCGTTCAGAATGATCGGATTTTCCGACAACTTTGTGTGACCGTGTGTATGCAAGACAAGTTTGAGCCAACATCTGTTGGAAAAAATCCTAGGATTTTGTTGTCGGAATGTCCGATCAAGGTCCGACCATGTGTATGAGGCATAAGAGGGAAGTTTCAGGAAAAAAAACTTCCCTGCACAGTACACAGACCCCTTTCCCTGCACAGAACACAACCCTCTGCACAGTACACAGCCCCCCTGCACAGTACACAGACCCCTTTCCCTGCACAGTACACAGCCCTCTGCACAGTACACAGACCCCCTGCACATAACACAGACCCCCTGCACAGTACACAGACCCCCTGCACATAACACAGCCCCCTTTCCCTGCACAGTACACAGACCCCTTTCCCTGCACAGCACACAGACATCTGCATAGTACACAGACCCCTTTGCCTGCATATCACACAGGCCTCTTTCATTATAAAGCCCCCCTGCACTCCCAGGAGACCCCCAGTCTCCTGGGAAAGAATACTCTGAAGTTGAGAAAACATCACTGCCAGCCCTTTCTCATACACCGCTCCTCCTGTGTCATTCATTGTAAATCAAAGCTTCTAAATACCTTGATTAATGCCGTTCTTCGTGATCCGGTCATGTGACTGCTCTCTCTGCTGTTTCATTGACGGTCACATGACCGCTCTCCTCCTGCAATCAAAGGCTACACTCGGGAAGGAAGTGGAGCGGGAGGAGGAGAGTGGCCAGACAGAGCGGCTTTAATTGAGGTATTAAGAGACTTCCATTTACATTGAGTGTGACACACGAGGAGCTGTGCATGAGAAAGGGCTGGCAGTAATGTTTTCTCAACTTCAAAGTATGCTGGCAGCGCTGTCCCAGGGCCAGGAGAGGCGGTACAGCTGGCCTGACACCCCCCCAAATGGGTGGCACCCAGGGCGGACCGCCCGATCCCCGCCCCCTGTTGGTAAAAAAACATTTATCGGCGTATTCGTATAACACGCAGGCATGATTTTTATTCTACATATATATAAATATATATAAATTAATAAAAATATCATGGCCAATCGGGGGCCCTTGCACACGTGGGGCCCTAGGCTGCAGCCTAGACCAGCCTGTGCATTAATCAGCCCCTGATTATCATGCACCTACTGTCTCTCCGCCATGTGCTCTCCCACTGCACCGAAAGAGAAGGGGCGGGGAATACACTAGAAAGAAGGTCAGGGGCAGAGTTTCACACATGCACAGTGTATATAAAGCATAACTCGCGTGCGTCATATGTACGATCTGTGAGCGCAGGGCGGAGTAGCGTAAGCGTTTGTACCTGCAAACGAAGGTGCAATTTTAACTTGGGGCATCAGTGGTTAGTGGTGTATACTGCTTATAGATTGAGGCCTATATTGGGACAAGATTAGGAGACTTTAGCCTGACATTAGGGTTTGTCTTGTGTTGTGTCTTGCAGAGAAAATGGATACATTTATTGACCATGACTTCCTCCCCAACTTCATTGATAAGTACTGGAAGTTGCCCTGTCTGTGGCAAGTGAAACACCAATTTTAAAACAATGAGCTAAAGAGGAAGGCAGCGCTGGATCAACTGTTGGAATTGGTGAAGCTGGTGATTCCCAGGGCAGACATCAACTATTTGAAGTGCAAAATTGGTGGTGTGAGGAGCACATATAATAGGGAGCACAAAAAGGTCCAGAAGTCAATGAGATCAGGAGCAGCAGCAGATGACATTTATGTCCCGAGGCTCTGGTACTATGACAGACTGCGTTTTTTGTCAGACCAGAGTGAACCCAGGCCATCACCCTCAACCCTTCCTTCCACACTTCCTTCCGCACTTCCTTCCACATCAGATGAGGCTTTCAACGTACAACCTGGGTCTTCCACCCAGGAAGATGTGGAGGAGCCCAGCATGAGCCAGGTATAGCATTGTTCAACATATTTCTTGTCAAAAAATGAATGATGTTAACTAGATGTTATTATTGATCACTAATTTCTGATTTAACAAAGTGATTTACATATCAATAGACAGTAGTAGCCAAAAATGATTGGGACAAGAATGAAAAATGCTGGGGTCAGAATGATAGTCTTTTCTATTTGTTAACATTCAATTTGCAACAGTCATGAGCTCAAAATTGTGTGTGATTGATGACCAAAAAACTAAAACTATGTCCCATTTTCATACACAGGAAAGTCTCAGCCAGGAGGAGGCTGTGGAACGTGGCAGCCAGGAGGTGGCCGTGAAAAGTGGCAGCCAGGAGGTGGCCATGCCCAGTAGCCTGACTGAATACCAGGTTCCTCCCCTCCACCTTTCAACAAAAAGGACCAGGAAGGCAAGGAACCTGGAAGAGTCAGCGACTAATTTGAGGATACTGCGGTACTCACAACCACCCCTAGTGTCCAGGAGTCCTTTGCGTGTACGACGACCAGTAAAATGCAAGTAATGGAGGAGGGCCAACGCCTCATCTGTGAGGAGGTCATATTTCAAGCCCTAAATAAGGGGGTAAGGGGTGAACTCACCAAAAAAAAGCCACGTCTGTGAGTTGGACCATATGACTCCTCCACCACCTCCAGCAACACCTCCAACACCACAGCCACAGACTGGAAGGAAGCCTGCCAAAAAGTCTTGAGAGTGCTGGCCTGGGTTTGGTGTGGTCTGGCAAAAGACGCAGGCTGTTGTAACACTACAGACTCGGGACATACATGTCATCTGCTGCTGCTCCTGATCTCTCGGAGTCCTGGACCGGATTGTGCTCCCTATTAAATGGACTCCTCAGGCTACCAATTTTGCCTGTCAAATAATTGATGTCTGCCCTGGGGTACAAAGGCTTCACCAATTCCAATTGTTTCTCCAGCATTGCCTTCCTCTTTATTTTGTTAGGACCTCTATTAAATTTTTAATTTTTGTTTGGAAAAATAATTGGCTATGTGTTTTACTTCAAAAAGGACAGTTTGTTTGTGAGTAGGCAGGTACATTTCAAAAATACAATGTCAAATTAACAAGGGACACCAACACCAACCAACCTCTTTGAGGTTAATAAATACAAGATAATAATGGTGTTATGGTAACTTGACACACAAATCGACAAAAAATATTATGGAGATCACTATAAAAAAATAAAAAAATAAAGATTATTCTGGAGATCTTGCGAAAAAAAAAAAAAACAAAAACAAAGATTATTCAGGAGATCACGAAAAATAATAAGAAATCAGTTTGTCAGAACTGTGTGTGAATATTAGCAGCAAAGCAACTTCATTATTCTAGCATTATAAAGAAGAAGAGAATGCGCTGCATTGAAAGATTTAAAAATTTGGAGTGTGACGAATGTGCTCTCCATTACGAATGCCAATTTTTTCAAGACTGAGCGCTTCCGTCTCGTACTTGAATCCGAGCATGTGTGGAATTTGGTGCATCGGACTTGTGTACACATGCTCGGAATTTCCGACAACAAAGTTTTTTGTTTTGTTTTGAGAACCTGCATGGCAAAACTGCATTACAATGGGAGAGTCTTAAAGGGGCAATAAATACCAGGAGTGCATCATGTGCAGAGTTCAGGGATGCATTATTTACAGAGTGCAGGGTTCATGGATGCGCTATGTATGGAGTGCAGTGTTCATAGGTGCGCTACGGTCAGATTGCAGTTTCAGGGGTGCTCTAAACACATAGTGCAGAGTTCAGGGATGCGTTATGTACATAGTGCAGAGTTAAGGGATGCGCTACGTACATAGTGCAGAGTTCAGGGGTGCGCTGTGTACAGAGTGCAGGGTTGAGAAATGCTCTACATACAGAGTGTAGGGTTTAGGGATGTGCTATACACAGTTTGCAAGGTTCAGCACTTTTTCACAGGCTGTCCACATCTCACTTCCATCCCTCCTCGGCTCTGACCTCTGCACCACTCTCCCTCATCTACCGCCTCTGCACACATCTCCTTCCATAGCCCTCATCTCTCAGCAGTCCCCCCCACAGAAACACTTCTTCGCATATCACCTTCCCAGCCCAGCTCTAGTACCTACTGGCAGAGTAGGCAGCTCTGCTTCTCTCTCTCACTTGCAGGAAGATCTTTGGTTGGCATCTGTGCACCCGGTCATGGGGATCATAGTGCCGCTTACCACATTACCCCACACTGCACCTACATCTTCCTTGTCCCCGCTGTGAGTGCAGGGCAGGCAGAGGTCTGTGAGAGCAGCTGAGAGGAAAGCTGTCCTTGTAAACACAGAAGGCTTTTGTGTTTACAAGTGACAGTGGTGAGCGGAGGGCGAGAGCCGGAGGTGGCATAATGAAGCTCTGTCATGTTTCAGCTAAAAAAAGGCCTGGGTGTGAGGGTGCCATGAAATGGCCTGGTGGGCCAGATTCAATCCACGGGCCTTGTGTTTGATACATGTGGTTTAAACCCTGAGTCCTATCTCAATCCAGCACTGTACCCTCTCTTCTCTCTCCCTGCATTTACAAGACACAGAGACATTGGCTCCTGCTGCTGGCAATCATATCCTGTGAGCAGAGGGCAGGGCTGGGCTGTGCTGGTTGTGTCACATGCTTGAGGCACCCTAGTAAGGAACCCTTTGGAACTACACATGCTAATGCCTAAACCATAGCTCCCAACTGTCCCTGATTTAGAGGGACTGTCCCTGATTTGAAACAAAGTCCCTCTGTCCGTCTTTCCTCCTCATTTGTCCCTAATTTTGGTCTGGTCTATATAGTTGTATATAAAACTAATAAGCCCTTAATTATATGGTATGACCTGTAGGGAGCAGCAACCTTCCTAAAAATAGTGGGAATACCTGTCCAGTAGCATTAAATGCCGATTCACACAGGGGCGGCTTCAAAGTCATCCGACTCTGAAGCCACCCCGCACAGCATGACCTCAGCATGGCTTGCAAAGGACTTCTTTAATAGAAGTCAATGCAAGCCGCTCTGAAGTCGCCCCAAAGCAGCGCAGGAACTTTTTTCTAAGTCGAATTAGAATGGTTCCATTGTACTGAATGGAGCGCGACTTGTCAGGCTGACAAGTCACATGACAGGTCGTCCCTGTGTGAACCGGCAGTAACCCTTCCATCTCAAGAACCACTGGCACAGCAGGTCAACCTAAGGACGCAAATATACATTGTAACACTTTGCATAGCAAAACATAGCAAAAAAAAACTGTTAACACTTTAGAACCCTCTTGGAAGCACTTACTTCCAGACACACACAGCCCAGCTCAGGATCAAACCCACAAATGTGCCTCCATAGCAAGTGGCTTGCTATGGAGGCACAAAAAGGGGGGGGCCCAAGAGCGCTGGCAGGGAACCCCAGAAGAGGAGGTTCAGGACCACTCTATGCAAAACCACTACACAGAACAGGTAACTATAACATGTTTGTACAAACGGCAACTGTCCCAACCTATAACTGGACTTAACAGCAAGGAGCACATGGAAGTGCGACGCATGTCAAACAAAAACAAAGAAAAATTCCCAGCTCAACTTACCAACCAGCTTGCAACAAACTGAATTATCCTGTTCAACAGTTCACGTTAAAAACGGGTTTGGTTTTTACATGTAGCAATAACTCACGGTGGAGCTGCTGGTTTAAAGCGGGCTGTTACCGTCACCTTCGTTACCTCTATTTCACCAGAACCGGGTCTAGGGTCCCGTTGAGTTTAATACCAAACAATGTAGGCTCTGGACACTTGAGTATCTTTTCTAATGCTTTAATAAACGTAGGTTGAAGGAAGTAGCAGGAAAGAGGTAGAAGGAGAGTTGCAGGGAAGTTCAAATACCTTTTCTTAGTGTAGTATTAGGAATTGAAACTTGTAGATGAATATACTCTCTCTGTAGAGTTGAATCTTTGCCCGCCTGGATAGGTTTCTCTCACTAACCTAGCAGCCAGTACGCAGCACGAACAAAAGTCTCTGCCACAGACTTGATTGGAACAAAACCCGTACGATCCTCTGCCACAGGATGTATTGGTTTACGATGAATAGCAAACACAGCACTAGAACCTTTAAGCCAACCCGGCAGTACTATGCGGTAGGGTTACTTTAGGATGCGTCCTCCAACTGAGTCACCAGGCCCCTCTCCAGACCAGCTCTCTGCATGATCCTGCCATGACGGGTCCTCCCCTGGGATCTTCTCAGTTGTCCAGCTTCTTCCCATAGGACAGACAGCCCAGGACCATTCCTCTGCCGCTGTGGTAGGCCCCACACAGACCTCTGGGCCCACCCACATGCTGCAGCGACGTGGGCCTCCCGATCGGAGGACCACGAGGTAGTACTCCTAGCACATACCTGTCGGCCAGGAGGGCCAGCAGGTGGAATGAAACGAACCCTAAAACATGGCGTCTGTCCATAAATACCCTCTCCCAGAATGCAACTCGGAGGACCACCTCCACCAAGTTATCTCCGGGACAGAGGAGCACTCATACGCTTTAACGTGTTGCCTTTCCAACACCGACCCATGGCAACAACGACACCCACAGGCACAGTGTGAAACTACATGCAACTCAGCCAAGCTGGAACAGAGGCAAACCTGACTATGTATAAACAGATAACCCACTAAATTTACCTACTGTATAAGCAGTAGATTGAAAATCTACCAGCGCTTCATACTCCCCCCACTACAATAGACGTTGTCCTCAATGTCTGTCAAAATAATCTCCCAAGCCTGAGAGTAGGTATTTGAACTTAAAACTTGGATAAGGGCAAGGAAGAAGAAAAACAGTATAGAGATATTACAGTTTCAACATTTATACAACAATATGTTCACATCCGCAAACAAAATCACATTATGACTGTCACAACCCCACTGTCTATCTAGCTGAAAAGCCTAACAGCTTGATAGGAGATCCAATTATTCCTGAAAAAAAACAAAGTTAGACACACACTAAATATATACAGTACCCTGAATAAACAGTTTAGGAGCAAAGTCTCATTCCAAAAGAAGAATGACACCCTCTTCCCATATATTTATTTTCTTTTAATTAAACGAACTAAAGTAACTTGAGAAGTCCATCCCTATTTTTAGGCAAATCACAGCCTTTCAATAAAGAAAATCCAGCTAGCAAAGAGTCTTTGGATTTAGAAACGCTGAGATGAACATTATCTCTTGACCTCGAAGATCTCTAAACACTGACACTAACTATACACCCCAGAGTTCTCTGTTCATAATCACCAATAAAACCGAGGATCTGGCAATGTCAGTTTCCTTCCCAGTTTATCCACTGTAGTGATAAAATGCACAATGTCATCTTTTCCGGGTCTGCAAATGACCACTTTGTGTAGGAAACATCCACTGAAGCGTTCATCCATGGCAACAGAACATCCAATCTTCTGGAAAGGCTTTGGCACAGACAAATAGTCCCAAACAGCTTCACTGTACCACAGTTGCCGGTTGGCCTTAATTTCCTGCAAAATTTCCTGAGTAACATAGGGAAACTCCAGACCATATTCTGTGGCAACACGTTTGTTAAGCACTCTTTGTAAACGTGCAAGTTTAGGCAAAGATCTCTTTTTCCCCGAACCAGGAGGCACACAAGAGTTCAGTGATTTGCTCACCATAGACCCGACTGGTGTCGGAAGCAAATTAGCAACTTTAGACAATGTCTCCTTGGTAGTACTGTGCGGCTCCACACAAGGTGATGTCTTCCCAGAATCCATGGCTATCCACTCTGAGAAAGTCAAGGCAGAAGCAACATCTTCGCCCTGAGCCCACAACAGTTTGTGTGACATTGTCTCAAACAAATCATCATCACCGGAGAGATCTGACATGGAATCTATCTCCGAATCTCTCAACTCTTCTGCTGGCAAACATTTACAAAGAGTCCCAGATATGTCCCCCTTTGATCTCTCACCCATTCCTGACGTGGACTTCTCCGGATCCATGTGTTTCTCCAACTTCGGTTCTAGGGTAGGCCTCGACCACGGCCGCGGGAAGCCTTTACATATCCCACCTTCCTCTGGACAGGTGCAACAGGGATAGGTGTAGTAGACGTGGAAATGAAAGTGATGTCCGCTTATGAACTAGTGACAGCGGTGTCAGGAAAGGTCTTCTCCGCTGGTAATATCGATCATTTGGCGTGCAGTATTGAGGTCCACCAGCAGGTGTCTCCTAGCAGTTCGGAGCTGCTCTTTCCTGCAAGTATTCTGTCACCTTTGGGCCGCAGTACTGGCGTCCACCAGCGGAGGAATCCTGGCAGTATGGAGCAGGTATTCCCCTCTGCAGACAGGTATCACCTGACCTTAATTAGCAGAGCTGCAGTATAAATACCCAGCAATTGCAGACTTATGTTGCCCTGGTATTGTCCTTGAGCCCTGACCTGTATCCTGTTACTCTGATACCTGAACCTGAACCTGAACCTGAACCTGAACCTGAACCTGAACCTGAACCTGAACCTGAACCTGAACCTGAACCCTGATTCCTGGAACCTGTTGATCCTGTTTCCTGTCCGTTACCTGAACCCTGGACTCTGGACTCTGAGCCTTGTACCTGACCCTTCCCTCCTGTGATCCATCCATCCTCTCTTGTCCTGTTTATCTCCCTTCCCAGCTACTGATTTCCTGTTTATGACCCTGACCTGGCTTGACTAAGATTCTGGTACTCCCTCTTGCTACATATGCTGGTTGGTTTTATATCACTGATTGTTTGGTTGTTCACTCTGTATTGGTGGTGTGTTCACATATGCATTTTCCTTAATAAACTTACTTTCACCTATTTATGTCTGGTTCACTCTGTCGCAGTCACACAGTTCTGGTCACATCTGTTTTATGACAGAATACCAGGGCCATCCCTGACCAGAAGTGGCTGCACAGGGGAACCATTTTGATTCAGTTGATTGCAAACATGAATGCCCATGAGGTTATTTATTTTCTCTGCTGGAATCTGAAAGTGGTGATTATTGCCGCCAGGCTTTGAAAGGATGGTCTAGTGACCAGTTGTTTGCCACTATATGTTTGGCTCACTCTCTGGTCGATCAGGGTTATATATTGTTTGGGGAGGTGCAGCCTTTGATCAAGCTATGTACTGAGCCGGCCCTGCCCTGTATTCCAGAGGGCCGTGATGATTTCACTCCTCCTTTTGATATGAATCAGGTTGTATCCCTAGTGTGGCTTTTTGAAGATGATCCAGCCGATTTTTGTAAGCACTATTCAGCCTGTTCCCCACAGGTGATTGCAGAGTGCATTGTGTCTGCTCAGTCTTTTGTTAGACAGGGAGATTTAAAAGCACAGCTTGTACAACCTATACTTTCAGCATGGTCTGACATGATACAAGCAGCACCAGCCAAACAAACCACCTCTGCCACCAAACACCAGCCTACCCAAATGTATGTTTCCCCATCACCCATGTCAACCGCAGTTGCAGCTCAGTATACGCTGCTGCCAACCAAATACACATATCCAGTCTCTGCTCCCTGTACCTATCCTGCATTCAACCCACCTGCCTCTTCTCAGCTGCCTACAAAACCACATGATCTTCCCCCAGCTACTCTTACCTCTTCTCTGCCATATCCCAATCCTCCTTTCCAGTCTGCTGTACCCCTCACCTACAGAGCTTCAGTGGCTAAGCCAAAGAAAAAATGAAAGTTTTTTCCAACCAAGACGATCCTGCCAGTAACCCAACCTGCCTCTGCACCAGCTAATCCAACCCAGTCTGACATCCCAGCGTCCGCCTTCCAGCCTGATGTCTCGGTGCCTGCCTTCCAGCCTGATGTCACGGTGCCTGCCTTCCAGCTTGATGTCTCCCCTTTCCAGTCTGATGTCTCGGTGCCTGCCTTCCAGCCTGATGTACCTGCCTTCCAGCCTGACGTGCCTACCTTCTAGTCAGATGTGTCCGCCTTCCAGCCTAATGTCTCGGTGCCTGCCTTCCAGCCTGATGTCTCGGTGCCTGCCTTCCAGCCGGATGTCTCGGTGCCTGCCTTCCAGCTTGATGTCTCCGCTTTCCAGTCTGATGTCTTGATGCCTGCCTTCCAGCCCAAAGTCTTGGTGCCAGTGTTCCAGCTGGAGGTGGCAGTGTTCCAGCTGGAGGTGCCAGTGCCTTTGGGCCGCAGTACTGGCGTCCACCAGTGGAGGAATCCTGGCAGTATGGAGCAGGTATTCCCCTCTGCAGACAGGTATCACCTGACCTTAATTAGCAGAGCTGCAGTATAAATACCCAGCAATTGCAGACTTATGTTGCCCTGGTATTGTCCTTGAGCCCTGACCTGTATCCTGTTACTCTGATGCCTGAATCTGAATCTGAACCTGAAGCCTGATTCCTGGAACCTGTTGATCCTGTTTCCTGTCCGTTACCTGAACCCCTGGACTCTGGACTCTGAGCCTTGTACCTGACCCTTCCCTCCTGTGATCAATCCATCCTCTCTTGTCCTGTTTATCTCCCTTCCCAGCTACTGATTCCGTGTTTATGACCCCGGCCTGGCTTGACTACGATTCTGGTACTCCCTCTTGCTACATATGCTGGTTGGTTTTATATCACTGATTGTTTGGTTGTTCACTCTGTATTGGTGGTGTGTTCACATATGCATTTTCCTTAATAAACTTACTTTCACCTATTTATGTCTGGTTCACTCTGTCGCAGTCACACAGTTCTGGTCACATCTGGTTTATGACAAGCGGTATCTCCCTCAGGAACACTCTCGGTGGCAACAGGTGAAATCACGGCCTGTTGTTCTCCAACAGCAATGGTAGCAGCTTCCACTGTGGCAATACCTGTAGCCCAGTCCACCCGATAAGCATGGGGCGACATAGTAGGTTGCTCCACTGTGAACAAATATTCTCCGCACTGTAAACAACGAACAAATGGACGGAGATGTATGGCCAGTCCTTCACACTTGTGGCAAAGCATGCCCAGCCCTTTAATATCTCCAACAGTGTAGAGAACAAACCTCCCCTGCGGTTTCAGACGAATGCTGGTATCTGTCAGCAGGGTTCCGGTCAGCATAGCACCCGCAGCGGTACTCGTAGGGAACATCTTAGGTCCCATAGTTGACTGTATCAACGGAAAAGAAGACATGGCCACACTCTGATCTTTTCAGCACGATCACAAAGCCTCTCTTCTCCTCTGGCGCCAAACACACACACACGCGTCCCACGCGGCAACAAGTAGACTAGGCTCCTTCCACTTGTTCTTCTGGTCATGTAGCTCCTGGGCTTCTACTTCTCACCCACAGCCTACGCAGTCAGAAATAAAGTCCTGCAACTTAACCCCTTCTTCTCTCCAAAAATTGACAAAGTCCAGAAATTTATTCCAACGTAAACTCCCAGTGAAATACTTCTCAGGGTTGCGGGAGGTTGACGGCTAACAAATCCCAGACGACGCCCCCACATGTAGCAATAACTCATGGTGGAGCTGCTGGTTTATTGCGGGCTGTTACCGTTACCTTCGTTACCTCTATTTCACCAGAACCGGGTCTAGGGGCCCGTTGAGTTTAATACCAAATAATGTAGGACACTTGAGTATCTTTTCTAATACTTTAATAAACGTAGGTTGAAGGAAGTAGCAGGAAAGAGGTAGAAGGAGAGTTGCAGGGAAGTTCAAATACCTTTTCTTAGTGTAGTATTAGGAACTGAAACTTGTAGATGAATATACTCTCTCTGTAGAGTTGAATCTTTGCCCGCCTGGATAGGTTTCTCTCACTAACCTAGCAGCCAGTACGCAGCACGAACAAAAGTCTCTGCCACAGACTTGATTGGAACAAAATCCGTATGATCCTCTGCCACGGGATGTATTGGTTTACGATGAATAGCAAACATAGCACTAGAACCTTTATGCCAACCCGGCAGTACTATGCGGTAGGGTTACTTTAGGATGCGTCCTCCAACCGAGTCACCAGGCCCCTCTCCAGACCAGCACGCTGCATGATCCTTCCATGACGGGTCCTCCCCTGGGATCTTCTCAGTTGTCCAGCTTCTTCCCGTAGGACAGACAGCCCAGGACCATTCCTCGGCCGCTGTGGTAGGCCCCAGACAGACCTCTGGGCCCACCCACACACTGCAGCGACGTGGGCTTCACGATCGGAGGAACACGAGGTAGTACTCCTAGCACATACCTGTCGGCCAGGAGGGCCAGCAGGTGGAACGAAACGAACCCCAAAACATGGCGTCTGTCCATAAATACCCTCTCCCAGAATGCAACTCGGAGGACCACCTCCACCGAGTTATCTCCGGGACAGAGGAGCACTCATACGCTTTAACGTGTTGCATTTCCAACACCGACCCATGGTGACAATGACACCCACAGGCACAGTGTGAAACTACATGCAACTCAGCCAAGCTGGAACAGAGGCAAATCTGACTATGTATGAACAGATAACCCACTAAATTTACCTACAAGCAGCGATACATACACGTTTGCAAATTTAAGTGTAAGCTGCAAATGCCGCGGTAAGGCACCCCAGTATTATCTACAGTCCTAACGCTATATATTTTGAGAGTCTCCATAGTAGGAGTACATACATAATAAGGGATAGATTGAAGGAAGGTATGCCTGGAGGGAGCTCACCCCTCCTTAAAGGTACAGGGGGCACATTAGAAACCCAGCATATAGCACAATGGCAGCAAAGGTGTCCAGTGCACCCCCTCCCCAAATAAGCAACAGTACAAACAAACAGCAACCTATAACTGGTCATAACAGCAAGGAACACATGGATGGGTGATGCATGTCAAACAAAAACAAAGAAAAATTACCAGCTCAACTTACCAGCCAGCCTGTATAGCATGTTTGTTTTTTTAATTAAAAAAATGACCTTTTATCTAAAACATTTTTGTGAATTGACTTTTACCTTGAGTTTATTAGAAGAGCCAATCAAATAACATTGGCAGTGATATAATAATTCTAATAGTGGTACAGTAACCCTACGAAGCAGGAGAAAGAATATTATGCACGTTTGTGAATTGAGATCTGAGGTATGAGTTATGTAAGACATGGTATCAAAGAAAATAAGACCAAACAAGATAAAAAAAAAAAAAGCTGTTTAATTTGAGCCCCTTATACATCCCGAATATTTGGAAACCCTACTTTATGGCCTCACACAACTATGGTAATGGTCTCTATATAGAATTTCCAGACAATGTTGACCAGCCAATCTCAGCATGTTCTCATAACACAAATTCTTCACTGGCGAAGTGAGAACCACTTGTCAAAATCGTCAGTGGATCCAGATAGAATATAGAGCCAAAGATATGCCGACACCCTCTAAATGGAGATCTAATGTTTCCAGTGAAGGATACTGTTAATGCTACATCATACAAAAGACATTTTAAACAATGATACTCAGTGAGAATGCAGCCTAAGATACAATGTAGTGACCATAAATCAACACTGGAGGGCGACATTTCACATGTAGAGTGAAGACCAAAAGTTAGCAATAGCAGACTGGTTACTCATGGATGTTCAACTCAAGTTCTACCAAATAATTATCATACACCTAATATTACCTAACCCAGACCGCATTTCTAACTCATTTTAACTCATTTACTTAAAAAATAAATTAAAAAAAAATGCTAATAGGTGTTTTTTAGTACAATAGATTTTTTTTTTTTCTAAACAAAAAAATCCTTTACTTTTATACTAGAATATTTTTTTCTTTCTGGTGTTTGTTGCTAGTGGTGCAGGAGTGCCAAGTTACAGGATAATGCAACGCCCATATTTACACAGATGGTAGTGGTAGCAAAGGAAAGTCTCTGGTAAATAAGGAGTTATCACTTGACAAGTACAATCTAAGGTGTAAGTACACAGAGCACAATATCGGAGGTAGAGATGGGCTGAACACCCCTCTACGGTTCGCAGAAGAACTTCTGAACAGGGGAAAAGTTCTAATCTGAACGGTGAACCTCAATGAAGTCTACAGGAGCAGAACAGGAAAAATCAAAAGTGCCCATTTTGAAGGCTTATATGCAAGTAATTGGTCATAAAGGGGGTATGGAGATCCAGGTACTGTCCTGGGAAACATGTATCAAGGCAAACATTTTTTAAAACGATTGTTTTTTCAGGAGCAGTGATTTCAATGATGCTTAAAATGCAACAATAAAAATGAAAAATTCCTTGAACCACTTCAGCCCTGGAAACATTTATCCCCTTAATGACCGGGCCATTTTTTGCGTTACGGGACTGCGTTACTTTAACCGCTTCCCGACCGACTCATGCAGATATACTGCGGCAAAAGGGCATGTACAGGCAGATTAACGTACCTGTACGTTGCCCTTCAAGAGGCGGCTTGCACGCCCCCCCCCCTCCGGAGCTTCGTGACCACGATCGCAGACCCAATGTCCACGGGGATACCTGCGATCGTCTCATGGTGAGGAAGAACGGGGAGATGCTAATGTAAACAATCATCTCCCCATTCTGCCTAGTGACCCTGTCACTGATCACAGCTCCCTGTGATCAGGAGCGGTTATCAGTGTGGTGTCACACACAGCCCCCCCCAGTTAGAAACACTCCCTAGGACACACTTAACCCCTACAGCGCCACCTAGTGGTTAACCCCTTCACTGCCAGTGACATTTTTACAGTAATCATTGCAATTTTTTTAGCATTGATCGCTGTATTAATGCCAGTGGTCCCAAAAATGTGTCAAAATTGTCCGATGTGTAATGTCGCAGTCATGATAAAAATCGCTGATCGCTGCCATTACTAGTAAAAAAAAAAATTATCAATAAAAATGCCATAAAACCCTATTTTGTAGATGCAAACCAATCAATAAACGCTTATTGCGAATTTTTTTTTACCAAAAATGTAGAAGAATACGTATCGGCCTCAACTGAGGGGGAAAAAAATGTTTTTTTAAAAATATTTTTTGGGGATTTTTAATTATAGCAAAAAGTAAAAAATCATGTGTTTTTTAAAAAATTGTCGCTATTTTTTTGTTTATAGCGCAAAAAATAAAAACCGCAGAGGTGATCAAATACCACCAAAAGAAAGCTCTATGGGAAAAAAAAGGACGCCCATTTTGTTTGGGAGCCACGTTGCATGACTGCGCAATTGTCAGTTAAAACGTCACAGTGCCGAATCGCAAAAAGTGCTCTGTTCAGAAAGGGGGTAAATTCTCCCAGGGCTGAAGTGGTTAACTGACAAATGTGTGGGTGTGCGACGCTGTACCCAAATAAAACTGTTGTCCTATTTTTCCCACAAATAGAGCTTTCTTTTGGTGGTATTTTATCACCTCTGCGGTTTTTATTTTTTTGCGCTATAAACAAAAAAAGGCCAACAATTTTGAAAAAAAACAAAACAATATTTTTTACTTTCTGCTATAATACATATCCAAAAACTAAAAAAAAATAAAAAAACAAATGTCTTCTCTTCATCAATTTAGGCCAATATGCATTCTTCTACATATTTTTGGTAAAAAAAAAATCCCAATAAGTGTATATTGATTGGTTTGCGCAAAAGTTATAGCTTCTAAAAAACTATGGGATAGATTTAGGGATTTTTATTTTTTTAATTGTTTTTACTAATAATGGCAAGGATCAGGGATTTTTAGTGGGACTGCGACATTGCGGCAGACAAATCTGATCCTGAGTGATACTTTTTGGGGACTAGTAACACCAATACAGTGATCAGTGCTAAAAAAATGCACTAATCATGGTATAAATGACACTGGCAAGGAAGGGGTTAACATTAGGTGCGATCAAGGGGTTAACTGTGTTCCCGGCTAGTGTTTTCTAACTGTGTGGGGGATGGACTGACAGGAAGAACACAGAGATCGCTGTTCCTGATTACTAGGAACAGAAGATCTCAGTGTACTTCCTTGTCAGAACAGGGATCTGCCTTGTTTACATAGGCAGATCCCCATTCTGCCTCTCTGTGGAGCGATCAGGGATGGCCAGCAGACATCGGGTCCACCGGACCAGCGGATTGGCTCCCGCGCCGTGCAGTGGGCACCCACAGTATCTAGTGCACGAAAAAACGCACAGGCACGTTGTTTTACGCAATAGAGCCACCCTGCCACAGTATATATGCAGTGGGCGGTCTTTAAGTGGTTAAATATAGTGCCTGGGGGGTCCCCTTTGTCTGCCTATAAAGTGGCGCATCTGTAGCAGGCATAGAACATGCTGCAGCACAAATTACATTTCTAAAGAAAAAAAAAGGAAAATATCGGGTTTTCCCCCCACACACACAAATAGAGCTTTCTTTTGGTGGTATTTGATCACCTCTGCTGTTTTTATTTTTTGCGCTATAAACAAAAAATGACTGATTATTTAGAAAAAAATATTTTTTACTTTCTGCTATTAACCACTTTAAGATCAGGCCTATTTTTCAAACTTGTTCTTTACAAGTTAAAATCTTTTTTTTTTATTGCTAGAAAATTACTTAGAACCCCCAAACACTATATATATATATATATATATATATATATATATATATATATATATATATATATATATATATATATATATATTTTTTTTTTTTTTTTTCTAACATCCTAGAGAATAAAATGACGGTCATTACAATACTTTTTGTCAGACAGTATTTGGGCACAGGTCTTACAAGCGCACTTTTTTTGGAAAAAATAAAAAATTTTGAATGAAAAAATAAGACAACAGTAAGGTTAGCCCAATTTTTTTTATATTGTAAAAGATAATGTTACGCCGAGTAAATTGATACCCAACATGTCACGCTTCAAAATTTCCCCTGCTCGTGGAATGGCGACAAACGTTTATCCTTAAAAATCTCCATATGCGACCCGCTCTACAGGTTGCATGTTTTGAATTACAGAGGAGGTCTAGGGCTAGAATAATTGCTCTTTCTCTAATAATCGCTGTGATACCTCACGTGTGTGGTTTGAACACCGCTTTCATATGCGGGCACTACTCACGTATGCGTTCACTTCTGCACGCGAGCTCGGCAGGACAGGGCGCTTTAGAAAAAAAATAAAACATTTTCTTACTTATTTTACTTTTTATTTTTACACTGTTCTTTTTTTTTAAAAAGTGTCACTTTTATTCCTATTATGAATGTAAACATCCCTTGTAAAAGAAAAAAAGCATGACAGGACCTCTTAAATATGAGATCTGGGGTCAAAAAGAACTCAGATCTCATATTTACACTAAAATGCAATTAAAAAAAAAAAAAGTAGTTTGAAAAATAAATAAATAAATGCCCCTTTAAGAGCTATGGGCGGAAGGGACAATTTGACGTTGCTTCCGCCCTGCAATTGTATGGAGCCGAGTGGGCGCCACCTTTCCTTCAGCTCCATACCAAGCAGAGGAGAGGACGTGATCGCCTCCACCACTGCCTGCGGCTCCAGGAAGCGGCGGAGGGCACCGGAGAGTGGAGGGAGGGGGTGGCCTTCTCCCACCACCGATAAAAGTGATCTCGCAGAGAATCTGCCGCTGAGACCACTTTTATCTCAAAGCAGACCGCCCGCCGAAGAAGTGGATACCGGGGTTATGGCAGCTAGCTGCTGCCATTACAATGGTATTCCACTTCAAAGTGCTGCCATATAATGACGGCGGGTGGTCCGTAAGTGGTTAAAAATACCCAATAAAAAAATGTAAAAAAACAAACTTAGGTCAATATGTATTCTGCTACACATTTTTGGTAACAAAAAAATCCCCAATAAGCGTATATTGATTGGTTTGCACAAAGGTTATAGCGTTTCCAACTTTGGGATATTTTTAGGTAGCTTTTGTTTATTTTATTTTCTTAATAGTAATGACGGTGATCATTTTTACCGGGACTGCGACATTGCTGCGGACAAATTGGACACCTAACTCACACTTTTTGGGGACTAGTGACACTAATACAGTGATCAGTGCTAAAAAAAATGTCACTGTACTAATGACACTGGCAGGGAAGGGGTTAACATCAGGGCAATCAAAGGGATAAGTGTGTCCCTAGGGAGTGCTTTCTACTGTAAGAAGGGGTGCTTTGACTGGGGGAAAACAGAGATCTGTGTTTATGATTAGCAGAGATGCAAAATCTCCATTTTCCCCTCTGGCAGAACGGCGATCTGCCTTGTTTACAAAGGCCAACCGCCGTTCTGCCTCTCCTCAGAATGATCAGCAGGCCCTGGCGCATCCGCCGGACCTGCTGATTGGCTCAGGCACGCCCCAGACCCTGCGCACAAAATCATGTACAGTTATGTGATTTCGTGCAGTAGGGCCGCCCTGCTGTAGTATATCTGTGTGGGGCGGTCTTAAAGTGGAAATGATCAGACTTCTGCTGACAGGCCTCCCCCCTGCACAGCCATTCAGTGGGAAGATCAGTGTACTGCTGTTTATCCTCTTCCAGTTCTTTGAGCTCCTTATGCAGGTGCAAATAGAAGGTATGTGATCACTTATTAAAAAACAAATAGGGGGGAAAAATGTATTTATAATGTATATACTATACACACAAATGTTTTGCCCTTCATTTCTATTATAAACTGAATGGGAGGTTTTACAAGGTGATCGTTTACAATCATGTACTTTAAGTTTTTGGGAATGTCAAGGATACAAAGGACCTGGTTTTCATATATGAAACCTGTAAACGCACCAACACCCTAGTGAGTTCACCTCAATTATATTTTCTAGTTTTGATCATCTATATAATATAAGATTATATTAGAACTATTTAATCCATGTTTTATTGATGTCAGAAGAAAACAGTTTAGCATGAAAAATATGCAGGAAAAAGTCAGTTCCACAGGCCCAGGCCTACTGCATCTGATGGGAAATCTGTCACTGATTCTTCAAGCTGCATCTATCACCAGTTCATATTAGTGTCATTCTGCTGCATAATACAAACATTTCAACTCCACCAATACCAGCTATGGCCATAAGAGGGCAGTACAGTAATACAAATTGCATCAATTCATTTACAATGGCTTCATGTTGTTTTATTGCTGCTGTTTAGATATCTATACAGATACTGTGGCTGTTTGAAACTGTATGTAAAATCGTCACAAAAATTAAGAGTGCATTTTCCAATTTTTATATGAATTTATCATCATTTTATTTGGGGTTGATTTACTAAAACTGGAGAGTGCAAAATCTGCTGCAGCTGTGCGTAGAAACCAATCAGCTTCTAACTTCAGTTTGTTCAATTAAGTTGTGACGAGAAACCTGGAAGCTGATTGGTTTCTCCAAATTCACCAAATTTTGCACTCTCCAGTTTTAGTAAATCAACCCACAGTGCCCCAATAAACAGTAAGGGACCATTTTTTAATTTCCCTGACTTTATAGGCAATTTTTTTCACATTTCTAGTTTGAAAATAATTTAAAGCTGAGATATAATCTTAATTGCATAGTTGCTTTGGATCAATGTAAGTATGCATATCTCATACATGAGGGACCTCTGGAGGAACTCAGCAGTACATGTGGGCATTACTTAGGATGGTCTGCAGCAATGGCGGCTGGTGCTCCATCAGTCGGGGGGGGGGGGGGGAAGTCTGACAGACCTGCCCACGGACCCCCTCATCACACCATACCCGCACCCCCCTCCCCCGGGCCACCACTGGTCTGCAGGCAAATACAGCCACTCCACCAGACTGACATCCACACATCAAGGCATCTTGCAAATATAACTCTTCCCATATTGTGTTAACTCCAGAGCCAGCCCAGTTCTTGCATCAGTTCTGAGAACTCTAGGGAGGAGTAGTGAGGCAAGGAGCTGTGATGTCCAGATTCTATGTGGAGCACCCTGCTGGTTCCTCCCACCACTTATGATCTACCTGCATTGCATAGAGAAGCACAGAGGGCCACTGGTGCCATTACTGGTTTCTATAATAGGGTTTGCAATGAAATCAGAAAGGCTTTATAGAAAAATGTAAGTAGCATGTTGAAGAGGGCGGAAAGAAGGAACCAGGGAAGGCAAAATAGAAGCAGATTAAACTTCAGCTTTAAGAGCGGAGATGGAGGCAGTGGAGACATTAGCTAGTAAAATTCTATTTTGGTGGAATTGTTTTTCAATGCGTCATTTCCCTTTGTGGATATATTTGGCCAGGGCTTACCTCACACTGCGCTACTGGGACGGCGCTGACATTCCACCCCGAGATGTGAAGTAATTACCGCTGTAACTATTCTACATGTCTGAGCGCCAAACACACAATGTTCCTGACCCTTCACTTAGGACACGGCAGCGGTGGCTGAGTTCCTTGGTCTAAATTGCTGGTCCAGCAGCAAATCAGATTTCTTCAGCATGAGAGATTTCCGCACGCTGAGCCGTGTATTTGGGGTCACTATGGTCTTTGTGAATGTGTGTTTATTATTTCTGCAGCTTATAAACAGTTTACAAGCCACATGTAGGGCTGATTGGAAAACTTCTAAGTGCTAAGTTAGAAGGGTATTATTTAGTTGCTGTAAATGTGTCCATACAGCGTGGATTGTGTACTTCTTGACACAGGTTTCGAGAATCTGATAAATCCTCTTTCTAAATAAACACCATCCTAAATCCAAAATACTACATACTGTAAATTCACACTCCAAGTTAGGCGCTGGCCTAAAATGACCCCTTGCATTACAGTATGAAATAAAATCAGCCAGCACTCAATTAATTAAATTCTCCCAGACTTAGGAGAATAAAATACACCGTGGCTTAGTAGTTAGAATGTCTGGTTGACAGTACTGGGGTCTTTGTTTCAAATCCTAGCTAGGTTTTTATCTGCATATAGTTTACATGTTCTCCCTGTGCTTACGTGGCTTTCCTCTGATTAAAACATGCTGGAAGGTTATTTGGCTCCTATCTAAATTGGTCCTAGTATGTGTATGTATGCAGGAGAGATAAGGACCTTAAAGAGGAGCTCAAGTCTACCCCAAAAAATTAAAAGTCAGCATCTACAAATACTGTAGCTGTTGACTTGTAATATAAGTAACATATACCTGCCCCTGGATCCAGCAATGTCCTTGCCCAAGCCGATTCGTCAGTCGGCTTCGGGTCCAGGCATTGGCATCTTCACTAAGGGAAACTGTCAGTGAAGACTTGCGGCTTCCAACTGCGCATGATTGGTCCCGCAGTCTTCTGGGACCTGTATAGTGTTCCAGAAGGTTAGAGGGGAAGGAAACTTCCGCTCAGATCGCTGTGGGGAGCAAAATCAGGTACCCGCTCCCCCCCCCCCCAAAAAAAAAGGAGGGGAAAGAGCGGAACTTCTCCTTTTGAGTGAGGTTCCACTTTAAATTGTGAGCTCCTTGAGGGCAGGGTCTGGTGTGAATGTAAAGTGTTATGTAAATTGTTGGTACTATATAAACAACTGCAATAGAATGCTCATTTGTCCAGGGGAGTATGAAAAAAAAAAAAAAAGTATTACTGACCCTAAAGTATAATGCCTCGTACACACGATCGGACTTTCCGACAACAAAACCGTGGAATTTTGTTCGAAGGGTGTTGGCTCAAACTTGTCTTGCATACACACGGTCACACAAATGTTGGCCAACGATTACGAACGTAGTGACATACTAGACGTACTATGTGGTTTTTCAGCTCTTTAGCGCCACCCTTTGGGCTCCTTCTGCTAATTTCATGTTAGTAGAAGTTTGGTGAGTGTTGATTTGTGCTTTTCAGTTTGTTTCTGAAGGGCTGATCGTCAACCAGACATGTTGCGGAATCAGAGAAGATAACGTGTTATTTATTATTGGCCTTGGAGTTATTGCTTTGACATCATTTTTGGTTGAATAATGATTTGATTTGGTATATTTTCTATATTTTTGGATGCATAGAATGCACTTTTTAGTTAAGTTCTATTGGCAGACAGCATGTTTAATTTTATTTGTTTTTGGTTTTTGTTTAATGCACAATAAAAAAATTGTGGAGAATAATACTTGGCTATGTGTTTTACTTCAAATGACAGTTTGGGAGTAGGCAGTTACAATTTAAAAAATACAATGTAAAATTGACAAGGGACACCAAGATAGTTGTATCTTTGTTCTTAAAAACTAGGGGATAATGGTGTTGTGGTAACTTGCACAAATAAAAAAAAAAAATAATAATTTTATTCTTGATATTACTAGAAAAAAAAAAGCCTTTGAAAATTTGTTTACAATAACTCCATCAGTATCACCAGCAAAGCAGCTTCATTATTATCCCATTAAAGAAGAAGAGAATGTGTGCTGCATTTGGAGATTTCATAATTTGCCACGTCACGAATGTTAATTCTCCATTACAAACGCTAGTTTACAAGACCGACCGCTTCTGGCTCGTCTTTCCGAGCATGCGTGTTTGTTCTTTGGACTTTTGTCCGACGGACTTGTGTACACACGCTCAGAAAGTCCGACAACACACATTTTTTAGCGGAAAATTTGAGAGCATGCTAGCCAACATTTGTTGGTGGAAAGTCCGACAACAAATGTCCAATGGAGCATACACATGGTCAGACTTACTGCCAACAAGCTCACATCCAACATTTCCCTTCGGAAAATCCAATCGTGTGTACGCGGCATAAGAACTCACCCAAGCTCTACCACAATAGCTCTACCGTCCAACATGAATCCATAGAAATCAAAATCTGGCACACGATCGCTCCTTCTTATGAAATTTTATTTTGCACTGAAGCAGTTACAACACCTTTGAAATGCCAACACGTTT
This sequence comes from Aquarana catesbeiana, assembly GCF_042186555.1. Classification (NCBI taxonomy): domain Eukaryota; kingdom Metazoa; phylum Chordata; class Amphibia; order Anura; family Ranidae; genus Aquarana; species Aquarana catesbeiana. Next base: position 622,343,143 of record NC_133327.1, read on the forward strand.
TGTCCTAAGCCTTCCTCATAGCTATAAGGAAAGCTTAGGCCGAAATGCGTTAGAATTTCAAAGATGTTGTAACTGCCTCAGTGCAAAATACATTTCATAAGAAGGAACGATAGGTGGCGGCTTTTGATTTCTGTACTGACCCTAAAGTGTATGTAAATTCTACAAATGATCTTCGTACAAAAAAACCTATTGATCATGTCAGCAATTCAGATCTGTCCTGTGTCTTCTCCACACTTCTTGCCTAAATTCAAACACACTCCAAGTTTATATCTTGGACTACAGAATGATTACCCTTTATGTAGTAGAGATTTGAGTGTAGGAGCATCTGTGTAGTTTGGGAAAAGACAACTAGGCAGGGCTGATACCACTCAGTCCACTAAAATGCTGTGTGTTGTCAGCCTTCAACAGCTGAGTTCAGTTCTGAAAGATTAATAGGTATTCTTCTGTACTTGCAGGGTTTTTAAATGTTAACCGCTTGCCAACCAGCCGCCATCATTATTCTGCGGCAGGTCGGTACGATCCCGTGAACCATCGTAGCTATACATCGCGGGATTGGGATAGCAGGTGCGCCCGCTGCACTGTAGGGGTGCCGATGCTCGTGGCCGACGGTTGTGATGACCGCCCGCCATGAGCGATCGCGGGCACGAGAGGCAGAACAGGGACGTGTGTGTGAAAACACACAAATCCCTGTTCTGTGAGGAGTGACAAATCGTGTGTTCCCATTAGCTAGGAACTACGATCTGTCATTTCCTCTAGATCAGTCCCCTCCCCCTACAATTAGAAACACACACAGGGAACACAGTTAACCCCTTGATCGCCCCCTAGTTTTTTTATCTCTTCCCTGCCAGTGACATTTTTACAGTAATCAATGCATTTTTATACCACTGATCGCTGTATAAATGCCAATGGTCCCAAAAATGTCCCCGATGTGTCCGCCATAATGTCGCAGTCCCGATAAAAATCGCAGATCACCGCCATTACTAGTAAGAAAATACTAATAATAAAAATGCTATAAATCTATCCTCTATTTTGTAGATGCTATAACTTTTGCGCAAAGCAATCAATATACGCTTATTGCGATTTTCTTTACCAAAAATATGTAGAAGACTACATATCGGCCTAAACTGAGAAAAAAATTAGCTTTTTTTAAAAAAAAAAAATGGGAATATTTGTTGTAGCAAAAAGTACAAAATATTGTGTTTTTTTCAAAATTGTCGCTCTTTTTTTGTTTATAGCGCAAAAATTTAAAAACGCAGAGGCGATCAAATACCACCAAAAGAAAGCACATTTTATGGGAAAAGAAGGACGTCAATTTTGTTTTGGGTGCAGCGTCGCACCACCGAATCAATGCAGTGCCGAATCGCAAAAAATGGCCCTATCATTCAGCAGCCAAATCTTCCAGGGCTGAAGTGGTTAAAAGATGGGGAAATGTGCACGTATTTGCAAGTATTTGCAGTACCTATTCTTCACCATAAGATGTCCTCAATTTTCCAGGTTAATAAAGCATCATCCAACCCAGGAGACTGAGGACATACATGAGTTTGTAAATTTTAAGAATGTTCATTCAATTTTCTAATCGTTAGTAGGGTCAATTTGACTTGACTTTTTGAATTAACAAATTTCTATCAGTATATGTGATTTTCGTTCAGGAAAGTCCATTACTTACGAAATAAAAAAAATAAACACAAACAAACGTTTTTTAAATAATTTCAAATTACATTCTCCAATTCATCGAATGTACTGATGAGAAATGTTGGATGAATATTAGTATGAATATTTTGTATAAACATTTGTTCGAATATCTACTTGTCTATGGCCAGCTTAATGCAGCAATGACATCTAAGGACAGGTACGCTGCAATATATTTATTTTTTATTTTTGTGTTTGGCTATGTCCTGACTATAATAAATTAAAGAAAATGCAAAACCACTATCCTTTTTTTTTTAACTCTGCAAGAGTAAACTAAGAATATATATATATAATATATATATATATATATATTTGCCTGCGGTTCTACTTGAAGCCTTGAGTATAGCCATAACATGTCGATGGGTTGTATTTATAGAAGCACACAGCTGTAGAGCACAGAGCTTCCCCTGGCAAGCAGGTGGAGGAGACAGCCGTCCTTCGTTCAGTGACAACTGTCTGGGCTCCGGGGACAGCTGTGTACACACACAGTCCTGGGGGGATAAATATGCTGCCAGCACCATGACAATGAGGGGAACTGTCACTGTCAGGGGACACATAGTACTCGTGTTTCTGCAACTGACATTACTTCCAATGCATTATACTTCCTTCTCTTGCTGTCTAAAGACTCATTCTAGGTATGCAAGAGATCTGTAGACCAGTACAAGAAAAATCCCATGTTATCTTCACGCAGAACACCAATTACACACAGTGGTGGGACAGGGTTCTTTAACAGCCAAGGTGAAAAGGCCAAAGTGCCCCCTACCCCCAGAATGAGCAGTGAACGACTTCAACAGCATAGGTTGCAGATCCTGTCCATTTTTCACCCTAAGGCCCCTTTCACATGGGTGGACTGATTGGACCATTCATTGCCCTCTATGGAGCTGCGGATGTAAACTGTGTCAGTTTACACCTGCCGATATCCAATCTAATCTGGTCCTCTAAAAACAAATGGAAGGGGGATCCGTTCCCCATCCGTCTGGCAGATCGGATCGGATGACACAGACAGAGCCCCTTTACGTCCGTCCGCTCATAGAGCAGAGCGGGCTGTGTATGTGTCTGCTCTGCATAAGCAAAGTGGACATGGACCAGCCATTAACCTGCTCAGCGGATAGATTCCCCACGAGGCTGTGAGAGTCAGTGAGAGTCTCTGTCAGAGAACTCACATAGCAAATGCTGTCTCCGTGCAGCAGCAGCTAATTCCCGTTCCGCTAATGCCAATGCGCATGCGCGGAAGCTCAGACAGAGACAAGCGAGATCCAGAGTGAGCATGCACACTGGCACATCCACGCGACCGTGTGTGCATTAGCGTGCACTTGCGCACACACACGCACCCACCAATCCTGGCGCGCAGCGCCCTATATAAACGGAGAGTCTGCCTAGTGTCAGTGCTGGATCATCTTCAGCTTGTTCTTGTGTTTCTGATTGCTGTTCCTACCTGTTGACCTTGCTCCTGAAGACCCGGCTTCCTTGACTACTCTCCTGGATCACCCCTGCCTGTTCATCCGCTTCTGCTCTCGATACAGACCTTGGCTTGGATTAACGACTACGGCTCCACCTCCTGATTGTGTACCTTGCTGCCTGCCGTTGCCAACCTCTGCCTGTCCCTGACTACGGTTCTGCCTCCTGATTGTGTGCCTCGCTGCCAGCCTGTTGCCAAACTTTGCCTGTTCCTAACACTGCAGTTGATCCTGAGTCCATACTTACCTACCTGGCTCCCGCTGAACAAGTCTGGTGATCAGTTTCCACGTCTTCTCCAGAGAGGTTCCTGTATCTCCAAGCTTCAGCTTTCTGTCTGCAGGCACCTGCACCCTTTCGTTGCCCTAGCAGTCCCTGTCTCCACTACCAGGGGTGCTTGTACCGGAACCATGCAAGAGGCCACCCTCAGCATTTTGGGCTTTGCTCTAAGGTACGTGACAGTCTCCAAGGCCCTGCTGCCAATGTCATCCGTAACTTGCGATAGGGAAAGAGAACCTGTATTGCTATGGACTACATAGATGCTTTGTATGCTGTATTTGGAAGAGTGGAAACAACTGAAGATCTGATGTACAAATTCAATCACACCCACTAACAGAAGGGAGAGAGCCTCTCTGGATACATCTCTCGAGTAGACAAAATGTTACACCAGATTATTCTTAAAAAGGGCATCGATCCCAAGGATGCTGACCAAGCTCGTTTAGATCGGGTCTTACAAGGGGCCCGACTGAACCATCCTATTGTCTTAATGTTACTCCTTAAGGGAACCAAGGTGGTACCCACGTATCCTGAGTTTGTAAGAAAAGTACAGGAAGAAGAAGTTCTACTGGAAGAAAAGAGTCAAGGAATGAGAGAATTGAGCTCTATTGCTACTAAGAGGGAGAAAGTAGTTGCCCAAACCTGCAATGTTGAAGCAGGTTTTTCGGATGAGGACAGTGAAACCGATTCAGAGCAGGCTGGGCTGGCTGTCCCGGATACTAACAAACCAGTTGCTGAACTCAGGCCGGCTGAATTGATGACCCAGGTAGCCCAAGCCCAAACTCAGATGTATCATGCTTTAATGCGAGTAATGGAAACCCAAGCAAAGGCTCAAGAACAGGGATTTCATCAAGGGGGAGAGAAGAAATGTTATAGTTGTAGGGTTTATATATATAGTTTATAGGGAAATTGGACACTTCCGGGCTGAATGCCCCAAGGCTGAATCAGTCCCCGACTACTCACTGAAGTTCTAAAAGCATTACAGAAGCTGCTCTTCCAAAAGCTGGCGGGAAACTCCAAGGGACCCCAGTGAAGGAGCTAGTTGAGACTCCAAAGGGAAAACTGCGCTCCAAAGCTAAAAAGAAAAAACTAAGTTATCTACAAACCCCCCCCCCCACCACCACCACCTCCTGTTAAAAGAACAAAAATAGACCCTCAGGGAGGGAAAGACAGGCACGAGAAATAAATGCACACCCTTCTGACCAAGTTACTAAACTGACTCTACCACACTCAAAAAAGCAGATTAGGGCCCAGACTATAGTCACCAGCCAGAAATCTGCCAAAGAAATAAGTCTCGGACATATAGTTTCATCTGAGGGAGTAGCCACTGATCCTCAGAAGTTGGAGGTTGTCACCTCCTGGCCTTGCCCCAGCACCGTCACTGTATTGAGGTTGTTTTTGGGTTTCTGCTCCTACTATCAAAGATTTGTGAAGAATTTCTTGCAGATTGCCAAGCCTCTGAATGAGTTGTTGCAGAAACAGATGGAAGGGGACCGGAAGATGGCTCATCCTGGAGGTCCTAGGAAGGCCCGGGGGTCTATTCAAGAACAATGGACCGGGAGGAGTGAAAGGGCCTTTGAACGACTCAAGGGGAGTCTGACTGAAGTGATTGTGTTGGCCTATGCTGAGCCCTCAAAACCTTACGAATTACATATGGATGCTAGTAGAGATGGGCTAGGGGGATTGTTATATCAGGAGGCGGAAGGGAAGCTTCGTCCGGTGGCTTATGTGAGTCGCAGCCTCATTCCCCCTGAGAAGAATTAGCCGGTAAACAAATTGGAGTTCCTGGCCCTCAAATGGGCTGTAGTAGTGAAACTAAGGGACTACCTATAAGATGTCATGTTCCTGGTGAAAATGGATAACAACCCTCTGACTTTCTTGCTGTCCACTAGCAAGCTGGATGCCACCGGACATCGGTGGTTGGCCGCTTTATCTGAGTTCCGGTTCAGTTTGAAGTATCGGCTAGGAGTGGGGAACCGAGACGCTGATGCTCTTTCCCAAAGACCTTACGCCACAGATACTGGTCAGAAGAACTGGGTCCATTTGCCCCTCAAGGGAGTAATAGCCATATGCCAGGGAGTGGAGCACAGACATAGAGGGGCGACAGGGGCCAAAGCCGTGGGGTCACCCCTGCTGGAGTACCAAGATACTATTATGATTTGACACAGGTGTGTAGTCAAGAACTGCTTCAGTTAACCAGAGAAGACATGAGGAGAGATCAACATGAAGACCCATTGGGCAGCCTTTTAAAGAAATATTTGTCCATTCAAGATCCCCAGATGTTGTTAAAAAGTTCCATTGAGGGAGCTAAGGTGGCCTATAAAGAATGGGAACAAATGAGACTGGCAGATGGAGTCATATACCAGAGGGGCCCATCTGAGGAACCAGAGGGTGTCCGTCAACTGTTCCTACCTGAGAAACATCGGTCGGTAGTGTTAGCCGCCGTTCAAAATGACCATGGTCATTTAGGTCCAGATAGAACCTTCAAACTGGTCAGGGACCGATTTTATTGGCCGTCCATGAGGACTGTCATTACTGTTGTTCTTGCATCTGGTGCATTCAGAGAAAGACCTTGCCAAGTAAGGCAGCCCCAATGGGCCATCTACAGAGTCAGGGACCGATGGAGTTGGTGTGCATTCATTTCTTATGTTTGTAACCTGACCTGAGTGGGCGGAGTAATGTCCTAGTTGTGACAGATAATTTTTACCCGTTACGCTCAGGCCTTCCCCACTAGGGATCAGCAAGCCAATACTGTAGCCAAGACCCTGGTGGAGAAGTTTTTCATTCATTATGGGCTGTCTCAGCGCCTACACTTGGATCAAGGTCGAGACTTTGAGAGTAAGCTCATCCGAAGATTGTGTGAGCTCCTGAATATCCAGAAGTCAAGAACTACTCCTTACCACCCTCAGGGGGATCCACAGGCTGAACGCTTTAACGGTACTCTGTTAAACATTCTAGGGACCCTTCCTTTGGAGAAGAAGCAACATTGGGGAGACCACATTTCTGCAGTGGTTCATGCCTACAATAGTACAGCGAATGATTCAATACTCCCCCTACAGGCTGATGTTTGGAAGGGAAGCTTGCTTGCCGGTGGATTTGGCATTTGGGATGTCACTAGATCACACATCTCAGGCTTCCTACCAAGGATACGTCGACAGACTTTGGAAGAACCTAAAGACTGCTTATGAGAAGGCTAAGGAAGCGTCTACCACCAGGAAGCAGCGGAACAAGAAAAGCTTCAACCCTAAAGTTAGGGTTCAGGACCTGCAACCTGGAGATCGGGTGCTATTGCACAACCTAGGAGTGCCCTTCTCAGAGACCTACCAGACTCTTACTCCAAAGTCTAGGAGCTGTCGGCCCGTGAACCCATGCCTCCAGGTGAGTAGAGTGAAGAGGAAGAACTAACCCTTGATTGGTTATGGGTCCCCCCCGAAGACCACCCTGCCACATGTCAGACCCCGGGAAGGAACAAGAGAGTTACGATAGAGTCCAATGACCATCTACGGGCACCTGAGGTGATAGAAATCCCAACTCCCCATGGTGTTGAGGTAGAAGGTGAGAGGGTCCTTGAAATTCAGGAGGAACCTGAACCTAGACCTGAACTTGAACCTGAACCTGGACCTGAGCCTGAGCCTGAACTAGAACCTGGATGTAGTTTCTGGGGAACAGAGCAAGGACCAGAGCCATTGGAGAACATCTATTCTAGGTTGAGACAGATCTGCCCTCCCAAGAGATTGACTTACAACACCTTTGGGGAAAACTATGAAGAACTTATTCCTACCGCTCAACGCTCTAGTCACGCACTTGCCTCCTTTATCGAACCTTTGATAGAGGATGACCTTGATCCACCTCCTGACACTACTGGGTGGGCCACTAATCTATTACCGGCCTGTTCCGAAATTGATATGACTTTACCTGAAAATGTTTAAAGTTTCCTTCTTTGGGTCACTTGTTGACTACTGAAGATTCTGGTTTGTGACATAACAAATTTTTACTTCTTAGGATGCAGTAAAGTGATTTTACAGGTTGTGTTCTGTCTTCGGGGACCAAAGACTTTCAATTGGGGGGAGGATGTAGCGATGTGGACTACAGTCATAACATGGTACAATTCCCCATCATTCTTTACCTATGGACATATCCCTCTAGCGCTGGGCGCCAGTGGTTGTCATCACATCTGTGGGCCCGACCAGAAAGGATTGTGGGATTAGTAGTCTTTGAGACTGGCGTTTCATTTGCGTGATATGACAGGTGGACTACACATCCCAGGGATATATATATATATATATATATATATATATATATATATATACAGTGGGGACAGAAAGTATTCAGACCCCCTTACATTTTTCACTCTTTGTTATATTGCAGCCATTTGCTAAAATAATTTAAGTTCATTTTTTTCTCATTAATGTACAAACAGCACCCCATATTGACAGAAAAACACAGAATTGTTGACATTTTTGCAGATTCATTAAAAAAGAAAAACTGAAATATCACATGGTCCTAAGTATTCAGACCCTTTGCTGTGACACTCATATATTTAACTCAGGTGCTGTCCATTTCTTCTGATCATCCTTGAGATGGTTCTACACCTTCATTTGAGTCCAGCTGTGTTTGATTATACTTATTGGACTTGATTAGGAAAGCCACACACCTGTCTATATAAGACCTTACAGCTCACAGTGCATGTCAGAGCAAATGAGAATCATGAGGTCAAAGGAACTGCCTGAAGAGCTCAGAGACAGAATTGTGGCAAGGCACAGATCTGGCCAAGATTACAAAAAAAATTCTGCTGCACTTAAGGTTCCTAAGAGCACAGTGGCCTCCATAATCCTTAAATGGAAGACGTTTGGGATGACCAGAACCATTCCTAGAGCTGGCCGTCCGGCCAAACTGAGCTATCGGGAGAGAAGAGCCTTGGTGAGAGAGGTAAAGAAGAACCCAAAGATCACTGTGGCTGAGCTCCAGAGATGCAGTCAGGAGATGGGAGAAAGTTGTAGAAAGTCAACCATCACTGCAGCCCTCCACCAGTCAGGGCTTTATGGCAGAGTAGTCCGATGGAAGTCTCTCCTCAGTGCACGACACATGAAAGCCTGCATGGAGTTTGCTAAAAAAACACCTGAAGGACTCCAAGATGGTGAGAAATAAGATTCTCTGATATATATATACAGTGGGGACGGAAAGCATTCAGACCCCCTTAAATTTTTCACTCTTTGTTATATTGCAGCCATTTTCTAAAATCATTTAAGTTCATTTATTTTTCCTCATTAATGTACACACAGCACCCCATATTGACAGAAAACACAGAATTGTTGACATTTTTGCAGATTTATTAAAAAAGAAAAACTGAAATATCACATAGTCCCAAGTATTCAGACCCTTTGCTCAGTATTTAGTAGAAGCACCCTTTAGATCTAATACAGCCATGAGTCTTTTTGGGAAAGATGCAACAACTTTTTCACACCTAGATTTGGGGATCCTCTGCCATTCCTCCTTGCAGATCCTCTCCAGTTCTGTCAGGTTGGATGGTAAACGTTGGTGGACAGCCATTTTTAGGTCTCTCCAGAGATGCTCAATTGGGTTTAAGTCAGGGCTCTGGCTGGGCCATTCAAGAACAGTCACGGAATTGTTGTGAAGCCACTCCTTCGTTATTTTAGCTGTGTGCTTAGGGTCATTGTCTTGTTGGAAGGTAAACCTTTGTCCCAGTCTGAGGTCCTGAGCACTCTGGAGAAGGTTTTCGTCCAGGATATCCCTGTACTTGGCCGCATTCATCTTTCCCTCTTTCGCAACCAGTCGTCCTGTCCCTGCAGCTGAAAAACACCCCCACAGCATGATGCTGCCACCACCATGCTTCACTGTTGGGACTGTATTGGACAGGTGATGAGCATTGCCTGGTTTTCTCCACACATACCGCTTAGAATTAAGGCCAAAAAGTTCTATCTTGGTCTCATCAGACCAGAGAATCTTATTTCTCATCGTCTTGAAGTCCTCCGGGTGTTTTTTTAGCAAACTCCATGCGGGCTTTCATGTGTCTTGCACTGAGGAGAGGCTTCCGTCCGGCCATTCTGCCATAAGGCCCTGACTGGTGGATGGGTGCAGTGATGGTTGACTTTCTACAACTTTCTCCCATCTCCCGACTGCATCTCTGGAGCTCAGCCACAGTGATCTTTGGGTTCTTCTTTACCTCTCTCACCAAGGCTCTTCTCCCCCCAATAGCTCAGTTTGGCCGAACGGCCAGCTCTAGGAAGGGTTCTGGTCGTCCCAAATGTCTTCCATTTAAGGATTATGGAGGCCACTGTGCTCTTAGGAACCTTAAGTGCAGCAGAAATTTTTTTGTGACCTTGGCCAGATCTGTGCCTTGCCACAATTCTGTCTCTGAGCTCTTCAGGCAGTTCCCTTGACCTCATGATTCTCATTTGCTCTGACATGCACTGTGAGCTGTAAGGTGTTATATAGACAGGTGTGTGGCTTTCCTAATCAAGTCCAATCAGTATAATCAAACACAACTGGACTCAAATGAAGGTGTAGAACCATCTCAAGGATAATCAGAAGAAATGGACAGCACCATGTGATATTTCAGTTTTTCTTTTTTAATAAATCTGCAAAAATGTCAACAATTCTGTTTTTCTGTCAATATGGGGTGCTGTGTGTGCAGTGAGGAAAAAAATTAACTTAAATGATTTTAGCAAATGGCTGCAATATAACAAAGAGTGAAAAATTTAAGGGGGTCTGAATACTTCCCGTCCCCACTGTATATATACAGTATATATATATATACTGTATATATACAGTGGGGACGAAAAGTATTCAGTATATTTCTATATATATATATATATATATATATATATATATATATATATATATATATATATATATATATAATATAAACATATTTGACTTGTGTGACGTGTCATTTAAAGGTGTTGTGGAAGATGTCTGAACCCAGAGTGTCAGGTGGGTTGGAATGTTCACAGGGTCATAGCGATGCAGAAGAACAGGTAAATTCAAGCAGTCCCCAAGGGAGCCATGCTACATTACATTTTTATTATTCTTGTTTAATAATTGGGTACTGAGATAGTACATTGTTCTTCCTACTAGGGGTTTTGTAGGGGTCACCCCTAATTACTTCTGCCTATAGAGGAGAATAGAAGGTCCTATCTGAAAAACTGACAGGTGGACCCTGAAAGTGGAAGTGTTACAGGGGAAATGCTCCAGTGAGAACACCTCTTTCAGTGACAACTAAGAGGGGATTTCTCTCACTTTCTGCTGTATCTCCCAGTCAATGGGGCACAGAAGGTAAAAACAGATAGGGGTTTTAATTTACAAGCATTCGCAATATATACATACGTTACATAATTTAACTGATAATATAACTTAAGAGTTACACTGATTTTTCTTTCTACACTGTTTCTGTAAATGTTAACTAAGCAGACATTGCCACAGCTTGTATCAAATTCCAGACTTTCGGTTTCCCCGACTCTGCAAAAACCGAACATGCTATTTATGTTTGTCTGACAATAATTACAGGGTTGCACACAATTAGAGCTCAAGCGGTTTAAGGGCCAGGATGCCTGAAACAAATACATTTAACTTAAAGTGGAGTTCCACCCAAAAGTGGAACTTCCACTCATCAGATTCCTCCCCCCCTCCGGTGACACAGTTGGCACCCTTCAGGGGGGAGGGGGGTACAGATACCTGCATATTACAGGTATCTGTACCCACTTCCGGCATAGATAGCCGCAGAATCTGCGGTTATTTACGCCACTTCCTGCTCCCTCCCCGCTGCCTGCTGGGAAACACACGGGTCCCAAAGGCAGCAGGGACCATCCGTATTGCGCTGCGTGACTCGCGCATGCGCAGTAGGGAACCGGGAAGTGAAGCCGCACGGCTTCACTTCCTGATTCCCTTACTGAAGATGGAGGCGGCAGCACCCGAGGACGGAGAGACGCTTCGGCCTCGGGTGCCGGCATCGCGGGCGCCCTGGACAGGTAAGTGTCCATGTTTTAAAAGTCAGCAGCTGCAGTATTTGTAGCTGCTGACTTTTAAAAAAAAAATTTTCGGCGGCGCTCCGCTTTAAAGTGGATTCATAGTTCTGAATTCTAATATTTGTCAGCTAGGCATAGCATTTTTTAAAAATCCTTTATTTGTAGTTTTAAAGAGGTTGTAAACCCGATAAAAAAAAACTGTAATGCTCCGTACACACAGTCGGATTTTCCGATGGAAAATGTCAGATCGGAGCGTGTTGTCGGAAATTCCGACCGTGTATAGGCTCCATCGGACATTTTCCATCGGATTTTCCGACACACAAAGTTGGAGAGCAGGAGATAAAATTTTCCGACAACAAAATCCGTTGTCGGAAATTCCGATCGTGTGTACACAAATCCGACGGACAAAGTGCCACGCATGTTTAGAATAAATAAAGAGATGAAAGCTATTGGCCACTGCCCCGTTTATAGTCCCGACGTATGTGTTTTACGTCACCGCGTTCAGAACGATCGGATTTTCCGACAACTTTATGTGACCGTGTGTATGCAAGACAAGTTTGAGCCAACATCCGTCGGAAAAAATCCTAGGATTTTGTTGTCGGAATGTCCGAACAAAGTCCGACCGTGTGTACGCCCTATAAGACAAAGGCATAATGAGCTAGTATGCATTGCATACTAGCTCATTATGAAATACCTTAGACCGAAGCCCTGCAGCAGCGCCCACACACTGCCGAGACGGCTGACATCTTTCCCGGTGTTGCTTCCGGGTTCGCGGGCTCCGGCGCTGTGATTGACCACAGCTACGATGAAGTCACTCCCACGCATGTGTGCAGGCGCCGCCGGTCATGGCACAGGGCCCTGAAAAAACTGCACGGGCGGCTGTTCCTTCAGAGCACATGCGTCGATTACATCGGTGGCGGTGTATATAGTAAATATCTCCTAAACGGTGCAAGTTTAGGAGATATTTACAGTACCTACAGGTAAGCCTTTTTATAGGCTTACCCGTAGGTACAATTAAACAAGAAGACTTTACTTCCTCTTCAACATACAGACAAGATGGCATTGGTTCATAATGGCACAGAAAAGCAGCCTACAATTGCCGCCATGAAGTAAAAATGTAGAAGAACGACCAATTAAAGCGGAGTTCCAACCACATATATGATTTTTTTTTTTTAATCTATCTCTTTCTATCATATAATGTTTAATTAACATTGGTTAGTCTCGTAAATAGCGCCGCTTTTATTACTATTTTATTATAAAAGTTACCTTATATTATTCCTGCTTGGGCATTCCCATCTTAGTTGTGGGCAGGCGAAACACACAAGCATAAACTTCCGGGATACGGTGCTGCTGTATTACCAGCATGCACCACCTGTTCTCGCGCATGCACAGTAAGCACAGCAAGCGGCACAGGAAACTTCTCATGTTGCGCTGTGATTTGCCTTAAATCGCGTCATTTCCTGTCAGGAAATAACGTGTTTTTTCTCACAGTACTGCCCACTGACTCCTGGGAAACGATGACTCACATTTCCAAGGAGCACAGGCGAGGGAGGAAGTGATGCGGAGTGCCACAGACCCGGAAGTGGCAGATTAGGAGCTGCCACATAGCAACAGGGCATTTCTGGTGAGTTAAAAAAAATTCACTTCAAATCTTTTTTAATACTAATAAAGGACTGAGAAAATGTAAAAATGTTTTTCCGGGTGGAACTCTGCATTTATGCCAAAGACCAGTCGATTATCAGCAATAAAACAGTGCCCCCTACACCATGTCTGAGAATTTTAATCAGAAACGTAGTTGTAATACTTGTCAGCAACCACTAGAAATGACAAAGAGGAGTGAAAAGGGAGAGAGAAAGAGCGTGGGAAGAGAGGGAAAAAAAAGGGGGAAAAAAAAGGGGGGGGGGGGTGTTAAGTGGAAAGGGATGGGAAACTCACCCCTCTGCTGCGAGGGCAGAGTTGTACTCCTGGGAACACATGTATAGAGTCCAGTGGAACCACTTTCATCTGAACTTCTCCTCCTTGAGGTAAGACATTTTTGACCAAAACTTTTTTTCCAAATCAAAAAGGCAGTTCTATCTGTGGAAACAATCAGCCTGACTTTCAGCTGAGAGTCATGTCTCGAGTGTTTGTCTTATTTCTTCCCTCTTACATATCTCTGTTGCAGTCATTCTTCTTGTCTATGCTTCTGCAACTGCAGTGAAAAAAATTAGCTCATATAAGGCAAGAGAGACGCTACTTGCATGCTAGCTGGCACCCTGTGTCTGCCTGACTAAACAACGATGGCCCCATCTCTGCCAGAGTCTGTGTTGTGACAATGGTGAGTTCACTTCCTGTCCCATAGCCAAACAGGAAGTGAGAGTAAATCCCTGAAATCACCAGAACTAGCATGTCTTTGAAGGTGTGGGAGGAAGCCTACGCAGGCACAGGGTAGAACATGCAAACTTCAGGCAGGTAGTGTTGTGGTTGGGATTTGAACCAGTAACCCTTTTGCTGCTAGGTGAAAGTGGTAACCACTGCAGCACTGTGCTGCCCTACTACTTAGCTACGTACTTACTTTTTATATAAAAATAATACAATACAGGCATACCCCACTTTTAAGTACACAATGGGGTTTATTTACTAAAGCTGGAAAGTGCAAAATCAGGCTCACTTCTGCATAGAAACCAATCAGCTTCCAGGTTTTATTACCAAAGTTTAATTGAACAAACTGGGGTTAGAAGCTCATTGGTTTCTATGCAGAAGTGAGCCTGATTTTGCACTTTCCAGCTTTAGTAAATAAACCCCATTGTGTACTTAAAAGTGGGGTATGCCTGTAATATGTTTTTTAAAAAAGGAATAGTCTCATGAAACAGGCTTTCAGAACAAATTAACATTTATTACTTATAAAGTGTTACAAATGTAATATTATTAACCACTTCACGCCCGCGCTATAGCCGAAAGACGGCTACAGCGCGGACGCCAATTGCCAGGAGGGCGTCCCTGGATGTCCTCCTGTTTACTTCCGCGATGCGCTGCTGGCGCGCATTGGGGAAGTTCTGTGCTGGCCGTGTCCCCACTGCCATCTGTCATCAGTGCCATCTGTCATCAGTGCCACATATTAGTACCATCTGTCATCAGTGCCACATGTCAGTGTCACGTGCCATCTGTTATCAGTGTCACGTGTCATCAGTGCCATGTATCAGTGCCATCTGTCATCAGTGTCACGTGTTATCATTGCCACGTATTAGTGTCATCTGTCATCAGTGCCACATATTAGTGCCATCTGTCATCAGTGCCACGTATTAGTGCCATCTGTCATCAGTGCCACGTGTCATCAGTGCCACGTGTCATCAGTGCCATCTGTCATCAGTGCCACGTGTCATCAGTGCCACATATTAGTGCCATCTGTCATCAGTGTCACGTGTTATCAGTGCCACGTATTAGTGCCATCTGTCATCAGTGCCACGTATTAGTGCCATCTGTCATCAGTGCCACGTCAGTGTCATCAGTGCCACTTATCAGTGCCATCTGTCATCGGTGCCACGTGTAATTGTCCTGGTGCTCCAGGGCCTTCAAAAATGTAATAGGTAGTCAACAAGTCAGATGTGTAATTTATGCTCCTAGAACACCTGATGGCACTCCCTGCATGTTGGGCCTCTCTATGTGGCCAGACTGTGAAAAAGTCCCACACATGTGGTATCGTAATACTCAGGAGGAGTAGCAGAATGTATTTTGGGGCATTATTTGTGGTATATACATGCCATGTGAGAGAAATAACCTATTACAATGACAATTTTGTGTGGAAAAAAAAAATCTTCATTTTGCAAAGAATTGTGGGAAAAAATGACAACATCAAAAACCCTTATAATGCATCTTACTAAATACCTTAGAATGTCTACTTTCAAAAAAGGGGTAATTTGGGGGGTATTTGTACTTTCCTGGCTTGTTCGGGTCGCAAGAAATGAGCTAGGCCACCAGTACATTAGATGTGATCAATTTTTTATGATTTGCACCACAGCTTGTAGACTCTCTAACTTTCACAAAGACCAAATAATATCCACTAATTTGGGTTATTTTTACCAAAGATATGTAGCAGTATAAATTGTGGCCAAAATTTAAGAAGAAAAATTAATAATTTGCAAAATTTTATCACATAAACTAAGAAAAATGCGTTTTTTTTTCAAAAGTTTCGGTCTTTTTTCGTTTATAGCGCAAAAAATGAAAAACCCAGAGGTTATCAAATACCACCAAAAGAAAGCTCTATTTGTATGAAAAAAAGGACAAAAATTAATTTGGGTACAGTATTACATGACTGAGTAATTGTCATTCAAAGTGTGAGAGCACCGAAAGATGAAAATTGGTCTGGTCACGAGGGGGGTTTAAGTGCCCAGTAGGCAAGTGGTTAAAGCAGCATCAAATGTAAATGTAAACATTTAAAAAAAAAACACATGTATATACAGTATATCTGTAAAGAACATAGAATACAGAATGTATTAACTTTTTTTAAAGCCTTTTAGGAAAGTAATTTGCACTTTAACCACTTCAGCCCTGTAAGGATTTGCCCCCTTAAAGTGATTGTAAAGCTTTGTTTTTTTGTTTTTTTTAAATAACAAACATGTCATACTTACCTCCACTGTGCAGCTCGCTTTGCACAGAGTGGCCCCGATCCTCGACTTCTGGGGTTCAGCTCTTGCAGCTCCTCCTCTTGTCAGATAACCCCCTAGGAGAAGTGCTCTCCCATAGACACGAATGCCAGACTCGGCCCTTCTCCCGGCGCCCGTGTCATTGGATATGTTTGACAGCAGCGGGAGCCAATGGCTGCGCTGCTATCAATCTATCCAATCAAGAGCCGGGACCCCGTGGAGAGAGGGACAGCACATTACCGCCGATTGAATTCCAGGACTTAGGTAAGTAAAACGGGAGGCTAGGGGGCCGGTGACTGCTAGAAGTTTTATTTCACCTTAATGCATAGGATGCATTACAACCCCTTTAATGACCAGGCCATTTTTTTAGCGATAAGGTACTGCGTCACTTTAACTGACAATTGCGCGGTCGTGCAACGATGTACCCAAACAATATTTAAGTTTTTTTTTTCCCCACAAATAGAACTTTCTTTTAGTGGTATTTGATCACCTCTGCGGTTTTTATTTTTTGCGCTATAAACAAAAAATCTGACAATTTTGAAAAAAAACAATTTTTTTTTTACTTTCTGCTATAATACATATCCCCCCCAAAAACATATATAAAAAATGTATTCATCAGTTTAGGCCACAATAGGCATATATTGATTGGTTTACGCAAAAGTTATCGCATCTATAAACTATAGGATAGATTTAGGGACATATTTTTAAAAAAATTTTTTACTGGTAATGGTGGTGATCTGCGATTTTTAGCGGGACTGCAACATTGCGGCGGACAAATCTGACCCTAAATGACACTTTTTGGGGACCAGTGACATTTCTACATTGATCAGTGCTATAAAAATGCACTGATCAATGTATAAATGACACTGGCAGGGAAGGGGTTAACACTAGGGGGCAATCAAGGGGTTAAGTGTGTTCCCTGGGTGTGTTCTAACTGTAGGGGGGGGGTGGGCTACCAGGGACATGACAGCGATAGCTGTTCCCGATCACTGGGAACAGAAGATCTCTGACATTTCATCTGGCAGAATGGGGAATGGCCTTGTTTACTTATGCCGTTCCCTGTTCTGCCTCTGTACACGGCAATCGCGGGTCGCCGGCAGACATCGAGTCCGCCAGAAACTGCAGGTGTACGCACGCGCGCCCGCTATCTCCTATGCAAAGACCGACGTACACCTACGGCGGTTATCGCAGGAGAGCCAACCTGCCGCAGTATAATGACGGTGGCTGGTCAGCAAGCGGTTAAAGCGTGAACTTATGATTCCCGACATCTAGCTCTAAAAAGATCTTCTGAAAAACTTCAAAGGTATATTTTAGGTTTTCAGGGTAGCTCAGGCTAAAAGCATAAATGAGTCCCATAATCATTCTTTCTGATACAAAATGAGAGTGCTATATGAAAAAAATACACTATACCAATATGCTTGTTTTTCCTGCCAATGCAGCATAAATATGGTATATTTGTTTTTGAAATGTAATAAGTGTAAAGTGGGCGGGGCTTTAGGTTACATAATCTAACGTTAAATGTCCAATATCTCAAAAACCGAAAAAACAGAAAGTTTGTTTTTGTGATACAAATCACCACAAATGCAGCACAAACAAATTGTATAATTGTTTTTAAAATGTATTAAAAGTGGGAGAGGTTTCTTTAACTATAATGTGCATTATCTCTGAAACCAAACCAGCACATGCATTGGTTTTTGCACAAATCGGCACAGGTGCAGTGCAAACTAAGGGCTCTTTCACACGGGGGATCCTTATGTCCGTTTTTCATCCTTCCGTTTTTGGATGAAAAACGGACATACATGTATCCCTATGGAGCGTCGGATGTCAGCGGTGACATGTCCGCTGACATCCGACGCCGCTCCGATCCGAAAAGTGTAACGGAGGAAAAACCTACTTTTCCATCCGTTTTCGGATCGGATCGGGTGACGACGGACACTACGGTCCATCATCATCCGATCCCCCATAGGGGAGAGCGGCGCTCTGACAGGTCCGTAGCTGCACAGCGTGCAGCGATGGACCTGTCATCTTTCTGCTCAGCGGGGATCGGCGGAGCGATCCCCGCTGAGCCAGCGGGTGTTCACGGGGCGGATCATCACTGATCCGCCCCGTGTGAAAGAGCCCTAATGCTATCTTTGTTTTTAATTTCTAATAACATTGGGTGCAAAGTGGGCGGGGCTTGAGGTTGTATAATCTGAATTTGAATTCCAATATCTCAAAAACCAAACCGGCTGAAATATTAATGTTTGTGGCACAAAATTTAAAGTTTTTAAGCTTAACAGCTGGCGGTCCCTCATCCTGCATCTCGGTTGCGTTCTGCGCTTATGCAGTAAGCGCAAACTTTGCGTGCGCACAAGTGAGTTGTCTCAATAGGTGTATACAACGGACGCATGTCCATTTATTATAAATATATTAGTCTGCAAATAAAATAAACATTTTGGATGGTATGTTAAGCAACATTTAACCGGTTCAATACAGGGCATTTTCACCCCCTTCCTTCCCAGGCCAATTTTTAGTTTTCAGCGCTGTCGCATTTTAAACGACAATTGCGCGGTCGTGCGACGTTGTACCCAAAAAAAATTGACGTCCCTTTTTCCCCACAAATAGAGCTTTCTTTTGGTGGTATTTGATGACCTCTGCGGTTTTTATTTTTTGCGCTTTAAACAAAAGAAGAGCGACAATTTTGAAAAAAACACAATATTTTTTACTTTTTGCTATAATAAATATCCCAATTTTAAAAAAAACAAACAAATTTTTTCCTCAGTTTCGGCCGATACGTATTCTTCTACATATTTTTGGTAAAAAAAATCGCAATAAGCGTATATTGATTGGTTTGCGCAAAAGTTATAGCGTCTACAAAATACGGGATAGATTTATGGCATTTAAAAAAAATATATATTTATTTATTTTTTTTAGCGGCAATCGCGATTTTTTTTTCGTGACTGTGACATTATGGCGGACACATCGGACACTTTTGACACATTTTTGGGACCATTCACATTTATACAGCGATCAATGCTATAAAATTGCATTGATTACTGTGTAAACGTGACAGTGAAGGGGTTAACCACTAGGGGGACACAAGGGGTTAAATATGTTTCCTAAGGGAGTGTTTCTAACTGTAGGGGGCGGGGACGTACAAGGGGAGGAGACCGATCAGTGTTCCGCTGTACTAGGAACACAGATCGCTCTCCACACAACTGACAGGACGTGGATCTGTGCGTTTACACACACAGATCCAGGGTCCAGCCCGGTTAACGGGCAATCGTGGGTGCCCGGCGGACACGCACCGGGTCCCGAGCAACGCGGCGCGCGCGCGCGCCCCCTAGACGGCCGGGAATCCCAGGCCGTCATATGACGTCCACCCAGGATGGGAGATCCCATCTGTGGACGTCATACGTCTATGGCTGGGTAGGGAAGTGGTTAAAGCATGTGAACGATAATTTGTTCAATGTTCACTCTTACCTTTTAATGGCATTGGATGGCTTTGTAGTGACTTATAAAAATTTTGGTGGCGCTCATTTGTCCTAATGGGCCTCAAACATATGGGAACTGCCTTGTGCAGGCTTTCAAAGTTCCAAAAGATGTCAAACTCTTTAAAATATACAGCATCAAAACTCCTGCGGTTGCTTGTTTGGCAAATATATGCGTCTTGCAATTTCAGTCAAATGAAAAGATATTTTTTTTAAGCAAATGTAACTCATTTAGAATATGGAAATGCACATACCTTAAAAGTTTTGTCACGATTACTCAATATTATACATTATTTTTGTAAATGTAAAAGGTGTGTTTTAAGAACTAATGAAAATTAAGTAAGGTACTTAAAATATCAAAGTAAATTAATTAACGTTTATTTTTATGTTGAAAATTATACATTTTTTATGTTAAAATTACAAGCCAACAGAATCATTTTTATCAGTGTACTTGCCTGCTCTGTGTAATAGTTTTGCACAGAGCAGGCCCGATCCTCCTCTTCTCGGGTCCCCCGCTGGCCCTCCTGACTTCTCCCGCCCACAAGTGCCCCCATAGCAGGCTGCTAAATTTCTCCCACTGCTGTGTCTCAGCCAAGGAGGAGGCACGGAACTTAGAGAGCAGCTGCTCTCCTGCACATCGCTGGATTGAAATGGGGCTCAGGTACGTATTAAGGGAGGTCTGAGGGGAAGCTACACACAGAAGTTTTTTTTTACCTTCATGCATAGAATGCATAAAGGTTAAACGCCTTAAAGTGATTCTAAAAAATAAAAATAACAAACAGGTCATATTTACCTGCTCTGTGCAGTTGGTTTTGCACAGAGCAGACTTCATCCTTCTCTCCTCAGGTCCCTCACCGGCACTCCTGGCTCCTCCCTCCTGCCAAGTGCCACCAGAGCAAGCAGCTTGCAAAGGGGGCACCCAAGCAGGCTCGTTCCCGAGCCGCGGCTCTGTGTGTCCATTTACAAACATAGCTGTGGTTCGGCCACACCCCCTCTCTCTCCTCATTGGCTCACTGGATGTGATTTACAGCAGCAACTTGCAATGGGGGCAGCCGATGAAGAGGAGCGCCAGCAGGGGACCCTAGAAGAGGAGGATTGCACAGAACAGGTAAGTATAACATGTTTGCTATTTTTATTTAAAAAAAAAGGTTTACAACATCTTTAATTAACCTGCCCCAGTGACGATCACTCTCATTCTGGTGAGGCTGAATATGTAATCATCGTATGTAATCTGATCTCTCATGCTTTTCAGGTTTATTTTTACACTATTGTATTTGTTTTACAATATTGAGAGTGTTTAAACTGTGGATATCTTCTGTTTTACTAAGTTTGGTCAATATCATTTCCTGGCTGCCCCAAAACAGATTTACTGCTACAGGGCGGCCGCGCTGCTCACAATCACGTGTACAGTGGGGACGGAAAGTATTCAGACCCCCTTAAATTTTTCACTCTTTGTTATATTGCAGCCATTTGCTAAAATCGTTTAAGTTCATTTTTTTCCTCATTAATGTACACACAGCACCCCATATTGACAGAAAAACACAGAATTGTTGACATTTTTGCAGATTTATTAAAAAAGAAAAACTGAAATATTACATGGTCCTAAGTATTCAGACCCTTTGCTGTGACACTCATATATTTAACTCAGGTGCTGTTCATTTCTTCTGATCATCCTTGAGATGGTTCTACACCTTCATTTGAGTCCAGTTGTGTTTGATTATACTGATTGGACTTGATTAGGAGAGCCACACACCTGTCTATATAAGACCTTACAGTTCACAGTGCATGTCAGAGCAAATGAGAATCAAAGGAACTGCCTGAAGAGCTCAGAGACAGAATTGTGGCAAGGCACAGATCTGGCCAAGGAAACAAAAAAATTTCTGCTGCACTTAAGGTTCCTAAGAGCACAGTGGCCTCCATAATCCTTAAATAGAAGACGTTTGGGATGACCAGAACCCTTCCTAGAGCTGGCCGTCCGGCCAAACTGAGCTATCAGGGGAGAAGAGCCTTGGTGAGAAAGGTAAAGAAGAACCCAAAGATCACTGTGTCTGAGCTCCAGAGAGGCAGTCGGGAGATGGGGGAAAGTTGTAGAAAGTCAACCATTACTGCAGCCCTCCACCAGTCGGGGCTTTATGGCAGAGTGGCCCAACGGGAGCCTCTCCTCAGTGCAAGACACATGAAGGCCCGCATGGAGTTTGCTAAAAAAACACCTGAAGGACTCCAAGATGGTGAGAAATAAGATTCTTTGGTCTGATGAGACCAACATAGAACTTTTTGGCCTTAATTCTAAGCGGTATGTGTGGAGAAAAGCAGGCACTGCTCATCACCTGTCCAATACAGTTCCAACAGTGAAGCATGGTGGTGGCAGCATCATGCTGAGGGGGTGTTTTTCAGCTGCAGGGACAGGACGACTGGTTGCAATCCAGGAAAACATGAATGCGGCCAAGTACAGGAATATCCTGGACGAAAACCTTCTCCAGAGTGCTCAGGACCTCAGACTGGGCCAAAGGTTTACCTTCCAACAAGACAATGACCCTAAGCACACAGCTAAAATAACGAAGGAGTGGCTTCACAACAACACTGTGACTGTTCTTGAATGGCCCAGCCAGAGCCCTGACTTAAACCCAATTGAGCATCTCTGGAGAGACCTAAAAATGGCTGTCCACCAACGTTTACCATCCAACCTGACAGAACTGGAGAGGATCTGCAAGGAGGAATGGCAGAGGATCCCCAAATCCAGGTGTGAAAAATTGTTGCATCTTTCCCAAAAAGACTCATGGCTGTATTAGATCAAAAGTGTGCTTTTACTAAATACTGAGCAAAGGGTCTGAATACTTAGGACCATGTGATATTTTAGTTTTTCTTTTTTAATAAATCTGCAAAAATGTCAACCATTCTGTGTTTTTCTGTCAATATGGGGTGCTGTGTGTACATTAATGAGGGAAAAAATGAACTTAAATGATTTTAGCAAATGGCTGCAATATAACAAAAAGTGAAAAATTTAAGGGGGTCTGAATACTTTCCGTCCCCACTGTATATATATGGGATTCTGCACTTCCGGGTTTTGGGTGCAAGTGCGCACCTCAGGCTACGCACTCCCACTGTGATAGTCCCCAAAAAAGTGTCAAAAGTGTCAGTTAGGTGTCCGATTTGTCTGCCGCAATATCGCAGTCTTGCTATAAGTCACTGATCACCGCCAATACTAGTAAAAAAAAAAATAATAAAGTTAAAAAATAAATAAAAATATTCCATAGTTTGTAGACGCTATAACTTTTGCGGAAACCAATGAATCTACGCTTATTGGGATTTTTTTAACCAAAAACATGTAGCAAAATACATATTGGCCTAAACTGATGACAAAATTAGATTTTTTAAGTAAAAAATTATGTGTTTTTTCAAAATTATCAGTCGTTTTTTGTTTATAGTGCAAAAAATAAAAGCTGCAGTGGTAATCAAATATCATCAAAAGAAAGCTCTATTTTCAGGAGAAAAAGGACATTCATTTTATTGTGAGTAAAAGTAACGCAGTGCCATATCGCAAAAAAAATGGCCTGGTCAGGAAGGGGGGGGGGGGGGGTGGTAAACCTTCCGGAGGTCAAATGGTTAAACCTTTAGTTATTAGTATTAGGAAAAATATGTAAAAAAATTAGTACTAACCAAAAAAATGGAAAAATATTTATTAAAAAAATTAACACAAGTTGTAGAACCCAGTTTAAGTGTGATGGCCACTGTACCTCGGCTATTTAGATTGCATCGTATAGGGTAAGGCCCCTTATATCGGGTGATGTAGGGGACAGTCTAGAGCTGTTTGGTGCTGCAGCTGCTCTAAGAGCTGGATGAGCAGACTGTAGATAACTGCGCAGCCTCCAGTTACAGTAAATGAAAGAGGAGAAGGCCATGCAGTGCCATATGTTTGCCAATTAGCGAGATCCAGGTCAGATTAAGTCATAAAGCTGAGAATGTGTCTATTGTACTCTGCTCTATGTTACACTGACCCGAACTACGGCACACGGGGGAGAGAGGAACAGCTGCTGCCATACACAGCCGCTTAATGGTTGTACTGGAGCCTGCTGGGGTTAAACACAACAGGTGTATCATGAGGGATGGTCCCATATGTCACTGGATTATGGTGATCTAATAATTGTCATCACCAATAAGTAAGTAAACATGTGGCGGTGTACAACAATCCCTGCAAATGTCAGCAGACGGAACCAGAGCAAATTATATTGCCTGTATAACCAGAGCAGACCATTCGGAGTAGATGGGGCCAATACTGTGTGAGTAAATAATAATTTATCTAAGCTGGAAAATGGATGTATAAGTCTATGGCCAAGCTCTGAAACCCCTGACAGAAGAAGCTATTGCCCAAATCCTAGGCTAGGCTGCATACCACTTGGCTTCTGTGGCAGCTGGTATCATGGAGAGGCATTGAGGTGCCATGCTGTCATGTCACCAGTTGGTGTTTTGCACCCCCCCCCCCATCCTTTTCCCCAAAGCTTGCCAGAGTGTGTTGCCTCTTGCTTTCTAGCCCCCTTGTCTCCTCCTCCCATGCTCGTCTCCAGGACTTCTCCAGGGCCTCGCTCATCCTCTGGAACTCACTACCCCAATCTGTCCTGCTATCTCTTACTCTGTCCACTTTTAGATGATCCCTGAAGACTCATCTCTTCAGGGAAGCCTATCCTGCCTTTAGCTAAAAGCCAAATCTTCTATTTCTCCCATCAGTTCATCCATCACAGTTATTACTTTTTGTTCCACCAGTCCCTCCCTATTAGTTTATAAGCTCGCAGGAGCAGGGCACTCCTAATTTTTTTTTTGTATTGAATTGTATTGTTGCATTATTGTCTCCCTTTATATTGTAAAAGGCTGCACAAACTGTTGGCGCTATATAAATCCTGTATAATAATAATCTATATATCTTTCAGATTCCTTGTCGGCAGTGCAGCAGTGCCCTGCTACTGCAGACCCCGCATGCCCCTCTAGCTGTGATCAGTGTGAGGATTTGCTTGCTGCTCAGTAGGGATGAGCCGAACACCCCCCCGGTTCGGTTCGCAGCAGAACATGCGAACAGGCAAAAAATTTGTTCGAACATGCGAACACCGTTAAAGTCTATGGGACAGGAACGTGGAAAATTAAAAGTGCTAATTTTAAAGGCTTATATGTTATTGCCATAAAAAGTGTTTGGGGCCCGGGTCCTGCCCCAGGGGACATGTATCAATGCAAAAAAAAGTTTTACAAAAGTACCGTTTTTTTCGGGAGCAGTGAATTTAATAATGCTTAAAGTGAAACAATAAAAATTAAATATTCCTTTAAATATCATGTCTGGGTGGTGTCCTTAGTATGCCTGTAAAGTAGTGTATTTTTCCCGTGTTTAGAACAATACCACAGCGAAATGACATTTCTAAAGGAAAAAAATGTCATTTAAAACTAGTAATGTATTGTCGGGTCCTGGCAATATAGATGGAAATCATTGAGAAAAATGTCATGGGTCCCCCCCCAGTCCATTACCAGGCCCTTTGGGTCTGGTATGGATATTAAGAGGGAACCCCACACCCAAATAAAAAAACGGCGTGGGTCCCAAAGGCACTATACCCTCTGAACAGCAGTATATATACACTATAATATACACTGCCTGCCCTATATACGCTGCAGAAAATTGGGCCTTAGGTGTTGGTGGTACCAGAACACTGTAAGCCCTCACAGTTACTCTTGGTGGGCACAGGAACAGGCCCTGCTGTAAAATACTATATCAAAAATTGTAATTACATGCCCCTGTTAAACAGAGGCAGAAGAATTGGGCCTTGGGTGGTGGTGGTGGTGCCACAACACTGTAACCCCTCACAGATACTCTTGTTGGGTGCAGGAACGGGCCCTGTTGTGAAATATTAGATCAAAAACTGTAATTACATGCCCCTTCTAAACAGGGGCAGAAAAATTGGGCCTTGGGAGGTGGTGCCCTAAACCAAAAATATTGTTGGAAGCTAGCATCCTCAAGATTGAGGAGGAATAGGATAGTCAGCATAGGCAGTCTTGAAGGGATCCCACATCCATAGCAAATTCAATCAGTTACATCAGTATCAGGTGCTTGATAGCAGCTGATCAAGACTGATTAATTTTTATGAATGTGAGCCTATCAACGGAGTCTGTGGACAGGCGCACTCTTTGATCTGTTACAAACCCTCCAGCAGCACTGAATGTACGTTCAGAAAGCATGCTGGATGCAGGACAGGCCAGTAGCTCAATTGCATATTGAGCAAGTTCCGGCCAGTGGTCCATCCTCAAGACCTAGTACCTCAGTGGATGCTCTGTTGGAAAGGTTTCCAAGTCTGCTCTTGCCCCCAGATATTCCTGCACCATGTAATGCAGACGCTGGCGATGGTTGCTTGAACTGACCAGACCTTGGCACTGGGAACTGAAAAATTGTTTAAAGATATCGGTCAGCCGGCCACCTTCTCCACCGCTCTTCCTCTGACTGAATGAAGCCTCAGCAACACGTTGTCCAGCACCAGGAAATTGTAACCTCCCAGCGTCTGGAAATGCATTGCACAAACCTTTCTTCAACGGCTCCTGAAGATGTTTCATCCTCTGCTCCCTCTAAGAAGGCAGGATGAGTTCTGTAATCTTACCCTTGTAACGTGGATCAAGAATGGTTTCCTAGCCAGTAATGATCCCTCTCCTTGATACCACGAATCCTAGGGTTCTTTCGCAGGCTTTTCAGAATCAGAGAGGCCATGCAGCGTAAGTTTGCAGAGGCATTCAATTCTGAGTCCTCTGGGTCACTAAGGATCACATGATCCATAACTACCACAAATGAGGCGGTTGGTGGGCAGGTTGCATTTCCTTTGAATGTCAGCCAGCTGAGCACTGGCATTGTATGACCGGCGGGAATGACCAGACTTTTCTGGCCTGCCTCAAGAGATCCTGTAAACCTGGGTACCTGCTCAAGAACCGCTGCACCACCAAATTCAGGACGTGTGCCAAACATGGGTCAAGTGTCCCTGTCGGAGGGCGGAGAGAAAGTTGGTGCCATTGTCGCATACAACCATTCCTGGCTGAAGCTGGCGTGGCGTCATCCACCTCTGAGCCTGCCCCCGCAGAGCTGACAGAATCTCTGCCCCAGTGTGGCTCCTGTCATGTAGGCAGACCAACTCAAGCACCACATGGCATCTTTTAGCCTGACTGCTTTAGTAGCCCCTTGAATGCTTACAGAGCACCACTGGTTCAGAGGACAAATCTGCAGAAGAGGCCATAGAGGAAGAAGGAGGGGGTGGAGGAGAGAGCTGTGGCAGACTCACCACTAGCATTTTGGAGGTGTGGTGGCAGAACAAACTCCAACAACACTGAACCCTGCCCTGCATCCTTCCCAGCTGCCAGCAGTTACTCAGTGCACCGTGAAGGAAAGGTAACGTCCCTGCCCATGCCTGCTGACCATCAGTCAGCGGTAATATGCACCTTACTGCTGACTGCCCTGTCCAACGAGGCCAAAACATTGCCTTCCACATGCCGATAGAGAGCCGGAATGGCCTACCGTGAAAATAAATGGCGTTTTGGAACCTGCCACTGAGGTACAGCACATTCCTCAAATTCACGAAAGGAGGCAGAGTCTACCAGTTGAAAAAGCAGCATTTGCAGTGCTAACAATTTGGCCAAGCTAGCATTTAGATGCTGAGCATGTGGATGGCTGGGACCGAATTTCTATTTACGGTTCAGAAACTGGGGTAGGGAAATTTGCCTGATAAAATCAGATGATGGTGTACTGCTAGCAGATTGGCTGCAAGTACTTGGGACACCTATTGCTATACCTTCATTCCTCTCAGTGCAGGTTTTTGGGAGGACTGGAGGTATAGTAGGGTTGGAGATCCCAGATGAGGAGCAAGGAGAAGTCCGCCTTTTTCTTTGATGTGAGTCTTTCAAGTGCTGTCGCCAATGGACTGCATGGCAGGTCGTCATATGTCTGGTCAAGCATGTGGTGCCCAATTGGCTACTGTTCTGACCACGCTTGATCTGCTTCAGACATAGGTTGCAAACCATGGAACTTTAAAAAGTCAGCGAGTAGTCAGCAGCGCCCTGCACCTGCGGAGCTCTGCGGTGTAATGCAATAGGGTGGCTGCCCTTAAGCTGCCCCTGGAGGACATCCTTACTCATTGGAGTTGTGCCTCCTCCTCTCTTCTCTCAGGCACCGAAGTACTGTCAGTGACCTCATCATACCCTCCCTCCTTGTCACTGGAGCAAACTGGGCAGTATGCTGCAGCTGAGGGAACATGATTGCCAGTTTCTTGTCCTTCTTGGGCACACCCTCACTATAGGCTCATGTTACTCCCTTCCTCAACCTAGGAACCAACATCGAAGCCTTCAAATCGCTGCACATACTCCAGCAGCATGTAGCCAACAATAATTCTGGGGACTCCTCCGTGCATGATGGTGGGGCTACGGAAGGAGTGACTGTGCACAAGGAGCCGGTGAAATAGGCCTCTTTGGCAACTGCGTTGGAAGGCAAACTACTCTGAGCCTGGGTGACAGAGGATGAGGACGGCTTTGTTATCCACTCCACCAACTCTTCTGCATGTTCTGGCTCAATAACATGGCCAGCAGCAGAAAAAAAGGACAAGCGTGCCCTACGGCCACCTGCAGAGGATGCACCATGTCCATGACCAGCACTGTAGACACAGAGGCTGCTTGCCCTCTTTTATTGGCCTGTGAGCGTCTGCCTCTCCTTGGTGGCCTTCCGGACATGATGTATATTCTGTTTTACAACACCACACTACACTGTATTAGATACTGTGTACACCATCAGAAGTGTAGTAGAAACTGTACACACTGTATTAGATACTGTGTACACCGCCTGCACCTGTATTAGCAACTGTACTACGGCTGCACTGTATTATGTACTGTGTACACCACCAGAAGTGTAGTAGAAACTGTACAAACTGTATTAGATACTGTGTACACCGCCTGCACTGTATTAGCAACTGTACTATGGCTGCACTGTATTGTGTACTGTGTACAACACCAGTATATAGAAAAAGGAAATTCCCCTGGATGGACTTTAACGGCACTTGCTAACAAGTATTTGGATAATAAGTATGTGTAGCAAAGTATGAAGAGTAAAAAGATTTTTTATTTCGACATAACATAGATTAAAAACATAGTGTATCATACATTCAACGGAGCATATTACAGGATCAATACATTTTAGTATTGTTATCGAACAGTAAATTATACGAGGGCTCTTTTTCACACTCAACGCGTTTCGGAATAAACAGTGTTTTTGTCCTTCTTCGGGGATGTAGCAGAAAAGAGCAATTCATCTAAAGTAATTAAAATGTAAAATAATGAGTGAATTACCATGACATGTAAATATGGATGTATTTATCCAATATATGGTTAGATAATAAGTCACTCACTTATAATATGTTTCGTTGAGTTACTTTAAAACTCCAAAATTTGAGTAGCATTGGGCATTGTTGCTGGTATAGTTGTTGTCATTGGAACATCTTAGTTAGCACTGAATAAAATTACTTGGTAGTAGTCCAATTTAATGGGGCATGGTATCTCACCTACCCCTGTCCCTCCTGGATGCGTGCAGGCCAGAGCAATATACTGAGGCAAAAGGAGAGGGAACCCCTGGAAGTAAAACAATGTAAAAGGGGTAAGTATTTGAAAACAGAAATTAAACATGGGTCTAAGATTTGGATGTACATAATGTCTCATAGAAGAAATAGTGTTTGTTACTATATAAATATCATGTGTCCAAAATAGGTAGAATATATGTGGTACAAATATGATTAATTATGTATCTATGTCTTTAAATTGAATGTACATCAACATGGAATTTATCAATGAAAGAAACTAAGAACTACTAAGAACTAAGAACTACACAGATCAGCTGAGCGCAATTACTAGCGCCAGCTGATTGTGAGTTCGCTGACATAAAATGCCAGATCCTCTCACTCCCAGCTCAGGCGTTACACACGCTGGATGCTGGGATGCGTGGCTGGCATATTTGAAACTTGATATAAATAGGTAAGGAAACTTCTTTATATTGTGCAACATGGCTTGTCTATTGTCACTTAAACTTATTCAGTGCTAACTATGATGTTCCAATGACAACAACTATACCAGCAACAATGCCCAATGCTACTCCAATTTTGGAGTTTTAAAGTAACTCAACGAAACATATTATAAGTGAGTGACTTATTATCTAACCATATATTGGATAAATACATCCATATTTACATGTCATGGTAATTCACTCATTATTTTACATTTTAATTACTTTAGATGAATTGCTCTTTTCTGCTACATCCCTGAAGGACAAAAACACTGTTCCGAAACGCATTGGGTGTGAAAAAGAGCCCTCGTATAATTTACTGTTCGGTAACAATACTAAAATGTATTGATCCTGTAATATGCGCCGTTGAATGTATGATACACTATGTTTTTAATCTATGTTATGTCGAAATAAAAAATCTTTTTACTCTTCATACTTTGCTACACATACTTATTATCCAAATACTTGTTAGCAAGTGCCGTTAAAGTCCATCCAGGGGAATTTCCTTTTTCTATATACATGTGTATTATTGGATGTGGCACTGCTCCTCTTGACCTAGGGAAGCAAATCACCCCATATTGTGTACAACACCAGAAGTGTAGTAGAAACTGTACACACTGTATTAGATACTGTGTACACCGCCTGCACTGTATTAGCAACTGTACAACGGCTGCACTGTATTTTATACTGTGTAAACCACCAGAAGTGTAGTAGACACTGTACACACTGTATTAGATACTGTGTACACTGCCTGAATTGTATTAGAAACAGTACACCACAGAATGAACTGTAGATATAGGCTACACTGGATGCAGAGTACATATACAGTATCTCACAAAAGTGAGTACACCCCTCACATTTTTGTATATATTTTATTATATCTTTTCATGTGACAACACTGAAGAAATTACACTTTGCTACAATGTAAAGTAGTGAGTTTACAGCTTGTATAACAGTGTAAATTTGCTGTTCCCTCAAAATAACTCAACACACAGCCATTAATATATAAACCACTGGTGACAAAAGTAAGTACACCTCTAAGTGAAATTGTCCAAATTGGGCCAAAGTGTCAATATTTTGTGTGGCCACCATTATTTTCCAGCACTGCCTTAACCCTCTTGGGCATGGAGTTTACCAGAGCTTCACAGGTTGCCACTGGAGTCCTCTTCCACTCCTCTATGGCGACATCACGGAGCTGGTGGATGTTAGAAACCTCCTCCACCTTACGTTTGAGGATGCCCCACAGATGCTCGATAGGGTTTAGGTCTGGAGACATGCTTGGCTAGTCCATCACCTTTACCCTCAGCTACTTTAGCAAGGCAGTGGTCATTTTGGAGGTGTGTTTGGGGTGGTTATCATTTTGGAATACTGCCCTGCTGCCCAGTCTCCGAAGGGAGATCATGTTCTGCTTCAGTATGTCACAGTACATGTTGGTATTCATGGTTCTCTCAATGAACTGTAGCTCCCCAGTGCCGGTAGCACTTATGCAGCCCCAGACCATGACACTCCCACCACCATGCTTGACTGTAGGCAAGACACACTTGTCTTTGTACTCCTCACCTGGTTGGCGCCACACACGCTTGACACCATCTAAACCAAATAAGTTTATCTTGGTCTCATAAGACCACAGGACATGGTTCCAGTAATCCATGTCCTTAGTCTGCTTGTCTTCAGCAAACTGTTTGCAGGCTTTCTTGTGCATCTTCTTTAGAAGAGGCTTCCTTATGGGACGACAGCCATGCAGACCAATTTGATGCAGTGTGCGGCGTATGGTCTGAGCACTGACAGGCTGACCCCCCACCCCTTCAATCTCTGCAGCAATGCTGGTAGCACTCATACGTCTATTTCCCAAAGACAACCTCTGTATATGACACTGAGCACGTGCACTCAACTTCTTTGGTTGACCATGGTGAGGCCTATTTTGAGTGGAACCTGTCCTGTTAAACCGCTGTATGGTCTTGGCCACCGTGCTGCAGCTGTTTCAGGGTCTTGGCAATCTTTTCATAGCCTAGGCCATCTTTATGTAGAGCAACAATTCTTTTTTTCAGATCCTCAGAGATTTCTTTGCCATGAGGTGCCATGTTGAACTTCCAGTGACCAGTATGAGAGAGTGAGAGCAATAACTCCAAATTTAACACACCTGCTCCCCATTCACACCTAAGGCCTTGTAACACTAATGAGCCACAAAACATCGGGGAGGGAAAATGGCTAATTGGGCCCAATTTGGACATTTTCACTTAGGGGTGTACTCACTTTTGTTGCCAGCGGTTTAGACATTAATGGCTGTGTGTTGAGTTATTTTTAGGGGACAGCATATTTACACTGTTTACATTTACCGTTTACATTTACACTACTTTACATTGTAGCAAAGTGTCATTTCTTCATATGAAAACATATAATAAAATATTTACAAAAACGTGAGGGGTGTACCCACTTTTGTGAGATACTGTGTGTGTATATATATATATATATATAAATACATACATACACACACATGAGACTGTATATAATATATATATATATTAATACATTGCCTGCACTGACTGAATATAAAGTAAACACTGAATATATAGTCTATGCTAAATGCAGAGTATATATATATATATATATATATATATATATATATATATATATATATACACACATACTAGACTGACTCATATATATATATATATATATAATAAATTAATAATAATTAAAAATAAAATAATAATAATAATAATAAAATAATGAGACCAGCATCTATCCTGATGTAGGTTCCTTTGCCCTCCACTTCTGCCTATTAATGTACGGTATACATGGTAGCTGTCATAGGTCTGGTTATGCACCTCTAGTGGGCATTTTTATTATTATTTTTTTATTATTATTGTTTTCATTATCTTTCATTATTATTATCATCATCGAGTATCATTACCATTAATATTATGGGTATCTTTCAGAGCTTACCACTATCAACATTATTATGTAGCGCATACTACTTATTTGTTTATTTACTTTTTTGCTGGTCCACCTACCTTAGGGGCGTGGATAGGAGGGGCTTTCATGATTGGGCCTGATTGACTGAAGGTGCATGTGGGCCTATGTACTCATTTATGTAAAAGAGGGGAATGCTGAAGGAGGATTCACTGCAGTGCTCTGACGAAGAGGGGGTGCTCCCCTCGAAACGCGTCAGCCAGCAGTGATTCTTGTGAGCTCTTCCGGCACCTCTGGTGGGCTTTGCTGCTCTTTCACCACATGCTGTGATTTGAAGATTATTTTATACTTCTGAGATCTTCTACTACTGTTTGTAAGTAGTTCCTTTTTATCAATATTATAATAAATTATACCTAAGGATAATGCACATGGCTGGTGCACCCTTTCTTTCTTGTTTCTCCTGGAACTCTACAACCCGTGTCCACCCTCTAACTGCATCATTCATCTCAACAACCTTCAAGCCACCTTTTATTTAGAAAAAAAAAAAAAAAACAACCTCGCTCTTCCCTACCCAGGAAACAAGTCTAGTTGTTTTTTTCCCAGGTGGAAGTCCTAGCTGTCTCCTTTACATGCTTAGTGTTAGCCCAGCATAAAGGCAACCACAGTAGGCAGCACAGTTAGTTCTATGACAAACTAGTTGCCACCAATGACAGGATCTCTAGAGAGGGCAAGAAAACGATTTACCAGTTTCTCCGGTGTCACTCCCTTGCTGGCTGTACCAGCGGAAATAAGTTGTCTCACTGGCTGAAACACTGCAGAATCTTCTTCGCCTGTGATGTGGTCTGGCCAATAAGTTAATGACTCCATAGAAGCAAGTTTTCCTTAGCCCTCTATAATGATCCTGTCACTGCAGAGTTGCCACCAGTGACAGGATCACTAGTGTGTCATATTCTTTAGCACAGAGCAACACAGTTAGTATATGAATTGAGCCATGACTGTGACTCACAGAGGGTGTTTTTCATAGTTTTTTTTTTTTTTTTGCTGTGGACATGCAATTGTCCAAATGACAGGAGACAGTGACAATAGCCAGGATTGACATGAAACTCAGATGGAGCGGATCAAATCAAATCATTTTGTGCTATTAGCTTGAGCTACTGAGCAACGTAACAAAAAGGAGCAAAGAAGAGAAGAAACAACATGGGAAAAAGGAGCACAAAGCTTCCACCTAGTGGCTGGATAGAGAACTGCATGATAGACTAAAAAATATTTGTAAAATGTTGATTGTTGTTTTTAGACCTGACCATAATATACTATATTAGGAAGTTTAACTAAGTGGCTTCAGTACTTTTTGAAGCACCGATCAGGGAGCAGTTATACAGATCAGGAGTTCTAAAATGTTAATGCGCATGCTTGTGCCAGATCAGTGACCAGAGACAGCCAACATTTAGTATTTTCAGGGGGAGATCAGCAGTCCCTGTATTCTCTTGGGAGAGGTTTCCTTTAAGATTAAAACTAGTTTCGCTCTTAATGCATTACAGAGAATGGCATGCAGGATTTGACAAAAGAGTAGAGGATTAGATCAAACATTTGAAGGGTAATTTGAGCTGTGCTGTATAAAGAACTCGGAATTTAATCATCGTTCTGCATGTGTTTAGACGTTTGCAGGCTGGTGCATTGCCAAGCTGGAGACCAGGTCAGTGATTACATTAAAGGGGAAATATACTCTGTTTATAATTAACATTCAGTTTTCCCTTAAATGGTCATTACAAGAGGAAAACATTCTGCTCTGCATTAACCTTATAACATTAGTATAAGCACCATGTGATATTCATGCTTAAAGGACAACGTGACTTCTAGTGAAGCTGTCTTTTAAATGTTCTTTACTCGGCAGAGGCAGCCACCTACCAAAATACTTTAAGTTTTTTTTTTTTTCTGTGCGGCCCTGTGTGGTGCAGCATGGCCCTTGTAGGCATAGTTGGTCCATATTCATGGGGGCCCCCAGCCAACCAGATGAGTACAGCTTCAGGCACTGAAATGGTGCAAGCAGTGCACATGTACAGTTGGACCTAGGAGGTGGCCAGAATTTCTTTCTGCAAAGGCTGTGATGCCAGACAGGACTGCCAGACTTTACTTGGATATTCCTGGTTGTTCCAGGCCAGTCTCTGAAAGTACTGAAGCAAAAGAAGGCCAGGCACAGGGTTATAGGCGAACGAAAGCTGGCAGTTCGATCTTCTGCAATGAATGAGTTTATTAATCCAAGTGTAGTACAAAATAATACGGGGCTTTCGCGTTTTGCTGTGTAGCCTTAATCATAGCTGGCTGTAGATTAAGGCTACACATCGAAACACGTAATCCCTGTATTATTTTGTACTACACCTGAATTAATAAACTCATTCATTGCAGAAGATCGAGCCGCCAGCTTTCTTTCGTCTATATGTTTGCTTGGGTGCTAGGACACTTCAAGCCAATGCATCAACCACTCACCACCTCAGGTATTACAACAGGTGTTTTCTACTATATTTAAGCTGGGTCCAAGGATGGACAAAAGAGGCTGAAGCCTTGGGCACTTCAGCGGGTTTGGAGGAGGGTGGGGGGCACTTTGGCCTTTCAGCATCAAGTAGTGTGAGACCTTCATCTCTGCCCAGCCATGTTACTCGGCACATTATGACTAAGGCCTATGTAAGAGGCCGAAATGCATCAATAACTAGCGGTATTGATTCCTTTTATTGGATGGATTTAATAAAATCGTATAGGTTTTTTTTTTTGTAGACATCGTGGTGCCGGATTTTTTTCTCTTTGATTGGATGTTTGGATGCCTAAGTACTGGGGACATTCAAGCACATGAATCTCTATCTCATCCTATTTATCATTAAGGGCTATTTTGGGGTAGCAGTGCTATTTCATTGGATACTCGGCACTGTAGGCTAGGACAAAGGGCACTTGGAAACAGCATGCCCTCACTCTCCGCACCGCAAACATTCTCACCTCTCACCAGTGTTTTGACAGGGGCTCCCACGTTGCATTATCTGGCAAGCTGACGACTCTGCACATCAATAACTGGTCTACTTGCACCAGCATTGCCAGGGGCAACAGCATTCCCTTACCCTTTATATGGGGTTACTGCTGCCAGCAGGTCTTGGCACCACTCCACAGCATCCTCAGAAAAACAATGACTCTTTTGCCATATAGTAATGTCCATTCTCTTTGAGTGCCTCATCCTCGCAGTCACCCCCCAACACTTTTGCACAGGCCAGCAACAAAATGGAGCACTGTCTCTGCTAGTTTCTCCCCTCTTGCAGGTTATCCTCACTTGCAGACACACATTGTGCTATTTCATGCACAAAACACAGTTCATATAACATATTAACTTACTTCTTTTGCAGGGAACTCCAATTCTGCCAATTGCATCCTCCACCATATATGAGAACTTGCTTCAATTCGTAGAGCTTGAAGGACTCAGCCACTCACTTATTACTTCTTTTTTAAGGGCTTTTCTTGACCATTGATTCTTAAAGGCACCCCAACACATCGCCAGCTATGGCACATGCGGCTTGGTGCAGCGCAATTCTAAAAAATGGGGTTCATGGACTTCTTTCCCTGCCCTTCTCACAGGCCCTCAGCCCCCCATTACTGTCTTCAGCCCCACCCCATTACTGTCATCAGCTCCCCCCAAAACTGTCCCAAGCTTCCTAATTACTGTCCACAGCCCCCCCCCCCCCCCCCACAATTGTCCTCAGCCCCCATAATTGTCCTTAGCCCCCTCTTTTTGTCCTCAGCCCCCCATAATTGTCTTCAGCCCCCCATAACTGTCTTCAGCCCCCCCATTACTGTCATTAGCTCCCCCCAAAACTGTTCTAAGCTTCCTAATTACTGTCCACAGCCCCCCATAATTGTCCGCAGCCCCCCCCCCCATAACTGTCCTAAGCTCATCCTTACTGTCCTCAGCCTCCTATTACTGTCTTAAACAACTTTTCTTCACATTAATCCCTCCTCCCACCCCCCCATCCTACCTTAGACAGACAGGGGGGAGATTGGGAGGCATAGTGGGTCTGGACAGAGGGCAAGAGCTGCAAGCTGGTGATTGGTTGCTAGGACCTCCCTCACAACCAATCACCTGCCTGTGAACTGGGGAAGCAAACCCTCCATCCAGAACAGACCTGCCTTCCGCTGCAGACTACGAGGATGACAGCAATGACGGCTGCAGGGCACAACAGGCTTCTATAGAGGACTGCGGCGGTCTGGACAGGACAGCGAGTCGGTCTGGATGCGCACTGCGTTCCGCCATTTAGTTATGCCTGCTTTAGGCCCTTCTCTGTCTCTTACTGTCTTCACACACAAGTTCAATTCATACACCTGGTAGTCCTTTGCTGCTCTGGCTCCCACCTCTCTCTTAGGGGGAACCTTCCTGATTTCTGTCAGACTTCCTCTGTCTACTGGGGTGGAGACCAGCACCATGTATAGATTTCTACAAAAAGCCCAGTACACACACACCGGCCCAATTAGTGTGCTAGTGGTTCCAAAAACCAGGCCCAGGAAATTTCATCCCTTCCAGATCACTACGAAATTTGAGGAAACTGAAAAGCCAATTTCCTCTGAATGACAATAGTCCCCTGGAGCCCCTCAACCTGCCTGGATGAGAATCCTGGGTCAACAGCTCTGTTTACATCCTTGCAGGGCCGCCAAAGTGGTAAATGACCCCACACTGTCCAGGCAGTTGACATTTTCAGAGGATGATTGGCATAGCAGCCACCTTATTCCTTTCAGTAAAGGCTTCCACTGTGAAGTTTTTTAGGTAAATTTAGGCACAATTTAAAAACATTTACAATAGGGTGGATTAGAGTGCACCAAATGGAAATTTTGGTGCCAAAATCGAAAATGCAGGATGCACTTGGCCGAAAACCGAAACTGAAAATGAC
Source organism: Aquarana catesbeiana (assembly GCF_042186555.1). NCBI lineage: Eukaryota > Metazoa > Chordata > Amphibia > Anura > Ranidae > Aquarana > Aquarana catesbeiana. The sequence goes on from NC_133327.1 coordinate 622,380,517, forward strand.
AGTTTTTAAAAAATATTTATATTTTTTATATATAATTGTATTACATTCAACTTTTTAAATTAAAATCATCAATTTAAATGAATATGAATTTATCGTTGGAATCTTTAGCGCAAATAAAGCTCAAGAAAAATGTATCCCTTTAAATTCTGTGTATGTCTGCACACTGGTCCGTTGGGCTTCCATTGTGGTGTCAAAAATGCTGCTTGCTGCATTCTGGTCAGTTAAAAAAACACACCTCCCAGTTCAAATGCATTAAAAACACAGCAAGAACGCATCATTAACGCACCCGTGTTACTTTTTGATGCGGTTTTTGAGTCACATGACCTATGAAAAACACACCATAAGCACAGTAAAATCATGGTAAAATTGAGGCAAAAATCGCTGTGAATTTGCGGTAAAATTACTGGCCCGTGTGAAAGAGGCCTTATACCCAAAATTTTCCACAGGTGACAATCTTAAAGCCTATAGAGTTATAACTGATTTTGGTGCCATTATCGACACCTTTTTCTCTTTTTGGCCGAACGCCAATAACATCATTTTACATCAAAATGTTTCGGTGGCTGAAATTTCGGTGCATCTCTAGGGTGGATTTACTAAAGGCAAATAGACTGTTCACTTTGGAAGTGCAGTTGCACTCTTTTTTTCTTAGTAAATGTCAATGTGGTAAAACTTCAGTTTGTAAAGACTACTCAATCAGGTGCAAGGAAAAAAAAAAAAAGCATTTTTGCTTGCACATGAATATATGATGGAAATCAACAATGCTTTACCACATTTACAGTACTAAAAACTTTGGGGGAAATTAGTGCAACTGCACTTGCAAAGTGCACATTTTTTTGTCTTTAGTAAATCACCTCCAATATGTCTAATACAAGATGTCCAATGTGATACAGTGTAAATAGTCACAAGTGCTTTGCAGCACATAATAACACTTTTATACACTTTATAAGCTGGATTACAACCCTTAAAATATTTGCATGTTGACTTATTCAAGTGCTGATTCTGGCTCTAAACAGAATGGACACTAGATACAATAAGGTCCTCTGTGACCGAAGCAGTCTATATGGGCAGAATCTAACATACATTGATATTGGCATAGAGTTCCATTAATGTAAAAAAAAAGTCTGCAACTTTAAGGCAAGGTTTAAACTAGTGCAGACCATGTGTCCTGCGTTTGCTCGGGAACGGCAGGCCCATTCATTTGAATGGGCTGCTTTTCCGTGTAAACCGCACAAAAAAGGTGCATGCACCTTTTTAAAAATGCAGTTTCAGGAAAACTGCATGGTGTCTTTGACCATGCGGTTTCCCTGCGGTTCCCAGACCCACGATCGTGCTGTGGGCAGAGATGTGAGGGGGTGCCATTCATTCTGAATGGCAGCTCTCACGTGTCTTGCAAGAGCAGTGCGATTTGGCTGCGGGTGGTTGCAGGTGCGGGAATCAATGCGATTCCCACATCCGCAACTGGAATGCACAGTACAGGCTAGTGTGAACCTAGCCTAAATCCCAACTCTGGGCTTGTGGCCAGAAATAATTCAACGCCATCACTTCGCCCACCAGGGGCACATATAACAACGTGACAACACAGGAGCACAACTGGGAGTCAGGGACAGTGCACTGTCACCCTATAACAGAAGTGCCTGAACAAAGATCTTCATGGCAGGATCACCAGGTTTTATTTTAATGGAAGCTGCATATGTAAAAAGATTAAAAACAACTACTGAAATTACATTTACACATTAAAACTTATGCAATTTAGTGATTAAGTTTAAAGTACTTTAAAGTACTAGTAAACATTTATTCAAAAGTCATTCAATTATAAAAACAGAAAAAACAAGAAATAAGCCTACGATTTTCATACATATATTACCCAGAAATAGCAAGCAGATTGTAATAATGTTGATATATTGGTATAAGATACAATCTACTACAGGATGACTATAATATTTTCACTATAATTTCTTAAAAAAATAGCACTCAATAGTAAGAAAGAAACGGTTGCAGGTTATAAAACAGGTCCTCTTTGCACTCGGTCTCCTCTTTTGCATTATTTAGGACAGTTATTTTCGTTCCATTTTTGCTACAAATTGTTGGATATCTTTTGCCAGAATTTCTGGCTCTTCAAAGGCAGCAAAGTGGCCCCCTCGGGGCATGTGATTAAAAGAGACGATGTTGACGTACTTCTGCTTGGCCCACAGGAGAGGACAAAGCAACAGATCGTTGGGGAACATGGCGATGCCTGTGGGGACCATGACGGGGACTCTGCAAGACATTAGTAGAAGAGAAAGAAAGGGGGGGGGAGCATTCAGTGAACTGTAAAAAGCCACAATCTGCCTTATGAAAAGCACTTATGAGTTATGGAGACAATTTTACAACAGATAGCCTTGTGCACCTCACTCGCCGAAGAACTACAAGTCTCAGCAATAAATCTCTGCAATAACATAACCACTTTTCTACCAGGGAATTTTTTAAATTTTTTTTGCACACGTTAAAATCTGCATTTTTTGCTAGAAATTACTTTAAAACCTCAAACAATTATATATATACTGAAAGCAGAAACCCTGGAGAATACAATGGTTGAAGTTACACTTTTCTATGTTGCTTGATATTTGCGCAGATGTTTATCAAATGCAATTTTAAGAAAAAATTACACTAAGGCCCCTTTCACACTGGGGCGAGGCAGCGTCGGCGGTAAAGCGGCGCTATATTTAGTGGCACTTTACCGTCGTATTTGCGGGGGTACCCTTTTTCGGCTGCTAGCAGGGTGGTAAAAGCGCCCCGCTAGCGGCCGAGAAAGGGTTAAAACCACCGCAAAGCACTGCTGCAGCAGCGCTATGCTGGCAGTATAGCCGCGCTGCCCCACTGATTTCAACGGGCAGGAGCTGTGAAGAAGCAGTGTATACACCGCTCTTTCACCGCTCAAAAGATGCTGCTAGCAGGACTTTTTTTACCGTCCTGCCAGCGCACCGCTCCAGTGTGAAAGCCCTTGGGGCTTTCACATTGGAGACACAGCAGCGGCTCTTTCAGGGTGCTTTGCATGCGCTATTTTTAGCACTGTAGAGCTTGCAATGCGCCCCAGTGTGAAAGGGGTCTTAAAGGAAATTTTAGTGCATACAAACAAAATATAATACCCAAAAATTCTACAGGTTGCATGTTTTGAGTTACAGAGGAGGTCTAGGGCTAGAATTATTGCTTTCGCTCTACTGATCACGGCGATAACTCATGTGTGTGGTTTGAACACCATTTTCATATGTGGGCGCTGCTCACGTATGCGTTTGCTTCTACACACGAGCTCGGCGGGACAAGGCGCGTTTAATTTTTTCTTTTTTCCGATAAATTTTACCTTTTTACACTGTTCTTTTTTTTTTTTAAATTGTGTCACTTTTATTCCTATTACAAGGAATGTAAACATCCCTTGTAATAGAAAAGAAGCATGACAGGACCTCTTAAATATAAGATCTGGGGTCAAAAAGACCTCAGATCTCATATTTACTCAAAAATGCAATAAAAAAAATAAAAAAATAAAATATAATTAAAAGAAAATAAATAAATGCTGCTTTAAGTGCTATGGGCGGAAGTGACGTTTTGATGCTGCTTCCACTTTGCAATGGTATGGATACGGGTGGGGACCATCTTCCCCTCACTTGTCTCCATAACAAGCCAGGGAGAGGACCTGATCGCCTCCGCCGCTACCGACGGCTCCAGTAAGCGGTGGAGGGCACCGGAGAGACCACTATTATTGGAAACCGGACCGCTCACTGAAGAAGAGGATACCGGGGTTATGGCAGCTATCTGCTTCCATGACACAGATATCCCTCTTCAAAGTGCCGACGTATATCGACGTGAGCCGGTCCAGAAGTGGTTAATGAAGCATTATTATTTACAAAGCTGCATTCATTTGTGTCTGTTATATCAACCTAGAGTTCAGCCTTAAATGATTGCATTTGTTATTTTGAAACGGAAGTATAAAGTTGTGGTAGATAAAAGAGTACTTGTCAGAATAATCAAAACATTTTTTGGTGTAATTCTCCATAGCCTGTGTAATGGGAGCGTGGCAAGGGTGTGACCTTTGCCTACAAACTTTGTACTACAATGCGTTGTCCTTTCCTATTTCAGAAATCTGGGGATATGCCAGTCTGCCATTCATAGTTCCTCAGCATAGGGAGAGACTAAGCTTGCCCAAACCTGAATTGCAGGTTAGTATATTGAAGAAAAAAGTATGAAAAAAGTGTGAAAGGGCCCTCTGCCATTTAAAGTTTAATCTGCATGAATAAATTCCTGATATGTCACAATATATAACTAAAATATATTTATCTAAAATAAAACTCCACCTTTTATCACAAAAAAAACAGTAATTAAGCTCCTCTGCCTAGGGTGAGATTACTTTATCAGTCTGTTGCAGGCAAGAGGAAGCATTTCCTCAGTCTCCCCCCTCCCAGTGATCAGGCTGCACCTTGTAACTTTGTAGCAGAAGTCACAAGGTGAGAGGCTATAACAGGGGCTAATCTGTGTCAGACAATTGTGCACACAGCCAATACTTTTACAAGCACCAGGGTATACATAACTGTGAGCCAGCATCTCAGTCTGGAATGTAGATGCTGATGATGGATGACACAAAGATGGCTCTGTCCTCCTGGAAATAAAAGTAGATGAAGGCATTGTCTGTGCACCGTGACCTCTGTGAGCTATGAAATACCCAGAAGTGTTCCAAGCGTGCACACTCATCTACTTAGCATGCTGCACTTACCATAAAAAGTACATTAAGCAAGGTTCACCTAAATTGGGATGATTTATATACATTTTCTTCTACTAACTCTACCCATTCACATACTTTTCATGTTTGGCCTGGCCAATTCCTTTTCCCAGGTTTTCCTTGTAGAACCTCATGGAGGAGACAATGGAGCCGGAGAGCCAATAAATCATGACATTGGTCAGAAGTTCGTCCAAAGTGAATTTCCTGGAACACAGGAGAACAAGGGGTAAGAATGAGTTCAGATTGTCAGACTGAGCAGAACTGGGTGTGACACATACCAATATAAAGTGATTGGATGGACTTGCACAGGGTTTATGCAGGTCAACATAGAGCCTAACAGTGGCGGCTGGTGCTCAAAATTTTTGGGGGGGTGCAAACAAACTGAAAAATACTGAACCTCAGCATCAATTGCAGCCATTGTCACTGTGCCCATCAAATGCAGCCACTGTGCCCATCAAATGCAGCCACTGTGCCCATCAAATGCAGCCACTGTGCCCATCATATGCAGCCACTTGTGCCCATCAAACGCAACCACTGTGCCCATCATATGCAGCCACTTGTGTCCAGTATATGCAGCCAGTTATGCCCATCAAATGTGCAGCCAGGCGCGTCCCCCGGCTTGGCTGTCACTTCACTATTTTTAGTGCTTGTCCGATCTGATTTATATCAGATGAACTGGCGTGATGGGTACAACCAGCCTGCTGGATTTTACATGCAATTATCGATAGTGGCTGGTATAACCGCTAGTGATAATCACTCTCTCCCCCCCTCCCCCTAGCGGGAGATCACTATGAAATTCGCTCCATGTATGGCCTGCATAAAGCACACACAATAAGAACATATTACGAATGATTGTCTGTTTTTTTTTTGCATGCTAGTTTCACATCGAAAATGAATAGGTTACTAGAGTTTAAAAAAAAATTCTTGTAAGACAGAATACAAATCCCCCCCGATGATGTATTGTAATGTATACTTTTGTTTCCAAGCATGTGCGGTCTTGATCACTTGATTTTTTAGGAATGAATACTGTACTGATTAAACAAAAATTGTTTGTTCTGTTATCTTACCAAAAACATTTTTGTGTTTGTCCCTTCGGATAATTTCGCATGAACTGTCGTGATCGGCTCTCGAAAGCTGTGTACTAACAAAATGTTTTTTTTTGTCTGATTACCTAATCATGTGTAGTAGGCTTTAAGCAGATCATACAGGTAGCAATGTTCAAGCAATTTTTATCACGTTTGAATGACAGGCAATGGAACATATGGTTAGCCTGTATTCACACGAGTGTTTAGCCATGCTGCCAATCCCAGCAACAAGAATCTACTGATTCCTACAGCTGGGAATGACAGCTGTGTGTGGATAGCCGCAGAGCCCATACAGTGCCATGACAGGCTGTCAGCTGCCACAGATTGCACAGCCAGCAATTACCTGCAGTGATTGTGGCTGGATGCACTTCATCACAGATCCTGTCTGGTAGACTTATCATGATGAGAAAATCACCAAAAGCACAGTTAGGAAGCAGAGCCTGCATATGTAATGATCGAATATGGCTGTATACATGTTTAGATATACAACCCCAATGCCATAAAAGTTGCGACGTTGTGTAACATCTACATGAAACGGAATGCAATGATTTGTAAATCTCAAAAACTCATATTGTATTCACAATAGAAAACATGTAAAATCTTTAAACTGAGAAAATATACGACTTTAAGAAAAAAATAAGGTCATTTTGAAATTGATGCCAGCAACATGTCTCAAAAAAGTTGGGACAGGACAACAAAAACTGGCAAAGTACAACCCCAGGACAGGGCCATGTTTATCATGGTGTATCATCCATTACTGGAGTTTGAGGAGAGAAATGTTGTCCCATTCTTGCAGGAGTATATGCTGCTCTAAAACCTGGATCTATCTTTCAGCATTGATGGTGCCTTTTTAGATGTGCAAGCTGCCCATTCCACACGCATTATTACACCTCTATACCATCAGAGGTTCAGGCTTTTGAACTGAGCGCTGATAACAGGCCGGAAGGTCCCTCTCTTCTATAGTCCGGAGGACGCGGCTCCCATGGTTGCCGAAAAAAAGTCAAAGTTTGATTCGTCTGACCACAGAATGGCTTTCCACTTTGCAACAGACCATTTTAAAGGAGCTTTGGCCCAGAGCTTTCCTGAATCATGTTCAGATATGGCTTTTTCTTTGCATGACGGAGCTTTTACTTGCATTTTTTGATGTCACAGCAAACTATGTTCACAGACAGTAATTTCTGGACGTATTCCTGACCCCATGCAGTGATGTCAATCACAGAATCATGCCCGTTTTTTATACAGTCTGATGCCATAGAATGCAATAAAGCGGTGTTCCACCCACAAATTATTTTTTTTTTAAGAGTCAGCAGCTATAAACACTGTAGCTGCTGACTTTGATAAGGACACTCACCTCTCCAGGGAGCCCGCAATGTCGGCCCCCCGAGGCCGATCCGCCCATGGGATAGGGTGCAGGCGCCGCCATTCTAACTAAGGGAAAACGGCAGTGGAGCCTTGCAGCAGCGTTGCTCGGCGCTTTGTGAATGGCCAGCTGTCTTCTGGGACTCACACAGGTCCCAAAAGACAGCGGGGGGGCCTCGCCGCACAAAAGGATATGACGTCTTAGGCCGCGGACTGGATGGATTGGAAGTACACTATGTACTTCATAAAAGGGTACAATAGAAGAAAAAAAATGTATTTTAATATCCAAAAACGAGGGGTGGAGAGGTGGTCTTTCGTTTGGTGGAACTCCGCTTTAAGATAAAAAAAACCTTCTGACTTTACAATCACTTTAAAATCTTAAAAAAGGGGCCAGTCTAAAGATCAGCGAGCTGTGCAATTAGGGGTGAATTCCTTCCTCCCTGTTTTCTCTTGGCTCCTCCCACAAACGTTGGCTTTTCCATATGTACCTCTCCAGACCTCCATCCTCGTGGTCACGAAAATCAGGGTCTGTCCAAGTGGAGAATTTCTCTAGAATGTATGATGCCATACCAACGGGGGAATTATTTAGTCCACAGCCTGCAAAACAGAAACATTCGATTTTAGGACATAACTCCACTACTGAGAACGTTTTCAGGAATGACTGAATACAACTTTCACCAATATACCTGTTTATCCTCTATGTCTCTGATAGAAACTTTCTATCATATGTCTGGGTAAAATTTAAACTGTCAAGGGGGATACTGTCTGTATGGTTTGTATTACCTGCAGATTAGCCTATTCATCAGAGTTTTTCTCTCTATCCTGTCCTCGATTTGCCAGCACAATCTCACATCTTGGATCTCAGTCCCTATGAGGCTGTGTCTCCGGCCATGACCCAGGATCACAGTGTTACTCTTACTTGGGTTAGGCCCCTTTCACACGTGCGGACCGTATGTCCGTATTTCATCCATCCGTTTTGGGATGAAATACGGACATACATGCATCCCTATGGAATATTGGGAGTCAGCGGATGAACATCCGCTGACCCCCGATATTATTCGTCCCCGCTATGGTCCGATTCTGCAGACGGAGGAAAATCCTATTTTTCTATCCGTCTGCAGAGCGGATCGGATGAACACAGAGAGACGGTCTGTGTTCATCCGATCCCCCCATAGGGGAGAGCGGAGATCTGACAGGGCGGTCCCTGCACAGTGTGCAGGGACCGCCCTGTCATCCGCCGGCTCAGCGGGGATCAACGGAGCAATCCCGCGCTGAGCAAGCCGATGTTCACGGGGCGGATCATCACGGATCCGTCCCGTGTGAAAGGGGCCTTACTGCGCATGCATAACTCATAAAGACATTAATTACGGTGATCAGGAGCTACAGGGGGTCGCCCCTGCATAATTAAAAGCCGGGCAACTCCAGTAAGTGGGTAGGGTCTGGGTGGGAACACCTGGGCGGCCCGTGGCAGGATGTGGGTGAGATTAAAGCTTCGTACACACAACAATTTTTTTTTGTTCAATACAGCCCAGGTCAGAGGCGCTGTACTAACAATCCGTGTTAGTACAGCGATCTGCTCTGCTGATCTGTTGTGTTCTGACAGGGGGCGGCCCCCTCACCAGAACACTCTGGTCAGTGCTCTCAGGCATTGGCTGGAAACGCTGATCAGGAGCCGATCGGCAGACCTTTTTTGGTCATGAGCCTCCAACAGAAGTCGGCTGGCCGGATTCTGACGGACCAGCTACCATACACACAGGCCAAATGTTGGCCGGTTTCTATTCAACCAGCCGATACCGGCCGACATTCGGCCCATGGGTACTAGGCTTAACTGTTCCTGGGGAGAGGGACTGAAATGTTTGTACAGTGAATGTGTTCCATGTATAGGATGGGACCCTGGCTTGGGAATGGGACATAACTGACCGAAATTGTAAAGGAGCCTCAATTATCGTGGTGTCATTTTGAAAAGATTACAGGACATTTTAGAAAATGCAAATTCAAAGTCCCATGTGCCAATCTTTATTGTTATTTAATTAGAGTGCCCTGTGTGCCTCTAGTTGATTTACATTCCAGCACGGGACTTTGTACTATTAAAGAGAACCAGTCATTAAAAAAAAAATAGCAGATAAAAGCACAGAAAAATCAAGTGTTTTGAATGCTTACTCGTAGCATTTTTCTTTCCAAAATAGTTTTTTGTATCCACCTGCAATGTGTCTTTAAACTTGCTAGAAAATTTGGATACTCCAGGAGAGTACTTTCCTAGCACAGCCTCTCCTTTCATAACATAGCCCTCTTGTCTATGCTGGCCCATCTCCTTCACCCTTCCTACATACCCTTTTATGTAAATTCCAGGGGAGGAGTGATTGGGAATACTATGGAGGGTCCCCTGGGTGACAGCTCTGAGTCTGCTGGGGGTGCTGACATCACATCCAAGATGGCGGTGCCAAGCAGCAGTCTCAGGGCTTTTGGATGTCAACTCGAGGGTGGCTTTTACAGGTAAATAACTGGCATAAATACATTAAATGCACATATTTTATGGAAAATGTTGGTAAAATGACTGATCTGGTGACAGGGTCTCTTACAAGGTATACAATAATTGTCTTCGTTTTGTGCCTTTTCATAGCTCATCTTCATCCTCAAGTAATTTTGGCTTTAAAGTAGGTAGGAGCAAGTTAGGCACATATTTTTAAAATAGCTTTGTGGTGGTTTGTAGAGCAGATTATGAGTAGGTGCAGACAAGCACATACAGATACTATATGTACACACGTAGCCAACCAGTGACTTGGCTCCATGCCCTGTTACTTCATTAATAATTGGCTTAAAATGTAAGCAGATGTCATTCAATGAAGAGATCAAAGTCCCAATAACCAACAGATTTTCAGTTTTGTTAAAAAGCCTTTATTAAAAATGAAGTTTATTCTGATTATTTTTGCCTTCCCTGGTCCAGTTCCCCCCTCATCAACTGCTATTGAAATTGAAAATAAAAGCTGTTTTATTACAAACCTTATTTTATACCCTGAGACATGATCACTGGGTCCCTGTGCTTCTCTATGCAATACAAACAGATCATAGTTAGTGGGAAGGGCCAGCAGGGTTGTACATAGCTTCCTGAAAACATTACAGCACCCTTCCTCAGTACTCCTCTCAGCCTTGATGCAAGCAGTGGGATGGCTTTTGGGAGGAGTTGTGCAAATATCTTAATGCATTGATGGGTGGATGTGAGTCTGGAAATGTGGATGTTGCTTGGCAGGCTGTCTTTGCATGCAGACATGCCACATGTGATGCTGATCCCCCATGATTGAAAAAACTGAAATTCAATAAAAAAAAGGGATGGGTCAGGGAAAGTCTGGCTGGGGAGGAAAGAACTAGATGATAGTGGACTTCCTCCCTTCGGGAAATGAAGTGGGCTCTATTTGACTTGCTACAGCATCTATTGCACAATGTAAAAAGATTACAGTTTGTGGTTAAATCAGAGAAAGCAATTTCAGTACAGAAGAGGAGCCTGTACAACTGTGCAGGACAGAAGTGAAACTTTAAGATCTCTTTCTTGGGTACTGCAGAGGAGTCTCTTATTTTAATGTAGACTGAAGTTGCTGTCAAACACTGAGCTACCCAATAAGGAAGGCGTTCCTGCGTTTTACAATTACCGTACTTAAAAAAAAAAATTTGTAGCTTGGACCAAAATAAAAAGTAATAAATTCCATGTATGACAAAAATTAACAGGAAATGCTTGCTTCATAACACAAATAGCCAAATATGGAATTATGTGGCTGTAACCTAATCCATAAAGCATGCAGATATGATTCAGTTGCTGTTCAAACATTAGAAGGGGGAAGAGGCCTGATCTAGATGACTTTGAATGTTGAATAATAGTTAGTACCAGATGTGGTGACTGCAGCATCTTAGAGATCGCCGACCTCCTGGGATTTACATGCACTGTGGTCTCCAGGGTCTAGAAGGCTATATCCAAACTCACAAGTCAGACTTTGAAGAAGCTGGGTTACTGCAGAAGAAAGCCAGGATGGAATCCTCACCTCTAGCTAAGAACGGGGAAACAAGACTATAAGGCCCAACAGATCACCAAAACTGAACAGCCGAAGTCTGCAAAAATGGTGCCTGCTCAAATAGACGTAGCTGTTCCCTACAGCTTACAGAGGGCAGGATTATTATTGGACATACACAGTACAGGGGCGGATCCAGAGTCTAGTCTCGGGAGGGGCACTGCCAGAAAATATATTTTTTTGGGGTACATCTATCGGGGAAATGGCTGGTGTTGGCGCTTCAATCATCAAGGCACCATGGTTGTTATGGTGTCAGGATGATTGAACGCATTATTACTATTATTACATTGTTATAAAAAATTAAATAGTTTAACTCACCATAATGCAGAATCAGTGGGAGCCCCAAGTGTGTCAGTTGCCACGTCACCTGTCATCAGATGCAGATTGTCACTTGCCACGTCACCTGTCATCAGATGCAGATTGTCACTTGCCACGTCACCTGCCACATGTTGCGGATTGTCACTTGCCACGTCGCTTGTCACCAGATGCAGGTTGTCATTTGCCACGTCACCTGCCACATGTTGCGGATTGTCACTTGCCACGTCGCTTGTCACCAGATGCAGATTGTCACTTGCCACGTCGCCTGCCACATGTTGCGGATTGTCACTTGCCACGTCGCTTGTCACCAGATAAAGGTTGTCACTTGCCACGTCGCCTGCCACATGTTGCGGATGGTCACTTGCCAGGTCACCTGTCACCAGATAAAGATTGTCACTTGCCACGTCTCCTGCCACATGTTGCGGATTGTCACTTGCCACGTCGCCTGTCACCAGATGCAGATTGTCACTTGCCACGTCGCCTGCCACATGTTGCGGATTGTCACTTGCCAGGTCGCCTGTCACCAGATGAAGATTGTCACTTGCCACCTGCTAAGGTGGTCTCTTGTGTCCCAGAGACAGGCAGCAGAGAGATGATTTAATCTCTCTGCTGCCGCAGCTGCCTGCATGGTGAGGGGGGAACTGCAGGGATGCAGAGCGGGCGCCGGGCGGTGAGAGATGATGTCATCTCTCTGCTCCCCCGCCCGTAGGCTCCCTGATTGGCCAGCAGCCCGCTCACACATCGAGCGGCGCCGGCACATCTCACCAACTGAGTCGCTGGGCCAGCCCGCTGTCTCTCTCCTGCGGAGCCGCCCGGCGGCTCTTTCACTTACGGAGCCGCTCGCCGGCTCTGTCACTTACGGAGCCGCCTGCCGGCTCTCTGACACACCCGCATTTCTCGGAGGGGGCAATTGCCCCGTTGCCCCCCCCTGGATCCGCCCCTGACACAGTATGGATCTATCCTATCTTGTTCAAACACTGTAGGATGGTGTTGGCGCTATGGTATGAGCGCGACACCCCTTAATATCAACCAATCTGTGTTTAAGACCGGGTTCACACTATGTGCAGAGGGGCTCACAACATGGGGTCCGGCGTGTCCCTGTTCTTCTTTCAGGGGAGAATCAGGCCTGAATTTTTGCTTGAATTCGGACCTGAAACTGAGCCAAAGACGCAGAGGACCCTTCCCCTTCCCACAGGTTTCTCCGCATCCAATTCACATGACAGGAGACTGTGACTTGCTCTCCATGGAGCCAGTTCACACGGCTCCGGGGCGGCCATGGTGCGGATTGCACAAGAGTCCTGTGCGTCTTTGGCTCCGGTTCAGGTCCGAATTCTGGCAAAAATTCGGGCCCGATTTGTCCCTGAAATGGAGAACAGGGACGCACTGGACCCCTCAAGAGACCTCACTCTATTTTTAGCCTCCGAAGCAGTCGGCAGAGACTGGTGAAACCGGTCAGGCACGGGTCCGGCTTATCCACCCCCAATTCACGACCCACCTGGGACCTACACAGAGATGGGAGAGCTCCATGCTGGATGACCTGCATATGGGTTAAGATCCAAGTCACAGGCAGCAAGACCTGATAAGTATACCATCTTAATGGACTTTTGACTTTCCCTTGTGAAGTTTTCTACAAAGAACTGTGCATACATTCCAATAATCTGATGTTTGATATGGAACATATGGACAGGCCAACCATCTTTGTTTCCTGCTTTTAGCTGGACAACTTTTACAGTGCGAGGGAGGTTTTCCGGGTATCTGTTATCATAGATGACATTTGCATATAACCTACATTGGGTCTCCACATACAGACATATTTCACAAGCCTGGAATTTTACCTCCTCTGGACCACTGTACCCTTTCCTCTACTTGGGCCATCATAGATGCTTTAAAGATGTTGGAATACACAGTTGGAATTTCTAGATCTTGAGCTTTAGCACATCCGTGGATATATGGGACATTGTTCTTATACAGTGTTTATATTGCAATTCCGTACCATCCACATCAACCCTGGTCATTCACAAGAGCGTCCCTGGAACTTAATCTCTTAGGTCCACTGGCTACATGTCCCCCCTCCCCCACACTTGGACTCTGAGGAGTCAGGGGGTATAGTTCTTCGCATACATCACACCCCTGTTGAGTCAGGTTTAATGGTTTCTTGATATATGAGGTGGATATACAATCTTTTTAGCATAAATGTAGTTTGTATTGTGTGGTACCATTTTAGCATGATGTACTTTCTTCTCTTTCAAAATTTTGATACAAAAAAAATAAATATGGTTCTGTTTGATCCAGCGAGTTTATTTATTTTTGATTGACATTAGAGGTGATTGAGCGAAATCAGCCCCCCCCCCCCCCTTCACTGGAATACCCTCGGTGTTCAGAGATATATATATATACACACACACACACATTTTTTGATTTAGTATATAGGGGTAGTATCTTAAGGATCTGTGTTCTTTTTAATGTGATAAATACGCACCGGACCCCTGTTGTAAGCTGCATCCGCACACAGTGTGAACCCAGCCTCAATGTCACAAATATGTAAGTACAACTTTTTTTTAATACATTAAGTCCTTTAAATATTACAGTCCAAATAAAATCTCGTGCTTTTTATTATCTCCTCATAGTTCCGAAACCCACAGGTTATGAATTGTGACAGATTTTTTTTCACTGAAATGACCAAAAATACTTTTTTCCTCCCAATTAAAACATTTAGTGCACTCACGCTGCAATTTTCTATGCTGGCAGAGCTCAGTAACAGCCTCAGCTCTCAATGCTAGTGATCTGATACAGATTTGTGTTGCAAAAGAATACGGCCTGACCAGGTCTGTTACTGATTGCTGACTACAAAGTGCGATGGGTCCGATCTTTACACTGCACAGTTATATCCACAATACATTCACTTCTGTGACTTTAATGGGGTTTTATTATTTTATTGTAATTTTGATTTTTTTTTTAAAATATCCCCAGTTAGTTGCTTTCTCATAAAGTTGACACCTAGTGTTGCCATTATATTCAGTTAGGTCCATATATATTTGGACACAGGCACAATTTTCACAACAAAACAATCTAAATGAATGTGAAGCGCAGACTTTCAGCTTTAATTCAAGGGGTTGAACATAAATATCAAGTACACATTTTAGGAACTTCAACCATTTTTATACACAGTCCCCCCATTTTCAGGGGTTCAAATATAATCATACAGTAAATAAAATGTTAATTTTTTTTATATTTTGTTGAGAATCCTTTACTGGTAATGACTGCCTGAAGTCTGGAACCCATGGACATTGCCAAAGACTGGGCTTCCTTCTTTCTGACGCTTTGCCAGGCTCTAACTGCAGCTGTCTTCAGTTGTTCTTTGTTTGTGGGTCTTTCTGCCTTTATTTTTGCCTTCAGCGAGTGAAATTCATGCTCAGTTGGGCTGAAATCAGGTTATTGACTGGGCCATTGCAGAATATTCCATCTCTATTCCTTCAAAAGCTCCTGGGTTGTTTTGCAGTGTGTTTTGGATCATTGTCTATCTGTACTGTGAAGTGCCGTCCAATCAACTTTGCTGCACTGGGCTGAATCTGGGCTGAGAGTATATCTCTAAACACTGCAGAATTCATCCAGCTGCTTCTGTCACATCATCAATAAACACCATTGACCCAGTGCCACTGGAAGCCATGCATGCCCATGCCATCACACTGCCTCCACCATGTTTTACAGATGACGTTGTGTGCTCTGGATCATGAGCTCTTCCAAGCCTTCTCCACACTTTTTTCTTCCTGTCATTCTGGTACAGATTAATCTTAGTTTCATCCATCCAAAGAATGCTTTTCCAGAACTGGTCTGGCTTTTTTAGATTTTTTTTCGCAAAGTCTAATCTGACTTTTCTATTTTTCATGCTTATGAATAGTTTTCACCTTGTGGTGAACCCTCTGTATTTGCTCTTGTGAAGTCTTCTTTTGATTGTAGACATTGACAATGATACGCCCACCTCCTGGAGAGTGTCCTTCACTTGTCTGGATGTTGTGAATGGGCTTTTCTTTACCATAGAGAGGATCCTGCGATCATCCACCACTGTTGTCTTTCACCGACGGCCAGGCCTTTTAATTTTGCTGAACTCACCAGTGCGTTCTTCTTTACTCAGAATGTACCAAACTGTTGATTTGGCCACTCCTAATGCTGCTGCTATCTCTCTGATAGATTTGTTTTGTTTTTGAAGCCTTATGCCCCGTACACACGGTCGTACTTTGTTAGGACATTCCGACAACAAAATCCTAGGATTTTTTCCGAAGGATGTTGGCTCAAACTTGTCTTGCATACACACGGTCACACAAAGTTGTCGGAAGATCCGATCGTTCTAAACGCGGTGACGTAAAACACGTACGTCGGGACTATAAACGGGGCAGTGGCCAATAGCTTTCATCTCTTTATTCATTCTGAGCATGTGTGGCACTTTGTCCGTCGGATTTGTGTACACACGATCGGAATTTCCGACAACGGATTTTGTTGTCGGAAAATCTTATATCCTGCTCTCAAACTTTGTGTGTCAAAAAATCCGATGGAAAATGTCTGATGGAGCCCACACACAGTCGGAATTTCCGACAACACGCTCTGATCGGACATTTTCCATAGAAAAATCCGACCGTGTGTACGGGGCATAACAATGACCTGTTTCACTTGCATGGACAGCTCCTTTGAACGCATGATGTAGGTTCACAGCAGTAGAGTCCAAATGCAAATACCACACAATCAACTCCAGACCTTTTACCTGCTTAATTGATGAAGAAATAACGAAGGAGTAGCCCACACCTGGCCATGAAACAGCTTTTGATCCAATTGTCTAATTACTTTTGGTCCCTTGAAAAAAGGGGGGGATGGCTATTTTTAAGAGTTGTAATTCCTAAACCCTTCCTCCGATTTGGATGTACATACCCGCAAATTAAACCTGAGAGTGTGCACTTTCAGCCCATATCCATTATATAACAATAGTTTGAATATGTTGTGGTAAATGCCTGAAAAAAACTAAAATTGTGCCTGTGTCCAAATACATATGGACCTAACTCTATGTAATATCAACACAAAATATTTTATATTTGTAAATGTAAAAAAAATAGTTAGACAATTCACTAAAGAAGGCATTGTGCAAAACAGAATGGGGGTTATTTACTAAAACTGGAGAGTGCAAAGTCTGCTGCAGCTCTATATAGAAACCAAATAGCTTCCAGGTTTTATTGTCAAAGCTTAATTGAACAAGCTGAGTTTAGAAGCTGATGGGTTTCTATGCACAGCTGCAACAGATTTTGTGTTCTCCAGTTTTAGTAAATCAACCCCAATGCTTCATCTGTCACTCCTTAAGGCTGGGTTCACACTGGTCCGACAAACGCTCCGACATTGGGAGCTCATGTCGCATGACGTGTGAAATTTAATGTTTCCCTATGGGAGCCGTCCTAACTGGTCCGACACAAGTCGTTCCGACTTTAGAAATGCTCCCTGTACTACTTTGGTCCGACTTTGATCCTACTTCAGCCTATTGACTATCATTGAAGTCGGATCAAAGTCGGATTGCCGTCTTGCATGATCCGACTTCGGCACGCGACTTGTGCTCAGATGTTCTTGAGGGGGAACTCCGCGCCAAATTTTAAATAAAAAACCGGCATGGGTTCCCCCTCCAAGAGCATACCAGGCCCTTGGGTCTGGTATGGACCTTGAGGAGAACCCCCTACGCCGATAAAAACGGCGTGGGGGTCCCCCCCAATCCATACCAGACCCTTATCCGAGCACGCAGCCCGGCCGGACAGGAATGGGGGTGGGGACGAGCGAGCGCCCCCCCCCTCCTGAACCGTACCAGGCCGCATGCCCTCAACATGGGGGGTTGGTGCCTTGGGGGAGGGGGCGCGCTGCGGCCCCCCACCCCAAAGCACCTTGTCCCCATGTTGATGAGGACAAGGGCCTCTTCCCGACAACCCTGGCCGTTGGTTGTCGGGGTCTGCGGGCGGAGGGCTTATCGGAATCCAGGAGCCCCCTTTAATAAGGGGGCCCCCAGATCCCGGCCCCCCACCCTATGTGAATGAGTATGGGGTACATGGTACCCCTACCCATTCACCTAGGGAAGTGTCAATAAAAAAAAACCACAGTACACAGGTTTCAAAATTAATTTATTGGGCAGCTCCGGTATCTTCTTCCGACTTCTCCCGGTGTTCCGCCTCTTCTCCCGGGCCCCGCCGCTATCTTCTTCCAGCTCTATTGCCAGCGAGGGGCCCGGTCTGCTGCCGCTGTCTTGTCGCCGCTGTCTCGCCGCTTCTTCTCTTCATCTCTTCTTCCGATGTTGACACGATGCTCTCCCCGGCTGGAATGCTCTCTGTGCGCTCTGCTCTGACTTATATAGGCGGTGACCCCGCCCCCTTATGCCGTCACAGTCCCTGGGCATGCTGGGACTGTGACGTTTTAGGGGGCGTGGTCATCACCCGATGACCACGCCCCCTTATGCTGTCACAGTCCCAGCATGCCCAGAGACTGTGACGGCATAAGGGGGCGGGGTCACCGCCTATATAAGTCAGAGCAGAGCGCACAGAGAGCATTCCAGCCGGGGAGAGCATCGTGTCAACATCGGAAGAAGAGATGAAGAGAAGAAGCGGCGAGACAGCGGCGACAAGACAGCGGCAGCAGACCGGGCCCCTCGCTGGCAATAGAGCTGGAAGAAGATAGCGGCGGGGCCCGGGAGAAGAGGCGGAACACCGGGAGAAGTCGGAAGAAGATACCGGAGCTGCCCAATAAATTAATTTTGAAACCTGTGTACTGTGGTTTTTTTTATTGACACTTCCCTAGGTGAATGGGTAGGGGTACCATGTACCCCATATTCATTCACATAGGGTGGGGGGCCGGGATCTGGGGGCCCCCTTATTAAAGGGGGCTCCTGGATTCCGATAAGCCCTCCGCCCGCAGACCCCGACAACCAACGGCCAGGGTTGTCGGGAAGAGGCCCTTGTCCTCATCAACATGGGGACAAGGTGCTTTGGGGTGGGGGGCCGCAGCGCGCCCCCTCCCCCAAGGCACCAACCCCCCATGTTGAGGGCATGCGGCCTGGTACGGTTCAGGAGGGGGGGGGCGCTCGCTCGTCCCCACCCCCATTCCTGTCCGGCCGGGCTGCGTGCTCGGATAAGGGTCTGGTATGGATTGGGGGGGACCCCCACGCCGTTTTTATCGGCGTAGGGGGTTCACCTCAAGGTCCATACCAGACCCAAGGGCCTGGTATGCTCTTGGAGGGGGAACCCATGCCGGTTTTTTATTTAAAATTTGGCGCGGAGTTCCCCCTAAAGATTCATACCAAACACAGTGCCGGGCATTGGCGGGGATCCAAGTCGGATCCCCGTTCATTGAAAGTCGGACACATGCCGGCTTCATGTCGCAGGGCAAAGTCGGATCCAAAGTAGGACGGCTGTCGTGTCGCACCAGTGTGAACCCAGCCTTAATGTAACATAGAAACTGAAAAAAAAACTGTTTGGTTGTCATGGGCATCACAGACAGTGCATCCTTCAGATGCTTTGCATAATGTAAAACACCTGACCTATTTTAAAGATGGATTCACTGACAGAATGAACATATGCCACCTCGGGGTGTGTGCCCACACAGGACGGGTTAGCTGGTGCCCACATAGAGATCCAGTGCCAAATTACCATGTAGGATGCTTTACGATAAAAGCAAGACAGAGCGAGGAATGTAGGATAGCCAGAGGTGGCGTTGTAAATATAAAAACTTGGTTCTTCTAAGAGGGGGAGGCGGGCTATTTGTCTTTAAACAAGTAAAATATAGGTAACACTTTAAAAGCCCTCAGCCCTGATGCAAGCAGTGGATGCTTAGTGGGTGTTAGTCTGGAGGAGTGGGCCTTCCCAGGTAGACTGCATTTGCACACAGACCTCCCTAGGTAACGTCCACGTGTAATGTTCCATGGTTGAAAGAACTGGAATCCAATGAATGAAAGAGGAGGGTCAGAGACAGTAAGGCCGGGCAGAAAAGGCCTAGATGATGCTGGATGTTTTCCAGTAACAAATGGGGTGGACCCTATATGACTTGCTGTAGCTTCTAAGTAGCTTACAGTACAATTTAAGTACAGGAGAGGAGCCTGTACAATAGTGCAAGACTGAAGGTAAGGCTGGAGTTCAGCTTTAAAGCGGTTGGAAATATTTTTTTAACTTTTGTTAAAAAGACAAACAACAAACACGCCTATACTTACTTGCTCTGTGCAATGGTTTTGCAAAAAGAGCCCTGATCCTCTTCTTCTAGGACCCCCCCGGCGCTTCTGGCTCCTCCTCTTCATCAGGTGCCCCCACGGAAATCCGCTTTCCATGGGGGCACCCATGCAGGCTCGCTCCCAAGTCCCGTTGCATTGACACAGACAGCAGGACTCGGCCATGACCCCCCCCTCCCATGTCACAGCAACACCTCCTGTTGCTATCAATCTGTCCAATGAGGAGAGCGACAGCTGCGCTTGTGCACATCGCTGGATCGAATTGGGCTCAGGTAAGAAAAAGAGGGGGTCTGGGAGCTTCAGCACAGAAGGTTTTTCACCTTAGTGCATAGAATGCATTAAGGTGAAAAACCTTAAGGCTGTACAACCACTTTAAAATAACACTGCAGAGTATACAGGAAAGCACTGGATTCCTGGCATGATCAACCGTTATTTTTTGCACTCATTGAACAGATATAACAAAACCCTTTAGATGGTGTATTATATAGACCAAAGCGGAGCAAAATAGGAAAGTTCATCTTTAGGGTTTATATACACTTTAAAATACATATTTTCCCCAGTGTCTCTTTAAAATGTGGAGAAGACAAGCTAGACTTCAAAATTCATTCTTAATC
The DNA here is from genome assembly GCF_042186555.1 of Aquarana catesbeiana. NCBI lineage: Eukaryota > Metazoa > Chordata > Amphibia > Anura > Ranidae > Aquarana > Aquarana catesbeiana. Next base: position 622,400,931 of record NC_133327.1, read on the forward strand.
CCTTTAGAAGTTTTAATTGAATTATTACTGGGATATGATTCACAGGCACGCATGCTAATCAGCGTGATCCCATATAATGGGCTTCCTGGTATAAAATGCATTTAAAGGCATTTGTGTGAACTGACGGTAATAATTTATGCCAGATATGAGTCATTGCTCAATGCATCGTAATATTGATGTAAGATCCTTTGTTTCTCCGATTACTGAGAAAAGGACAGCTGGATGGTATTTTTCCCACTTTATCTCAATCCATTAGGATGCTCCATTTATTCGCTGAAATTTACAGAAAGTGTCTCCTTCCGCTTAGATGTCTCCTCCAAACACGTATGATTACATTTGAACGTCCCGCACCCTTTACCAGGCAAAATCCATGGCTACAAGGCTATTTTAGCTAAGTGTAAATTGTGTTCAAGGCCAGCACCAGCCAAAATCTCATGATTTCTTTTTGGGTGGTACGGGGAAAGGTTGGAACCTCGGTCAGGTGGTTTTGTCCATACATTTGTTTTCAGCACTTGGCAATGCTAATTTGAAATGGACCCTGTTGTCAGACCACACTCATTCCAACAATTATCTCCTCAATATCTTCTCAATGTGCATTTAGGGATTATTAGCCTCCCTTGCGTAGACATTTAAAGCCTTTGACTTCTGCTGACACTACCATCTTGGATGTGGATTCAGCAGCCTGTGCATACAAAAGTGACACTTTATAGTATGCCTCTTTTCTCCTAACCTGGCTGCTATATAAAAAAAAGATATGGGAGGGGCAGAGGAGCTGGGCCAGCACAGACAGTGATTAAACACTTCTAGGAAGAGCTATTATGTTACAAGGAGAGAGGGGGTGGTGTGGTTTGGCTAGGGAATCAACTCCTGGAATGCTCATATTCCTTAGAAAGTTCAAAGGCATATTGCTAGTGAATAAAAAAATCATTTATGGAAAACACCTGCAAGTGAGCATTTAAAATACTTGATTTTGCTGTGCTTTTGCATACAAGTTATTGGTAGGGTCACCACTTCCTGCCCAGCCTATAGACAAATGACAGCCGGGCGATGGCTTTCCCATCCTGACTGGACATCATATGACATCCTGTCAGAAAGCGCCAATCACTCTGCTGCAGGACCGCGCAGTGGCGTGATCTGGCGACTCATCAGAGTGCCGTCTCGATGCTGGTACCATATGACAGCCGTGACAAATCACAGCAGGTCACATGACAGTTGTACGCAATGGATGGCTTTATGCCATCCATTGTGTATAATTGTGCTGCTAGCTGATTGGTCGATTTGATCACATGGTACAGACAGGGCCATTCACAGCCCATCTATACCATGTGATTAGTTTTGACCAATCGCAGCTAATCACAACAAAACAGCCTGAATGATTTGGTTTCATTCAGTAAAATGCTTGCTTATAGCAATGTAATTCACTGCTATAAGCAAACATAATGTGTAAAAACATTTTTTTATTTTTTTTTATTACATTTTTTTATTTTTTGCTAATCATATTTACCTTGGTGGATGGAGCATCAGACCAATGCTGCAGCTGTCCCCTGCCGTCTCTGCACTGAGAACCGAGCCACCGAACATCGCCGATGGCGCGGTTCTCACTCATCCCCAAGCAGAATTCAGCATCGCTCCTGGTTTGCTTCTCCACGCTCATTGGAGCGATGAGCTGTGGAGGGGCGAGGAGACTGCCATCAATCAAGGCAGCTGGTGGATTCAGACTTGGAAGTCGGGATGACGCGCTTCCTCGACTGATAGCAGTGACGTCAGTGGAGAGCGGACTTCAGAAGTCCAGCCTAAAAAGCTCAGGCTGGACTTCTCCTTTACAGAAATCCTGTCACAATACACAGCTACAGTAATGTATTTCAAGAAAGCTTCACCTTTTATTAGTGAAAAGCAGTCCTTGAGTTTAAGGTTAAAGCTACTTTCACACTGAGCAGCGGTCACGTTGGCGGTAAAGCACTGCTAGTTTTAGCGGCGATTTACCGTCGATTTAGCTTTGCTTTTCGGTCGCTAGTGGGCTGTTTTTAACCCCCGCAAGCGACCGAAGAAAGGCTTAAAAGCGCCCGTGTTAAGGGCACTTCCAAATCGATTTTCACGCGCTTTGGAAGCGCTGCCCATTCATTCCAATGGGCATGGGCGGTTTAGGAGTGCTGTATACACTAGACATGTACACTGAATCTTGGAAGATTCAACACTCAACAAGGCCAGGTACAGAGTGGACAGAGATTTTGTTAATGATTCTTGAGCTAAGCATTCCTAGATGGGGTCCATAGATGGGAACTCGGGCTGAGCAGCATGTCTTAATTGCATGTATCTGAAATACATCCAGTCAGGTAAGTTTAAATTAGCCTTGAGATCCTGGAAGGGGCGCAGGGCCCCTACCAAGAACACATCCCCAATAGTTTTAATGCCGTATCAGGCTCACACCTGGGGGTCAGGGATAGAGCGGAACTGCAGAAGACAGGGGTTCCCCCACAGCGGGGTAAAGGGAGACCATCGATTTGGTCAGCCAAACCTACGCCTGGCCACCCCCCAAACCCTCAAGGTCATTCTAGTAGGAAGGTCAGCATAGGCCCGACAGCCCCTATATATCAGGTTTCCCAACTCCCGGAGTGATCCAAGAACCAAAGCCTCCAGACATATGGCTGCATTAGCCCTAGAGAGCACAAACCACCACCGAACTGTGACCAAAATGGCCGCCCAATAGTAGGTTCAGAAGTCTGGTAAGGCCAGCCCCCCGCATCGCACCAGGAGAGTAGATTTAGCTAATCTAGGGAGAGCACCCCCCAAATAAATGTCCCAATACACCTATCAATGTCCGAGCAGAAGGATCTGGGTTTCCAGGTTGGGCAATTACGGAACATGTTCAAGAGTTTTGGAAGGAACACCATTTTTTGAGTAAATTAATACGACCCAACAGATTCAGCGGTAACGAAGTCCAGGACTTGCACTTGGAGCAAAGCTGAGACAATACCAGTGCCAAATTAAGGTTAAAAAAACTGGTCAGTTCCCTCCGAACCTAGACACCCAGATACCGAAACTGATCAGCCCAGAGTAATGGGACATTTGGAGCAAGCGCTCTAGCTTGGGGATCTAAGGGAAAGAGCGTTGACTTAGCCCAGTTAATTTGAATGCTCGAGAACCTACCAAATTCATTAAAGATATCCAACGTGGCCTTTAGAGACTCGTCGGCATCCTGGAGATATAACAGTGCGCCATCAGCATATAGTGAGATTTTTTTACTCCAGGGATCCCACCCTCAATCCCTTGACCCGGTCAGAGCTTCAAATTAATATAGCCAAGGGCTAGGGCAAAAAGAGCAGGGGGCATCCCTGACACGTGCCTCTCTGCAGTGGGAGAGATGCGGATAGGCTGTCGTTAGTCCGAATTCGGGCTTTGGGTGCACTATATAACATACGCAACCACTGGAGAAACCTGGGGCCAAAACCGAATTTATGTAATGTCTCCCATAGGAAGTTCCACATGACCGAGTCGAACGCCTTTTCGGCATCCAGGGAGGCAATAACCCTATGTCCACTGTTAGTATGGGATACTGAGAGGTTGAGAAAGAGGCGTCGGAGGTTGATGTCAGTGCCCTTCATGGGCATAAACCCGGTATGATCAACATGGATTAGCTCCTCTAATACCCCCGACAGCCGATTAGCCAGAATCTTAGCCAAAATCTTGGCATCAACGTTTATGAGGAATATTGGCCTATAGGAGGAGCAGTCCTCAGGGTCCTTGCCCGGTTTGAGCACCAACACCCACCCCGCCTCGGACAAAGATTCAGGTAGAACACCTAGGGAGAAAAATTGGTCAAAAAGAGAAACCAGTCTAGGGGCAAGCAGCTCCTGATAATGGGAATAGAATTCAGTCGGGAGGCCATCCATCCCAGGAGTCTTCCCAGCCTGGAGTTGCGAAAAAGCGATCTGTATCTCCTCCAGAATGATAGCAGACTCCAGTCCCTCACTCATCACTGGGTCAAGGGTAGGGAGGGCAACGTTACCTAGGAAAGTAGCCAATTCATCCAAAGTGTAGTCCACTCTAGAGGAGTACAGAGCCCTGTAAAAGTGAAAGAACCTCTCATTTATGCTGCTAGGCGATCTCAGCACTTCCCCACTAGAGTCCTTTATCCCACTAATGTGGGTGACCGTGAATTGCCCTCTAGCTAACCAAGCCAGCAATCGACCGTTCTTGTTGCCATATTCAAAAACCCGATGAGCAGTGTTCAAAAGGGATTTCTGCGTCATTTCAACCCTAAGTAGTAAGACCTCTCTCAGGGCGAATTGCCAAGCCCCATAAGTGCCATAATCAGGGTTGGCTACGTAAGCAGCCTCCCTCTGTCTGGCCACCTCCTCCAACCCCTCTAGAGATGTTCCGCAGCGATACGGGAGATATACTCTCGCCTGGACCAGGCCTTAAAGGCATCCCACTGTATCGGGGGAGTGTTGGTCTCGGCGTTGGTCAACCAGTACTAGCAGATACCCTCCTGAAGAGCCTCCTGAACCTTCTCATTTTCAATCCAGTATCTGGACAGCCTCCACAGCCTTTCCCCCGGAGGGCCCAGGGACAACTTCAGCAGTACGGGAGCATGGTCCGAAATGCCTCTCGGTAAGTTATCCACCGCAGAGACCTTCCGGAGCAAGGAGTGGGAGGCATAAATTAGGTTGATACGGGAGAGAGTATGGAAGCCTACAGCAGGGGGGTTCTGTTCCATCACAGGACCAACCTCTTCCAGCCCACCAAGCCACTTCAGAACTGTCATCTTGTGTGAGAAATCAAACCATACCAGAAAGGAACATAGCATTTAAACTGTGCATTAATGAAAATAAAATAAAAACCCAACATATAATTCAACATATACTGTAACATCCTGCCAGCAACGGCTAGCAGCCCATTCCCCCCATCCCGCAAGAGCCACCTAAAGTGAGACTGCATTAGACCCAAATAACCTGCCTGAGGGCAACAAATAACTGGGAGACGTGTATCAGAGGTAGAAATGTAGGAATCTCAGCATAGTCTATCACCTGGAACCAATAAAGGGAAAACAATCATAAAAGTTCCATTGGAGATGCTGTAATGTAATGTCATTGGAGCCGGGTGCTTGGTAATCACCTGGGCTATGCCAGGGGCACATAACTTATTCCAACAGAGACCAACAGGACTGTAAACCTCACAGACGAGCACCCGTGCCATTCAAGGGTCAGCCGACCCCAGCTATGCTACACCAAGCATGCGGCCACTGCCATAGGGATAACTATAGCAAAGAAAACCAGCCAGGAAGAATCCCTGAGTGGCAGTAAGGATTATCATGGGTGCAAAAAAAATGTGCTTCATCTCAGAGGGGGCAAAGTCTCCAACCAGTCAGCGGCATCCCTTGGAAACGTAAAAAAGCGGATTTTCTCCTCATCTACCACTCTCAGCTTACCTGGGAAAAGCACACTATACTTGATACCTATGGTGCGTAAGGCTGCTTTAACAGAATCAAAGGACCGGCGGAGCTTCTGGGTTTCTACGTAGAAATCCGGGAACAGCATTATGCGGTTGTTCTGAAACACCAGCTCTCCCGCCGCTCTAAGCAACTCATCCCGGTCTCTAAAGTTGAGAAGGCGCAGAATGAATGTGCGAGGGGGCCCCCCTGCGGGCCTGGCTGCTGTGGCATACAGTGGGCCCTCTCAACCATGAAGTAAGGAGATAGCTGAGCCGCTGGCAACAGGATCTGAACAGCTCTTCTGTAAACACAGTGGGGTTCTTACTCTCCGCTCCCTCTACCAGATCAACGATGCGGAGGTTAATCCGTCTGCAGCAGTTCTCGGCGTCCTTGGCACGGTGTTCCAGCACCTTGACCCTGGAGTGCAGGTATCGGAGCGCACCTAAGTTGTCCGCCACACTGTCCTTAAGCGGGTCGACCCGTGTCTCAGCAGCAGACAGGCAGGAGCTGACTTTGTCCAGGTCAAGTCGGACGAGTCCCACATCTAGCTAGACCGCCTCAATTTTAGTGGTGAGGGTTGCCTGGCAGGCCGCAACGGCCACCTGGCAGGTAGCTATGGCCATGATGACCTCCGGGATGCCTGGGGTGGATGCATCAGATCCCTCTCCATCTGGGATGCCATGTTGCCACGTGGTGCCTGGCTGCCTCCCCGCCGATTCTCAGGGCTGGTTTTAGCTGTTATTTCTGGGGGAAAACTGAGCTTTTTTTCCTCCCCTGCCTTGCCCAGCGTGTTTAGGAGGTATCCACCAGCAATCAGCTCAGGAACAGGCTCAAAAACACCCAGCCAGGATAGCAATATTAGTTTCCCTGCAGCAGAGCTCCGGAATAGACGGCTGGTCACTCCGCCATCTTGGACACCCCCCCGCCTATTCATTTTTAATGAGTTGCCTAATGATCCAATGCACTTCAATGTATGAAAATAAGTTGCTACTGTGCAGCACACTTAAAGTGTCAGAGGCCAAACATGAGGCCCTCTATAGATTTCAAATTGACCCCCACTGGACATTGCAGTCAATGCAGGGTTCTTCAGTCTGATTTGTGGTCAAATTTGCTAGAAATAAAACAACCTATCAATACAGGAATTACAGAGGACCTGAACTGTGGGAGATGTGACCAAAAAAGCAGGTGGAGGACAAATGGCTAGTCACCAGCATTGCCTTTGGGTTCTGTGAATTTAATCTTTTTCCCATTACTGACATACCACGTCGTGTTCTGCATTATGCCTCTGTGTAAAGGAGGCCATCTTGACAAAGGGCAGAAATTTGCTTCCTCAAATGAGACCTCACTGATGACTGGTGATCTGGTGACTGGTAGGGAATATTTAGGAAGCAGTAGGAGAGATGGTGGAAACACAGATCTACATAATGCATGAAGCAGAAATATCCTTGCACTGCAGGTCCCCAGGTATAGCTTTCTCTCCAGTAAGGAGGACAATGTACAGCACAGGTGTGACATCACCAAATCTCACTTTAAAAATGGTGAGACTAGCAGTCAGAGACAGCAGTGCACTAGATGATCTAACACTACAGATATACAGGATAAAGACTTAGCGTCTAGGCACAGGAAGCGCACTGGAAGAAACAGGAAGACAGGAAAAATCCAGGCAAATGGCAGATTTTTCAGGGTACTACTTAGGCAAAATTAACATTTCTAGATACAGTAAAACCTTGGTTTGGGAGTAACTTGGTATGAGAGCGTTTTGCAAGATAAGCAAAATTTTTAAATAAATTTTGATTTGATATACAAGTAGGCATGTACTGGCCATTGGAACTACCAGGAGTTTCCTGGTGGGCCGATGGCTCAGTGGGGCGGTTTCAGTGACAGCGGACCACCGCCCCCTCCGCTCCTCTGTCCCCTCCCCAGCACTCACCTCCTCTACCTGCCTAGTTATGCAGTGCGACTGAATAATTACATGATTCTCAGCAGTCGGCACTGAGAAGCTCTGTCCGGCCGGCAAGGGAGAGACCTGTCTCCTTCCAAAGTGGGCCGGTCTGGATGAAGTCCAGGGCCAAATTTTTGTCCCAGTCCAGCTCTGTATACAAGCGATGTCTTGATATACAAGTAGCGTCATGTCACAACTGAGTATAAAAGGGAAGAGAGGCGCCTCTAAGTTGAGCAATATGCTTACATTTAATGAGGGTTCCACCTTTAGCAACTCACATGGTTGATGATTAAAACAGACACATCTAAGTATGCAGGCATTCTGGGTAAAGCTGTCCACATAGACCATCCTCAGCACCGCCATCGAAGTCATCCCTTCCACGCTGCGCTCCACAAGCGGTTCAAGCCACACTTTCAGATCGCTCTACTGCAGGGTAGTCTTTCCGGTCAAGATTGCAGACTGACAGCGATGAGAGCCGGCGGTGCGGGGGATGGTCTATGTGGACAGCTTTACTCTGGATGCCTGCATACTCAGATGTGCCTCTTTTAATCATCAACCATGTGAGTTGATAAATGTTGTACCTTCACTAAATGTAACCATATTGCTACAGTTAGAGGTGCCTCTCTTCTCTTTCATACTCTGTAGCTCCTGCTGGATTTTGCTTCTAATCCCATTGTTGAGGCTTCCATTTGTGGATGGACACTTTATGTTTACACAACCTATCACATTGCTATAATCTTTTTATATGGACTATAAACTGAAGACTTTATGAATAAATGGTTGTGGAACGAATCATTTGAGTTTCCATTATTTCTTATCGGGAAATTCACTTTGATATACAAGTGCTTTGGATTACAAGCATGTTTCTGGAACTAATTATGCACGCAAACCAAGAATTTACTGTACTCCATAAGACAGCACTATTCATTTTTTGAGTTCAGGTTCACTTTAGGATACTATTTTAAGGCTGGTATACAAAGTGCTCTAACCTGGCCTATAATTCACCTGTGAACCAGAAAAAGTACATTACCGTGTATCTTTGATGTTGTCCTTTGATCTTACGTCTGCTTAATCAGTCTAATGTAATCCAGGACACTTAATTTACTTATTGAGAACGTTGTTTAAAACCATTCCTGTAGATCTATTTTAGTGGCTTACAGTGCTATTATGCGCAAACAAAATTTTTTGCTTGGGTCTGTTAAATACCAGAAAATTAAGCTGTATAAAGTCTTGGATTATCCTTCTCTAAATTTTGGATGATTATTATTAGTATTATTAATAAGGATTTTTATAGTACCATAAGGAAGCTATAGCTAAAATACTGTCAACATTCAAGCATACACTAGGAATGAGGACGTAGCCAAAAAGAGTTTACAATGTAAAAGGAAAATGTTTAAACACTTTCTCTGCCTTATACATTTTTCTACCTGATTTGACTCGTCCTGTTGACGAACCTGGATCTGACAACCCCAGTTGCATGGGTCAAGTTCAATATTACATATGTTTTTATGACATCCGGAATTAGATACGGAGTTCCACCTGCATCCCTGAATGCACTGTTTTGCTGTTTACTTCATCCCTGTGTCTGGTGGCTACTACCTCATGGCCTTTACATGTGTCCTTAAGGATTTCTAGTGCTGACAGAATACTTTCAGGGCGGCTGCCTGGGAACTCTGTTCTAACCAAGGTCCTGCTCCAATTCTTGACCTGTCTTGGCCCAGTGAACCTGGCTGGGCTCATATTAGTTTCTCCTTGCATATTTTTATATTGTTGATACATCCTGGCTGACATTCCCCTGGTGTCATGGAATATATGGGGTGTCTGCGACCCTCTGAAGAGGACCATGATCTTCTCCTGTATAAAGCGATTCCAGCCTGCAGTAGTGTGTTTCCAGGAAACCCACCTTACTTCTGACTCAGTGTCATGCCTTAATTACTCATGGTTACTGGGGAGCTATCACTCCACCTATACAAGCTATTCGCGTGGGGTCAGTGTCCTGATACACAGGGCCCTGGCCTTTCGGGAATTGAGTTCTATGGTGGACTCTGACGGTCATTTTATCTTTCTGTACTGTGAACTGTTTGCTGTTTGCTGTGCTAGCTTTTATATCCCTTTTCGGAGGCAGTGATAAGGGAGCTGCTGTCGTACCTGGCTGACAAACCAGATATCCCAGTATTTCTTCTTGGAGATTTGAATTGCTTTCTAGACCCATTTTTAGATAGACACCCGCCTGCTCTCCGGCCTAGTGGGGGCAGAATGACAGCCTTGGGCAAAATACTCTCCGCGGGGATGATCTGACCATTCCCCTCTTGTGGTTTGGCTTCAGGCCCGTCACTTCCCAGAGCCCCATGGAAATTGAATTCCTTTTGGCTACAATTATTTCCTTCTCATAAGCATATCGACGCCCAGATAAAGAAGGTGAAGGCTTTTTAAGGCATATTTAAGGGGAATCTTTAAAGCAGAAATTAACGCAATTAAAAAAGATCCTCCTCTGAGTTTGTCCTACAGGTTGAAAGCCAGGTGCAACAGTTGGAACTACAATATATCTCTACTTCACTCGACTCCGCAAGGGAGGCGTGGATGTCGGCCCAGGATTCTCTAGATCGGTTGAAAATCTCCACTGCAGAACGTAAGCATTTTTTTTCTAAAATGGCATTTTATGAAGGGAGAGAAGACAGGGCGTTTGCTTGCTAGAACAGCTCGATCCTACCAGTCCTCCTCCGCCATAGGGGCCATACGTGCCTCTGATGGTCATACAGTGAATTGCCTGAACTTATCACTAAGGAGCTGACTTCATTTTTTGCCACCCTAAACCAATCACGGAGTCAATACTCCATGGAGGAACTAGACGTGTATTTGTGTACTCTAGTGCTGCCCACATTGACAAACTGTCAGCGGTCTAAACTGGACTCCCCATTAACCTTAGATGAGGTGCAAAAGGTGGTTGCCTCGTTTCCTGTGTCCAGGGCTCCTGGGGATGATGGTATTCCAATACGTGGAGTGCCTGGAAACAGTTCACCCTGTCTGTGGAGGGGTTGGCCCTCCTTGGACAGTAGAGCCATACATGAACAATACCCCCTATATGCCTTGGCTATCCAGAACCAACGAAACCCAGTCCCCCTCTCTTCCCTTCTACACCCCCTCCCGCTGTTTACTCCCTCCGCTTTTCCCTATCCCTCCCCCTCTTTTCTTCCCTCTCTTCCTTCTCTGTTTCACACTCATTTTTAGTTCTATTTTTATCAACTGATTGGAAATAGGAAAAAAGGAACGAGTAATGTCAGGTCTGCTATTTGAATTCCTTTTATGTACCTCCTCTAGAAGACAACATGTGGCGGAGCCGGTCTGGGATTGGCTTCATAGGTGACTTTACTGATCGGTGCCGATATATACTAGATGAATGAGGTTATATTTCAGTTGTAATTTGTATATTATATTTTCTTTTTGCTGTATTGACCTGATTTCGCCCGTTGGGGGTGTTGATGAAAATTATATTTGAAAAAAAAAAGAAAATTTAACCTCCCCTCCCATATGCAATTTTATTATTTTCAAGTACAGCACACGGTTAGGGCTCAGGGTGATGAGACTACTTGGACCTTATTGCAAACTCCTATTTTCACACTGATCTCCTTAGTAGAGCATGTTAAAGGTCTTATTTCTCAGTGCTACCATATGTTATTGGGTGATTATCTTGATAGCTATCCCACCAAGGCTTGAGAGAGATGGGAGGGGGACGTTGGATCACTACCTGGTGATCAGTGGGGAGATGGGCTGCAGGGGGTGGTATCTAGCTCCCGAATCTCGTCATAAAAACTATCCCAGTTATACATAGTTTTGAGAGCCCATCTCACACCCCACAAATTGCATAACTTTGGCTTAATAGCTGACCCCCCCGTGTTATAGATGTAAACGAGAAAGGGGTGACCTCATCCACCCTCTCTGGAGATGCCCTAAATTACACAGTTATTGGACAGCTGTCTTGGGTACCCTTAATAGGGTATTCCAATCCTCTGTCCTGCTAGACCCCAAATACTGTTTGTTAGGTATGTTAAGCGATCTTATAACGGTGGAGCCCACGAGAGTGGCGATCAATCGCACCCTCTTTCAAGCTCATAAAGTACTGCTTTTGCTCTGGAAATACCAAGACCCCCCCTTCACATAAAATGTGGGTAACACACATGGGCCACACCCTTATTTTTAATAAAATATGTGTACCAACACAGGGGATGCTCACGAAACTTTGAAAGGCTATGGGCACCATGGCTGGATACCATGGACTTTGCCCGCGTGAACTCGTTCAGATGCGGCTTGTGCAATGTCCAAACAGAGCAGCCTAGTTTCGGTTAGGTATGCCGCATAACGCATTGGAGGATGTGTGTACTTAATATGTGGTACATTCTGTATGTCAACATTTAGGATGTATATATATGTGCTCTAATCATATGTGTCTACAAGTGAATCACCCTCCTGGTAACCTGAATGTAATCCATGGATGACAAACACTGGTATATGTCTATCTCTGTATCTGATATTGTTTGCCTTTAGTACAATAAAGAACCTGTTTGATAAAAAAAAAAAGGAAAGTAATTTGCTGATCTGAACTGAAAGGTTATTTGCACTTATACTGTACATCATATATATTATATATTATCTAAAAAATGGAAAGCACATTAAATGAAAATATGCTATATTCTATCAGGTCAATACAGTAATTGCTGCAAACTTGTACCTGTTACATAATTACCAAAATTGTTTAGAATCCAACCCAATGATACTGCTCAAAGGTTCCTCACTGCTGCTCTCACAATCAGTGGGTCTACACCAAGCAAAAGATCTTGCCTTGTATTTATTGAACTCATTAAATCCATGCTACGACATGATTATAAGGCATTCAGTAAACTTTATTCATTCCAATTTATGGATATGCAGCCAAACACCTCAAGATCTTTTACATTTCACACTGTACTAGGAGGACCTAATTATAGAGTCTCTACAATTAAGCCCTAGTACAGGATGACACTAAACAGCTCAAGATGTCTGATGATGTCCCCTACTGGGATAATGTTTACTGAACACCTGTGTCATAGATAAAAAGTGATGGATAAAAATGTGATGGATAAAAATGGATTAGAGACTGGCATGAAAATTGCCTGTATTCACCAAAGCTGAAGTGGCATCTTACCTGCGGTATCTGGCTTGGTGGCTTGGAGATGCATGTACCCGCTCTCCTTAAAGATGTGCCCAACCACCTTCTTCATAAAGGGGAACATTTTGCTCACTTCCAGGTCATTGAAGCCAAATAGCCCTGGGAAATACTGGCCGAGCAAAATGGAGAGGAACACCACTGGCTTAAAGTTGGACACAAATACCATGTTGAGGTGCAGACCCTTAACATTGCTGAAAGAGATTAAACAGATCTATAATATATACATATATACACACACAGCCATTAATGTCTAAACTGCTGGCAATAAAAGTGAGTACACCCCTAAGTGAAATTGGGCCCAATTAGCCATTTTCCCTCCTCGATGTTATGTGACTCGTTAGTGTTACAAGGTCTAAAGTGTGAATGGGGAGCAGGTGTCTTAAATTTGGTGTTATCGCTTTCACTCTCTTATACTGGTCACTAGGGATGAGCCCGACGTTCGAGTCGAACGTAAGTTCGACTCCAACATTGGGTGTTCGCCTGTTCCCCAAAAGCCCTGCCTCTACCAAGGTGGCCAACACCACAAAGAGACATTGCAGAACAAGGCAGTGCAGGGAGGCCACTGGCAAAACTGGTGACTAGTCTTTTGCCTCTGCTTGAATTTTTTTTTTTTTTTTAGGCACGGTTTTTCTAGTATAGGTCCCCTTTATAACTATACTAGTGATTAGGGCTGGGGAAAAAATTGATTTAAATCTTGAATCGAGTTGAGAGGTCAAATCGATTCAAAATTTAAGCAAATCGTTTTTTTTCAGATTTTTTTTTTCACCACGCCGGTCCTGATGCGCTGCAGGCATGAGTTTTTAGGCGAGGCCGCGGCTTGGGCCGGACGCCGCGGCCTCGCCTAAAAACTCATGCCCGCAGCGCCTCAGGACCGGCGCTGAGTAATAAGAAAGTCCCAATGTAGAGTAATGGTGATGATTAATAGGCTGCTCCTTGTCCTAAAGAACCGTGAAGATCGGACTTCATGTTTGTGAACGAGCAGAGCGCAAAGTGCCAAAAATTGGCAAAGAGACATGGACTTCAAACAACCTCCTTTATTGTATACATTAAAAACAAGCTGCAGTTTCACAGATCAAAAGTTGACCCCTTCATCAAGTTTTTCTCAAGCGAAAATATAGTGAGATCACCTAAAAAGGCTGCCAAAACAATGGTCTCTATACAGTACAATTGCTAAACACCATACATTTACTCTGTATTCTGTATTGTACAATTAAAAAAGGGTGTGCTTGGCCAATATAGTGAAAGACTGCAGCACTGAGCACATCTCTGGATTGGCGGGATGTGGTAAATGTGGTATTAAGTATAAAGTGCACTGTCAAAACTAAATGTATAAGTTCATAGACATATGCAAATACCAAATGTGTGTAAACAATTGATAAAAAAAGACAAAACAACTTGAAACAAACCAATGAAACAAAGTCTGAAAAACAAAAGTGCTGACATGCAATAAAATTATAAGTGCAAAACACCTCTAATAGGTAAGTTCAAAATGATGGTTATGTTAAGAACAACCATAATATCAAAAAATTGCGTGTGTAAAAATGGATCCATCTGTGAATCAACTGTTGGATCCAATGAAAATCTCCATCCAAAACAATACAGGAGTAAAGGTTCAGTGCAAACATATCTAAAAATACTTCATCACCAGTAAATAGATGGCAGCTTACCAGATCCAAAGATCCTAAAAAGGATCTACAGTATGTGCGCGTGTCTCTACAATGGGAAATCAGCTGTTAATGATCACTTGCTGGAACTCAGACTGAACACCGACCACCATTCCAACAGGATCCTTATGTGCGTGTGTCCCCACCAGGGTAATTCAGCTAGTTATGATCAGTCGCTGGTATTCGCATTAGACACCGGTGTGAAGTGCCCAAAAATAAGCTTGTTGGAGAGGTAGAAAAAAGCTCATAAAAAGTTGAATAAAAAGTTGCACTTACAAAAAATTTGGTAAAACAGCACAATAGTGTGAGCATGACGGCCTTCAGTTCGGTCTGTGCTCTAAAACGCCACACTGCTAGCTCCTTGGCTGACGCGTTTCTCCTGAATAGGCGTCAACTGAGCCTCTAATCCCAGTTGACCCCTATTCAGAGGAAACACGTCAGACAAGGAGCTAGCAGTGTGGCGTTTTAGAGCACAGACCGTACTGCAGGCGGTCATCCTCACACTATTGACCTATTTTATCTAATTTAGCAACTTTCATTAAACTTTTATCTCTTTAAAAAGTGAATGCACTATGAGCTTTTTTCTACCTCTCCAACGCGCTTATTTTTGAGCACTTCAAACCAGTGTCTAATGTGAATCCCAGCGACTGATCATAACTAGCTGAATTACCCTGGTGGGGACACACACACAAACTAGGATCCTGTTGGGATTTCTTCAGCAGCAGGGGGAGTCGGTGTTCAGCCTGAGTTCAAGCAAGTGATCATTAACAGCTGATTTCCCATTGTAGAGACATGCGCATATAGATCCTTTTAGGATCTTTGGATCTGGTAAGCTGCCATCTATTTACTGGTGATAAAGTATTTTTGGATATGTTTGCACTGATCCTTTACTCTTGTATTGTTTTGGATGGACAATTTCATTGGATCTAGCAGTTGATTCACAGATGGACTAATTTTTATACACACAATTTTTTTGTTATTAAGCTTGTTCTTAAAGCGGAGTTCCACACAAAAATGGAACTTCCGCTTTTCGGAACCCTCCCCCCCTCCGGTGTCACATTTGGCACCTTTCAGGGGGGAGGGGGGTGCAGATACCTGTCTAAGACAGGTATTTGCATCCACTTCCGGCATAGACTCCCACGGGAGTCTATGCCTCTTCCTGTCCCTCCGCGCTGTCTCCTGGGAAACACACAGGTCCCAGGAGATAGCGGGGACCAGTTACGATGCGCAGCGAGACTCGCGCATGCGCAGTAGGGAACCGCGAAGTGAAGCCGCAACGCTTCACTTCCTGATTCCCTCACCTAGGATGGCGGCGGCAGCTGCCGAGAATCGGGCGAGTTATCGGCGTCGGCTGCCGACATTGCTGGACCCTGGGACAGGTAAGTGGCCGTTTATTAAAAGTCAGCAGCTGCAGTATTTGTAGCTGCTGGCTTTTAATATTTTTTTTTTTAGGTGGATTTAGGTGTACTACCTCTTTAACATAACTATAATTTTGAACTTACCTATTATAGGGTGTACACACGGTCGGACTTTGTTCGGACATTCCGACAACAAAATTCTAGGATTTTTTCCGACGGATGTTGGCTCAAACTTGTCTTGCATACACACGGTCACACAAAGTTGTCGGAAAATCCGATCGTTCTGAACGCGGTGACATAAAACACGTACGTCGGGACTATAAACGGGGCAGTGGCCAATAGCTTTCATCTCTTTAATTATTCTGAGCATGTGTGGCACTTTGTCCGTCGGATTTGTGTACACACGATCGGAATTTCCGACAACGGATTTTGTTGTCGGAAAATTTTATCTCCTGCTCTCCAACTTTGTGTGTCGGAAAATCCGATGGAAAATGTCCGATGGAGCCCACACACGGTCGGAATTTCCGACAACACGCTCCGATCAGACATTTTCCATCGGAAAATCCGACCGAGTGTACGGGGCATTAGAGTTTTTTTTCACTCATAATTTTTTTTCATGTCAGCACTCTTGTTTTTCGGATTTTGTTTCATTGGTTTGTTTCAAGTTTTTTGTCATTTACTCTGCATTGATTGTAAAAACACAGAAGCCCTTGGAAGCTCCACTACGGTCATCCTTGCAGCCCTGATGAAGGGGCAATTTTTTTTTAAAGCCCAAAATGCATTGTCTCTTTGTAATGGGCTTGCAGTAAAGCAGATTATTTGCTGTTCACATCTCTTTGCAACTACTTCACAGTTCGTCCTTACTCTATTTGGTCACTAAGCAGTAAAGCAAGCAAAAGGCTAATGGCAGGCCTTATAATATGTGCCTTCAAAAACAAGCCATCAATGGTAGATCATATACTGTATGTCTCTACCAGAAAATGTCCTGAAAGGATGTCCATGTACACTACAGCCTCTAAAAAGCAAGTAACACAACTAATTCCCACATTGCACAATAGGATGTTATTTTCATTCCTGTGGGGAAAATAAAGCTTTCACTTTTCAAAATGGAAAGAATATTACAGGAATGTGTACAATTAGTTTGTAAGTGGGCAAAGGTCTGTCATTTTGTACCATCTGTCCATCCATAAAATGCAACTCAGTTCTTACCTGGGAGCGATCTGGGCAAGATTTGTACAGACCAAAGATCCCCAATCGCCACCCTGAGCATAGAACTCCCGGAATCCCAAACGCTGCATTAACTTATAGAAGATTCGAGCCACAGCCACTGAGTTACATCCTATCCAGAAATAGAAAACAACAAAATTTAAAGCACACACTTAAACATGCAAAAATATATATATTTATCCCCATGCTGTAAAAAAAAGAGTGCAAGGGAGGGCCGATAACACATTTTAGGAGTGGACACCGCAGCAGTCACTGGTTCCTCCCACTAACCTCCATGTCACTGCTGTATCAGCAAGGGGAACTTGTGAACGCTGCTGGGGACCAAAGAGAACTACTCCCACACTACTCATTAAGAAGTGGTAAGTGTATACCCTGCTTATTCATGGGAAAGCTTAGCATTGTAGGGGTTTCGTCAATAAAACTCAAATAAAAGACAAAATAGAAGGATTTTCTGACTTTAGTGCAGAGATTTCTGAAAATCTCTACTTAATTTCCTGGGTGCTGGTAGGCAGGTCAAATCTGCTGTCTCCACTGCAGGTGGCAGTGCAGAGGGAGAGGAGGTCATGAGGAACATGGTTCCTCTATGGTTTCCTGAAGCACTGGGGCAGGGAAACGATTTATGACTCTCACAGCCATCTTGGGTGTGGCAGAGTCTATTCAAGACCCTGGCCCCTGGGTTTGGCATGCATTTACGTGTGGGTAGTGAAGGGACAGGATACCCGTATGTTAGAGACAGTATTGGGTCAGTGAAAGGTTCCAGACGAGGAGGAAAAGCCTAGAGCTCGCAATCTTTTGGACACCTTACCATTTGGGTATGAGACAACCAGGGAGCATTCTACCCCTCAAGGCAGACGCTGTCAGTGAGTGCTCCCGGTTGGGTACTTTCCCACGAGGTTTGTTGTGAACTGCTTTTCCTTTACTACAATACAAATTCTAATCATTGCACCTGGACTGTGTGTGAGTTATTATCGCTGCAGAACGTTGTACTCACCCACATGCTGCTCTCTGAAAGTTGAAGAGAAACAATAGGGAAGTCGAACTGTACCTTGCTTATGCGATGCCTCAGAAAACCCATAGCCAGGGATGGATGGGCAGATGACTTCAAAAATATGCTCATCGCTGAGACCATGGCTGGCAGGATCAGTCAGAAGGGGGATTATCTTGTAGAATTCGTAGAAGGATCCAGGCCATCCATGGACCATAATAAGGGGCTTGGCTCTTCTACCAGCTGGGAGGTTTGTTGGCTTTGCGTGAAGAAAATGAATGTCCAGCCCTGGAGCAACAGAAAGCAATTTTACTGCTAAAGAAATACATCTAATTTGATTTTAAATTGGGCAGTTTTAAAAAATCATAGCGGTAGCCAAAATCAAAGAAGCCATTTTTAGTAATTGGCTTAAAATGTAAGCAGTTTTTTGTGTCGCTGTAAGTGCCAAGAGATGCTGCTCAAATGATCCACAACCGAAGGTGGTGCTGGCATCTAAAATACCCATCCCAGCAGCCTAACAAGGTATACTATATGGAGGCGCCGTACATCGTCAGCTCAATGTGTACCAAATAATGGAGATTGGCCTTAGCCTCAGCTCCTCCTGAGAGTACACCCCCTGATGCATTTCTTCCTGCCTCTGGGGCTTAGTCATATGATACACATTGAACTGACCAGGTGTGGTGCCTCCATATAATATACCTTGTTTGGCTTATAATGTAGTAATATATCTTTTTTTTTTTTAAAGCCCAACTCCAGCCAAAATTTTTGTTTTTGAGTTTTGGATAGAGTTAGGAAGAGTAATAAACTCTGTTTTATTATATAGATATTCCCCCATATCCTGTTCTATTGACACAACCAGAAGTGAGGGTAAACCTCCTAAACGGTGACACAGATGGAAATAAAAGAAGTATGGGAGCTGGAAAAAAAATAAACATTTATACTCACCTAGGTGGATGCAGCATTGGTCCGATCGTGCCTCTTTCCCCCCACTGACTCTAATGCCCCGTACACATGGTCAGATTTTCCGACGGAAAATGTTCGATGGGAGCTTGTTGTTGGAAATTCTGACCGTGTGTAGGCTCCATCGGACATTTTTCATCAGAATTTCCGTCACACAAAATTTGAGATCTGGATCTCAAATTTTCCGACAACAAAATCCGTTGTCGTAAATTCCGATCGTGTGTACACAATTCCGACGCACAAAGTTCCACGCATGCTCGGAATCAAGCAGAAGAGCCGCCATGGCTATTGAACTTCATTTTTCTCGGCTTGTCGTACGTGTTGTACGTCACTGCGTTCTTGACGTTCAGAATTTGGAAATTAAAAGTAAATAACAGGAGAGCCTGTAAAGCATGCAGGGAATCCAGGAAGTTGTGGAAAGAGGTGGCCAGCAGACAGGCAGCACTCACAACATGAAAAGTGTTTTTTCAAGTGAGAATATATAGCTTTGTCAATAATAACTATTGTTTGTAATGGTATTACAATACTGATGTTACAAAATGAAAGTGTTGTCATCATGAAAATGATGTCACTGCTACTTTTATGAATTTATTTCTGCATTAGTAAAGACATGTGGTGCACATAACGTGGATTTTTTCCTTTGTGGCTAATAAGGATTATATTTTCAGGAATATTTTTGGGCCCGGAGCTCACAGCTTGGAAAGTAGGTACTTTAACAGTTTCAAAACAGTCCTCACATTCCCTGCACTAGATCTCACAGCACTGATATCTCAGCACCAATCGCAAATGACTTGCTGTCATTGGCCCCTGATGCACCCTGGCACTTACAACTGGACAGCAATTAACCCCACGTCAGCTGGACTGTAAGGAATGTGCGTCTGGTCTATAACTGTTCACAAGGCGCCAGTATTTATCAGCTGCAATTCATAGAGCACACAAATACTGTTATACAAACATATGTGACATCCAAAACCAACAGTGAGTCTGAACTGTGAAATCACTCATATAAAATTTTTCAGCACCATAACATGACATTTCACCAAGGCGTCTGGGGGCCCCTGGAACACTGATGGGGGGAAAACAGCAAAGCAAGACTTTTCCAAGTATCGAAAGGCATACTTTATAATTAATTTAAAAGGTCAGTTCACCCAAAACAAGATGGACAGATATGGGTGGATGATAGTGTGTCAAGTTATTCTTTGGATTTTCATATCTGTGTGTTGTTAGGCTTCATGTACCCTAGCAGCTCCTAAACTTGAGTTTAGGAGCTTTTGGCGTTTTTTTGCCAAAACTCTTAAGCTCAGCTCCATAAATGCCTGTCAATGTACACATAGAGCTGCTGTGGTTAGGTGAGGTTCAACCTCCCTCTCCTGAACGCAGAAGAATTGCGTTCAGGATAGGAATGTTATGACCGCCGGCCAGGGGTAAACGCAAACCACAGCAAAACCGCAGCAAATGTAGGCAGGGTGTACATGAAGCCTTACGAAGTTAGGTCTCCACAACCGTGCTTCCTGGCTTGGTCTCCCATGTTGAAGACACCATCATATAAATAATTTGTCAAGCTTTGATAACTGTCTGTAGGGTGATTTCCCTTCACGTTATGTCTGAAACAAAACAGGAAGTGAGAGGAAATTTCTTCAAAGTGTGGAAAGTTTTAGAAGTTATCCTTGTAACAGATGTACAGTATATCTCAAAAGTGAATACACCCCTCACATTTTTGTAAATATTTTATTCTATCTTTTCATGTGACAACACTGAAGAAATGACACTTTTCTACAATGTAAAGTAGTGAGTGTACAGCTTGTATAACAGTGTAAATTTGCTGTCCCCTCAAAATAACTCAACACACAGCCATTAATGTCTAAACCACTGGCAGCAAAAGTGAGTACACCCCTATGTAAAAATGTCCAAATTGGGCCCAATTAGCCATTTTCCCTCCCTGGTGTCATGTGACTCGTTAGGCTCGATTCACACAGGGGCAACACGACTTCAACGCGACTTTGCAACGCGACTTCAACGCGACTTCAACGTGACTTCAACACGACTTGTGGATCCGACTTTGCCCTACGACATGTGTCCGACTTTCAATGAATGGGGATCCGACTTGGATCCCCGCCACTGTGTTTGGTATGAATCTTTAGGGGGAACTCTGCGCCAAATTTTAAATAAAAAACCGGCATGGGTTCCCCCTCCAGGAGCATACCAGGCCCTTGGGTCTGGTATGGACCTTGAGGGGAACCCCCTACGCCGAAAAAACGGCGTGGGGGGTCCCCCCCCAATCCATACCAGACCCTTATCCGAGCACGCAGCCCGGCCGGACAGGAATGGGAGTGGGGACGAGCGAGCGCCCCCCCCCCTCCTGAACCGTACCAGGCCGCATGCCCTCAACATGGGGGGTTGGTGCCTTGGGGGAGGGGGCGCGTTGCGGCCCCCCCCCCAAAGCACCTTGTCCCCATGTTGATGAGGACAAGGGCCTCTTCCCGACAACATTGGCCGTTGGTTGTCGGGGTCTGCGGGCGGAGGGCTTATCAGAATCCGGGAGCCCCCTTTAATAAGGGGGCCCCCAGATCCCGGCCCCCCACCCTATGTGAATGAGTATGGGGTACATCGTACCCCTACCCATTCACCTAGGGAAAAAGTGTCAATTTAAAAAAAAACACTACATAGATTTTTAAAGTATTTTATTAGACAGCTCTGGGGGTCTTCTTCCGACTTCGGGGGTCTCTCCGGTTCTTCTCCACGCTCTCCGGATCTTCCTCCGGGCTCCTCCGCTCTCTTCTGCCGCTCTTTTGCTAAAGCGGAGGAGCCCGGTCTTCCGTCTTCTGCCCTCTTCTCTTCTCCTGATGTTGACACGACGCTCTCTCCAGCTAGAATGCTCTCTGTGCGCTCTGCTCTGACTTATATAGGCGGTGACCCCGCCCCCTTATGCCGTCACAGTCCCTGGGCATGCTGGGACTATGACTGCATAAGGGGGCGTGGTCATTGGGTGATGACCACGCCCCCTAAAACGTCACAGTCCCAGCATGCCCAGGGACTGTGACGGCATAAGGGGGCGTGGTCACCGCCTATATAAGTCAGAGCGGAGTGCTCAGAGTGCATTCCAGCCCCAGAGAGCGTCGTGTCAACATCAGAAGAAGAGGGCAGAAGGCAGAAAATTGAAGACCGGGCTCCTTCGCTATAGCAAAAGAGCGGCAAAAGAGCAGAAAATAGCGGAGGAGCCCGGCAGAAGATCCAGAGAGCGCGGAGAAGAACCGGAGAGACCCCCGAAGAGAAGAAGGCAGCAGACCGGGCTCCTCCGCTATAGCAAAAGAGCAAAAAATAGCGGAGGAGCCCGGCAGAAGACCCGGAGAGCGCGGAGAAGAACCGGAGAGACCCCCGAAGTCGGAAGAAGACCCCCGGAGCTGTCTAATAAATTACTTTAAAAATCTGTGTAGTGTTTTTTTTTAAATTGACACTTTCCCTAGGTGAATGGGTAGGGGTTCGATGTACCCCATACTCATTCACATAGGGTGGGGGGCCGGGATCTGGGGGCCCTCTTATTAAAGGGGGCTCCCGGATTCCGATAAGCCCACAGACCCCGACAACCAACGGCCAGGGTTGTCGGGAAGAGGCCCTTGTCCTCATCAACATGGGGACAAGGTGCTTTGGAGTGGGGGGGCCGCAGCGCGCCCCCTCCCCCAAGGCACCAACCCCCCCATGTTGAGGGCATGCGGCCTGGTACGGTTCAGGATGGGGGGGCGCTCGCTCGTCCCCCACCCCCATTCCTGTCCGGCCGGGCTGCGCGCTCGGATAAGGGTCTGGTATGGATTGGGGGACCCCCCACGCCGTTTTTTCGGCGTAGGGGGTTCCCCTCAAGGTCCATACCAGACCCAAGGGCCTGGTATGCTCTTGGAGGGGGAACCCATGCAGTTCCCCTTCAAGATCATCTGAGCACAAGTCGCATGCCGAAGTCGGATCATGCGAGACGGCGATCCGACTTTGATCCGATTTCAATGATAGTCAATAGGCTGAAGTCGGATCAAAGTCGGATCAAAGTAGTACAGGGAGTACGCTCTGAAGTCGGAGCGACTTCAGTAGTGTATATTAAGACGCTCCCATTCACTTAAATGTGAATGTCTTTCTGGGGCGACTTCGGGCAACTTGAGGGCGTACAAGTCGGATCCCAAGTCGTCCCAGTGTGAACCGACCCTTAGTGTTACAAGGTCTCAGGTGTGAATGGGGAGCAGGTGTGTTAAATGTGGTGTTATCACTCTCACTCTCTCATACTGGTCACTGGAAGTTCAACATGGCCCCTCATGGCAAAGAACTCTCTATGGATCTGAAAAAAAGAATTGTTGCTCTACATAAAGATGGCCTAGGCTATAAGAAGATTGCCAAGACCCTGAAACTGAGCTGCAGCACGGTGGCCAAGACCATGCAGCGGTTTAACAGGACAGGTTCCACTCAGAACAGGCCTCGCCATGGTCGACCAAAGAAGTTGAGTGCACGTGCTCGACGTCATATCCAGAGGTTGTCCTTGGGAAATAGATGTATGAGTGCTGCCAGCATTGCTGCAGAGGTTAACTGGGTGGGTGTGTGTGTGTGTGTGTGTGTGGGGGGGGGGGGGTGTGTCAGCCTGTCAGTGCTCAGACCATATGCTGCACACTGCATCAAAATGTGTCTTCATGGCTGTCGTCCCAGAAGGAAGCCTCTTTAAAGATGATGCACAGGAAAGCCCGGAAACAGTTTGCTGAAAACAAGCAGACTAAGGACATGGTTTACTGGAACCATGTCCTGTGGTCTGATGAGACCAAGATAAACTTATTTAATTCAGATGGTGTCAAGCGTGTGTGGCGGCCAGGTGAGGAGTACAAAGACAAGTGTGTCTTGCCTACAGTCAAGCATGGTGGTGGGATTGTCATGGTCTGGTGCTGCAAGAGTGCTGCCGGCACTGGGGAGCAGTTCATTGAGGGAATCATGAATGCCAACATGTACTGTGACATACTGAAGCAAAGCATGGTCCCCTCCCTTCGAGGACTGGGCGGCAGGGCAGTATTCCAACATAACGACCCCAAACACACCTCCAAGATGACCACTGTCTTGCTAAAGAAGCTGAGGGTAAAGGTGATGGACTGGCCAAGCATGTCTCCAGACCTAAACCCTATTGAACATCTGTGGGGCATCCTCAAAACAGAAGGTGGAGGAGCGTAAGGTCTCTAACATCCACTAGCTCCGTGATGTCGCCATGGAGAAGTGGAAGAGGTTCCAGAGTGGTTCCAGAAGAGCTCTGACAGGGTCTTATGTGGCTTTAAAACTCCATTCACACCTGAGCATAGTGATTTACTGTTGTTTTTTGGGCATTTCTTTAAAGAATTATTGCATCTTTTTACAAGCATTTTTAAAGTATTTTAGAAGTGTATTACAAGCATTTTACAGCTTCAGGCATTTTTGTTTAGCCAATAGAAAGCACTAGGGGGAGGAGAGGGAGAGGAAACTAGGGGTGAAGAACTGCTGTTTGAAAATGGGGCCAAAAACGCTTGTAATCTGCCAAAAAGAAGCCTATGTACTTTTTTGAGCGACGGCGAGCCTTCCCAGCCAGAAGAATACAATGATTATGGCTAGTGGCTATAGCAGCCAGCAGTAATCACATGTAAAAAATCGGACAGGCTGGTTGTACCCAAGTCAATTGATGGATCGACTTGGGTACAATCAAGGATTGTATCTCAATCTATCCCATACATAGATAGAAATTTGCACGGTCCCTGCCAAACCAGCCAAATTTCGAACCATGAATGGCTGGCTTAAGTCATTGTAGGCTTTTGACCCTTTGGATGAAGTTACAGGTACCTTAAATTCTGAGCAGCCCACTGGCTGAAAGAAATAAATCTAACCATGTATACCCGGCTTTAGACTACAGTTATTTTCAAACACCCTGCACAACTGTAACAGGTACTGTACGTGGAGGTGATACAAGGAAAATGAAGACCCAAATCTGGCCATGGGGAAAACACAGGGCTCACCAAAATGGTGTCATCTGAAGTGGAGCTGAGAACTTGGAGGAGGGTAAGGGGGGGCTGTGGAGAGGAAACCTGTAAAGGGGGAATCAACAGTTAAAGGAGATATAAAGGCAGAAAGTTTTTTTTTATCTTAATACGTTCAATGCATTAGGATAAAAAGCCTTCTGTGTGCAGCAGCCCCCCTAATACTTACCAGAGGTCCCTCTCTGTCCAGCGATGTCGATGATCCGAGATTCTCCTTCCTGATTGTCTGAGACATAGCAGCGGCGCCATTGGCTCCCGCTGCTGTCAAAGTCAGCTAGCCAATCAGGGGAGAGGGGGCTCCGTGTCTGAATGGACACAGGGAGCTGTGACTCAGTTTGGGTACCCCCTGATTAGGAGGGAGGGGCCAGGATCACAGAAGAGGGACCCGAGAAGAGGAGGATCCGGGCTGTTCTGTGCAAATCCACTGCAACAAAGCAGGTAAGTATAACATGTTTATTATTTTTAGAGGAAAAAAAAACAAGAGTTTACAATCACATTGCTATTTATATGGCAGCCATGCTGGAACTTTTGATTTCACTGTTGGAGGAGGCCCTCTTTAACGTGAATCTCTCAGTGACCTACAAGTCAAAAGAATAAATCTATGAGCCCCAGGTGAGTGAATTTGCCTAGGCTGAGATGATATAACTCTGCTGCAGGCAGGAGGAAGCATTTCCTCAGTCTCCTCTCATCAGTAATAAGATTGCAACTTTGTAGCAAGTCAGGTGAGAGGCTGCAGCAGGGGACTGATCTGTGTCAGACATTTGTGAACTAAAGAACTGCAGGGGCACCAGTATTTACATGAGTGTGTCATCTCTGCACCAGCATCTCAGTCCAGGAAGTGGATGCTTACTCTGGTTATTGCCTGAACAAAGATGGCACCTTCCTTCTGGACAGAAAAGCAGATGAAGGCATTGTCTGGGAGAAGTACTGTGAGAAGTAATAAATACCCAGAAGTGTTACACTTAGATAATAATTAGAATGCTGCACCTAACATATAAATATAAAATATATCTGATAGGTCCACTTTAAGTGTGCAGGCAGCTGCCGTGTGACAAATATACACATCAAACAGAGATGACAGGAGAAGCGGCACATATTAAATGTAATTAAGTGTGATCTATTTTTATAAGTCCAGGCCATCTCTAATTCTGGCTGAATCATGTTTAATTAAATTCCTGCATATATCCCACATGTATTATCCCCCCTGGATGTACAACGAAAATCTAGAGCAAAAGTAACAAATGATAACGGCGAGACAAGAAAGATGATCCGATTACACTCATTAAATGTCCCGTGTCGCAGCCTATGGATAGCTTAAAGCATCATTTTGGACAAAAAATTATATTTAATATTTTGTTAGATATTATTAGGTTAAAGTAAAAATTATCAGTACAGAAATCTAAATTCTACACAAGTCATTGTGCAATTTAATTACCATATTTATCGGCGTATAACACGCACATTCATTTTACGAGGGAAGTTTCAGGAAAAAAAATTAAATTAAACTTAAATTTTAAACTTACATTTTAAATAAGGAACTGTGAAGCAAAATAATCAATCAATGCAGCCTGATCAATGCCCATCTGCAGCCTCACAAGTGCCATCAATGCGGCCTCATCAGTCCACATAAACGCAGCCTCACCATTGCCATCAATGCAGCAATACACCAGGATCTCCAGAACAAAAGAAAATAAATAATAATAATAATGCTATAGATAAAAATTCTATAAGCGTGTTTAAAACCTTGCATTTTTTAACAGTCTTACTACTGCACTATTGTAAAAAAAAAAAATAGTAGGCTTGTAAACAATGCTGCAGAAAACATGACAGCTTGATCACAAACATAATGCAGAGAGCCAATCAGTGTGGCTTTTGCCTTGTAATAGCTATGAACTAATCATAGCCGCAGATTGCATCTCTTCAGTAACTAACAACGCTGCTCTCACTGAAAAGCCAATGAAAGGGGGCACAGTGAGCATTGGGTTCACTGGCCAAGGCAGCATATTGAGGGGGCATACTTATCAATGTTATGGGCAAAATAACACCACTGACTACCAACAGTTATGGGGCACTCACCGCCGATTACCAACACTAAGACCCCTTTCACATTGGGGAACATTTTCAGCGTTAAAAATAGCACCTGTAAAGCGCCTCTGAAGCCACCCCAGTGTGAAAGCCCGAGTGCTTTCACAATGGGGCGGTGCACTTACAGGACCGGAAAAAAGCCCTGCAAGCAGCATATTTGGGGCAGTGCGGGAGCGCTATATACAGCGCTCCTACACAGCCCCTGCCCATTGAAATTAATGAGCAGCGCTGCCGAAGCACCTGCAAAGTGCTTCGGCAGCATCACAACACAGGCACTATTAACCCTATCTTCTGCCGCTAGCGAGGGTTAAAAGCGCCCCGCTATCAGCCGAAAAGTGCCGCCATAACAGCGGTAAAGCGCCCAGTGTGAAAGGGGTCTTAAGCGCACATACACCAATGACCACCAACATTTAAAGGGGCACTCACACTATGTCCAAGGGTATCTACATATTGGACTTATATATTAATGAACCTTTAGCTCTTAAAAGAGACGTATGACCAAAGCTTTTTTGGCCATTCTTCCCTTGTGGGTCATAGGAGTGCACTTACTTGTCCTCTCCTATGAACCAAATGTCACAAAGCTACTTCAAAATTATCTCCCACTCTCCCTGTTGAGTCTCATTTTATATAATTAAAAAGACAATAACAAGAGAAAGAACACAGGAAAACCTAAATCTGCAAAGTAGGCCAGGATACCCAAAACCTTACAAAAAATTGCCTTGCCAAAAAAATGTTACTGAAGCAAACCTCTAGGGTGATAAGATTACACCTTACAGATCGCTATTGTTGTTATCTGCAGCTTTGGTCTCAGACCTAATCACCATGTCTTACTTGGCTGCCTCTATCCCAGCAACATATGATGCTCTAAAAGTCAGGTCAATAATTAAATGGCACTTGTACATTTAGTGAGAAGTGCAGCTGCACACCTTCCCTAACTCCCAAACTTAAACTAACCTTGAATCCCCCACCCAGTTGCCCACTTACTTCAGACAGCCGTGACCTCCTCTGCTGATGTTAACCTACTTGGGGACAGGTGGGCATCTTCTTTAATATTGAACACACTCCTTTTATTCTCTTGGCAAGGTAAGGTTGAACGGACCTTTCAGATACATACACAGTGTTCTCAAGAATACTGGCAGTATCTGATTCCTTATTAAAAGGTATTTTAAAAGCAAATATTTTAAAATACAATTTAAAGTTCCTCTATGACAGTCTACACAGGTCTCCGATTCATTTACTATGTGGTGCACGAGCCTCATAAATAAAAAAAGATTTCCTTCACCTTCCCAGATTGACCCAAATCATCCTTCATTAGTGTCTCATGCGCTCCCCCTCGCAGACACTGCAGCCCACAGTGGGAGGGTTTCAGCAGCAAAGGCAGTCAAAGCTGTCATTCCAGAAAGTAGTGGGAAGGACTAGGTTGACCAGTTGTTGATTGACAAGCTACAGGCCTTTAATTCAACAACAACAATGCTAATCTTGCCAGTCCACTATGGTGCAAGCAGACACCGTCTACATGAGGGACAACGCTGCTTTAAATTGAGGAGCACTGAAGCATCATTGTTCCCCCATCACATGAAACTACATGACGTAGATGGGATGATCTATGAAGTTATTGTGGAACTTTGCAGAGGTACAACATATGTTGTTTTTTAAAGCGAGGCCACTTTACTATTATAAACTTTGAAGAATGATAAAGAAATTTGACCGAAAACGAATAGTCCTTTTCGATTCTCGGGCTAACCTTAGCAGTCTTCTGATATTTTCATGTATCTGCTCTTTACCAGACTTGGCATACCTTCAATTTTGGTCTTAAATTGTGGGTATTGGTTGAGAACTTCCAGTTGTTTCCTCCAGTCAAATTTATTTCTCCAGTAAGACACCACTTTCCGCAGGTGGATGGAGTTGAAGCCATAGTTGAAGCGGCTGCCCTCCAGTGGCTCCGTGTAACGGGTCTGATCTATCCGGTGGAACAAATCCTGCAAAAGACACATAGAAGCTATAAGAAGTGAAAAGTAATCAATTAAAAGGGGTCCTATTGTCATCATATTTATTCATCTTGTTTACTGAACCAATAATGTTAAAAGAGGTTTCAAGGCTGCTGGAAGAAACATCAACAATATTCAATATGATGATGACACTACACTCATAGCTGAAAACTGAGAAGATTTGAGTTAAAGAACATAATGAAAATATGGAGAAACAGAGCATTCTGGAGAACAACTTCCACTGTGGTCACCAGGAGTCAATGTCAACTTGATGGCATTTAAAGGATAAGGAACCCCCCCCCCCCCAATAAATCATTATACCTACCTAGATCTTACTCCAAGAGAGCCAAAAGCATTGTTCACACCTCTAGGGGGCCAGGGTAAGGGGTCGGCAAAATCCAGATCCCCAGTCACTCGCTGGGGATTTGGATTTTTAAAATACCTGTCCCTCCAGCAGGCAAACTAAAACTTCCACCCTACGCCCCATAGAAGAGAGGGTGCAGCATGGAAGCTTTAATTTGCCTTGCCTGCGAGGATTGGAGTGCAATGCCGAGGAAGGGATCCTGGTGGCCGGTGAGCAGAGAGAAGGGGGCCGGGCTGCACAGGAGGGGCGGGGCTTGCCATGCCATGCACAGCTCTCTTGGAGGGGGTGTTCCCTGTACTGTGGCGGGACACGGGGCTCTCTGCTCTGTCTGCTCTCCGATGTCTCCGTCCTGTCCCGGGCCGCGTGTGTGTGTGTGTGCGGGGATCGATCAGATGTCACTGATCTACTGAGAGGCTACTGAACTGCTCAGGAGAGCACCTGTCTATTTACTACCCTAGCCTGTCCATATACTACCCTAGCCTGTCCATATACTACCCTAGCCTGTCCATATACTACCCTAGTCTGTCCATATACTGATATAGCACCCTGGAGTTTAGGCAGGGTTGCTCCTAAATTTACCTGCCAGGAGTAGCTACCTTGGCTAATTGTTAGGGATCATCTGATTTCTGCCTAAGTCTGGCACTGCTGCACGTTTCTCTTCTGCCACTAGGTGGCCAGGTACCTGGTGGCATAAGATAAGAGAAGGTCGATGCAAGGTCAGATTATGGATATATGGGATATCTCAGCCAATGGGCAAGGGCTTTCTTGGATCCCTTGGCCTGCTGGGAGAGCCTATATATTTGGGTGGAGTCAGGTGATCGGGGTTCTGTGCTACCTGGATGGCTGTCTGGGTGGACGTGTGTTGTACTGCCCAGGTTGCTAGGCTAGAGATTGGGCCTATCCTGGGCCCTAAGCCCTTAGTCTTAGTCCTAAGAATAAGACTAAAACTAAAACGAAATTTGCTGCCAAAATTAACACTGGTTCGAGGTAGAGGGGAAGCTGTCGCCACTAAGGGACCAACCACCCTATTACCAGGGACCACAGTGAGTAACTGAAGCAAGTACCGGAGCAGTATTCTCACCAACCGGTGACGGTGCAGAATCTGGAAACTTCGGTGGGTATCAAGCCAAGGATTCAGCCAGCGGAGGTGATACTTGCAGAGCACCCTTGTGTGTCAAGCCAGGGACCGAGCAGGCCAGTGGGGTGAAGCTTGAGAAGTATCTTGAGTGCCAAGCTAGGGACCCAGCAGAGAAGCGGGGGTGATGCTTGAGGAAGATACTACAGTGAAGATTGGAGGAGCTCATAGGATTCTGTGGCAGAGGATCGTCTAGTCTAGTGAGAGATTCGGAGCTCAGTGGGCTGAAGAACTACAAGAAGTGATTGTAGTGGAAGTGAAGGAACTGTTACACTTTGTGTTAAGAATTGTTAAAGACTGTTGCCATAGGAGACAGCATTCCTACACATGCAGATGTGGTGTCTCGCTGGATGGCTTTCCCTGCATGGATGTCCTCCTGTTGAAGCCTCAGAGTCTGCCAATTAACCTTGCAACTACATAAGGGTGTCCTGGCCCTAACCCTCTCTCCCAAAGTTCTGTTAAGAGAAATAAAACCTCTTTTTTATTCAAGAAGTGTCTGGCGCCTAATTACTCTGGCTACTTTGCACCCACTATGCCTCACAACCCACCATATACAGAAGGGTGTCAGCTATCTCTGGCCCTGGAGGTTCTCATTAGATCGAAGGAGGCCTGGGACCTTGCTACACTAACCTAGCCTGTCTATATACTACCCTAGCCTTTCCATATACTACCCTAGCCTGTCCATATACTATCCTAGCCTGTCCATATACTACCCTAGCCTGTCCATTTACTTCTCTAACCTGTCCATTTACAACCCTGGCCTGTCCATATACCTGCGGACCTCGGCTGGCATGAGGAAGTGAGGCGGTTGTCGCCCCTATTTGTCTTCAGGCCGGGTCCAGAGGCGCAGGTGCGGGCCTGCGGACCACAGCTGTAGAAATAGGTAGAGAGGCACCGCATAAATCTCCACCCTGCCACCTCCACCATGTACATGGCTAGGGCAAAGGGGGTGGAGTCAGGGGCGGCAAAATGAGGTTTCACCTAGTATGTCAAAAATCCATGCACCAGCCCTGCATCCATGCCTGCACAGTTCAGCCCCATAGGCTTCTATGGGACTAGTGGATGAATAGGAGCCAATCTGTCTACCAGCCCAAAAAACATGCAGGTGAGGATGTCAAATCAGCTATCCGACAGAGGGATGTAAAAAATGCCATAGGAGCAGGAGCAGGATCTAGGTAAGTATAGCAATTTACCAATTCTTAGATGTGGTGGTTGCTTTAGCCCGGGTTCACACCTATGCGAATTAGATGTGCGTTTCCCCACATCTAATTCGCATAGTAGGAGAATGTGACTGGCTCCCTATGGAGCCGGTTCACATATCTCCGGGGCGGCTGCGGAGTGCACTGCACAAAAATGCTGTGCGTCTTTGGCTCCGTTTCCAAATTCAGGCATAGAATCGGCCCTGATTCGTCCCTGAAACGAGGAACAGGGACGCACAGCGCTTCTGTGCGATCCGCAGCCCGGTATAGTATGAACCCGGGCTTAGCTTTATTTTTTAGTCGTTCTTTATTCTATTTTCACCTGGTGATCTCGCCAGTTAGTCTGTTGTTTTTCAAAAGAACAAGCTCTCTTCCAGATGTATCAGTTTACAGGAATGAGATGAACTATTTAACACTGACACGGGTGATCATATTTATTTTATTCATGTAAAACCTTTACCCAAAAATAGATGAAAGAAAACAGTTTGCTGTAACTGATTATAAAGTATGAGCTGGAGTTTGGCATCAATTCATTGGTGTATTTAAATCTGACAATGCTGATGTCTGTTGTGCCTCCGGTGCTTATTCATCCAGAGTGGGGGCAACGTATGACAGGAGGTGTGTTACTGGCCAGATCACCAGGTGAAAACATGGGGGAAAAAACCCTAAAAAAGGGAAAAATGAATGCAGCCACCACATCTAATGTTTGGTAAGCTGCAATATATTACATTTTAAGTCTTGAGCCTAATACCGCTTTATGGTAGTGGTGGGGCGAGGGGAGTAGGATGGGCTAGGCCAAGGGGTAGGGAAAAATTAACCTTCAAAGGGGTTGTAAACCCTCGTGTTTTTTCACACTAATGCATCCTATGCATTAAAGCGGGGGTCCACCTATCTATCGTTTTTTTTTTTTTTTTGAGTTCATTCACAAATTTTTCTTCTCAGCATTACATACTCACATATTGTGTGTAATATGTCTGCATGTGTCAGATTTCGTCGGAAAGAATAACTTGTATTATTCACTGCAGGCGGTTTCCATCTTCATTGTGGGCATTTGAAGCCCACAAGCATTTATTTCCTGGATGTGGTGAATGCTGTGCTCCCAGCATTCACTGCTCGTTCCCGCACATGCTCAGTGGCATCCTGGGAAGCCTGAGACTAGCTCCCAGGAGTCTGGGAGAGGCTAGAAACACGCCTACTCCCACGGGAGGAGAACCAGGAAGTGCAAAAAAGAATAAAAGGTACCGTATTTATCGGCGTATAACACGCACAGGCGTATAACACGCACATTCATTTTAAGAGGGAAGTTTCAGGAAAAAATACCTACATTTTAAATAAGAAACTTTGAAGCAAAATAAGAGTCAGTGCTCATCTGCAGCTTGACCATTGTCATCAATGCAGCAGCCTCACCATTGTCATCAATGCAGCAGCCTCACCATTGTCATCAATGCAGCAGCCTCACCATTGTCATCAATGCAGCAGCCTCACCATTGTCATCAATGCAGCAGCCTCACCATTGCCTTCAATGCAGCAGCCTCACCATTGCCATCAGTGCAGCCTGATCGAACAGAACAGTGGTCCAATGGCGGCCCAGGAAACGGGGCTTCCTATTACAGAGGCCGCCAAGTAAACAGGAGATTCTCACTGAATGTAATCTGACGGCGCTCATCCCACCCGCTCCCTGTCCCCTCTGAGGCAGCTAAAATTGAAGTATTGGCATATAACACGCACACGCTATTTGCACCCGATTTTTATGGTAAAAAAGTGAGTGTTATACGCCAATAAATACAGTAATTACAGCGATTTAAATTTTTTTAAACGGCATGTCAGCATCTAGGCAAGGAAGAGAATACATACAGATATTGTTCAAAATTTGGGTGGAACTCCGCTTTAAGTTAAAAAAACTTTTGACACTGACCGGCCCCCCCACGTTTTACTCACCTGAGCCCGTTCGCTCCTTCAGTGGAGATGCGCTGTACCTCTCTGCCCGGGGTTCTCGGCTCTTGATTGGATAGATTGATAGCAGCGCAGCCATTGGCTCCCGCTGCTGTCAATCAAATCCAATGACGTGGGCGCCGCGGGGAGCACGGCTGAGTCCGGCATTCTGTGTCTATGGAAGCAAATGCTGGACTCGGTAGCGCGCCTGCAAGGTAACACCCTGGGAGAGCGCTTCTCATAGGGGGTTTGCCGATGTGAGAAGGAGCCGCGAGCGCCGTTGGGGGACCCCAGAAGAGGAGGATCGGGGCCACACTGTGCAAAACGAACTGCACAGTGGAGGTAAGTAGGATGTTTGTTACTTAAGAAAAAAAATAGGATTTACAACCCCTTTACGTGTTGTTAAGTTGACAATGACTCCTGGCGACCACATTGAACGTTTGTGGGCAAGTTTCCCTATCCTTTAATAATAGTAGTTGTCTTTTTACAGCTTATGTTTGGGGTTGCGCTAGCCAGTGCAGAAACCAGAAGATATTTTGATCATACCTGCAGATCTAATCACCTTCTTAGTGCCTATGGCCTCACTTCAGTTTTACAAAATCTTTCTTTGTACACACACAGAATCCCTCAACAAATATGCTATAGATCTATACAGAACAGTTCAAGTTTATCTTACGCCAAAGGAATTGAGTAAAAATCTAAGAAGGACACCACTGCAATGAAAACGATTTTTTTTTAGATTAGAAAGGAAAGGCTTGAACCTCCTCCTGTGCTCCGCCTGAAGATTTCACACCACTTCCTGTCATAGTGATAACATGGTCTCCAATGATGGAAGTGAAAGAAAAATCCTGCAACTGGAACCAAGGAGCAATACAAATCTTTCCCCCACTCTATAAAACACAAAAATAAAGTTTTAGTGAAAGTTACACTTTGACATACACATACCACCATGTTATCATGCCTATCCCATTATCTCCTGCACCTAAAACACCCAACCAGCATAACTCAACCTATGGTGACAGGCAGTAATGGAGAGAGCTTTTGGAAATGGCTAAGTAAGCCCTTTGGGCCTTCCAGAGTCAGCAATAACCTCTCCTATGTTCTCCCTTTTCCAGACCAACATATATAGACAGATGGAAAGTCAAGATTGGTGTAGACAGGGGACCAAACCATTTCTCATAAAGGAACTTTCTGCATTAATTGTCTATGACTCTTTGCAAAAGCATCCCTCTAACTCAGGGGTAGGCAACCTCTGCCCTCCAGCTGTGGTGAAACTACAATCCCGTCATGCCTTTTGCATCTAGGAGTCATGCCTATGATTGTCAGGGTCTTGCAAAGTATCATGGGATTTGTAGTTTCACCGCAGCTGGAGGGCCAAGGTTGCCTACCCCTGCTCTAACTGGTACAGTAGCAGATTAAATGCAGAGACATCCACAGTACACTATATTACCAAAAGTATTGGGACGCCTGCCTTTACACACAAAGGCAGGAAGGGAAGGAAGAGGCCACCCCCCAAACTGTTCCCACAAAGTTGGGAGCATGAAAATGTCCAAAATGTCTTGGTATGCTGACGCTTTAAGAGTTCCCTTCACTGGAACTAAGGGGCCAAGCCCAAACCCTGAAAAACAACCCCACACCATAATCCCCCCTCCACCAAATGATTTGGACCAGTGCACAAAGCAAGGTCCACAAAGACATGGATGAGCGAGTTTGGGGCAGAGGAACTTGTTTGGCCTCCACAGAGTCCTGACCTCAACTCAATAGAATACCTTTGGGATGAAAGAGTGGACACTGCGAGCCAGGCCTTCTCGTCCAACATCAGTGCCTGACCTCACAAATGCACTTCTGGAAGAATGGTCAAACATTCCCATAGACACACTCCTAAACCTTGTGGACAGCCTTCCCAGAAGAGTTGAAGCTGTTATAGCTGCAAAAGGTGGGCCAACTCAATATTGAACCCTACAGACTAAGACTGGGATGCCATTAAAGTTCATGTGCGTGAAAAGGCAGGCGTCCCAATACTTCTGGTAATATAGTGTATATGCTCTACTATGTACTTGTTATTAGATACAGCACATGAAATCAGCTTACATTTAGCTCCTCTTCTGAAGTCTCAATTTTGAAAGGACGGATATCTTCGTTATCATCATCTTGTCTCTGCCCAGGACCCCACCATCCATCTCCCATTGGCAAAGTGTCATCTGTTTTCCTGAAGACAAAGTGGTAGAGGAGAGCCCCGACCACCAGCGCTCCAACAATTTCTAGGAGCATTTTACCTACAAGAAATAATCGCACAGTCAGTGGACCTCAGGCCAACTGGTCAAATTGTTTCCAGGGACTATGCGTCTTAGCTAGTGCCCCATATACACTTCCAACCAAACGTGACATTTTTACTACATACAGGATTTATTTAGAGTTTTAAAAAGATGGGGATGTTTCAAAATACGCTAAAAAGGGCTGATGTACACTGGGCGTTTGACGCTACTGTTAGGGACAGCAGGTGTTTTTTTTACTGCCTCTAAACTCTCCTGCATGTTATTCTATGTGTTCATACACGCATAGGCTTTTAGCAGCGTTTTGTGGCAGGAGAGTTTAGTGGCAGAAAAAAAAACCTACCGGTACTTCCAGGGCGTTCTGGAGCACCAGCATTTTGGCAGAAAAAAAACTCTGACAGCTCCTAAACTCTGCTAGTGACAACCAGTGAATAGCTGGCTGTTAAGAAGCGGGCCGGTGTCCTATCGAAAATAGTCCCCCATCGGATAGTGTCTGCCTTCTACTGTGCAAGTGCAGAGCCTGGCATTGGACAGTGTCCGCCCTCTACCGCGCAAGCGCCAACGGAGTACATAGGACACTCCGAAAATTGCCGAAAATCAATAGCTGAGCATTATCTCTACAGGGTGCATGCGCACTTTGCACAGTTAATACCTAAGGGTCCTTTCACACTGGGGCGGTTTGCAGGCGCTATTGCGCTAATAATAGCACCTGCAAACCAACTCGAAACAGCCGCTGCTTTAATTCCAGTGTGAAAGCCCCGAGGGCTTTTACACTGGAGCCTCTGCATGTGTTATGGATACGGGATAATTACTTCAGTGATTCCTTGTTCAGCTAATTGTTTTGTTAATTGCGGCAGAGGGCACCGGAGCGTGGCGGGAGGGGGGCCCTCTCCTGCCACCAATAAAAGTGATCTTGCGGCGAATCCACTGCTGAGACCACTTTTATCTGAAAGCGGACCGCCCGCTAAAGAAGTGGATACCGGGGTTATGGCAGCTAGCTGCTGCCATAACAAAAATATTCCACTTGAAAGAGCCACCGTATAAAGAACGGTGGGCGGTCCGTAAGTGGTTAAATTGTGACATGTTAGGTATTCTATTTACTCGGCGTAACATCATCTTGCACATTATACAAAAAAAATCGGGCTAACGTTAGTGTTGTTTTTTTTTTTTTATTCATGAAACAGTTTTTTCCCCCAAAAAAAACGAGTTTAAAAAAATAGCTGCGCAAATAACTGTGGGACATAAAAAGTTGCAACGACCACCATTTTATTCCGTAGGGTGTCTGCTAAAACAATATATATAATGTTTGGGGGTTCTGAGTAATTTTATAGCCAAAAAAAAGGGGTTACTTACCATAAGTAATATACAAATAATTATTATATAATTGTTTTTAAGGTAATTTATTTTCAAAATCTGTACTCAAGCAGGTGGCTTTAACGGACAAATTACTGAAGTTTGAAGTTATAACTTGCAACCAGTAATTTCACAGTAAACAGATAAATAATAAATGATTATGTTATAACATATAGCATAATAATATATGATTTAGCTTGAATATAACAGTACCTTTTCAGCAACAGAAGATTCTCATTCTCCCTCTTAATTGTGAGAAAAACATGGGATTGTGGTACACATAGGTGTCCTTTTATGAAACTGCGATAAAATACCGCTATTCAGTTCTCAGGCATTCTCAGAGGAGATCGGTCTCCTCTGAGTGCCTGTTTATGATGGTCTGTAGATCGCTTCTCATGTTGAGTTGAGAAGTGATCTACAAACTCTGGGAACTCCTGAGAACGGCTCCTCTCACTGTAATCTCGTGTGATGTAGCGGGATTACAGTATGAGGAAGTGTAAAATACAAAAAGTTGAACACGAATCAGCACACATTATTCCCCAATATTAATAAAATAATAAAGTTAAATTCCCCCTACACAATATACATTAACCTAATTATAAAAAAACATTATTTTTATCAATATTTAAAGATCATACATGTGCCTATTTAAATGTGAATGGTGTATAGTAAATGAATGTAATCCACATATGTAATGCAGCTATACACCATTCATATAAATGCAAAATACATTTATAATAATTAAAAAATAATTTTAATAAAGTATACAAGTATAAATATGTATTAATAAATTTAAATAAAATATATTTCATAATTGATAAACTCCCGTATAACTGTAATAGAACATGCCATGGGTAAAACTATATTTCAGTGTTTACAAAATTTTATTTACTAATAAATTCAAAATTATATAAAAATGACATTAATAATAGCTTAATACATTAATTATTAAAAAATACATCATTAAATAATTATTAAATAATAATTAATAATTAATACTAATTAATTAATCATATCTTTTCATGTGACAATACTGAATAAATGACACGCTACAATGTAAAGTAGTGAGTGTACAGCTTGTATAGCCGTTATTGTCTAAACCGCTGAAAACAAAAGTGAGTACACCCCTAATTAAAAATGTCCAAATTGGGCCCAAAGTGTCAATATTTTGTGTGGCCACCATTATTTTCCAGCACTTTTCTTAACCCTCTTGGGCATGGAGTTTACCAGAGCTTCACAGGTTGCCACTGGAGTCCTCTTCCACTCCTCCATGATGACATCACGGTGCTGGTGGATGTTAGAGACCTTACGCTCCTCCACCCTCCGTTTGAAGATGCCCCACAGATGCTCAATAAGGTTTAGGTCTGCAGACATGCTTGGCTAGTCAATGACCTTTACCCTCAGCTTCTTTAGAAAGACAGTGGTCGTGTTGGAGGAGTGTTTGGGGTCGTTATCATGTTGGAATACTGCCCTATGGCCCAGTCTCTGAAAGGAGGGGATCATGTCACAGTACATGTTGGCATTCATGTTTGTCTCAATGAACTGTAGCTCCCCAGTGCCGGGAGCACTCACGAAGCCCCAGACCATGACACTCCCACCACCATAATTGACTGTAGGTAAGACACACTTGTCTTTGTACTCCTCACCTGTTTGCCGCCAAACACGCTTGACACCATCTGAACCAAATAAGTTTATCTTGGTCTCATTAGACCACAGGACAATCCATGTCCTTAGTCTGCTTAACTTCAGCAAACTGTTTACGGGCTTTATTGTGCATCATCTTTAAGGCTTCATTCTGGGACGACAGCCATGCAGACCAATTTGATGCAGTGTACAGCGTATGTTCTGAGCACTGACAGGATGACCCCCTCACCCCTTCAACCTTTGCAGCAATGCTGGCAGCACTTATACGCCTATTTTCCAAAGACAACCTCAGGATATGATGCTGAGCACGTGCACTCAATTTCTTTGGTCAACCATATCAAGGCTTGCTCTGATTGAAACCCGTCCTGTTAAACTGCTGTATGGTCTTGGCCACTGTGCTGCAGCTGAGTTTACGTGTTTTGGAAATCTTCTTATAGCCTAGGCCAGGGGTCTTCAAACTGCGTCCCTCCAGGTGTTCAGGAACTACAATTCCCATCATGCCTAGTCATGTCTGTGAATGTCAGAGTTTTACAATACCTCATGGGTAGTGTAGTTCTGCAACAGCTGGAGGGCCGTAGTTTGAGGATCCCTGGCCTAGGCCATCTTTATGTAGAGCAACAATTCCTT
Source organism: Aquarana catesbeiana (assembly GCF_042186555.1). Lineage (NCBI taxonomy): Eukaryota > Metazoa > Chordata > Amphibia > Anura > Ranidae > Aquarana > Aquarana catesbeiana. The sequence continues at coordinate 622,440,321 of NC_133327.1, forward strand.
TTTCTCACATGCTCAGAGGGTTCGTTGCCATGAGGTGCCATGTTGAACTTCCAGTAAACAGCATGAGAGAGTGAGAGCGATAACACCAAATTTAACAGACCTGCTCCCCATTCACACCTGAGACCTAGTAACACTAACAAGTCACATGACACCGGGGAGGGAAAATGGCTAATTGTGCCCAAGTTGAACATTTTCACGTAGGGGTGTACTCACTTTTGTTGCTAGCGGTTTTGACATTAAAGAGGAGCTCCACCTTAAACAAAAAATATTAAAAGTTAGCAGCTACAAATACTGCAGCTGCTGAATTTTAATAAATGGACACTTACCTGTCCCAGGGTTCAGTGATGTCAGCAGCCAAAGCCGATCGATCGCTCGTCTCTCGGCTGCCCCCACTGCCATCCTCGGTCAGGGAATCAGGAAGTGAAGCATTGCAGCTTAACTGCCCGGTTCCCTACTGCGCATGCGCGAGTCGCGCTGTGCGTCTACACTGGTCCCCGTTGTGTTGTGGGAACTGTGTGTTTCCCACAACACAACGGGAGGGGGGCAGGCATTTGCGGCTAGCTATTCCCGGAAGTGGGTGCAGATACCTGTATTATACAGGTATCTGCACCCCCCTCCCCCCTGAAAGGTGCCAATTGAGGCACCGGAGGGGGGGAGGAATCCGATGAGCGGAAGTTCCACTTTAGGGTGGAACTCCGCTTTAAGGCTTTGTGTTGAGTTATTTTGAGGGGACAGCAAATTTACACTGTTATACAAGCTGTACACTCACTACTTTACATTGTACCAATGTGTCATTTTTTCAGTGCTGTCACATGAAAATATATGTATTTACAAAAATGTGAAGGGTGTACCCACTTTTATGAGGTACTGTAAATAAGAGAGAGAGAAAGAGGCTGGCATCACAATTGTGCAATCACAGAAATTGCATCTCACGCATTGCTGTGCATATCACATGCAATATTTGTGCGATATTAATTTAAATCATATTGCATTTGCACCAAAATTGTACAGGACCCTTTAAGTGGTCCGCACTGGAAACGGATCGCACTGGTGTTTACACCGATGCGATACGATTCCTGCAGCATTTCATAGTTCACACTGTGATCTTTGAAATGATCTGGCGGTGTCATTAACTTTACATTGACAGCCGCAGCGGTGCGCAGATGTCAATGCAGGTGCGATGTGGAAACCCGCACAGGGATCACGCTGGTTCCCGCATCGCACAAGTGTGAACCCAGCCAGAGACGTGAACATGTAAATAAAATAAAAAAATATATAATATATCTATATATAGATATATATCTATATCTATATAGATATATATCTATATAGATATATATATCTATATATCTATATAGATATATATCTATATAGATATATATATAGAGATATATAGATATATATATCTATATATAGATATATATATATATAGATCTATATATAGATCTATATATATATAGATCTATATATAGATATATATATATATATCTATATATAGATATATATATATATATATATATATATATATATATATATATATATATATACACATACACATTGAAATAAACACACACACACACACACACACACACACACACACACACACACACACATACATACATATATATATATATATATATATATATATATATATATATATACTGTATATATATATATATATATATATATATGTATATATATATATATATATATATATATGTATATATATATATATATATATATATATACACACACATACACACATATATATATACACTATAGATTGCTAACCTGCTAGTTTTGGGGTGTGTAATGGTAGGGAAGATGTGCTCTGGCTGTATGGCTGCTCGTGGATGAAAGGAGGAAGTCAAAAGACTTCTTACTTCCTCCAGAATACTCAGCCAGCTTCGCGCTTCTCTCTCTGATTCTCCACCTCTGGAATGGTGAACCAGAAAGTGAGAATTCTGTCACAGATCGCTAGTGAGGTGCCGAGATCGCACCTTCATACACTGGCCGTTTCTGTGACAGTCAGTTACAGATTCTCACTGTGCTGCGATAATCAGTGGAAAACATGTTCTCCGCTGATTACCTCAGTTTCATACACTGGTAATGACCTGAGATCAGCGGCAAGACTCGGGATCGCCGCTTATCTCAGTTTCATAAAGGGACACCATAAACACATGTTTTTTCCTTGTAGTTATGAGGGCTGGGCTGGACGGGAGCATTTGTCTTTTAGACACATGCCCCTTCTATGACACTGCAGTGAGAGGCGTGCCTCCACTGCAGCATTTTTATTGGACAGCTTGGACCAATGGTACTTTACCATTGGTCCAAGTCTCCAAGCTGTTAAATTGAGCTCAGTGCCTCTGACAAGAAGTGAGAGGCACTGTGAGCTTATCCTCTCAGTCTGCTGCAAACAGAGTGTGCCAGCTTGTATTTAAAGTGGCCGCTCTGTATTTAGTTTCTGACAGGCTGCGCAAGGAGCCCCACATCTCTGGAACCATAGGTCATTTACCAGTGGTGGGGTAGCACTTAGGCTACATACCCCCCAAATTTGGGGTCTCTATGACACCAGGTAGCCAAGCTACAACCCTCAAAGCTCGATTTTTTTTTTTTTTATGTTCAGGCAGCTGTGCTTCCCTGATATATAGATAGATATAGCTGAATGAGGAGGGACATACCCCAACCTGCTCTCCTAGCAGAGAAATACCTTAATTAGTCAGTATACAGATACATCCAAAAAAGCATCCCGACAATGCTAGGCTCTATTAATAACTGAAACTAATATTACAAACCCAGTTAAATAAATCTCCCTTTCGGTTTGTCCTTTTTGTTCATAAAGAGATTCAATAAGAGAGAGACAGTCTGATAGCAAACAGCTTCTTCTTTAGAAAACCCATCATTCTTACCAGTGTTATGGGTGTACCTTTTAGTAAATGTTTATTTGTACAGCAAGATTTTAAATACATACTGTAGTACGAAAAAATCATTTTTGAAAACCATAAACTTAAAAAAATCAAACTACAACTGACCCCAATCCATTATTATAGATTCAATTCCCTTTAAGGTAAACCAAGGTAATATAAATTGATAAAAACCATGGGCATATAAAAGCGAGGATGTTTTTGCAGCACTGATCAATGGTCAATATAAAACACTTTGAGAGTCAAGACCTTTCCAAAATAAATCTCTGAGACTTGGCATTGATGCTGGGAATCAGGAGAAACTGACAAGCACATAGATGTATAACGATGATGTCCCCTCACCTTCATAGTCCTCAGCCCACAGAGGAGATTGTTACCTTGTTATGAGCCGCTGAGAGCCCAGAAACAATCCCACACAATAAAACTACAGTGCAAATAAAACTCCGAACAACAAAGGCATATCGAGGGAAAATGCAGGTCCCCGCTGATTTTGTTTACGCTTCAGATAATAGGGGAAGTGTCCAGGAAAGAAGGCTCTCAGCGCTATGCTGGAAATTAGAAGACAGCTAGAGATTGTGTCGGTCTCTGTAAAAGAAAAAACTCCAGCAAAGACAGATAAATCTGTTTTTATATCATAATGGGTTCTGTGCAATATAGTATTTTCTTTTCTGTGCAGCCAGCCCCTGGCTCTCCTTCCATATTTCTTTATTCTGGATAAAGAGGGGAAGGACTGGATTCTGCGGTGGCCTTATTGATGTACAGTACATTTAACATTTGGTAATGTATCTGCTCACTTTCTGTCCCAGTGACCATACAGAACATAAAAGCTGATCTCCAAACCGATATAACAGATACAAATTAATACAGCTCTATCTTTCTTTTTAGTATTATTTTAAATGCAAGCAGTGTAAGTTAATGAATTTGACATGGTATCAGTCCATTGCTACCCCCTGTACAGCAGAGATCAGACTGAGAAAGGAAGAAGCACCACAAGGAGCCAATAAATTGTGCTGCAGTATAAATGGAATGTAAGTGGTGCCCATATCTCCCAACTTGCCAACTTCCAAATGAGGGAACTTAAAGTAATTGTTACCCCAACACTTCATATTCCTGATATGTGCCTGTTGTACCATGTACTTGTATGAGAAAGTATCCTGTTCTCTTTGCATTGCTTCCTTTGTACGAAATGCCTGGTGTCCCTGCTAATCCCCTTGCTTATTAAATACTGACCGCGCTAAGCAGGAGAGCACACTGTGGTTATTTCTCTAGCTGTGCTGGGAACTCAGTGTGCTCTCCTCCAATGATCAGACTTGTCCTGACACGCCCCCTCTGCATAGCCATTCACTGGCTGCTGCTTCTCCTCCTCCTCCTAGCTATTATGCAACTGAGAACAGAGGGAATGTGAAAAATGTTTTGCACTCCATTTCTATTTTAAACGGAATGGGTTGTTTTACAAGGTAATCGTTTACAATCACTTTAACCACTTGAGCTTCGGAAGGTTTTACCCCCTTCATGACCAGACCATTTTTTGCTATGCAGCACTGTGCTACTTTAACTGGTAATTGTTCGGTCATGCAACACTGTACCCAAATAAAATTGATATTTTTTTTTACACAGATAGAGCTATCTTTTGGTGCTATGTAATCACCACTGTTTTTTTTTTATTTTGCTACTTAAACAAGAGAATCCAACCAAACCATCCAATTTTGAAAAAACACGTTTTTCTTAGTTTCTGTTATAAAATTTTGCAAACAATTAATCTTTCTTCATAAATTTAGGCCAAAATGTAGCCTGCTACATTCTTATGCCGCGTGCACACGAGCGGATTTTCCGCTTAAAGTGGAGTTCCACCCAAAAGTGGAACTTCCACTCATCGGATTCCTCCCCCCTCCGGTGTCACAGTTGGCACCTTTCAGGGGGGAGGGGGGTACAGATACCTGTATATTACAGGTATCTGTACCCACTTCCGGCGTAGATAGCCGCAGAATCTGCGGTTATTTACGCCACATCCTGTTCCCCCCCCCCCCCCGCTGTCTGCTGGGAAACACACGGGTCCCAGAGACAGCAGGGACCAGCCGTATTGCGCTGCGCGACTCGCGCATGCGCAGTAGGGAACCGGGAAGTGAAGCCGCACGGCTTCACTTCCTGATTCCCTTCCCGAAGATGGAGGCGGCAGCACCCGAGGACAGAGAGACGGTTCGGCCTCGGGTGCTGACATCGCGGGGGCCCTGGACAGGTAAGTGTCCATGTTTTAAAAGTCAGCAGCTGCAGTATTTGTAGCTGCTGACTTAAAAAAAAAAACATTTTGGTGGAGCTCCGCTTTAAGCTTGCCTTGCATACACACGGTCACACAAAAGTTCTCTGAACTTTCGACTGTCACGAACGCGGTGATGTACAACACTACAACGAGCCAAGAAAATGAAGTTCAATGCTTCTGAGCATGCGTCGAATTGTTTCCAAGCATGCGTAGGAATTTTGCACGTTGGAATTTGTACAGGCGATCACATTTTCGGATAGGAACTTTTTCCGACCGAAAAATTGAGAACCTGCTCTCAATCTTTTGCTAGCGGGAATTCCGCCAGCAAAAGTCCGATGGAGCATACACACGGTCGCATTTTGCGACCAAAAGCTCTCATCGGTCTTTTGCTGGCCGAATTTCCGATCGTTTGTACACGGCATAAAGGTAGAAATAACCCAAATCACTGTGTGAAAGTTATACATTCTATAAACTCTGGTATAGATATATGAAATTTGATCAGTTAATTAATATGGCAAGTATGGATCTCTCATCCAAAGGCTTCTGAACAACGTAGAGAGCTTGGCAAAACATGATACAATTTCCCTTTCCATTTTTGCTTTATTTTTGATGAGCAATCTTCTACCAATTAGGATACTTTCCTTAATAAGTGCAATGTTATTTGTTAATCTAATGTATACTTCTTAACGATGGATATACATGTTACAGTGTGAACCCTGTTGGGGTAACAGGTATTTACAATGCAATATATTTTCATTCTTTATTGAAACTACCATGACACTTACGACTATTATTGTCTTGGAATGTTTGTTATTACCTTATTGTTTGTGTATGAAAACTTTCAATAAAAAGGTATTGATTAAAAAAAAAACTGCAATATATCACAGCTCAATACATTTACCATATAGCATTGGGGTTTATTTACTAAAGGCAAATCCACTTTGCACTGCAAGTGCACTTGAAAGTAAAGTCACTGTAGATCCGAGGGGGACATGCAAGGAAAATAAAAAACAGCATTTTAGCTTGCACATGATTGGATGATAAAATCAGCAGAGCTTCCACTCATTTCAGATCTACTCCTTAGATTTAGAGCGACTGCACTTCCAAGTGCACTTGCAGTGCAAAGTGGATTTACCTTTCGTAAATAACCCCCAATGTGTTAAGTCCAAAACAAATAACATCAAACATGAATGCACATTAACATATACAGCAATAGGTGTCCTTAACCATTTCAATACTAGTTACCTTTACCCCCTTCCTGCCCAGGCCAATTTTCAACTTTCAACGCTGTCACACTTTGAATGACAATTGCGCGATTATGCAATGCTTGTACCCATATGAAGTTTTTATCATTTTTTTCACACAAATGGAGCTTTCTTTTGGTGATATTTATGCACCACTGGATTTTTTATTTTTTGCTAAAAAAACAAAAAATACCAGAAAAAAAAAAACACATTTCCTTAGTTTCTGTCAGAAAATTTTGTAAAGAAGTAAATTTGTCTCCTTCACTGAGGCTGCACTGATGGGCACTGATAGGTTGCACTGATAAGGCAGCACTTATGAGCACTGATGAGGAGGCAGTAATATGCAGCACTGATGGGCACTGATAGGAGGCACTGATATGCAGTACTGATGAGCACTGATAGGCGGTACTGATGTGCAGGCACTGAAAGGCAGCACTGACTGGCATTTCTGATGGGCACTGATTGGCATCACTAATGGGCACATATTGGCATCCCAATGGACACTGATGGGGCTGCACAGATAATCAGGGCTCTGATGATCAGTGCCCTGATTCTCTGTACAGGTCTCCCCTGTGAGGAGATGCTGCTGATTGGCTCTCCTCTCCTCTCACTCCATCAGTATGAGGCGAGGAGAGCCCATAAATGGCACTCCTGTGTTTACATGTGGTCGGCTGTAATTGGACACAGCCGATCATATGGGTAAAGAGTCGCGTCATCGGCTCTTTACCGAGATCGGGGTTGCACCGTGTCCCAGGGACACAGCGCGCCTGCGATTGCCATGCGGCATGCCCCCTTGGGTGCGCAAATGCGGTGAGACTGGGGCGACGTCATATGACATCGCCCCAGAGGGGGTCCCGTCCGCCGTCATTTGTCTATATGGAGGCTGGGAGGAGGTTAAAGTGTCCAAAAAATCAAAGTTTTCAATGTAAAAGTGTGCAATCCTCCTCCATTAGACCTCTGAAGGTATACTGTGGTATCTGGTACCAAGCTACCAGTAGCAGATCCTTTAAGTTATCCTTTAAGTCGATGGTTGTGGAGGTTGTGAAGTTGAACCTTCACCTCAAACTTGCAGTGTTCCTCACACCATTCATTTTTGCAGTGAGATGGGGTGCATTATCCTGCTGAAAGAGGCTACTCTGCCATCAGAGAATACCATTTCCATGTAGGGATGTACTTGGTCAGCAACAATGTTTAGGTAGGTGGTACGTGTCAAATAACATCCACAGGAATGGCAGGACGGAAGGTTTTCCAGCAGAACATTTCTCAAAGCATCACACTACCTCCACCAGTTGCCTTCTTCTCATACTGCATCCTTGTGCCATCTCTTTCCCAGGTAAGGGACGTACACATTCCCAGTCATCCACATTATGTAAAAGAAAATCTGATTCATCATACCAGGCCACCATCTTCCATTGCTCTGTGGTCCAGTTCTGAAGCTCACATGCCCATTGTAGGCACTTTTGGCTATGAACAGGGGTCAGCATGGGCACCCTGACCGGTCTGTGGCTATGCAGCCCCATACACAACAAACTGTGATACTAATTTTTTTTCTGCTTTCGACATATCAATTCCAGGAACAACATGTTCCACTCATTTTTAACCACTTCAGCCCTGGAAGGTTTAACCCCCTTCATGACATTTTTTGCGTTACGGCACTGCGTTGCTTTAACTGACAATTGCGTAGTTGTGCGACGCTGTACCCAAACAACATGTATGTCCTTTTTTCCCACAAATTATTATTATACAGGTTTTATATAGAGCCAACACTTTGCGCAGCGCTTTACAAAAAAAGGCAGACATTACAGCTACCGTATATACTCGAGTATAGGCCGACCCGAATATAAGCCGAGGCACCTAATTTTACCACAAAAAACTGGGAAAACATATTGACTCGAGTATAAGCCCAGGGTGGGAAAATGCAGCAGCTACTGGGTAAACAATGCCCATCTGCAGCCTCACTGTGCCCATTTGCAGCCTAATTGTGCCCATTTGCAGTCTCACTGTGCCCATTTGTAGTCTCTCTGTGCCCATTTGTAGTCTCACTGTGCCCATTTGCAGTCTCACTGTGCCCATTTGTAGTCTCACTGTGCCCATTTGTAGTCTCACTGTGCCTAGTTGTAGTCTCACTGTGCCTAGTTGTAGTCTCACTGTGCCCATTTGCAGTTGTACCTTTCATTACTAAGACAGCATGTGTCTCCCGCTGTGTAATGCATTCTGTTCAGCTGTCCATTGTAACAAAGCCCCGCCTCCTCCTCCTCTGTGATAGGCAGAACACTGATACAGTTTCCCAGCATCGTATCAGTGTTCCTCTATCACGGACGGGCGAGGAGGATACGGGGCTTTGTTTCAGTGGACGGCCGAACAGACTGCATTACACAGCGGGAGACACACGCTGTTTTAGTAATGATACTCACTCGAGTATAAGCCGAGGGGGAGTTTTTCAGCCTAAAAAATGGGCTGAAAAACTAGGCTTATACTCGAGTATATACGGTACATTACAATTTGGTACAAGAGGAATGTTCAGAGGGCCTTGTTCATTAGAGCTTACAATCTAAAAAGGAAGGGTCGATTGAAACAAAAGGTAATAGCTGTGGGGGATGAGCTGATGGAAGAAGTAAAACAGTTAGTTAGAAGCAGGATAGGCTTCATTAAAGAGAAGGGTTTTCAGGGATCGTCTAAAGATGGATAGATTAGGGGACAGTCGGACAGATTGGGGTAGGGAGTTCCAAAGGATGGGAGAAGCTCTGGAGAAATCCTGGAGGCAGATATGGGAGGAGGTGACAAGAGAGCTAGAGAGCAGGAGGTCTTGGGAGGACGGAAGAGAGCGGCTTGGTTGGTATTTTGGGACTAGGTTAATGATGTAGCTGGAGGCAGAGGTATGGATGGCTTTGTAAATTATTGTTAGTACTATGAATTTTATTTGTTGGGTGAGTGGAAGCCAGTGGAGGGATTAACAGGGAGGGGTGGAGGACACTGAATGGTTGGTAAGGTGGATGAGTCTTGCAGCAGCATTCATTATAGACTCAAGGGGGGATAGTCTACGTAAAGGTAATCCAATGAGGAGTGAGTTGCAGTAGTCAAGGCCAGAGATCACCAGGGAGTGAATTAGAAGCTTGGTGGTGTCATTAGTTAAAAAGGGGCGTATTCTGGAAATGTTGCGGAGGCTAAGGCGGCATGATTTGGACAGGGATTGTATGTGGGCCTGAAAGGACAGTTCAGAGTCTAAGGTTACCCCTAGCACCCTGGCATGTGGGGACGGACTCATAGATGTGCCATTGATCTTGTCAGGGGAAGGGGCACGTGGGGGAAGCTCAGTTTTAGATTCAGTTTGAGGAAGTGGTTTGACATCCAGGCTGATATGTCTGTTAGTAAATCAGTGATGCATGAGAGATTGATGGGGTGCAGAGAGATGGATTTGGGTGTCATCAGCATATAAATGGTAGTGGAAGCCATGGGAGGCTATCAGCTGACCCAGGGAGGATGTGTAGATCGAGAATAGTAGAGGTACGAGGACAAAACCTTGGGAGACCCCAACGGTAAGAGGAGTTGGAGAGGAGGAAGTGGAGTTGTAAGTGACACTGAAGGTGCGATGAGATAGGTAAGATTCGAACCAACAGAGAGTGCAGCCATGAAGACCAAGCAAATTGAGTTTTTTGAGGAGGAGGGGGTGGTCAACTGTATCAAAGGCAGCGGAAAGGTCCAAGAGTAAGAGTACGGAATAATGACCGTTGGTTTTGGCTGTTAGTAAGTCATTTGTGAATTTTAGGAGGGCAGTTTTTGTGGAGTGCTGTGGGCGAAATCCAGACTGAAGGGGATCAAGAAGGTTATTCTCAATGAGGTGGTCGCTCAGTCAGTTGTAGACTAAACGTTCAAGGAGTTTGGAGGCAAAAGGGAGTAAATAGAGCTTTCTTTTGGTGGTATTTGATCACCTCTGCGGTTTTTATTTTTTGCGCTGTCAACAAAAAAAGACTGACAAGTTTGAAAAAAAAAACAATATTTTTTACTTTCTGGTATAAAACACATCCTATAAAAAAAAATGTAAAAATCTAATGTCTTCATTCATTTAAGCCAATATGTATTCTGCTACATATTTTTGGTAAAAAAAAAACAATAAGCGTATATTGATTGGTTTGCGCAAACGTTATTGCATCTACAAACTATGGGATAGATTTATGGCATTTTTATTTTAACTAGTAATGGCGGCGATCAGCGATTTTTAGTGGAACTGGGACATTGCAGCAGAACAAATGGGACACTATGTAAGAGTTTTTGGGAACCAGTGACACCTATACAGTAATCAGTGCTAAAAAAAACGCACTGTCACTGTATAAATGACACTGGCAGGGAAGGGGTTAACATCAGTGGCGATCAAAGGGTTAAGTGTGCTCTTAGGGAGTGATTTCTAACTGTGTGGGGGATGGTTTAACTAGAGGGAGAAAGAGAGAGATCTGTGTTCCTGGTTAGCAGGAAGACAAGATCTCTCTCTTCCTCTCTGACAGAACGGTGGTCTGCCTTATTTACATAGGCAGACCCCATTCTGCCTCTCCAGCAAATGATCGGCGGGTCCCAGCAACCCGTTGTGTCCAATCACAGCGGAAGCAGGTCGCTGGCGGGGCGCACCCTAGACCCAGAGGCGGTACCAACGTACAGGTACATTGTTCCGCACAGTCAGGCTGCCCTGCCGCAGTAAATGTGCGGTGGACGGTCCGAAAGCAGTTAATAATTACCGTATATACTCGAGTATAAGTCGTTCCAAGTATAAGTCGAGGCCCTAATTTACCACAAAAAAATGGGAAAAACTTATTGACCCGAGTATAAGACGAGGGTGAGAAATGCAGCAGCTACTGTAAGTGGAAAAAGAGGGTCAACAATGCCCATCTGCAGCTGTATACCTCCCTGTGTCCTGTGCATGTATCATGTGTCCTGTCCATATGTGTCATGTGTCCTGTGTATATGTGCATGTGTCATGTGTATATGTACCTGTGTCCTGTGTATGTGTATATGTACCTGTGTGCATGTGTCTGTGTGTGCATCCTACCTGTGTCCTGTGCATCCTCCGTGCGCCGCTCTGCACCGATCAGCGTGTAGTATTCGGCGGCCATTCACTGTTCAAAAGCCGCGCCTCCTCCTCGTCCAAAAAACTCAATTTCCCAGCAGTCAGCCTATCACGGACATTCTCTCATCCTCATACCACGGACAAGGATGAGAGAATGTCTGTGATAGGCTGTACACTGACTGCCTATCACAGACGAGGAGGCGCGGCTTTTGAACAGTGAGAGCCGCTGCCGAGTCTATGCAGCACACGCTGGCCACCGTCTGCCTGCATGACGCACTGATCATGTAGGCAGACGGCGGTGACTCGTGTATAAGTCGAAGGGGGCACTTTCAGCCCCCAAAAAGGGGCTGAAAAATTCGACTTATACACGAGTTTATACGGTACCCACATTGTGATATGCACCCATAGTGATTTTATGTACTTTTTTTTTAAGTAGTCTTCCCCACGATTTCCGGTCATGGCCGCCTAGGCGACTACATCATCAGCCCAGCCCGTTGACTCCTGGGATATCTATGTCAGTCACCCCAGGAGTTTTCAGGCATCTAATGCAGGTACGATCACGAGATTTAATGACTGGAAGTGAGGCAATAAGTGCCATTTCCTCCACTGCTCCTTTCTCTGACCGCACTTGCCTACCCTTCCGAGTTCTCTGTTAAATGCGAGGTTGCCATAACAATGGGGCGGGAACTTCCATCGCCGCTGCCATTTCTATGGAAACCTGTTATTAGAAAAGTGTGTCATGCAATGTCATTATTGTGCAGGCGCGAGATTGGGAGGTACATGCTGGGTAGCCAGCTGCACAGAATCCCGGAAATACACGGGAGGGGGCTTCAGATGCCCACATCTTTGATGGCCACTGACTGCCTGCCAGATCATGTTATAAATTACAGATTTCAAAGAAAAAAAGTATGAGGACAGGACAATATCCAACTTATATAGTACGAGTATTAAGGATCATGGGGGTGCTGGAGCTCCGCTTTGACCTGTCAGTGATCATAAAGTTATGGCTGATCGGTGTATGTATTTAATTTGTGCATATAGCCAATTGCCTGGAGTTCAGCTTTAACAGCAAATAGAAAAAGTATACTGACAGTCATTTGTGAGATATTTTTTACTGAAAGTCTTGCATTCCTATTTGAAGCTATTTTTGCTTTTTTAAGCATTTTGGCACTCTGCTAGAGGGAACAATGTTGTTTAGGCAGAGGATCAGTCACACTGTGTTTTTTTTCTGTAGACTCAAAAATGAAAAGATTTGTATATTTTACTGAAATGACTCAGTTGCTTGGCTCGTGGAGGTGGGACTTTTCCAGAAAGTGGGCAAGTTTGGGCATATATGGTGTGATATGGGGGTGATTAGCTCTCGTGGTAGATGTGTTTTTGAAGTGAGTTTACGTCAGTCTGAACTATTTTTAAGGGCCTCGCACTGTTACAATGGGCAATATGTGATTGAGAAGGTTCATTCTAATAAAATATACACATAGGAATATAGTTGCACTACAATTAACTATGATGTACATGAGACAAAAGCTGCCTGCTAATTGATTAGCCTTCATTAGATAAGTCTTCCATTGGAGGTGATGATATGGCCTCCATAACATTGGTGGTCAGTGGCAAGGCCCCATTTTACATTGGTAGTCGGGGTAGGGCCCCTTTACATTGATGACTACTGACAGGATCTCGTTTACATTGATGTTTAGTGGCAAGGACACCTTTAATTGGTGGTTAGCAGCAAGGTCCCCTTTGCATCAGTGGTTAGCAAAAAAGCCCCATCACATTGGTGGTTAGCAGCATGGCCCCTATAACATTTGTGGTCAATGGCAAGCTCCCCTTTAACCTGGTAGTTAATGACAAGGCCCCCATTGCATTGGTGGTCAGTGGCAAGGCCCTTTCTACATTTTTGGCAGTGGCAAGGCCCCCTTTACTTCAGTGGGCAGTTGCAAGACCGCCTTTTGCATTAGTGGTCAGTGGCAAGGTTCTTTAAGTCCCACCCACAGACCAGAGGTAACTTAAACAGGTGGTGATGGAAGCTTAGGATAAAGGGAGTGACAGAGGGAAATACACCTGACTGTTCTTCATTGACTAGCCAACTGACCCCGCCACTAGGACCTATAATAACCCCTTGGTCTGCTAGATTAGTAGAATGCCTACATAACTGACCATTAGGCTGGATTCACACCTATGCAGTTTTAGTGCTTTTTGCATTTTGCAGATTTGCAATACAGTCCATTTAACATGGTTTCCTATGGAACACGTTCTGTAGTGCAAATCTGCAAAATGCAAAAAGCACTAAAAATGCATAGGTGTGAATCCAGCCTTATAGGATACTGAAGCAGAGCAGAGGTTTCTACTGCAAAGGTGACTAATTAATGGAAGCGGGAGGGCAATGGGTGGGCACCAGAGTCCAACAAGTCCTGGTAATGCCTATGAGGCACAGTTTATCTACAATAAGACCTGGTTCACATCTATGCATATTCCAGGTGCATTTAGTGTTTTTCAATACACATTTTTGATCCATTGAAGCCTATGGAAACAAAAACACAACTTGCTGGTCCCTGGCCCTTTCCATAAAATGCACAAATGTGAACGTGACCCATAGGAAACCATGTTAAACGGACTGTAGTGTGTTTCTACATAGTTACATAGTAGGTGAGGTTGAAAAAAGACACAAGTCCATCAAGTCCAACCTATGTGTGTGATTATGTGTCAATATTACATTATATATCCCTGTATGTTGCGGTCATTCAGGTGATTATCTAATAGTTTCTTGAAGCTATCAATGCTCCCCGCTGAGACCACCACCTGTGGAAGGGAATTCCACATCCTTGCCGCTCTTACAGCAAAGAACCCTCTACGTAGTTTAAGGTTAAACCTCTTTTCTTCTAATTGTAATGAGTGGCCACGAGTCTTGTTAAACTCTCTTCTGCGAAAAAGTTTTATCCCTATTGTGGGGTCACCAGTACAGTATTTGTAAATTGAAATCATATCCCCTCTCAAGCGTCTCTTCTCCAGAAAGAATAAGTTCAGCGCTCGCAACCTTTCCTTATAACTAAGATCCTCCAGACCCTTTATTAGCTTTGTTGCCCTTCTTTGTACTCGCTCTATTTCCAGTACATCCCTCCTGAGGACTGGTGCCCAGAACTGGACAGCATACTCCAGGTGCGGCCGGACCAGAGTCTTGTAGAGCGGGAGAATTATCGTTTTATCTCTGGAGTTGATCCCCCTTTTAATGCATGCCAATATTCTGTTTGCTTTGTTAGCAGCAGATTGGCATTGCATGCCATTGCTGAGCCTATCATCTACTAGGACCCCCAGGTCCTTTTCCATCCTAGATTCCCCCAGAGGTTCTCCCCCCAGTGTATAGATTGCATTCATATTTTTGCCACCCAAATGCATTATTTTACATTTTTCTACATTGAACCTCATTTGCCATGTAGTCACCCACCCCATTATTTTGTTCAGGTCTTTTTGCAAGGTTTCCACATCCTGCGGAGTTATTGCCCTGCTTAGCTTAGTATCGTCTGCAAATACAGAGATTGAACTGTTTATCTCATCCTCCAGGTCGTTTATAAACAAATTAAATAGGATTGGTCCCAGCACAGAACCCTGGGGAACCCCACTACCCACCCCTGACCATTCTGAGTACTCCCCATTTATCACCACCCTCTGAACTTGCCCTTGTAGCCAGTTTTCAATCCATGTACTCACCCTATGGTCCATACCGACGGACCTTATTTTGTACAGTAAACGTTTTTGGGGAACTGTGTCAAATGCTTTTGCAAAATCCAGATACACCACGTCTACGGGCCTTCCTTTATCTAGATGGCAACTCACCTCCTAGTTCTGCAAAACTAAAAATGCACTAAAAAAATGCATAGGTGTGAACCAGGCCTAAGTAAAGGAAACCTTTATAATTTACTGTTAAAAAAAAAAGGAAACCTTTATAAAATATTACTACTAAAACAATATACTTTACTTGTGCAGACTGTGTTTCAGGCATGTTCTGGGTTGTACTTTTCCTAATATATAATTATTGTGGAATTTGTCAATTCTGAGGATTATAGTAATCTCCAAAATTTCATATGCCATTTACAGTTATGGAAAAGTACAGAGATTTAAAGCTGAAGTTGATACAAGCAGCTAACCATGCCATTGAAATACTCATATGGGAATTGTTCTTATTTGTAAAAGGTTTTGCATTTCTATCCGTCCAGTCCTGGGGCATACACAAACCTACCAAACAGCTTAGCCAGGCTGCTGAGCAGACTTTTTTTTCCCTGAAGTTACACAATACAGCCTGATCACCTCCATGACCTAGCCTGTGACTGCATAGTGGAGGAGCAGCAACAAAGTGATGAGTAATCCCTAAGTTTGCTGCCCCTTGTTAACAAAAAGGGGCACAACTTGGTAGGATCGTCAGCAAAAAATAAAGAAGAAAAACCTAAAGAAGAAAACTAATGCTATCTCATCTAAGGATTTGCTAAGCTGCAATACATTGTCTTTAAAAAGTATTCATACCCCTTGAAATCGTCCATGTTTTGTCATGTTAAAACCCAAAATCATTAATGTATTATATTGGGATTTTATGTGATAGACCAACACAAAGTGGCACATAATTGTGAAGTGAAAGAAAAATTATAAATGTTTTTCAGATTAATTTTACAAATAAATATGTGAAAAGTGTGGCGTGCGATTGTATTCAGCCCCCCCGAGTCAATACTTTTTAGAACCTCCTTTCGCTGCAATTGCAGCTGCAAGTCTTTTTTGGGGATGTCTCTATCAGCTTTGCACATCTAGAGAGTGACATTGTTGCCCATTCTTCTTTGCAAAATAGTTCAAGCTCTGTCAGATTGGATGGAGAGTGTCTGTAAACAGCTAAACAGCAATTTTCAAGTCTTGTCACAGATTCTCAATTGGATTTAGGTCTGGACTTTCGGCCATTCTAACACATGAATATGCTTTGATCGAAACCATTCCATTGTAGCTCTGGCTGTATGTTTAGGGTCATTGTCCTGCTGGAAGGTGAACCTCCGCCCCAGTCTCAAGTCTTTTGCACACTCTAACAGGTTTTCTTCTAAGATTGCCCTGTATTTGGCTCCATCCATCTTCCCATCAACTCTGACCAGCTTCCCTGTCCCTGCTGAAGAAAAGCACCCCCACAACATGATGCTGCCACCACCATGTTTCACAGTGGGGATGGTGTTTTCAGGGTGATGTGCAGTGTTAGTTTTCCGCCATACATAGCGTTTTGATTTTAGGCCAAAAAGCTGAATTTTGGTCTTATCTGACCAGAGCACCTTCTTTCACATGTGTCTCCCACATGGCTTCTCCCAAACTGCAAACGGGACATCTTATGGCTTTCTTTAAACAATGGCTTTCGTCTTGTCACTCCTCCATAAAGGCCAGATTTGTGGAGTGTACGACTAATAGTTGTCCTGTGGACAGATTCTCCCTCCTGAGCTGTGGATCTCTGCAGCTCCTCCAGAGTTACCATGGGCCTCTTGGCTGCTTCTCTGATTAATGCTCTCCTTGCCCGGCTCTCAGTTTAGGTGGACGGCCATGTCTTGGTAGGTTTGCAGTTGTGTCATACTCTTTCCATTTTCAGATGATGGATTGAACAGTGCTCTGTGAGATGTTCAAAGCTTGGGATATTTTTTTTATAACCTAACCCTGCTTTAAACTTCTCCACAACTTTATCCCTGACCTGCCTGGTGTGTTCTTTGGCCTTCATGATGCTGTTTGTTCACTAAGGTTCTCTAACAAACTGAGGGCTTCACAGACCAGCTATATTTATACTGAGATTATTATACACAGACTCTAGATTTTAGTTCGGGGTATCAGAGTAAAGGGGGCTGAATACAAATGCACACCACGCTTTTCATATATTTATTTGTAAAAAATTTGGAAAACCATTTATAATTTTCCTTCCACTTCACAATTATGTGCCACTTTGTGTTGGTCTATCACATAAAATCCCCAAAAAATCCATTTATGTTTTTATTTGTAACATGACAAAATGTGGAAAATTTCAAGGGGTATGAATGCTTTTTCAAGGCACTTATATTATATTTTTGTTTTTAAGTTTAATACAGCTTTAAGTCAAAATCTGTAAATTACACTAGCTGGGTGAAGCTGTCACTGCCGGGAGAAGACAGGGATTATCGCTAGCGGCTATAGCAATAATCGCAAGATAATCCGGCAGGCTGGTTGTACCCAAGTTAATTGATCAACTTGGTACATTCAGCCTGCCCAATAATGGTTTGAATCTTGGCGGGTTCCTGCTGAACCGGCCGAGATTTGAACCGTCTATGGCCAACCTAAGAGGTTAGGTTAAGTTAGATATAATAAGCATCCTCAAGGGCTGGTGGGAAGAGTGATAGAGCCGCAAAAGGAAATACAGAAAGTGAAAGGAGAAGCAATGTGTTAAAGTGATTGTAAAGTCTGTTTTAAAAAAAAAATAATAAACAAAACAAACATGTTATACTTACCTCCTCTGTGCAGTTGGTTAGAAATAGTTTTTTTAAACATAGCGTTTCTCTGCATTTTAAAAATGTACATGATAGAGACCCGTCAGTTCTGCGGCATTGATAGGGTCTTCTATAATTGGAGGGGGTCCAATATAGTAAGGGATTTATCTAAACGAGAGACTAAATAGATTTTTTTATTAAATACACTCACACCGAATGGATTAAATATTGAATTAGATTTAAATTGCTTCATTAGTGATGTTTAGTATTTTATTTTAAGTTTTTTTCTTGCTAGACCCATGGTTTTAATTTTTGATATTCGGACCTATTAATACTGTTCTTAAAATATGCTATATGATTGTAGATCAGGTTGTTATTTATATCTATATTAGATTTGATTGATGCCTAGATTGGAGGAGTGACACCATTTAAGTTTGCAATAAATCTAGTGCTGTTGTCACGCTTACCGTTGCTTTGAGGCATTCTGGTATGGTGTGGCTCTGCTACTACAGTCACAGTAATCATTTGCATGTCTATGGGATATTAGGAACGTTGTTGTGCTGTAAAGCCAATCCCAGGACGAAGTCAAGATGACGAAATGCGTTGGTGCATGGCTGTGCGGCAACTAGTAGGAAGACTTCACTACAACGAGAGAAGTCCAAGCTGAATTGGCAGGTGTATCAGCAGTGTGGTGAGATATCACGGCTTGATATTCACTTGTAATTCCTTCAGCGCTCTGGTTGATACTTTTATGCTTGTTTTATTCATATATGTTGTAGGTGCAATGGATGAAGGTTTTATTTGAATAAACATTGGTGTATTTGACTTTATCACACTAGTGGAGCCTTTCTTTATTATCTCTTCCATGTGATTGCATCCACTCGTCCATTCTGTGTGGAGAGGAGCAGATTGCTGGCTTAACCCTGTATGGGTACTATGCTGTTGCCGAACACGAGAGTGTAAGATGATATTTTTTGGTGAGTTTAACCCTGATGGGGAGTGGGCTGCGAGAATTTATCACCCTTTGGAAGATCCTTTTTGTTTTATGGACACTTTTTAGCACTTTTATTGTTTTATATGGACTTTTGTCACTAAACTTCCATTAATTTTCACTTTTCTGTATTTTTATTTTATAAGCGCCGCTGATCACTTTAGTTTTTCTGAGGTGATATTTTACATTTGATTTAATTAAAAGTAGCTGCTATCTTGTTTGTTTTGAGGTTGTTTCATCCTGAGCGCAACAATGAACAAGTGATTATTTAATTTATATATAAGTGTAGTGTGTCGCAACATGCTGTGCTGCATAATAATGCAGCATGTCCTACTTTTTTTCAGTGCAGCCATGTAAACTGAACTTATAGGACATGAGGCACTTTTCCTTTTCTATGCATTATGGCTGTATTGGTCAACGCTGGCCAGCATAGCCCAACACATATGGTGTGAATAGGCCCCCTAGTTACATTCACCTGGGCTTGTTTTGTAATTTTGAAGACGTTTCACCATTAATCCATTTGTTTTCTCAGTTCTAATGAGTGTCAGAAACATACTCAAGTCATGTTATGGATTATCCAACTCAGTCATGGATAATCCATAGCATGACAGGGGTGTGAAAATATGTGAAGATGCCCTGTTCTAATTTACATAATCCAATTATCAAGGTGCCATGACATCTAAAACCTGTTTTACGATGTAGATGGCCTCTTGCAAAACAGTTTTCTTCTTTATCCAAAAAACTGCCTGAACTGTGCAACAATTTATACAAATCTGTTTTTGCTGGCTGGAGCAGATGTGAGAGTCAAAAGGCCTGACAGTGAAACTGAAATAAACTGAATGGCCTATAGGTTAAAACCTATGTTTAGATACAGTGCATCTGGAAAGTATTCAAAGCGCTTCGCTTTTCCCACATTTTGTTATATTACAGCCTTATTTCAAAATGGATAAAGTTTTAAGCCTCACAGTAGTTGCAGATACATGGGGTAAAGGGTACCATCATCCAAAATCATTTGAGAAAATTGGGACATGGAAACCTGTCCCCAACAGACCACCACAAAGGGAAAAATGGACAAGTGGAATGGACTATCGCCGTACCAAGCTGAGCAGAGTACACAGGTTTCCATGTCCCAATTTTCTCTTTATTCCAAAATGGATTAAATACATTATTTTCCTCAAAATTTTACAAACAATTGACAACATGAAAGAAGTTTGTTTGAACTCTTTGAAAATTTATTAAAAATAAGAAACAAAAAAATCCCCATGTACATAAGTATGCACAGCCTGTGCAATGACACTCAAAATTGAGCTCAGGTGCATCCCGTTTCCACTGATCATCCTTGAGATGTTTCTACAACTTGATTGGAGTCCATCTTTGGTAAATTCAGTTGATTGGACATGATTTGGAAAGGCACACACCTGTTTATATAAGGTCCAAAAGTTAATAGTGCATGTCAGAGCACAAACCAAGCCATGAAGTCCAAGGTAGACCTCCAAGACAGGATTGAATTGAGGCACAGATCTGGGGAAGGGTACAGAAAAATTTCACCAGCATTGAAGATCCCAATGAGCACAATGGCCTCCATCATCCGTAAATGGAAGAAGTATGGAACCACCAGGACTCTTCCTAGAGCAGACTGCCCAGCCAAACTGAGCGATCGGGGAAGAAGGGCCTTAGTCAGGGAAGTGAACAAGAACTCGATGGTCACTCTGACAGAGCTCCAGCATTTCTCTGTGGAGAGGAGAACCTTCCAGAAGAACAACAATCTCTGCAGTTCTCCACCAGTCAGGCCTGTATGGTAGAGTGGCCAGACGGAAGCCACTCCTCAGTAAAAGGCACATGGTAGCCCCCCTGGACTTTGCCAAAAGGCACCTGAAGGGCTCTCAGACCATGAGAAACAACATTTTTTCTGGTCTGATGAAACAAAGATTGAACTCTTTGGCCTGAACAGCAAGCGTCATATGTCTGGAGGAAACCAGGCACTGCTCATCACCTGGCCAATACCATCCCTACAGTGAATTATGGTGGTGGCAACATCATGCTGTGGGGATGTTTTTCAGCAGCAGGAACTGGGAGACTAGTCCGGAACAAAGGGAAAGGTGAATGCAGAGACATGTACAGAGTAATCCTTGATGAAAACCTTCTCCAGAGCGCTCTGGACCTCAGCCAGACCCAAGACTTGAACCCGATTGAACATTTCTGGAGAGATCTGAAAATGGCTGTGCACTAACGCTTTCCATCCAACCTGAAGGCGCTTGAGAGATCCTGCAAAGAAGAATGGAAGAAGCTGCCCAAAAATAGGTGTGCCAAGCTTGTAGCATCATACCCAAAAGGACTTGAGGCTGTAATTGGTGCCAAAGGTGCTTCAACAAAGTATTGAGCGAAAGCAGTGAACTTATGTACATGGGATTTTTTTAGTTTTTTATTTTTAATAAATTTGCAAAGATTTCAAACTTCTTGCACGTTGTCATTATGGGGTATTGTTTGTAGAATTTTGAGAAAAATAATGAATTTAATCCATTTTGCAATAAGGCTGTAACATAACAAAATGTGGAAAAAGTGAAGCGCTGTGAATACATTCCAGATGCAATGTAGATTGTTTTAAATCAGCATAAGGGATTGTAGATTGTACTTACATTCAATGAGAAGTGTCCTTTGTGCTGCTGTCATAGTTGAAATCTTCCATCCTCTGGACCCCCCCCCCCTTTTCTGGTGCTGCGGGGGTTAATATAGCCACTGAAACTGTCATGGGCACCCGTCAAGAGTGCTGACTATGCCTGCCCTTTCCGCCCCCTTCTCCATTCATAGAAGCTGCACTATAGCTATCAATAAAGGATTGATTAAAGTCCGCCTCCTTCATTCATAAATCACCTTTCATTAACAGAAGCTATAGTACAACTTCTATGAATGGAGCAGGAGGGTGGAAAGGGTGGGTATAGTTAACGTTCTTTTGACCGAACAAAAGAGTGATTTATACTGTCCTCAAGTTGGCAGGTTTAATTTAACCAAACTCTTTTAAACCCCGCCCACTGTTATGGCAATTTAACCACACCCACAATTTGCACAGCCCAACAATTCCCTTCTGATTCTTTTTCTTTTTCAGTTTAGCAATGGGGGGGCATGGTTTTGTGGGTGTGGCTACAAATGAGGGTGTGGTTTTGTGGACCTGATCAGTAGGGTGTCAGACATAATTGCGCCTTCCGAGTAAACTTTGTGAAATACTTCAAGACTTCTTTGCTAAGGCCTCATGCACACAGGGCGTTAAATAAAATTGAGCTGCAAAGCCAGTAATGACGCCAGGGAAAAGCAGTAAAAAACGTTTTGAGAATGTCAACCTGTGACGAAACGCGTCTGGGAGGGACGTGCTGACGTCACCACGTCGCCCTGTTGTGGACGGGAGCTGTCTAAGTGCCGGCCGGCATTACTGTTATTCGTTGTTTTTAATGTAAGTGTTTGCTTTTTAATAAATCGGAGTCTCAACGTTATCACGCTATTGGCTGTTTCTCCTCTTTGAAAATATATGCATATTTGAGCCTGTGAAGAGCCTGCAAGGACGGGATCGGGGTGACTCCGCCAAGGTTTCATTCGGGCCATTTCCAATTAACCTTCTGGTGAGCAGGAACCCCTATGGGTTCAATTTAGTTTATACTCTGGGTCACGCAGAGGCAGTAAGCCTACCGCTGATTATAACTTCACCAGTTTGCCATCTGGTAAGCGGCCTCGTGTGTCTGTGCACCTGGTGTGTTTTCTGTTTTTTGGCGTTTTTGTTTGCTCTTCAATTTTAACCTCTGGTAAACAGATACACTTGGTGCTTTAAACTTCACATCCAAGGGCACTACTCATTGCATGTTGCATGTCACCAATTTCACGTTCCTGTATATGCTGTGCATACAGGGTGTATTTATGATTTTCATGATTATTTGTGGGAACACAATTTTCTTTTTTTGATTTATTGCATTACTATGTCAGTATCACGCTATGGTTTTTATATTTTTTTCTGATTAAACCCTACGTGGACCCGTTTTTGCTGCATGAGCGCGACGGATCCTGCCCATTGGAGCGCTCCTAAAGGCCTGGGCTGGGTTTAAGCCATCTGTCTGATTGGGCTTACGTTCTGGTAAGCAGTTCACCACACAGTTATACTATATTTTTCCCCATCTCATCACAAAGAGAAATTTATTGTTTGTTCTGGACTATAGTTGGACTTTGTTTCATCAATCGATAATCGGACTTCACTCATTATTGTTTTTAGCGCGGTTTCCTGTTCTATTTATTCCATTGGTGTGCCCCACTTATAACCGCAGCTGTATAGAATTTAATCTTTCACGATATTTCCTTATTTGTGTCTAGGAGTTAATTTATCCTTATTCATATTTTGATTTTTTTCTTCATTGGTATTTAATATTTTTTCCAAGCGCAATTTTATTTAATTTTATAGCAAAAAAAATGCGCTTTTAAAAGCATTTTGCATTGGCATTAATGCTCATTTAGCCGTGTTAGCGTTTACCAGCATTTTTTTTAAAGAACACTGCCCTCTTGTATTTTCCACTCCCAAATCACATAACTACAGCTTAACCACTTGCCTACAGGGCACTTTCACCCCCTTCCTGCCCAGGCCAATTTTCAGTTTTCAGTGCTGTCACGCTTTGAATGACAATTGCGCGGTCATGCTACACTGTAACCATGTGAAATTTTTATCATTTTCTTCACACAAATAGAGCTTTCTTTTGGTGGTATTTAATCACTGCTGGGTTTTTTATTTTTTACAAAAAAAAAGACCGAAAATTGTGAAAAAAAAAAGTTTTTTCTTAGTTTCTCTCAGTAAATTTTGTAAATAAGTAATTTTTCTCCTTCACTGATGTGCGCTGATGAGGCTGCACTGATGGGTGGCACTGGTGGGCACTGATAGGCGGCACGATAGGCAGCACTGATGGGTATTGATGGGCAGCAATGATGGGCATTCATGGACAGCACTGATAGCCAGCACTGACTGGCATCACTAACGGGCACTGATTGGTGGCACTTGTGGGCACTGGTGGTGCTTTATTGTAATCAGGGCACTGATGATCAGTGCCCTAATTACATGCCTCGATGTCCCCTGCGAGAAGGTGCCATTGATCGACTCTGCGCGCCACACACTCAGTGTGAGGCGATGAGAACCAATTACCGGCATTTCCATGTTTACATGTGACAGGCTGTGATTGGACTTGGCTCTTTACAGAGATCAGGGTCGCACCATGTCGGCCGTCCTGGGATGACGTCATGAAAAAAAAAAACGTGTGACGCTCCTAAAAGCGGCAGGAAAAAAAATGCACTGTGTGCATGAGGCTTCTACACAGTGTCTAACTGACCTCGATGGTATGTGTGATGTGTGCATTGTCATAGACCTGAACAGCAGTATGCTGTATAAAGTTTGTATTAATGAACTATGCCCTGCAATACGGATTGAGAAATCGCTGACCATTGGACGATAGGAGTGTGTACCTTTTGCCCCACATGAGTGAAACGCTTTTCCGTTTGGAGATTACACATAGGAATTACCACCCGCTTGATATCTGGAGATCAATTACAAAGATTTATTATATATCAAGGTACTAGAAAAGGTGGACACAGTGAAAATATAAAACATCACTGTTAATTAATCAATGATACAAGTATTTGTTCTTACAGAAAAGGCACACAAACATAAAAAACTGTTTTCTGCTAACAAAAAATAAAGACATGAAAAAAATGTATATATCATGGGGCCCCATTAATGTAAACATCAGGTATTCCAATGCAAAAGCTATTCTACGAGGTATCATCTCCATCTCCAAAAATAAATGGAATACTCTATGATGTGCCCTTAAAGTATTACTAAACCCACAACAGTAAAATCAGTCTGTATCTGCAGAAAAGCATGCTTGTTATACTCACTGTGGAGCCTAAGGGGTTAATGCTCTGCATTGTGTAAAAAAAAGCAGTTTGATCCTGTCTTCTCTGTTCCTTCCCTTCTTCTGCAGTCCCCAATCCATCTCCTGATAGAACAGGGCCTAGGGGACAGGCTGCACTTGCTCAATTTGGTGTGTATTGCTACAGAGTTTTTTGTTTTTTTTTGGCAGAGTGCATGTGATCAGCACAGGGCCAATCAACACTGTCCAGATAGGGGGTCAGGGGTCCTGCAGACTCATAGGACAGTAAGAGCAGAATGAAAACTCCTCCTAGAAGCTTTAACCAGACACTGATAGAACGCACAAGACTGCTACTGTATATACTGCTGATGAGAAAAGGTATTCAGCAGTTTATATTTATTAAAACTATTGCATTTTCATGTCCTGTGTATTGTGGGAGACCAGATATAGTGAATGCAGGGTCCTGGGTTTAGTAACACTTTAATACAAGAGCTCATTATGCCCACAGTTCTTTTTCAAGTCACTAACCAGGCAGTAGAATGAAAAGAATTAAAGGGTAACTCCACTTTCGTGGGAAAAAAATAGCAAATAAAGAGAAAATGATATAGCGTGTGCAATTGTGACACAAGTCATATTTTAATTGAATGTTACTAAAAATTACCTTTCCTTTTCAATCTGCAGCCGCTGTAATTTTTGTATCAATGCAAAGCAATATGGCTACATGGAGTTGTTCTGTACACAGAATGTGTACTGACCACTCCCCAGAAACATAATTTCCGATTTGTGTGATTGGCTCACAAATTTTCCCAGAAGTCTGCCTAAGATACAAGTCAGATTTCAGGCATCCCCTGCAACAGAAATGTCATTTTTGATGAGATATTTCCAATAGGAACACGTCTAAAGGGATGCAGACCCAGCAGATTTTCTCATTAGTGTCCTGCAGCTGCCACAGCTGACTGATAATTATGAAACCCCTCCCATTAGACTCACTCAGGCCAGAGGCAGAGACAAACACACAGGGATTTCTTCAGAACAACAAAAGGTAGGAATCTGCAAGAAAGGTTGTTATGATCCTTGCAATGTACATACATCACCCGGGGGGAGGATGTTTTTTTTTTCTCAACAAAAGTGGAGTTACACTTTAAGTAAATCACTACTCATGATACTAACATATTTTTTGAGCCAGTTCACACTGAAATGCGCATGTTCCCATGTGGTCTGGTTTTGCAACTCATTTATTTAAATGGCTGTTTCAAACGCACTGGAATTTGGAAAAAGTAGGGTAAGCACTACTGTTTCAGAATACACTGCACCAAACCACATGGTACTGCAGTACCACGCCATTTGGTTCCCACAAATGCAGCACAACAATGCCTTTGGGTGCTTTTAACAATTAATTGTCACCTGCAAACTCTTGCAAAGGGCAGCACATTCACCTACGGGAAATGCACATGGAACATAACTGCATTTTGGTGAAAACTGACCCAACTCTACTGCAGCAGACATTTTCTTTTTTGATATGACCAAAGTTGACTAACTTTTTTGAACTTTATTAGTTTTAAAAAATAAAACGTTACAAAACCTTATTGATTTATGTTTGTACCAAAATGTAATATAAATATAATGGAATGGAACACAATGCTTGTACACCGAGTTAACAAGTCAATGCAGGGCTTTTCATATACAGTACTATGCATAAATGTGTCACATCCATGCCCCTTTGTTTACTTCCTGCTGAGGAGACTCTCAGTTGGCAACTAAATGGGACTAGGGATGAGTCATTGGTTGCTAGGAAGCCAGCAACTGCCAGCATGCGAGCAACCACAAACCCTACGTGGGAGGTTGTCACATTAGTGAAAGCTTATCACCACGTATACCCAACTCTGTGCACTGGTGTCTCTCTGTATGATAACCTGGAGGTGGTCATATTTACCTCTCGGTTACTTATCTGTGAACTGGCGGTAATTCTTTTAGAATCTGTCACTGCCTTAGTGACAGTATCTAAAAGTAAAAATGGTAGTAGCAAGAACTATCTGCATCTGGTGCTGAAACTGGCACACAGCTTTCATGATTTAGGTGCAACCATAGATCTTCTGTGGATGTACAGTAGGCTGCCTCAGATCCTTCTTTCTCTCTATTCTAATCTGTCCTGCTGCAGAACAAATTTGGGGCCAATCATATGCCTCCCTGATGGTATGGCATGATGGAGTATCGGCCTGTATTTCTCAGCATTAAGGGCACCATTGATTCTGACCAAATCTCCAACTCCATTTGTAGAAATTCAGACCCAAACTTGCAAGGAACCTCCACAATGCTTTACTGTTGTCTGCAGACACTCCTTATTGTACCGCTCTCCAGCCCTTTCACATTTTGACTCATCAGTCCAGAGCACCTGCTGCCATTTTTCTGCACCCCAGTTCCTATGTTTTCATGCATAATTGAGTCTCTTAGCCTTGTTTCCACATCAGAGGTTTGGCTTTTAACCCGCAAATCTTCCATGAAGATCACTTCTGGCCAGACTTCTCCGAGCAGTAGATGGGTGCCTGGGTCCCACTGGTTTCCAGCAGTTTTGTGCTGATGGCATTGCTGGAAATCTTCTAATGTTGATGGGAAGTAAGCATGATATGTCTTTCATCTGCCGCATTAAGTTTCCTTGGGCGACACTGCGTCTGTGGTCCTCAACATTGCCCGTTTCTTTGTGCTTTTTCAAAAGAGCCTGAACAGCACATCTTGAAACCCCAGTCTGCTTTAAAATCTTTGCCTGGGTGTAGTATAACTACCTTGTGTCTTGTTGCTGTGCTCAGTCTTGCCATGGTGTATGACATGTGTCATGAAACCTCACCTTAGTAGCAGCGTTTGGCTGTTCTTCACCCAGCTTTAAGCCTACTACACAGTTGTTTCTGTTTCAGTTAATGACTGTGTTTCAACCTACATATGAAGTTGAGGATCACTATCCCCTGCTTGGTATGATTGGTTAATCAAACACCTGAATCTAATCCCACAAAATCCCAGACCTTGTGCAAGTGTACAAAGTGTGCAAGTGTAAAAACTAATGCTGGTTTGAAGCCAAAGGGTAGTCACACCAAATATTGATTTCATTTAGATTTTTCTTCTGTTTGCTCACTTTGCATTTTGTAAATTGATCAAAATAAATAAATAAATATTTTTGAAAGCATTCTTACTTTACAGCATTTCTTCACACCTGCCTAAAACTTTTACACAGTACTGTATATATCAGTGATCTGATAAGATAGTTTGGGTCAAATCCATTACTCACTTCTACTACCAAAGCTGGACATACACCAATAGAATTGTGTTTGAATGTTAGTACTGAAAATCAGAAAAATAATTTGTAAGAGCATTAGATTTTGGACCAATATGCTCACATGCCATGTCAATGTTTTAAATTCTTCATATGCGCATTACATTAAGGCCTCGTTCACATGGGCATACTTAAGTGTACATCTGTGTAAGGGCTCTTTGTAAGCATGGATCATTTGTGCATTACTGTGTGGGCAAACGTTGCCCTCACACAAGTGTACACTTAAGTATACACATGTGAATAAGGCCTAATGCCGGCCATACATGGGTCAAATTTCGAAAGAATTTTCTTTCGAAAATCTTATATAAAAATTTTCTTTCAAATTTTGCACCATTCATGGGCCGCAGCAACGGCCGGTTTTCATGCGGCCATCAAATTTAAGTGACCGGGCATATTGGAAATTTTTTGAAAAACAAACAATTTTCTAATCAATGATGGGAGAATTGTATGAGAAATATGATAGAAAGAGAAATGCGCATGAGCGCATGAAAAGACAATTCCCAGAAAGAAAAGAAGATTTCAGCCACAAATCTTGGTTGGTTGAATTTTGAAATCAATGGTGGCACCATCGGATCACAAAATTTCTGATTTTTAAAGAGGAGTTCCACCCAGGGGGCCGGTTAAAAAAAAAAAAACTTCAAAGTCAGCAGCTACAAATACTGCAGCTGCTGACTTTTAATTGGACACTTACCTGTCCCTGGGTCCAGCGATGCGGGGGATCGAAGCCCCGCTCGTCTCCCCCTCTGTTCAGCGACGCCGGCATTGCAACTGTGGGCGCCGGGCTGTGGCTTCACAGCCTGGCACCCACTGCGCATGCGCGAGCGGTGCCGCGCGCCGTGATTGGCCTCTCAGTCACCTGGGTCCCAGATGATTGACAGGAGGGAGGGAGCAGAGCGGAGCCCTTCCTGTGCTGAGGGGGAAGTGATGTCACCAGCCCAGGCAGTGGAAGGGGCAGACTACGAGGGACCCCCTAGCAACAGGCATTTAGAGGTGAGTAAAAAAAAAAAAAAATATCCAAATTTTTTTTGTTTTTTTTTTTAGGATTTTTTTATGTGTTTTTGGTTTTTTGGGTGGAACCCCACTTTAAGGAAAATTCGTTCAGAATTCGACCCATGTATGGCCTGCATAAGTATGATTTTTCCTGGACGAAAACCACATTAATCATTAATTTGACCCCATAAACTAACATAAAATTGAATGAACCTTCCGATTTATAGAGACACCATATTGGTGCATCCCATATTTGCATACATTTCTAGATTACTATTTCCAACCTGCCTGTGCCGACTAATATATGGGTGACAACTACAGCTTCTATTACCAATTTAAAGATGCTTTATATTTATGAGGTTGCATATTATATAAAGTTATGTTTAGATTTCTGTGTTTCAATTAGGTGGATTCTGGTACAGCGTATTGCTTCGTGGACTGGGGTTCATTTGGTCAAACATTGATCTTGAAAAGTCTATGCTTTACTTAAAGACTAGTGTTCTGAAATTCTTGTTGTAAACTCGAAACAATAGTTAAATAAAAAAAGTTGAATACCTTAAATAAAAATTTATTGAAACAGAAAATTGAATAAACGTTCCAAAAAGTTATTGAAAACATTCCGTAATAGTTTACTGTTCCATAAAATTATTTTTTTGAATGAAATTCTACTGGTGTATGGCCAACTTAAAATCAATATGTGCTCCTGGGTGTTGTCTATCAAAAGGGCGAGCTTCATGCCTTAATTTCCATCTATGTTTATATTCTTGTTTCCTTATTCCAACATATATTTATTGATTTTCAAAATTAAAAAAAACACACAAAATAACAAAAAAGAAAAACCACACACAAGCAGATACAATCAACCTGAATGCATACCAATAACTGAGATGTCCATTATAATTCTAAATACTATACAAAACAACTAAATTGCACAACAATACATCTCCACAAGAACCCTCTATACTCAGAACCCTCTATATTCTTGTTTATTTATGACTGATATGGTAATATTTACTGAGACTTTTAGGAACCAATTATATCATTGTATTGCTATAACGAGCAGTAAATCAAACATTTTTACTCAGGGCTTTTTTTCTCAGAGAATAGGTGCAGGAACCCACCCTCCCCAGTCAATTCTGTGCCCTCTCACCCCCCCAACCCCCCCCCCCCTATTCCCGCCCCCAATACCGCCATTCCTTGGGAAAGAGAAGTAAAGTGTTCTTTACCTTCTCCCTCCCTGTCCACAGCTCACCTCCCCATCCACAGGTCACCTTCTCTTCTCTCGTCCACAGCTCACCCCCCCCCCACACACACACACAGGTTACCTTTCCCTCCATGCACAGCTTACCTTCTCTTCTCAGTTTACCCCCTCCCCTCTCCACAGCTCACCCCCTCCTCCCTCTGGTTACCTTCTCTTCTCTCTTCCACAGTTCACCCCCCCCGACAGCTCACCCTCTCCACAGTTCACCTCCCCCCACAGCTCACCCTCTCCCCCCTCTCCACAGTTCACCCCCCACAGCTCACCCTCTCCCCCCTCTCCACAGTTCACCTCCCCCCACAGCTCACCCTCTCCCCCCTCTCCACAGTTCACCCCCCACAGCTCACCCTCTCCCCCTTCCTCTTCACAGTTCACCTCCCCCCCACAGCTCACCCTCTCCCCCTTCCTCTTCACAGTTCACCTCCCCCCACAGCTCACCCTCTCCACAGTTCACCTCCCCCCACAGCTCATCCTCTCCACAGTTCACCTCCCCCCACAGCTCACCCTCTCCACAGTTCACCTCCCCCCACAGCTCACCCTCTCCCCCCTCTCCACAGTTCACCTTCCCCCACAGCTCACCCTCTCCCCCTCCACAGTTCACCTCCCCCCACAGCTCACCCTCTCCACAGTTCACCTCCCCCCACAGCTCACCCTCTCCACAGTTCACCTTCCCCCACAGCTCACCCTCTCCCCCTCCACAGTTCACCCCCCACAGCTCACCCTCTCCACAGTCCCCCCCACAGCTCACCCTCTCCCCCCTCTCCACAGTTCCCCCCCAGCTCACCCTCTCTCTCTACAGCTCACCCCCCCTCCCTCCACCCACAGGTTACCTTCTCTTCTCTCGACCACAGTTCACCCCCCCCACAGCTCACCCTCTCCACAGTTCACCCCCCCCCCACATCTCACCCTCTCCACAGTTCACCTCCCCCCACATTTCACCCTCTCCACAGTTCACCCCCCCCACACAGCTCACCCTCTCCCCCCTCTCCACAGTTCACCCCCCCCACATCTCACCCTCTCCACAGTTCACCTCCCCCCCGCACAGCTCACCCTCTCCCCCTTCCTCTCCACAGCTCACCCTCCCCCCCTCCACAGTTCACCTCCCCCCACAGCTCACCCTCTCCACAGTTCCCCCCCACAGCTCACCCTCTCCACAGTTCCCCCTCAGCTCACCCTCTCTCTCTACAGCTCACCCCCTCCCTCCACCCACAGGTTACCTTCTCTTCTCTCATCCACACTTCCCCCCCCAATCTCACCCTCTCCACAGTTCACCTCCCTCCACATCTCACCCTCTCCACAGTTCACCCCCCCACACAGCTCACCCTCTCCCCCCTCTCCACAGTTCACCCCCCCACATCGCACCCTCTCCACAGTTCACCCCCCCACAGCTCACCCTCTCCACAGTTCACCCCCCTTCCCCCCCGCACAGCTCACCCTCTCCCACCTCTCCACAGTTCACCTCCCCCACATCTCACCCTCTCCACAGTTCACCTCCCCCCACATCTCACCCTCTCCACAGTTCACCTCCCCCCCACAGCTCACCCTCTCCACAGTTCACCTCCCCCACATCTCACCCTCTCCACAGTTCACCCCCCCACATCTCACCCTCTCCACAGTTCACCTCCCCCACATCTCACCCTCTCCACAGTTCACCTCCCCCCACATCTCACCCTCTCCACAGTTCACCTCCCCTCCCCACAGCTCACCCTCTCCACAGTTCACCTCCCCCCACATCTCACCCTCTCCACAGTTCACCCCCCCCCCACACACAGCTCACCCTCTCCCCCCTCTCCACAGTTCACCCCCCCCACATCGCACCCTCTCCACAGTTCACCCCCCCACAGCTCACCCTCTACACAGTTCACCCCCCCCCACATCTCACCCTCTCCACAGTTCACCCCCCACACACAGCTCACCCTCTCCCCCCTCTCCACAGTTCACCCCCCCCACATCGCACCCTCTCCACAGTTCACCCCCCTTCCCCCCCGCACAGCTCACCCTCTCCCACCTCTCCACAGTTCACCTCCCCCACATCTCACCCTCTCCACAGTTCACCTCCCCCCACATTTCACCCTCTCCACAGTTCACCTCCCCCCCACAGCTCACCCTCTCCACAGTTCACCTCCCCCACATCTCACCCTCTCCACAGTTCACCCCCCCACATCTCACCCTCTCCACAGTTCACCTCCCCCACATCTCACCCTCTCCACAGTTCACCTCCCCCCACATCTCACCCTCTCCACAGTTCACCTCCCCTCCCCACAGCTCACCCTCTCCACAGTTCACCTCCCCCCACATCTCACCCTCTCCACAGTTCACCCCCCCCACACACAGCTCACCCTCTCCCCCCTCTCCACAGTTCACCCCCCCACATCTCACCCTCTCCACAGTTCACCTCCCCCACATCTCACCCTCTCCACAGTTCACCTCCCCCCACATCTCACCCTCTCCACAGTTCACCTCCCCTCCCCACAGCTCACCCTCTCCACAGTTCACCTCCCCCCACATCTCACCCTCTCCACAGTTCACCCCCCCCACACACAGCTCACCCTCTCCCCCCTCTCCACAGTTCACCCCCCCCACATCGCACCCTCTCCACAGTTCACCCCCCCACAGCTCACCCTCTACACAGTTCACCCCCCCCCACATCTCACCCTCTCCACAGTTCACCCCCCACACACAGCTCACCCTCTCCCCCCCTCTCCACAGTTCACCCCCCCCACATCGCACCCTCTCCACAGTTCACCCCCCCCCACATCTCACCCTCTCCACAGTTCACCTCCCCCCACATCTCACCCTCTCCACAGTTCACCTCCCCCCCACAGCTCACCCTCTCCACAGTTCACCTCCCCTCCCCACAGCTCACCCTCTCCCCCCTCTCCACAGTTCACCCCCCTCCATCCACAGCCAGCTCACCCCCTCCACCCCCACATTTCACATTACCATGCCAGTCCCCTCCCCCCATCCCCAATCCCCCTTTTAACCTCTGTCAACATATCACCTCTGCACACCCCCCATTCACTGCTTACACCTCCATTCCACAATCACCTCTGCACTCCCATTCACAGCCTATCTCCCCCCCTCCACATTTCACTTCTGCGCCCCCATCCACAGCTCTAACTCTCTACAACCCTCCATCTTCCACCTCTGCACCCCAAGCCCCCCCAGAACTCTTGACCCTGTATACATTTCCCCTCCTCACAACTCTCTTTGCACAATCTAACCCCCCCCCCCAGCTCTGACCTCTGCAGACTGCAGAATATCCACAACTTCAGTCTCTACTCTCTCTGCATAACCAGCCCCCCTTCCTCCCCCTTTCCCTCCACAGCTATCTCACCTCCATTAGAGCCATGCTGAGCACACTTCTGTTCTGTCAAATCAGGCTTCCCCCCCACCTCAGCTCACTGTGTAGTCTCCTCTGTGCAGCTCCACCTGTCAGATCAGTAGATCAGTGTAGCACAGAACCGAGGAGGAGTTTCAGAGAGCTCGGCTCCGTGCTACACGGATCTGACAGACAACAGGCGGGAGAGCTGCCTCTGAAATCCGATCAGTCAGCTGTTGAGCACATTCCCTGGATGCCTAACATACAGAAGCTGGCGGAGGAAGTGACTGGTATAGAAAACTTCCTCTATCGGCTTTTGTTCTATGTGACAGACTGCAGAGGAGAGGGCTGCCTGAGGTGGCGGAACTGCGTTCTGGCAAGTTCCGTCAGAAGAAAAGCCCTGTTTTTACTACATGTTGATGCACAAAGTACATTGTGCTTTGGTGGCATTCATTTCGAATGGCTTTCCAATGCACTATTACAGTAGAAGGCAACACATCCACACTACAGTGCACCACAAAGCTCTTGATGTACATTGTGGTGCGTTGCTTTGCAACAAAAAGGTGCAGGTCCGTTTTTTGTGCATTAAAGTGTGCTCTCACATGATCTAAAATGAATAGGCTGCCTTAATTAACAGTTTACTTTATTAACATGCCCGTATAGTATCACATAGGGCACCGGTCCCCAACCTTTTTGGCACCAGGGACTGATTTTATGGCAGCCAATTTTCCCAGGGATCGGGTGCTATTCACGGAGTCCGTCCTCAGCCCCCCCTTTACATTACAGTGCCCCTTTAGAGTGCAGTTCCCTTTACATCACAGTGCCGCTTTACATTAACCACTTCAATACCAGGCACTTAGACACCTTCCCGCCCAGCCCAATTTTCGCGGTCATGCTACGCTGTACCCAAACAAATTTTTTATCATTTTGTTCCCACAAATAGAGCTTTCTTTTGGTGGTATTTGATCACCTCTGCGGTTTTTATTTTTTGCGCAACAAATAAAAAAAGACCGAAAATTTCGAAAAAAAACACGTTTTTCTTTGTTTCTGTTAAATTTTTTTGTAAATAAGTACGCTTTCTCCTTCAATAATGGGCACTGATATGGCGGCACTGATGGGCACCGATGAGGTGGCACCAATGAGGTGGCACTGATGAGGTGGCACTAACGGGCACTGATGATGGGCACTGATAGGTGGCACTGATGGGCACTGATAGGTGGCACTGGTATGCGGCACTGATGGGCACTCATAGGTGGCACCGATGGGCACACATAGGCGGCACTGATGGGCACTCGTAGGTGGCATTGATTGGTATATATGGGTGGCACTGATGGGTACTTTTGTGTGGCACTGATGTGTGGCACTGATGGGCACTGATAGGTGGGCACTGATGGGCACAGATGGGCACTGACAGGTGGCACCGATGGGCAATGACAGGTGGCACCGATGGGCAATGACAGGTAGCACTGATAAAGCATTGCTGGGCAGATCTGGGCATATCATTGACATAATAGTGCCAATCAGTGCCGATTTGTGGGCACTGATTGGCACAGATTGGGCACATGTGGATGGCCATGGGGTACATACTTGGCCATCCACGTTGCCCCTGCCCTGGTGGTCCTAGTGGCATCCCTGGTAGTCCAGTGGGGTGATCTGAGGGGGGGCTGCGCTGATAAACAATCAGCGCAGACCCCCCCTGCCAGGAGAGCCGCCGATCGGCTCTCCTCTACTTGCGTCTGTCAGACGCGAGTGAGGAAGAGCCGATCAACGGCTCTTCCTATTGACAGCGTGATCAGCCGTGATTGGACACGGCTGATCACGTGGTAAAGAGCCTCCGCCGGAGGCTTTTTACCAAGATCAGTGTAGCGGTGTGTCAGACTGACACACCACTCCACCGATCGCTGCGATGCGAGCCCCCGGGGGCGCGCTGCGGCATGTTATCCTGCTGGACGTCATATGACGTCCAGTCAGGATAACAGAACCACTTCCCGGACGTCAATCCGCTATAGGGCGGGCGGGAAGTGGTTAATGTAATGGGGACTGCTCTGTAAAGGTGGCACTGTAATGTAAAACATAGAAACATAGAAAAGTGACGTCAGAAAAAAACTGAGTAGTCCATCGAGTCTGCTCATTTTTTTTTTTTTTTTTGTTTTGTTTTTTTTGTGTTTTTTTTTCCATTAACCTTATTGTCTGTCTATAGATCTATGTTTATCCCAAGCATGTTTGAAGCCATTTGCTGTTGAATGTCTCACTACCTCTGTTGGTAGTTTATTCCAATCATCAACTACCCTTTCAGTAAAATAATATTTTCTAAGATTCGTTTTGAAATTTCCTCCAGTTAGTTTAATGTAATGTCCCCGTGTTCTTGATTTTGGTTTCATATTGAAAAGTCCACCCTCCTGAACCCTATTCACCCCCTTGATGCATTTAAAGGTTTCAATCACGTCTCTCCTTTCCCTTCTTTCCTCCAGACTGTACATATTAAGTTCCTTGAAGTCGCTCTCGATATGTTTTATCCCCCCACACCTTCCACCAATTTTGTTACCCATCTCTGGACTCGTTTCTATTTTATCAATATCTTTGTGTAAGTGAGGTCGCTAGAACTGGACACAGTATTCTAAATGAGGTCTCACTAAAGATCTATATAGGGGAATAAGGACCTCCTTCCTCCTGCTGGTGATCCCTCTAGTGATGCATCCTAGTATTCTATTCGATTTTCCTAGTGCTTACTTCACACTGTTTGCTCATTTTGCAATCATCTGAAATATCATCTGAAATAAGTACCCCCAAATCTTTTTCTTCTGTAGTGCTGGCTAACACTGTACCCCCAAAGTTGTACCCTCTCAGGGGATTCTTTTTCCCTATGTGCATTATTTTACATTTATAAATATTAAACTGCAGTCTCCACTGCTTTGACCAATCTTCCAGCAATGCCAAATCATGTTCCATGTTACAGACATTTCCAGGGATATCAACCCTATTACACACCTTTGTATAATTAGCAAAACGACATACTTTACCCAACAAACCTTTAGTTATATCACATATAGTTTAAAAAGAACAGGATCCAGTACAGAGCCTTGTGGTACTGCCTGTCCGTTTTTCAGCCGATCTTATCCGATCCGCCAGACGGATGGAAAATAGGACCACCATCCGTCCGGATTGTGCAGGATCGGTTGGTGACGGGTGTCAGCGGATATGTGTCCGCTGACATCCGCCGCTCCATAGAAGAGACTGCAAGGTCCGTTCATGATCAGGAAAGCTTGTGTGAAAAGACCCTTACATTGCTAATTTTTTATAAATGGACCACATACTGTGAGGCGGCCCTGAAAGTATTTTCTTTTTTATTTTCTTAGCCAGGTTAATATTGGGGATTAAAAAGTTTGAGCGTTTTCAAAAATTAGGAAATTTCAATAAAATTGGAGGTTTTCTGGTGGTTTTTAAGTGTGGGTTGGTTTAAACGACTTCTGAGGGTTAGAGAAGGTCTTTGCAAAAATCTTGTACCTGTCTTTTTACAAAAAGAAAGTCTATAATCTGCTTCAATATTTTTTTTTTCACAGAAAGAGAAAACAGATAGTGAAATGTCAAATGTAAAATAAAAAAAATGTAAAGGGTCGGTAAATAATTAAATATGTACATTTTTACACGTAAATGAGTAAAATTGAGAGCTTTCACGTCAGTGAAATTACGGTAAGCAGGCAGCAAAATCAAGTAGAGTTTCAGGCTCCTTTTCAAATGTTGTCTAAGCTATCCTTATCTGCTTTGCTGAAAAAAAAACCCTATTTATGTTGCTAAATAGCTCAAGCTGCAGATTCCTTCCCTTTTCCCCCCTGTCCTTCCATAGAACTCTGTTGAAGGCTTCAATTGGAGACAGAGTGGAAATCCTAAATCACGTTGTCCCCGATATAAAATGTTTATTTTTATTAAAACTAAGATTGTATAAAAAAGAAAAAAAATGTTAATATTCATCAATTCAAATAACTGAGCAAAAATAAATATAGTTCCCCATAAAACAAAAAAAAAGGGAATTCATTTTCTACATTTCGAAAAAAAAAAATTAGAACTGAATCATGATCATGATCATGTGAGTGGTAAAAATTTTAAATCTATAAAAAAGGCAAAGGTTTTGAGACTAGTTGCAGAGATAACAGCAGCAAAAAGACTTTGAACTGAACCTTCAGGTCTAGTCCGGTGCAGAGCGAGATGGAGGTCTGCCTGTCTATAAACTTCCTGTCCAGAAAAAAGGAAGGTTTGAAGTCCACTGGTACAGATATTTTTTTTTTAAATTGCACACATTTTTTTTTCTTTTGCACACAATAAAAAATCATGTTAGGCCTGAAGATTAGTTAAAACGTCAAAACAGTATATTTTCTCAAAGCAGAGAACCTGAAGAATAAAATGATGGTAAACATAATTTTTTATGTCACATTATATTCGTGCAATGGTTTGTCAAGCACAAATATTTAGCAAATTTTCAGTAAATATAAAATAAAAAATACAATAAAAGTAATTTTTAGTGCAGGCATGCGCAATATAACTTACTGCCAAGTAAATAGAAGCCCGACATAAAAAGCCTTTAAATAATGTGAATTATTGTTCTCGCTCCAGTGGATGCGACAATATATACCGCGTGTAGCATAATTGACATTTTTGCTCACCCCAACATGTGATGAAATCCTCATCCCTTCCTTGATCTTATTGGCTAGGCAAGATCAATGAATGTATAAAAAATGTGTTGTGCCTAATACAAATAATTAGTGTAATAAAAAAAAAAAAAAAAGTGAGTCCATAAGTCACCAACGTGACATAAAATATGTGAACAGGTGTCTTGATCATTGAGTCACCAACAAAATCCTCCACCTTGTGATAAACCACCACCAATTCAAGGATGTGCTCTTACCAGAGCATTGACCACCTATTACGGAGGGGTCAAAGAAGGCTCGTGTATCTCAAATGCTCCATCACCATTTGTTAGTCAGCATACGGAAGATGGGGGAGATCGTTCCAGGCAGCCAGTAGGGAAATCACAAATCCTCTTATTCCAAGTGGACGCACCAAATGCCATACCCCAGCAAGAGATAAAACGCCACTATAGTGTAAAATCTTAACAACGTCGCTTTTTTTTAAAAGTAATGCACTTACATGCCAACAGATAAAAAACAGCATGTGTATAATGGGCACAGTAACATCCGTGTGCTCTCATCCAAATGTGATGACAGGAAACGACACCTCAGCCCAACCGGTTTCGTCACTACAAGGACTTCTTCCGGGAGTTCAGCGAATGGTCAATTGTTGGTCTCCCTCCCTTATGCCCAGCAACACCTGTCATGCGGGTCCTGGGCTTGCAGGTGAGATGGTAACATGGTGGGGATTGCTTGGGGGAGGGCACTTCTGGGTTTCTGTGAAAGCGATCGGGCAACTGTACAGCCGCCAGATCATTCCATCTGAAAGCCAACAGTCGATGAATATTAACACACTTTTGTTTGGCTGCCCATGGGATGTATTTATGTGATTTAAAATGAAAGTTCAGTTGGGCTTTAAGGCCTCATGCACATTAGTGCTTAGGCCTGCATCCTGGGAGGCATAGATGCAGCATACATCTCTGCTGCCAGCAACCTGACAAAATCTATGAGAGGATGAAATATGCAGCGGATGGAACCCGTTTTCAGGGCTTTATGCCTGAAAGGCAAAATTCCAGAGCAGAATAAAAATAAATTAGTTGTTATGTTTAGGAGATCTGAGAGTGGGAGAGGTTGAGTAGTTTGGCACAAACACAAGGGCAGGGCAGACAGTGCTTAGTCTATGGAAAAAGCTGAGCGTTATCAGCCCACAACAGGACTTCAGAACAAAAGAAATATTTAATGAGGAACTACAGTCACTGGGAATCACACAGGAACACGCTGTGGATTCATGTGCGATTCACATGCAGTTCTGTGCGGTGCGATTTTGGCCCATTCATTTTGACAATCAGCAGCCCAGGGATCCAGCACTGTCTTCACCCAGGCTGGTTCTTCACTGGTCTTCGAGTAACCAGCACCACCATCTTGACTGTGGGAAGCCAGCTGTGAAACATCAGAAAGTCACAGCTGGCTTCTTGCAGTCAAGTTGGTGGCACCAGAGATCCGAAGAATGGCAATGCACCAGCCTGGGTGAAGACAGAGCTGGATCCCTGCACTGGTGACTGTCTGTTTATTAAAGAGCAGCTACAGTATTTCATGTGTGAGATGCGCTACGCTGTTATACTGGTCCTGCAACCTCCTGAGACATGTGCTTGCCTAGGCAAGAAATCTGGAAGTAGGAGTGGGTACCTGTCAGAAAAAGGTACCTGCTTCCAAAAAAAAAAAAACACTAATATTAGGGAAGGGGGGAGGAGGAGGAGGATAAGCTGAACTTTCACATTTAAATGGCATTCCACTCTAAAAGTGTTACTAAACCCACAACAGTAAAATCAGTCTGTATATGCAGTAA
The DNA here is from genome assembly GCF_042186555.1 of Aquarana catesbeiana. Classification (NCBI taxonomy): domain Eukaryota; kingdom Metazoa; phylum Chordata; class Amphibia; order Anura; family Ranidae; genus Aquarana; species Aquarana catesbeiana. The sequence continues at coordinate 622,480,508 of NC_133327.1, forward strand.
AGTATGCTTGTTATACTCACTGTGGAACCTAAGGAGTAAATCCTCTGCATTGTGTAAAAAGGCTATTTGATCCCGTCTCCTTCCATTCTTCCACTGTCCCCAAAATATCTCCTAGAAGTACAGAGCTAGGGGACAAGCTGCACATGCTCAATTTGGTGTGTATTGATAGAGAGTTTTTTTTAATTTGGAGAGTGCATGTGATCAGCACAAGTCCAATCAGCACTGTCTAGACAGAGGGTCAGGGGTCCTGCATCCTCAAAGGACAGTCAGTGCAGAATGAAAACTGCTCCTACAAGCTTTAACCAGACACTGATAGAAGTCACAAGACTGCTATATACTTCTGATGAGAAAAGGTATTTAGCAGTTTATATTTACTAAATCTATTGCATTTCCCTGTTCTGTGTACTGTGGGAGACCAGATATAGTGAATGCAGGCTCCTGGGTTTAGTAACGCTTTAAGTGCTTGCACTATCTTTAAAAGGACAAAATACAGGGAATCTTAAAAAAAAACAAAAAAAAACATATGCAGTAGATCTCTGCAATGGTTCCGCACCCAATGCAGAGATATACTGCGTATAGGGTTTTTTTAGCTTTTTTTTTTTTTTGCTCTGACATACGCTTTCAATCGAATATATTGTTGCCACAAACAGGATCGCTAAAGTTATATGGGCCAGAATATGCAACATGAACTAAGCAAAATAAAGCAAGGTTAAAAAGAAAGATACTTTAACTCCTTTAAGAGGAGCCCCAGTCATTTTTGTGTTTATTAAAAGTCAGCAGCTACATAAACTGTAGCTACTGACTTTTACTAAACACACACTCACCTCTCCTGTGGATGCGCGGGTCGTGCTTTTCCTTGTGAATGGTCCTGCAGTTCTCGGGAACCTCTGACCTGTCCTAGATGACTGCGGGGAGGGAGGGGAAGAGGAGAACTTCTGGTCAAATTGCCTAGGTGATCCGAACAAAAGTGGCAGCGGGTACCTATCAAACCCAGGTACCCACTCCCCCCCCAAAAAAGTGTCATTTGGGGGAAGAGGAGTGGGTGAGGAGACCTTAAAGCGGAACTTCCCCTTTTGGGTGGAGCTCCTCTTTAATGGCTGCAGGTAAAATAAATCTTAACATCTGAGCGCAGTTTTGCAACTCTGGCATGTATTAGCAAAACTGTACATATCATCATATTTCAGTGTTAAAGTGGTTGTAAACCCTGGAGGTTCTTCACCTTAATGTATTCTATACATTAAGGTGAAAAATTTTCTGTAGTGCAGCTGCCCCCTAGAGCTCCCCTTTTTCTTACCTGAGCCCGATCTTTCCAGCGATGGGGACGAGCACACCAGCTCCAGCCGCTGTCTTGGGTCCTCACTGGATAGATTGATAGCAGCGGGAGCCATTGGCTCCCGCTGTTGTCAATCAAATCCAGTGACACGGGAGTCAGGGCCAAGTCCTGCTGTCTGTGTCAATGGACGCAGCAGCAGGACTCGGTAACGCGCCCTCACGGGTGCCCCCATGGAATGCGGGTCTCTGTGGGGGCACTCAAGAAAAGGAGCCAGGAGCCCTGCTGGGAGACCCCAAAAGAGGAGGATCGGGGCAGCATGACATGTTTGTTATTTAAAAAAAAAAAAAAACAAACCTTTACAACCCCTTTAAGGTGAAATATACCTTGACTTTTTTCAGGGTAAAATTACTTTAATTTCATAAATGGTAATGGATATATCCTGTTTTTTTTTAAATTAATGTACCAAGATAGTAAAAAGAAAAATTATTTTTAAACTATAGTTTTATATTTTTGCCATTGCTTTGACCCACTACCAAAAAAAATAACCCAATTTTCCTACTCCTAATGTTATTTGTTGTTTGTACCCAAAGTAGGGCCAAGAAACAATAGTGCACATTTTTTAGCTAAACTAAAACATATTGACCCTCATCTTTTGACCCCCCAGCTTGACCCTGACACTAACCTAGGTCAAGTCCCAATTTGGATATTTTATGTTTACTGTAGTTAATACATTTTTTGTTTACAATATTTTTTTTTTCTTGGGGTGGTGGGCGTGGGTTGGTTAGGACCGGCCCACACCAGAATTGCACAAGAATACGGTCTGCGTTTGGGTGCAATTCCTGTGCAACTCAGTGCATTTAATTTCAATTTTCAGCTCATTCATTTGATTGGGCTGAAATTGCAATGGATCACACCAAAAAGTAGTTTAAAAAAAAAAAAAAACACACTCCATACACTGCGTTTGCAATCTGCGTTTGGGGTGTCAGGATTATATTGACACCCGCAGCAGATCACACACCCAGTGCATTTCGAACGTGGTACTGGAAATGCGCACAGAATGCAGGTTTCTTGCACTGCTTTCCGGTGTGAACGAGGCCTTAAAGGGGTTGTAAAGGTAAGGTGAAAAAACACCTGTCAGTGACCAGCCCCCCCGTTTTACTTACCTGAACCCTCGAACTTGTCCCACAGGGACGCGCCGTCTCTCTGCCTGGGTTTGTCGGCTGTTGATTGGATAGATTGATAGCAGCGCAGCTATTGACTCCCACTGCTGTCAATCAAATCCAATGACGCAGCCACTGGGGGGCGGGGCCGTGTCTTGCATTGCGTCTATGGACGCCGAATGCTGGACTCGGGAGCGCGCCCGCAAGGTAACCCCCCGGGAGAGTGCTTCTCCCAGGGAGTTATCTGAAGCGGGGAGGAGCCAAGAGAGCAGCCAAGGTACGAGGATTGGGGCCACTCTGTGCAAAATGGCTGCACAGTGGAAATAAGTATATGTTTGTTATTTAAAAAAAAAAATAATAACTTTAGTGTCACTTTAAAGCATTTGGTAAAGGAAAAAAAATAACAAACATGTTATACCTGCTCTGTGTAATAGTTTTTCACAGAGCAGCCCAGCCCCAATCCTCCTCTTCTCAGATCCCCCGCCAGCGCTCTGGGCCCCTTCCCTTTGCCGAGTGCCCCCATAGCAATCGGCTTGCTCTTGTGCATGCTCACTTCTGAGCCGGTGTCTTGCCGAGAAAGTTCCCCCGGCGGATAAGGACCCCCCTGTACTGCGCAGGCGCAGCGCTTGCGCAGTACGAACGACTAGGAGCCGCCGATAATAGCCGAAGCTCAGAAACTTCAATCAGCTGTACACGGCGCCTGCGCCCTAGGTCCAGGTTCAAGCCCCACCATCCAAGTGGACCTAGAGGGAGAATAAAAAAGTGCCGAGCGAAGCGAGGCCGTGCCCGAAGCGTGGCGAGCGAAGCGAGCCCGCGAGGGGCCCTCTTACAGGCGCCGTGTACAGCTGATTTGTATTCTTTTCGGCTTCGGCTATTTCCGCCGGCTCCTACTGTGTAAGCACTGCGCCTGCGCAGTAGAGGGGGGTCCTTATCCGCCGGGGGGAACTTTCTCGGCAGAACACCGCCTCTGTGTCTCAGCCCCGCCCCCCACTCCCGCCTCACTGGCTGTGATTGACAGCCAATAAGGAGCCTCAGCTCTCGTGCGCAATGCTGGATGGAGATCAGGCTTAGGTAAGTAGTAGGAGGGAGCTGCACACTGAAATTTTTTTACCTTCATGCATACAAAAACCTTCAGCCTTTACAATCACTTTAATGGCTCTTTAGGATTACAGCAGCTCCTTCCAAATATCCTGGACCTGTTCTGGGACCAAAAACTTGCTCCTCATTAGCTTCAGTACATCTTTAACAGAAAGAAAAAAAATACAACAGCGAAAGAAAACTTTAGGTGCTCATTTACAATATGTGCAGTGACCTGTGTTTTTCAGCACTGGTTAAATGCAGGTCGCCACTAGCACACATTTTTCTATGTGCCCCGTTCACACTGCAATGCTGGTGTGATGTACGGTGTGGTGCAGTGCATAAAAATGGCAGTGAGTCGAGTGCGTTTTGATCAGTGGATCCCCGCATTCTCATCTGTCTCCCATGGGGGGTGGTGGAGGGGGGTCAATTACCGCATTCCCATCCGTCTCCTGCAGGTGGGGGGGTTGCATGGATCCTGTGTTCCTGTAAAGCAGAAACACTGATCCATGCCTTCCACTAGTAAAAGCACCTGCCCCACAAAAAAACACAAAATTCCATAAAAATATCCCATAGTTTGTAGATAATATAACTTTTGTGCAAACCAATCAATATACGCTAATTGAGATTTTTTTTACCAAAAAATATGTAGCAGAATACATATTGGCCTAGATTGATGAAGAAATTTGTTTTTTTTACATTTTTTTATTGAATTAATTTTAGAGCAGAAAGTAAAAAATATATTTTTTTTTTTTCAGAATTGTCGCTCATTTTTAGTTTATAGCGCAAAAAAACCCAAAAAACCGCAGAGGTGATCAAATACCACCAAAAGAAAGCTCTATTTGGGGGAAAAAAAGGACATAAATGTTATTTGAGTACATCGTTGCACGACGGCGCAATTGTCAGTTAAAATAACGCAGTGCCGTATCGCAAAAAATGGCCTGGTCAGGAAGGAGTGGGGGGGTATATCTTCCAGAGGTGAAGTGGTTAAGTGTCACTAGGTGACAGGCGCAATTGTCAGTTAAAATAACGCAATGCCGTATCGCAAAAAATGGCCTGGTCAGGAAGGAGTGGGGGGTATATCTTCCAGAGGTGAAGTGGTTAAGTGTCACTAGGTGACACTTCAAGTAAAGTTAAAACTTGAAACATACAGCACATCGCTCCTTGCTAGAGCTGACACGTTTTAGCGTGCAGGTTAGTGGGAGTGTAGCCCTAAAAAGTGACAGCACACAAATAACAATCAACTACACAAAAAAAATAAAATAAACATTAGTACAAACAATATGATGAAAAAACTACCCTTAATACAACTTAAACAACACACCCATAAAAAAGAGCCTTTTTTTTTTTTTTTTTTGGTATCATCAAACAATTGTAATCAAATTTCACCTAACCAGCTCAATGGGCAAAATTGAGGCCCCATTTACACTTTGGTGTTCCGGGAACGCGCGCAGAAACACGTGTTTTTGCATGTGTTCCTGGAAGTGTGCGAAAAACACAGCAAAATGCGAGTCGTGCCTGCGCCGCTCTGATGCCACCCCAAATGTGGATGGCAGTCGTGTATTTTGTCGCGAGTCAAAACACACAAAAAAAATGCACTCGACTCACTGCAAAAAAAAAAAAAAAGGTACATGAGCTGCTTTGGCGCATCTGTCATGCTGTCATGTGCAGGGCAGCCCATTCAAAGGAATGGGATGTCCTATGCTGTTGCATGACAAACATATAAAAAAATCAACGTGTTGCATTGCACAAGTTTGGATGCAACCTGAGAATTTCCCTTCAATGAATTACCACTAATTGCTATTTTCGCAGTGAAATGACACCCCTCACTATGCATGCATATATTATAGTGTTCATTCACACCAGCAGCATCGGGCAATGTTGTCCAATTTGTCTTATGTCCTGTGGCTGCAGATCAGTTGCAAAAAAAAACAAGACCTGTTGCATTTTTGCACAACGCAATCCAAAATGCTGTAAAGCACTGCAGCGCATTGCAGCCCATAGATTTGCATAAAACTTTAAATAAACAAAGGAACAAAAAAAAAAAAAAAAAAAAAGAGTAGGCACAGCCATGCATTCCAATGACACATTGCAGCACACGTGTTCACAGCACATACAATAACATGCACTGTGTGGTGTGAATGAGCCCTAAATGTCAATTGTAAATAGATGACAGTGTGGGCTAGTTTCTTTTATGTTTTGATTTTTTTTGCAGCTTTTGCCTCTTTTGGCAAGTTCCAGCCAAGAACTTCAAGCCAGAAGATTGACAAAGTGCAATAGACTTGAATGTATTAGAATAAAAAATGTAGGATGTGATCACCTGTCTGTCCTCTGTGCTCCTGGTCTCCGCTGGATGCTGTTCTCTCTCTCCCAGGCTGGATGGTCCTCAGCAGCTCCTAGAGAAGTCTCACCTGTCCTGCAGCTTCACTGTCCCTGCAATCTATGCTCCCCTCCCCCTACACTGATAAACAGCAGGAAACAAGGGCATGATGGGACTTCCATTAAAGCCCTGGCCTCTGGCTGTGTACAAAGTTTGCAGACAGATTAGGGTTGGGTCTATGTATGTGCGTCCTCCCTCTTCTGTGATCATGTACAGTGCTGGGAGTACGCCGCCTTCCAGCCATGTGTTCTGTATGAGAGACATTGCTCCCAGCTCTGCCTCCATACCACTCACACTGTCCATCTTTACAGTGGGGACGGAAAGTATTCAGATCCCCTTAAATTTTTCACTCTTTGTTATATTGCAGCCATTTGCTAAAATTATTTAAGTTCATTTTTTTTCCTCATTAATGTACACACAGCACCCCATATTGACAGAAAAACACAGAATTGTTGAAATTTTTGCAGATTTATTAAAAAAGAAAAACTGAAATATCACATGGCCCTAAGTATTCAGACCCTTTGCTCAGTATTTAGTAGAAGCACCCTTTTGATCTAATACAGCCATGAGTCTTTTTGGGAAAGATGCAACAAGTTTTTCACACCTGGATTTGGGGATCCTCTGCCATTCCTCCTTGCAGATCCTCTCCAGTTCTGTCAGGTTGGATGGTAAACGTTGGTGGACAGCCATTTTTAGGTCTCTCCAGAGATGCTCAATTGGGTTTAAGTCAGGGCTCTGCCTGGGCCATTCAAGAACAGTCACAGTGTTGTTGTGAAGCCACTCCTTCGTTATTTTAGCTGTGTGCTTAGGGTCATTGTCTTGTTGGAAGGTAAACCTTCGGCCCAGTCTGAGGTCCTGAGCACTCTGGAGAAGGTTTTCATCCAGGATATCCCTGTACTTGGCCGCATTCATCTTTCCCTCGATTGCAACCAGTCGTCCTGTCCCTGCAGCTGAAAAACACCCCCACAGCATGATGCTGCCACCACCATGCTTCACTGTTGGGACTGTATTGGACAGGTGATGAGCAGTGCCTGGTTTTCTCCACACATACCGCTTAGAATTAAGGCCAAAAAGTTCTATCTTGGTCTCATCAGACCAAAGAATCTTATTTCTTAGCATCTTGGAGTCCTTCAGGTGTTTTTTAGCAAACTCCATGCGGGCTTTCATGTGTCTTGTACTGAGGAGAGGCTTCCGTTGGGCCACTCTGCCATAAAGCCCCGACTGGGGGAGGGCTGCAGTGATGGTTGACTTTCTACAACTTTCTCCCATCTCCCGACTGCATCTCTAGAGCTCAGCCACAGTGATCTTTGGGTTCTTCTTTACCTCTCTCACCAAGGCTCTTCTCCCCCGATAGCTCAGTTTGGCCGGATGGCCAGCTCTAGAAAGGGTTCTGGTCCTCCCAAACGTCTTCCATTTAAGGATTATGGAGGCCACTGTGCTCTTAGGAACCTTAAGTGCAGCAGAAATTTTTTTGTAACCTTGGCCAGATCTGTGCCTTGCCACAATTCTGTCTCTGAGCTCTTCAGGCAGTTCCTTTGACCTCATGATTCACATTTGCTCTGACATGAACTGTGAGCTGTAAGGTCTTATATAGACAGGTGTGTGGCTTTCCTAATCAAGTCCAATCAGTATAATCAAACACAGCTGGACTCAAATGAAGGTGTAGAACCATCTCAAGGATTATCAGAAGAAATGGACAGCACCTGAGTTAAATATATGAGTGTCACAGCAAAGGGTCTGAATACTTAGGACCATGTGATATTTCAGTTTTTCTTTTTTAATAAATCTGCTAAAATGTCAACAATTCTGTGTTTTTCTGTCAATATGGGGTGCTGTGTGTACATTAATGAGGAAAAAAATGAACATAAATGATTTGAGCAAATGGCTGCAATATAACAAAGAGTGAAAAATTTAAGGGGGTCTGAATACTTTCCGTCCACACTGTATGTCACAACTGGCCCTGGCTGACCTTTGATGGCCTCTGACCTTTCACATGGGCTGTGCTCCTTCTGATTGGAGCACAACGGTACAGATGTTACTTTGTCACATTCATGTCCTTTTCAGTTTTACGTTTCCGAAGCCTAAAAAAAGTTCATGTTAGGTCTATGGGCAGCCAGATGTGAAAAATACATGCACCCATTTACATCTGATTATCTCCAATCTGTCATTTACATTGCTCCCAACTGTCCCTGATTTCGAGGGACTGTCCCTGATTTGGAACAAAGTCCCTCTGTCCCTCTTTCCTCCTCATTTGTCCCTCATTTTGGTCTGATCTATATAGTTGTATTAAAAATGCACTATTTATCTTTCAAAAAGTGTTTCCCAGTGCTAAACCTTTCATCCAATTTCTAATTTGTTGCATTTGTAAATTTCAAAAGCCAGTAAAAACGAACAGTAGAGGTAAAAAAAGCACTTGTGGGTTAAACCTATATTTTTTTGTACAATTCTCCTTTAAGGGGGCATGGCAAGGGGTGTGTCCTATGCCTACATACTTTTGCTAATAGGTGTCCCTCGTTCCCATCTCAGAACATTGGGAGGTATGAATTCATGTCCAAATATATGGACCGAGATGGACACATATGTGCTGGTGTGTGATGTAAACGTGCATTGGATTCTGGAATGTAAAGAATTTCTTTATAACTTCTACACTCACCGGCCACTTTATTATGTATACCTTTTTAGGACCGGGTCCAGGTTGGACCCCCTTTTGCTTTAATTCTTCTTGGCATAGATTCAACAAGGTGTTGGAAACATTCCTCAGAGACCATATTGACATGATAGCATCATGCAATTGCTGCAGATTTGTCGGCTGCACATCCATGATGTGAATCTCCTGTTCCACCACATACCAAAAGGTGCTATTGGATTGAGATCTGGTGACTGTGGAGGCCATTGGAGTACAGTGACCTCATTGTCATGTTCAAGAAACCAGTGGTGAGATGATTTGATCTTTGTGACATGGTGCATTATCCTGCTGGAAGTAGTCATCAGAAGATGGGTACACTGTAGTCATAAAGGGATGGACATGGTCAGCAACAATACTCAGGTAGGCCGTGACATTTAAGGAACCCAAAGTGTGCCAAGAAAATATCCCCCACACCATTACACCTTCACCAGCCTGAACCATTGATACAAGGCAGGATGGATCCATGATTTCATGTTGTTTACACCAAATTCTGACCCCACCATCTGAATGTCGCAGCTCAAATCAAGACTTATCAGACCAGGCAACATTTTTCCAATCTTCTATTGTCCAATTTTGGTGAGCCTGTGTGAATTGTAGCCTCAGCTTGCTGTTTCTAGCTTACAGGAGTGGCACCTGGTGTGGTCTTCTGCTGCTGTAGCCCATCTGCTTCAAGGTTCGATGTGTTTCACGGTCAGAGATGGTATTCTGCATACCTTGGTTGTAACGAGTGGTTATTTGAGTTACTGTTGCCTTTCTAGCATCTTGAACCAGTCTGCACATTCTCCTCTGACAAGGCATATTTCTCCACACAACTGCCGCTCACTGGATATTTTCTCTTTTTCCGACCATTCTCTGTAAACCCTAGAAATGGTTGCATGTGAAAATCCCAGTAGATCAGTCGTTTTTGAAATACTCAGACCAGCCTGCCCGGCACCAACAACCATGTCACATTCAAATCACTTAAATCCCCTTTCTTCCCTATGCTAATGCTCGGTTTGAACTTCAGCAAATCGTCTTCACCACATCTAGATGCCTAAATGCACCGAGTTGCTTCCATTTGATTGGCTGATTAGCAATTTATGTTACCAAGCATTTGAGTAGGTGCACCTAATAAAGTGGCCAGTGAGTGCATGTTCTGCAGTGTGTTGCAGCTCATTGTAACGCATTGCGATAAAACCTCTCAATAGTCCTGCAAAGGCTCCGTCCCACTGTGCCCACAGCTTATTTATATGCAAATCACCACAGGATTTACACATGAATAAACCAATGTAAGAATGAGCCAACCATGTCATTTGCATATGAATGAGACTTACTAACTCATTTATATGCAAATCAATCTACAGCTCATGGCAAGCTGAGGGAAGCTACTCCTTGACTTCAGCCAAGGGAAGGACTTCCTTCTGCCACTGCATCTATCCATTCCACCAGTAAGCTTGAGGGGGGTAGGGGTTTGTAGTAAAGGGGGTCTTTATTGGTGGGGAGGGAGGGGATCTGTGCAAGAGGGGCGGGGTCTGTACTAGAAAGGAGGCCTGTACTGGAGGGGGGTCTGTACTGGTGGGGAAGGAGCAGGCCTGTACTGCAGGTCTGCAAATTGGTGTGGACTGAAGCCTCATAATATAAGACAAATTGCCTTGTTCTTGTTTTGGGGCTGTGCTGGGCAACACTGCTGTTGTGAACATGCCCTAGGTCAGGTATGTCTACAGTCTGGCCCGTGGGCCAATCGCGGCCCGCGTTCTGGTTCTAAACGGCCCGACTGGTTATTTGGACATATATATCTTTTGTGGCCCCCGACGATCTCCCAGCGACGGGGCCACAAAAGATGTATATACCTTGGAGGGGATAGGGAGGAGGCGGGACGAGCGCCCTGCACACACAGGAGAATTTCCTGTTTACGGGCGGCCTTTGTAATAGAAGGTCCCGTCTCCGCGCTGCCATTGGACGGCTGTTCTGTCCATCAAAGGAGGCGGGACTTTCTATTAAAGAGGCCGCCGTGTAAACAGGAGATTCTCCTGTAGGTAATCTTCGGCACTCGTGAGTGCATTCCTGGCAATGGTGAGTGCATTCCTGGCAATGGTGTGTGCATTCCTGGCAATGGTGAGTGCATTCCTGGCAATGGTGTGTGCATTCCTGGCAATGGTGAGTGCATTCCCGGCAATGGTGTTTGCATTCCTGGCAATGGTGAGTGCATTCCTGGCAATGGTGAGTGCAATTCCTGGCAATGGTGAGTGCATTCCTGGCAATGGTGTGTGCATTCCTGGCAATGGTGAGTGCATTCCTGGGTATGGTGAGTGCATTCTTGGCAATGGTGAGTGCAATTCCTGGCAATGGTGAGTGCATTATTGGCAATGGTGAGTGCATTCCTGGCAATGGTGTGTGCATTCCTGGCAATGGTGCGTGCAATTCCTGGCAATGGTGAGTGCATTCCTGGCAATGGTGGGTGCATTCCTGGCAATGGTGAGGCTACATTCATGGCAATGGTGGGTCTGCAGATGGGCACTTGTGAGGCTGCAGAATGGCACTGACCCTTATTTTGCTTCACAGTTCTTTATTTAAAATTTTTTTTTCCTGAAACTTCGCTCTTAAAGTGAAGGTGCGTGTTATACGCCAATAAATACGGTATATCCAAATAATACGCCCAAGCTCATCTCTTTACTCACACACAGCCACAAAGGCAAGAGAATTCTTTTTGGGCAGTGTATAAGCGCTTAGATGAACACACTTATGCCCCGTACACACGGTCGGACATTCCGACATCAAAATCCATGGCTCAAACTTGTCTTGCATACACATCGTCACACAAAGTTGTTGGAAAATCCCATCGTTCTGAACGCGGTGACGTAAAACACGTATGTCAGGACTATAAACGGGGCAGTAGCGAATAGCTTTCGTTTCTTAATTTATTCTGAGCATGCGTGGCACTTTGTGCGTTGGATTTGTGTACACACGATCGGAATTTCCGACAACGGATTTTGTTGTCGGAAAATTTTATAGCCTGCTCTCAAACTTTGTGTGTCAGAAATTCAGATGGAAAATGTGTGATAAAGCCTACACACGGTCGGAATTTCCAACAACAAGGTCCTATCACACATTTTCCATCGGAAAATCCTATCATGTATACAGGGCATTAGGGCTGAATTTTAATGGTTCAAAGAATGTCAGGCAAAATGGTCGGCCCCCCGCGCATGTTCACTTCCTCAAATCTGTCCCTCTTTGAAAAAAGTTTGGACACCCCTGCCCTAGGTAAAGGGAAATCTCACCAAAGGAACACAGATGGCAAAAACAAAACTGACATGGGATATAACCATTCTCTATTCCAATCAAAAGAAAAAAAAAAGTTACTAATAGCGGTGCAGTTTACTTAAAGGCAGTCACTCAAAAGTATGTAAACCCTAACTAAATAGCACTCAGTTTGTAAAAGCACTGTGTATCATAAACAAATCCCATCTTGTATTTTAGAAAATACTGTTTATTTCTTTCGTAAAGTGTATCTAAACCCAAATCTATAGATGTAATATATTGCAGCTTACTAGTCCTTGGTGTGCAATTTACACACTTCCTGTCCATGGGTGGCTATGTCACTCCTCCACTGTGAGCCCTGTGAGCGGGCGGGAGGTGGGCAGTGCTGTCAGTCCTATATACCATATCTGTGATGCTGTGCTCATCTATATACCCTATCTGTGATGCTGGCCTATACAGTGGGGCAAAAAAGTATTTAGTCAGCCACCAATTGTGCAAGTTCTCCCACTTAAAAAGAGGAGAGAGGCCGTAATTGTCCTCATAGGTATACCTCAACTATGAGAGACAAAATGTGGAAACAAATCCAGACAATCACATTGTCTGATTTTTGAAAGAATTTATTTGCAAAGTATGGTGGAAAATAAGTATTTGGTCAATATCAAAAGTTAATCTCAATACTTTGTTATATATCCTTTGTTGGCAATGACAGAGGTCAAACGTTTTCTGTAAGTCTTCACAAGGTTGTCACACACTGTTGCTGGTATGTTGGCCCATTCCTCCATGCAGATCTCCTCTAGAGCAGTAATGTTTTGGGGCTGTCGCTGGGCAACAAAGGTTTTCTATGGGGTTGAGATCTGGAGACTGGCTAGGCCACTCCAGGACCTTGAAATGCTTCTTATGAAGCCACTCCTTCGTTGCCCGGGCGGTGTGTTTGGGATCATTGTCATGCTGAAAGACCCAGCCACGTTTCATCTTAAATGCCCTTGCTGATGGGAGGAGGTTTGCACTCAAAATCTCACGATACATGGCCCCATTCATTCTTTCATGTACACGGATCAGTCGTCCTGTTCCCTTTGCAGAGAAACAGCCACAAAGCATGATATTGCCACCCCCATGCTTCACAGTAGGTATGGTGTTCTTTGGTTGCAACTCAGCATTCTCTCTCCTCCAAACACGATGAGTTGTGTTTCTACCAAACAGTTCTACTTTGGTTTCATATGACCATATGACATTCTCCCAATCCTCTTCTGGATCATCCAAATGCTCTCTAGCAAACCTCAGGCGGGCCCGGACATGTACTGGCTTAAGCAGGGGGACAGGTCTGGCACTGCAGGATCTGCGTCCCTGGCGGCGTAGTGTTACTGATGGTAGCCTTTGTTATGTTGGTCCCAGCTCTCTGCAGGTCATTCACTAGGTCCCCCTGTGTGGTTCTGGGATTTCTGCTCACTGTTCTTGTGATCATTTTGACTCCACGGGGTGAGATCTTGAGTGGAGCCCCAGATCGAGGGAGATTATCAGTGGTCTTGTATGTCTTCCATTTTCTAATTATTGCTCCCACAGTTGATATCTTCACACCAAGCTGCTTGCCTATTGCAGATTCAGTCTTCCCAGCCTGGTGCAGGTCTACAATTTTGTTTCTGGTGTCCTTTGACAGCTCTTTGGTCTTCACCATAGTGGAGTTTGGAGTGTGACTGTTTGAGGTTGTGGACAGGTGTCCTTTATACTGATAACAAGTTCAAACAGGTGCCATTAATACAGGTAATGAGTGGAGGACAGAGGAGCCTCTTATAAAAGAAGATACAGGTCTGTGAGAGCCAGAATTCTTGCTTGTTTGTAGGTGACCAAATACCCGTATTTATCGGCGTATAACACGCACAGGCCTATAACACGCACATTCATTTTAGGAGGGAAGTTTCAGGAAAAAAACTAAAATTTTAAATAAGGAACTTTGGAGCAAAATAAGGGTCAGTGCCCATCTGCAGCCTCATCAATCCACATCAATACAGCCTTATGATTGCCTTCAATGCAGCAGCCTCACCATTGCCATCAGTGCAGCCTGACTGACGTCCACCTGCAGCCTAGAGGGGACAGGGAGGGGGCGGGACGAGTGCCGACAGATTACATACAAAGAGAATCTCCTATGATAGACAGAACAGTGGTCCAATGGCGGCCCAGGAGACAGGACTTCCTATTACAGAGGCTGCCAAGTAAACAGGAGATTCTCGCTGTATGTAATCTGACAGCGCTCGTCCGGCGCCCTCCTTGTCCCCTCCGAGGCAGCTAAAATTGAAGTATTGGCGTATAACACGCACACGCTATTTGCACCTGATTTTCATGGTAAAAAAGTGAGTGTTATACGCCAATAAATACAGTACTTATTTTCCACCATAATTTGCAAATAAATTCGTTCATGGGTCGTTCAATGTGATTGTCTGGATTTGTTTCCACATTTTGTCTCTCATAGTTGAGATATACCTATGATGACAATTACAGGCCTCTCTCATCTTTTTAAGTGGGAGAACTTGCACAATTGATGGCTGACTAAATACTTTTTTGCCCCACTGTATACACTATCTGTGATGCTGATCTATATACCCTATATCTGATGATGATCTATATACCCTATATCTGATGCTGATCTATATACCCTGATCTGTGAGGCTGAGCTGTATACTCTGTCCTGTGATGCTGGGGATGTATACTCTGTCCTGTGATGCGGGGGCTGTATAGTCTGTCCTGTGATGCTGGGGCTGTATACTTCTGTCCTCTGATGCTGAGCTGTATACTCTGTCCTGTGATTCTGGGGCTGTATACTCTGTCCTGTGATGCTGAGCTGTATACTCCTGAAACTATGGGTGGAAGCAAGTGGAATACAGGGGACAGAGAGGGTGGATTGTATAAGGGGTGCGGCTTTTGAGAAGTGGGAGGGGTCAAAAAGGAAGGGCGGGGTCTGGTGCCCCCCATCCTAAAACTTCACCAGCCGCCACGGTTGCCCGCCGCAGTCCCACTATAAGTCACTGATTGCCGCCATTACTAGTATAAAAATAAATAAATAAATAATTCCAGTATATGCTGTATATCATTTGTAAACACTAACTTTCACACAAACCAATTAATATAAAGTTATTGTGATTTTTTTTTCTTTTTTTTTACCAAAGACATGTAGCAGAATAGATTTTGAAATAAATTTACGAAATTCGATTTTTTAAAATTTTTTATTGGATATTTTTTATAACAAAGTTTTTTCAAAATGTTCTGTCTTTTTTCGTTTATAGCGCAAACAAATCTCAATGTTGATCAAATACCATCAAAAGAAAGCTCTATTTGCGTGAAAACAATGATATAAATTTCATTTGGGTACAGTGTTGCATGACCGCGCAATTACCAGTTAAAGTAGCTCAGTGCTAAATAGCAAAAAATGGCCTGGTAAAAATTTCTGGAGCTAAAGTGGTTAATGATAGCTGCAGAATTAAAAATATTGAAACTGGCTTTTGAAATTACATTAAGGGCTCATTTACACTTGCTTTGGCTTCAGACACGCTTTTTTAACCACTTGCTTACTGGGCACCTAAACCCCCCTCCTGCCAGACCAATTTTCAGCCTATAGCGCTGTCACTCTTCGAATAAATTGAACAATTGCACGGTCATACAACACTGTACCCAAATGAAATTTTTTAAATTTTTTTCCCACAAATAGATCTTTCTTTTGGTGGTATTTGATCACTTCTGGGTTTTTTATTTTTTGTTAAAAAAATTGAAAAATACCGACATTTAAAAAAAAAAAAGAAATACAAAGCCGTTTTATATTTTGTTAATAAATTTTGCAAACAGGTAATTTTTCTCCTTCATTGATGTACGCTGATGAGGCTGCACTGATGGGCACCGATAGGCTGCATTGATGGGCACTGATAAGGCGGCACTGATGGGCACGAATAGGCGGCACTGGTGGACACTGATGAGGTGGCACTGGTGGGCACTGATAGGTGGCATTGGTGGGCACTGAGAGGTGGCACTGATGGGTGGCACTGAAGGGCACTAATAGCTGGCACTGATAGGTGGCAGTGAAGGGCACTGATCGGCACTGGTAGATGACACTGATAGGCAGCACTGTTAGCTGGCACCGATTGGCACCTCTGGTAGGCATTGATAGGTGGCACTTGTGGGCATTGATAGGTGGCACTGATTGTTGGCACTTATGCACTCATTTGTGGCACTGTGTGGGGCACTGGCAGGTGGCACTGGAAGGCGGTATTGGTGGGCACAGATGAGGCGGCTTCGCTTCTTCCTCTTTGGGACTGATTTCCCTTGCACTGAAGCCGGTGGTCAGTTTTTTTTTTTCTCCTCACACTGAGAAAAAAAAAACGATTACCGATCTTCTGTTTACATCACGTGATCAGCTGTCATTGGCTGACAGCTGATCACATAGTAAGGGGCCAGGATCGGCCCCTTACTCGATCTGTGATCACTCGAGTCTCATTGACTCGGCGATCACAGCGTGGGGCACGCGGGGAGCGTGCAAAGGGGAGGATGTCTATTGACGGCCTCCCGGCAAAGTAGATCCGCGCTGTAGCCGTCATTCGGCTATAGCATGGATCTGAAGGCGTTTAAAGCTTTCTGAACGCTAGTCAAAGACCACCCAGAAAGTAGGCAAGATCTGTGCAAAGCTGCTAAAACTGTTTGGTCCCTTTCACACGGGCTGTTTTTGGCGAACAGGATCAGATCGGATGGCAGCGGACATATGTCTGCTGACATCCACCGCTCCATAGAAGAGACTGGAGGGTCCGATCGGGTCTGCCTGAAAAACTGACAGCGAGGTCCTCTTTATTGAATGGCAGTTAAGAGTGTAAAATCTCTTTTTTAAAGGGTAAAATAAAATCTCTTTTATTGTACACAAAACGTTGCAATGCTGGAACGCCGTGTTCTGGGGCGGACGTGTCATCCTGGATAACTGGTACATCTGGCACAAGATAGAATGTGAAAATACCTGAGAATCTGCCAGAGATGGCAACATTCTGTACTGATTTCCTATTATCTAACATTCCAGGAGATAAAACCCAGGCATGATGTCCATCCCTCATATGGTGTGCTGAGTACTGCACAGGGCTGGATGCTGTTCACTGTGATCTTCAATTACTCATATTAAAGTGACTCTGTCATTGAGTTAAAAAAATGTCAGAGCACGACCTACAAAAAGAGGGTCGGCACTCAACCCCCCCTACTAATTCCTCTGAACTTTGATTTTGGTCTCCAAAATGATATGGCACCCAGTAGAACATTACATCTAATCCTTTTGAGCATCTTTATTCAGAAGCAAACACACAATTGTCTGTGAAGGTCCCTTGTGTAAACTAGAGGTTTGGGCCCCAGTGTCTTAAAGGGTTTGTTAAAAAAAAAAAACAAAAAAAAAACAAAAAAAAAAAAAACAGATCCTGTTCCTTTAAAGCAGGTAAACAGCACAGTGCTGTTTAATCTGTCCCTTTCTATGCTGTAAAAAACCTGGTTGATCCTGCCTGCACTAATGAGAGGTACTCAATGAGGGAGTGTCCACCTGTGTCATGGGTGGGGACCTCAAGTTCTCCCATATAGAGGAGTGTATTTCTGCCATGGTTCAGAGAAGCGGGATCTCCCAATCTATGGATAGTGTAGGACCCCCTAATCATGGGGTACTTTGTCGCAGTAAGTAGGCTTAAGCACCATATAGCAATATATTGTGACCAAATCTCCATATTTTTTGATACAGTCTAGGTGTTTTAAATTAGCCTTGCTGGAGGTAAATGTCTTTTTTGCATGTGTGCGCTGTAATATTTTGTTCTGTTTTATGGTCTTATGGCTGCACCAACTTTAATGCATCTTTTAGGGTGTGCCCCCCAAATATCTTGTTTGTATACCTTATTAGAACGGAGGGGCTGGCAGTAATCCTACTGTCTGACTTTACAACCACTTTAACCACAGAGAAATGTGACTTTTAACTCTGTGCACACCAATGCCATTAAATATTACACATAACTCTGCTGGGCTTGTATTGCTTAACTTACCACTCACTAATGTGGACTTGAACTCAAAGTTTTTAAATAATTAGGAAGCCAGGTTGGTGGGTTGGGAGATTAAAACCAGTGTGAACCTACCTGTATTCTTCATCAGACAAACCGATCTGCTCCAAGGACTGGTAGAGAGTTCCTTTGCACCTCTTACCATCCACATGTGCACAACTTATGAGAATGCTCACTAAGGGCAACACCCAATAAGAATGTACAGTATTTCCTTACCAAATATGTTACATCATAGAGGCCAGGCCAAGACAGAGGCAGAAGAGGCACCAACCTTGGGTACCATGCTGTGGAGGGGCATAACTGACATTGGAGCCTCTCCTGCCTCTGCATCACCCAGCTGTGTCCTGCACTGTGAAGGACCGAGGTGTTAAACGGAAAACTCAGAAATTGCAGCTTTCCCTGTGTAACCAGCGGCACTCCACTGTCAGTGTGACATCCCCCCACTCATGAGCTCTGTAAAGTCCTGATGTAGTACTGCCCCCTTGGCTGTTGCTTATAATTGCATGTATATCTGTGCCACCTTGACCAGGGCTGTCTTTAAAGCAGGGCAAAAGGGGCAGCTGCCCTGGGCCCTGTCATTGCTGTGGGGCCCAAAGCAGCTGCCTCATACTTGCCAACTATCCCAGTTTAAATTCCCTTGTCCCTTGAAGTTTTAGTCCCGTGCTGTGTCCCGATATCTCAGTGTGAAGTGCTGGTACTAATTCTGCCCTGCTCTGCCCTATTGTTGTGTACAGATGACTCACCTGCAGACCCTGTGTTTACATGTAAATAACTGGCATTCATATGTAAATAGCGGCGGCATTCATAAGTAAACAGCTGCGGCCGGCGGCATTGATATATAAATAAAGGTGGCATTCATATGTATATCGTGCCCCCCTGCAGTGAGGAGATGATGTGCTGTAACCTCTAGCAACCAATCAGTAAGCAGTATTACTGTACAGTAATCCCTAGCAACCAATTAACAAGCAGAAATCATTTGCTGTAACCTCTAGTAACTAATCAGTGAGCTATAATGTGTGCTGTAACCTCTAGCAACCAGTCAGTAAGTAGTAATGATATGCTGTAACAGCTGGCAACCAATTGCAACTGCGGCCTGATCTCATACAGTAAACTGATTTTAAGTCTAGCTGCTATTTATTGTATGTCTCAGAGCAGATGGAGAGTGAAATTACATATGGGGGGGGGGGGGGGGGGGGCGAGAACATTTTTGCCTAGGGTCCAATCAATATTAAAGACGGCCATGACCTAGACCCTGTGAACTTTCCAGCCCTCCTGACACTCTAGGTTGAGACATGTTGTGTACACCTTTAAATAACACAATGTATATTGATTAGCTCTCTCTGGTTTTACTTACTCAAGAGGAGAGTTATGTAAAAGGGTATTAGTCAGCCAAATCCTGGATAAACAGCCAAGACTCAGCTGAAAAAGTCCCCCAAAGCAATTAAATGACAATTGGCATTGACAGAAATATAATATCAAGGCATACAGAAAGCAGACAATAAATGAATGGATTTAGAAAGGGCTATTGGTTGCTGAATATAATACCACTGCTTAAAGGGGAACACCAGGCCGGCCTATTATACCTTTAATCCTAATGAGAGATGAAGTAATATAGTGACTAGTGGTTTGCCCCTTTAAATAAGGATGGAATTAGCAGAGTTCAAAGATGCAAGGCCTTGCAATTATCTTCACCGGCAAGTTGGAGCTCAAATAAACAAGACTTCTAAATGTGGCACAGTGATATGCAGTCAAGGCAAAGCAGCTGAGACTGACCAGTGGCAATCCTTAATGTAATTCAGGGATAAGATGTCTGTATACAGTGTCCTGTGGAGTATGATAGTGACTGGTACTGGATTTGTGGGCAGCAATCTGGAGACAGTGTAGGAACTTCCTGAAGAGTGATCCAAGTCGCTTCTTCCTTCTGCAGAATGGGCCGAGATGATGGACTGGCTGCTGGAACAGTGAATCGTCTGGTCCTGCTGGTTTCAGCGATGTTGCAGTGGTGCCCCGCGTGTAGCTTGTGGCGTCAGACCCACCTGGGTCAGAACTGGGAGCGCCTTGTTGTCGCGTGGTAGGCCGCAGTTCTCACACACAGCAGTGAAGGGGATGTTTACTTGATGAGATCTGGGAAGCAAGAGAGCTAGGGCCTGGTCTGCCGACCCTTTTATAGCCTCTCCCAGAGTTCTTTCCTTGGAGCAGATGGCTTGCTGGGAGGTGTAGTTCAGGGATAGTTCTGAAGATTAAGGATGTCTGTTCAGGAGACTACAGTTTCCACAATGCTCTCTACTTGGCTCAGGAAGATGATACCTGTAATGCAAGCTCAGCACTAGAGGAACACAGAGACAGTCTAAGAAGGGAGAGGGTAAGTCTGCAGTGCCAGATAACTGTAGTCCACTGTCGGCTACACTGATAAACAAAGCACAGCACCCATTTATCACAGAGTTCCGATGATTACACAGGGGGAGCCCTGTTCTCCCTGTGTAATTAACACACATGCACTGTCACTTTGACACATCGAGTCTTGCTCTGCATGCATTTATGAACAAAAGCTACTATTGTAGTTTTCATTCACAAAATACATGTATTTGTAAACAATAAAAAACCTTTTTAACAATGTTTTAGCCTCTAATTATTAACCCTTAGTGAACCCTAATTAGTTATTAACTCCTTCATTCCGTTCTTCCTTTAGTATTTTTTATTTTGCTGATGCACTGTTTTCTGCAGGGAATTTAAGAACCTGTCTGGGCTGTCTGGCAGGGGTGCCTGGATCGCAAAACTGGCTCAACAGAATTACATACCCTTTGTTAGGTTAAACCGTTCATATATGTACTATATATTTCAATGTTGTATTTAAATGTTTGTTTTGGGTATGACTTTAATTTGATATGATGTATTATTTTCAGGTAGTGTCATTAGCAGTGGTTACCAATGGTAGTAATATTTAATACTTGGTCTCCTTTTTGCGATAACATCACAGAGCTCATAGCCTGGTACACTTTCCTGTTCTATGGAAGAAAACAGACAGATATTTCCTGGCACTGTGTATTCATATTGTTTGGCAGTGAAATAAAAACTTTTCATCGTGTTGCCTTTGCCAGATCTTTTTGTGCCTAGGCGTCCCCCGCATACTCCGGGGGATCTCAGGAAAGTTTTATTGTTTTATTTAGTGCATTTGCAGGTCACTTGCAATATATTCCTACGCAATCGCATGTTTTTGTGTAATGGCTGCTTTTGTTTACTTGTGTAATGATGCATCCAATGGTATTCATTGTACTTTTTTCACAGTTAAAGTGCATGGAAACCTTAAAGCTGGCCATACACTAGCAAAATTGTGTTGAAAAAAATTTCATTTTATAAACATTTTAAGGCTCGATTCACACCTATGCATTTTTAGTGCTTTTTGCATTTTGCAGATTTGCACTACAGTCCATTTAACATGGTTTCCTATGGAACACGTTCTGTAGTGCAAATCTGCAAAAAGCACTAAAAATGCATAGGTGTGAATCAGGCCTAATAGGTAATGGGTCAAATTGACATTCCTTTTTTACCGCAGTGATGAGAAAATTTAAAGAAGCAGGATGGAAAATTTTTCTCTAACAGTGAATTCGGTTTTCTTTCAGGAAAGTCCATTCACTCCAAAATTGAATGTTAAAAGCAAACTTGTTTTGAAGTACTATCAAATGACATTTCGTTTGAATATTTGTTTGAAAATTTACTAGTATATGGCCAGCTTAACCACTTGCCTACTGGGCACTTTTGCCCCCTTCCTGCCCAGGCCAATTTTCAGTTTTCAGCGCTGTCACACTTTGATTGAGAATTGCGCGGTCATGCAACACTGTACCCATATGACATTTTTATAATTTTTTTCGCGCAAATAGAGCTTTTTTTTTTTGGTGGTATTTATTCACCACTGGGGTTTATATTTTTTTGCTAAACAAACGAAAAAACACCAAAGATTTTGAAAAAAAAACATTTTTCAGAGTTTGTTATAAAATTTTGCAAATAGGTATTTTTTCTCCCTTGCTGGTGGGCACTGATGAGGCTGCACTGATAGGTGGCGCTGATGGGCTCTGATAGGCACTGGTAGGCAGCACTGATAGGTGACACTGATGAGGAGGCACTGATGGGCACAGATAGGTGGCACTGACTGGCAGCACGGGTGGGCACTTTTGGGACTGCACTGATAGTCAGGACACTGATATTCAGTGCCCTGATTATTAGTGCTGATGTCCCTAACACAAGCCAGTTATCGGCTCTCTTCTTCTCTCCTCACACTGTCAGCGTGAGGGGAAAAAAAGCAGATAACCCGCTATGTTTACATCCTGGGATTAGCTGTCATTGGCTGACAGCTGATCATGTGGTAAAGGGCTGCTTTGATTGGCCCCTTACCCCAATCTGTGATCAGCTGAGTCTGAAGGACTCAGCGATCACAGATCGCAGCCTGTGGGCAGCACGATCATGGTTGGACGTGGTAGCCATCTTTCTGAACTCCAAGCAGATATAAGAGGCAAATTAAAATAGAACTACAATGCATCTGAGCACCACAAACCAAAAAATGCAATTTACGGTAATAAAAAAATATATGTATTAAAAGCAAACTCATCCATCTCTTCATGCTTTATTTTGCTGAGAAGTTACTTTGAAAAACACCCCACTAGCATTCCTAGTTGCGGCCATCTTGATTAAGGGCGGGTGATTCATGTAACATTTACTTCCTGGAATTCATATGCCCTTAGCTCAGGCATGCAGGCAGGAGGGTGGCCTTAGCTGAGAAAACCCCTCCTCCCCTCCTGAAGACTCCTGGGATGTATGACATCATTTGCCTAGACCTGGGAACCAGAAAGAAGCTGAAGAAAAGTAAAAAAAAAAAAAAAAAAAGTGTAAAATGTTATACTTTTCTATCTATTTACTAAGGCTGGCAGCATAATGATTACAAATAGGTAATGTTGATTGAAAGAGTGAAGTTCCTCAAAAACTGCCAGGAGTTAGAGCTTTTTGGCAGAAGACCTATGCAAAGTCTCTTTTGCCAAAAACATGTTTTATCCATGCTCCTAGCAATTTTTGATTCTCTTCATTCACTGCATGCCAAGAATAGAACCGGTTGCCAGGTACAATGTAGCTCCCATGCACATGCATTAGTGGCTGTTCAATGGATGACGAGGAATATTGCTGGACCTGGAAGAAGTGGCAGAGAAGATGGCAAATGGGGCAACAACTGGAGCCTGGACCTGACATCACTGAAAGAGGGAACAAAGGGGGAGTAGATGTGCTATAACGAGTAAATCTGCTTTACATACTTGCACATTATGGCAGGAGCCTCCCTTTTCCCGAGCTCAGTCTGCGAGAGGGAGAAACAGCACAAGGAGCCAATCAATTGTGCTGCAGTGCTAATGTGTCTTCCTTTCACTATCCAGTCACAGGCTGGCAATACACTGTTAAGCTGGGTATACACTTGTAGAATTTCAAGTGAAAATTGGCACGAAAATTTTCAGAATGTTCAAAAGCAGTTAAAGATTTTAAAAAACAAACATATCATACTTACCTGCTCTGTGTAGTGGTTTTGCAGCCCCGATCCTCCTCTTCTTGGGTCCCATGCTGGCGCATGGACTGGCTCCCCCAGAGCAAGCAATGGGGGCATCCAAGCAGGGGGTGCTCCTGAGCTGCTGCTCTTTGTATCCATTCAGACACGGAGCGGTGGCTTGGCCCTACCCCTTCTCTCTCCTCATTGGCTCACTGGCTTTGATTGACAGTAGCGGGAGCCAATGAGGAGGGAGAGTCCCCAGAGAGCCAAGGCTTTCGTGCACATTGGTGGATCGACAAGGGGCTCAGGTAAGTATTGGGGGGGTTACCTTCATGCAGCCTTTAGAACCATTTTAACATTCAATTTTGAAATGAATGGACTTTACCGAATGAAAACCACATACACTGTTAGAAATCCATTCGTTCAAGAAAAATTTTTCAACCTGCTCTTTCTAATTTTTTTCGTCTCTGTGGTTGAAGCAGAACATCGATTTTACCCCAGTAATGATTAAATGAAGGAATGTTCTTACAATGAAAAATGTCAAACAAAACTCTGCTAGGTTATATCTAGCTTTAGACTTCTCCATCCAGCCACGCAGATGGAGAAATCCCCTTGCCAGTGGCAGCTGTCTGAATAACCAAACTGCAACTGCATCTGATTGGATGCAGCCACTATCTGGCTGAAATTCTTCCAGCAGGCTCCTTCAACAAAAGTTGATTATTCCATGGTGCCAAGACATCTACTAAGATAATTTCAGCTGGCTCATCAGGAACTTGCTGCATGGCCAGCATAAAGCTGACCACATAGTAAAGGGCGACTGTGATTGGCCCTTTACCCCGATCACAGAGCACGCCGGATGCAAGCCACAGCGCGTGCCGTTCCGGGAGGACCTTAATAGACGCCCTCCCAGAACTGGACGACCGCGCTGTAGCCGTCATTTGGCTATAGTACAGTCAGCAAGTGATTAAAGGGTTATTTGACCTTTAGCAAAAAACTGCCTATGGAGGTATTATTATTATTACAGGTACTTATATAACGCTGTCAATTTACACAGCACTTTACATATATAGTATCTCACAAAAGTGAGTACACCCCTCACATTTTTGTAAATATTTTATTATTTTTTTCATGTGACAACACTGAAGAAATGACACTTTGCTACAATGTAAAGTAGTGAGTGTACAGCTTGTATAACAGTGTAAATTTACTGTCTTCAGCAAACTGTTTGCGGGCTTTCTTGTGCATCATCTTTAGAAGAGGCTTCCTTCTGGGAGGACAGCCATGCAGACCAATTTGATGCAGTGTGCGGCGTATGGTCTGAGCACTGACAGGCTGACCCCCCCACCCCTTCAACCTCTGCAGCAATGCTGGCAGCACTCTATTTACATCTATTTCCCAAAGACAACCTCTGGATATGACGCTGAGCACGTGCACTCAACTTCTTTGGTCAACCATGGCGAGGCCTGTTCTGAGTGGAACCTGTCCTGTTAAACCGCTGTATGGTTTTGGCCACCGTGCTGCAGCTCATTTTCAGGCTCTTGGCAATCTTCTTATAGCCAGGCCTTTTTTTTCTCTGAAAATAGGTGCAGGAACTCAGGCTTCCTTTAAATATTGTGCCGGGGGGTGTCCTTAGTATGCCCGTAAAGTAGCACATTTTTCCCATGTTTATAAGAGTACCACAGCAAAATGACATTTGTAAAGGAAAAAAGGTCTTTTAAAACTGCTCGTGGCTGTAATATATCGTCAGGTCCTGGCAATATGGCTAAAAATCATTGAAAAAAACGGCATGGATATTAAGGGGAACCCCACACCCAAATAAAAAAAAAAAAATTGCGTGGGGGTCCCCCCAAAATCCATACCAGGCCCTTCAGGTCTGGTATGGATATTAAGGGGAACCCTGCGCCAAAATGTTAAAAAAAAAAAAAAAAATGGCGTAGGGGTAAACCCCCAAATCCATACCAGACCCTTATCCGAGCACGCAACCTGGCAGGCCGCAGGAAAAGAGGGGGGTATGAGAGAGCACCCCCCCTCCTGAACCGTACCAGGCCACATGCCCTCAACATGGGGAAGATGCTTTGGGGTCGTCCCCAAAGCACCTAGTCCCCATGTTGATGGGGACAAGGGCCTCATCCCCACAACCCTTGCCCGGTGGTTGTGGGGGTCTGTGGGCGGGGGGCTTATTGGAATCTGGAAGCCCCCTTTAACAAGGGGACCCCCAGATCCCGCCCCCCCCATGTGAATGGGTATGGGGTACATTGTACCCCTACACATTCACCAAAAAAGTGTCAAATTGTTAAAAATGACAAGAGACAATTTGGGATAAGTCCTTTATTTAAAAAAAAAAATAAATGAAAAAAACCTGATAAAAAAAAAAAACTGTCCCGCGATGTCCATTCATCTTCAATCACAGCGTTCGACGACCCGTAACGTCAGAGGGGAGCGGGGTCACCCGTTTACGTCACCGGGTGACCCCGCCCCCAGCTATATGACAGCTGTCATCGTGAAGAGGCTTCAGTCAGCATGGGAGGCGGAGTTTTTTACATTATTTTTTTTTTCGTTGGACGTTGTGATCGAAGATGAATGGACATCGCGGGACAGTTTTTTTTTTAAAAAAAGGACTTGTCCCAAATTGTCTCTTGTGATTTTCAAAATTTTGACACTTTTTTGGTAAATGTGTAGGGGTACAGTGTGCCCCATACTCATAGAGGGGGCAGGATCTGGGGGTCCCCTTGTTAAAGGGGCTTCCAGATTCCAATAAGCCCTCCACCCACAGACCCCCACAACCACCAGGCAAGGGTTGGGGGGAAGAGGCCCTTGCCCCCATCAACATGGGGACCCCAAAGCATCCTCCCCATGTTAAGGGCATGTGGCCTGGTACGGTTCAGGAGGGGGGTTGCTCTCTTGTCCCCCCTCTTTTCCTGTGGCCTGCCAGGTTGCGTGCTCAGATAAGGGTCTGGTATGGATTTTGGGGAGATCTCTACGCCATATTTTTTACATTTTGGCTCGGGGTTAACATTAAAATCCATACCAGACCTGAAGGGCCTGGTATGGATTTTGGGGGGACCCCTACACCATTTTTTTCTTCAATTCTGGCGCAGGGTTCCCCTTAATATCCATACCAGACCTGAAGGGCCTGGTAAGGATTTTGGGGGGACCCCCACCCCCCATGCAATTTTTTAAAAGAAATTTGGGTGCGGGGTTCCTCTTAATACCCATACCAGACCCAAAGGGCCAGGTAATGTACTGGGGGGGACCCATGCCGTTTTTTTCAATGATTTTAATCTATATTGCCTGGATCCGACAATACATTACAGCCACAAGCAGTTTTAAATGACATTTTTTTTTACAAATGTCATTTTGCTGCTCTCATTCATAAAACTATGTACGGCTGCCATGTAAGCAGCCTTACATAGTGTGGGGCATGGACTCAGCCCCCTGAGCCATGATTGGCCAAAGACACTCTGCCTTTGGCCAATCATGGCTCTCACAGCAGAGAGCACTGTGATTGGCCAAAGCATGCAGGTCAGGTGCATGCTTTGGCCAATCAGCAGCCATCAATTCACTGCGATCTCACAGTGCATTGACGGTCTCGCTTCATTTTGCGGGTGCTCGAATTTCCCGTGAACGCCCCATAATGTTCAGTATTCGGCGAACCCCCAATGTTCGAGTCGAACTTGCGCTTGACTCGAACCGCGGGCTCATCCCTAGTGGTTCACTATCTCCTTCACCGTAGCATAACTGAGTTCAGATTTACTGCTACAGGGAAGAGAAAGCGCATGCTAGGGCAATTGAATCAGCTGGGAGTGTCCTAGCAACATAGCAGGACAGGATAATGCCATCTCTGGAAGTGTTTTTTAGCCAGGCTTCAGGAGGTATGTAAATAGCCTACACCTATAGCATGGGCAATATTTAACTTTGGGTCAGTGCTGCACAGTTGTTTTCTTTATCTACAGGCGACCCTCATCTGCATAAGCAGTTTTTTGTTTTTTTTTGTAAAGGTGAACTAACACTTTAAGATTGTATTAACAGTATAAACCAGGTGGCATAAAAATGTGTATATTAGCAAACGCACCCTGATCGTTTAAAGAAATCCTTAATCGGCCGTAAGTAACATAGCATAACAATAGGAATGAGGCCAATAACAGAGCAATGGCTTACACTCAGCTAAAATTGCAGATATGCATTGCAAAATAAATGGCAGGCAGGTAATTATTGTGGGATCTGTGCACAGCTAAGTCTCGCAGCTTTTGTCCTGGGTGAGGACGCTCTGTGGGAACGACTTTGCAGATACCGATTGCCTCCTATGACATACTGGCAGATGGCCCAGAGACTCAACCTGCAATCCGTATTCTCTTACACCTGTTCATTGGAGTGCTGAGAGCCGGCTGAGGGGCTGGTTTTTCTGGCCAAGGCCATCATTGTTCAGCCAGATTTTTGTGCACACCAGAGCAGATTAGAACAGTCAGCAGAAACTAAAACCGGTCTCATGAGATGTGGCGGCTCCTCCGCTTACTGCAAAGCCACTTTCACTGTTGGATCCCCATTGTTCTGTGGAAGAGTCGGAATGTAAGCCGAGACCTGCAGATTGTAGGGGGAGTATTGCCAGGCAGACAGTGAAAAGTGCAAGTGAAATCAATCACTGACTACTATGGGAAGAAAGGCCTGTTCAAGTAGGAATTATTTGAAAGAGAACAGGCTAAGATTAAAGACTAATTCCACCTTTTTTTTCAGTTTTAACTTGAGGGAAGGAGGATTAACATTGCAGACATGTTTTTATTTCATACAGGTCTTGTGATGGGACAGTGAAAAGAGAAGCAAGCCACTGAGGAGCTCATCACTCTGTTCTGTCCTCTCTGCAAGTCTCTTGTAAATACATGACAGCTGAAAAGTTTAAAGCTGAATTCCAGTCTTCCCTTCCCTACTGAAACGGCTTACTCAGATTTGACTGCACACTGTGAGCGTCTCATCTCATCTTCATTAGAAACTATAGGAAGCCAGATAGAGCCCAGCTCATTTCTTGTCAGGGGGGCAAGCAGAATTATCTAGCCCTTTCCTTCCCAGCCTCAGTCCATAGGCACTCCTTTCATTCAATGAATTTTAGTTCTTTCAGTCATGGAAGCTCAGCATCATACTGCATGTGGGTGTTTCCTAGGGTGGTCTGCATACAAATGTACCCCAGAACAACATATTTAACCACTGGCTGACCGCCCTATAGTAATTTTACTGCTACAGGGAGGCAGCTCTGTGTATACAGTGCCTTAAAAAAGTATTCAAGTATACCAAAAATGTAAATGTATTTTATGTGATAGACCAACACAAAGTGCCACATAATTGTAAAGTGGAAGGAAAATGATAAATGGTCAATACTTTGTAGAACCTCCTTTCGGTGCAATTATAGCTGCAAGTCTTTTTGGGGATGTCTCTACCAGCTTTGCACATAGAGAGAGTGACATTTTTGCCCATTCTGCTTTGCAAAATAGCTCAAGCTCTGTCAAATTGGATGTATGAACAGCAATTTTCAAGTCTTGACAGATTCTCAATTGGATTTAGGTCTGGACTATGATTGGGCCAATTTAATACATGAACAGTGGTGCCTGGTGTTTTTTTTTTTTTTTTTGGGGGGGGGGGGGTAAACAATGCACCCACAGCCACCGACCCCCCCCCCCCCCATTGGTCACTTGCCCCATCTGTCGGGCAGCGCTTCCTCCAGGCGACGGATTCCCCTGCGTCTTCTCCCCCCTCCTAAGCGGCCAATAGGAGCGCTTCTCCTTTCGGCCAATCGGGCCACTTCCTGATTGGCCGGGAGGAGAATCAGGAAGACAATAGTAATTGTCACACAACTGGGTGGGCTCGGGGGGCAGCAGTGCTCTGCGCCCTGAGCCCATCCTTTTTTGAAGCCTATTAGAGTCTCAGGCTCTAATCACTTGCTTCAATAAGAAAATAATAAACCCCCATTGGAATTCATGCATCCAGCACCCCGCATGTAGATTAGGGGCCTGGACGCATGGATAGGGGGGCAGCGCCCCTGCATTACAGGCCGCCATTGCACATGACTATGCTTTGATCTAAACCATTCCATTGTAGCTCTGGCTTTAGGGTTGTTGTCCTGCTGGAAGATGATCCTCCACCCCAGTCTCAAGTCGTTTGCAGACTTTTTTTCTAAGATTGCCCTGCATTTGGCTCCATCCATCTTCCCATCCCACTGAACAGCTTCCCTGTCCCTGCTGAAGAAAAGCATCCCCACAACAAGACTGCCACCACCATGTTTCACAGTGGGGATGGTGTGTTCAGGTTGATGTGCAGTGTTAGTTTTCCACCACGCACAGCATTTTGCTTTTAGGACAAAAAGTTCAATTTTGGTTTCATCTGACCAGAGCACCTTCTTTCACATGTTTGCTGTGTCCCCAACAAGGCTTCTCACAAACTGCAAACAGGACTTCTTATGGCTTTCTTCTTGCCACTCTTCCATAAAGGCCAGATTTGTGGCGTGCACGACTAATGCCCCGTACACACGGTTGGATTTTCTGACGGAAAATGTGTGATAGGACCTTGTTGTTGGAAATTCAGACCGTGTGTAGGCTCCATCACACATTATCCATCGGATTTTCCGACACACAAAGTTTGAGAGCAGGATATAAAATTTTCCGACAACAAAATCCGTTGTCGGAAATTCCGATCGTGTGTACACAAATCCGACGGACAAAGTGCCACGCATGCTCAGAATAAATAAAGAGATGAAAGCTATTGGCCACTGCCCCGTTCATAGTCCCGACGTACGTGTTTTACGTCACCGCATTCAGAACGATCGGATTTTCCGACAACTTTGCGTGACCGTGTGTATGCAAGACAAGATTGAGCCAACATCCGTTCGGAAAAAATCCTAGGATTTTGTTGTCGGAATGTCCGAACAAAGTCCGACCGTGTGTACGGGGCATTATAGTTGTCCTGTGGACAGATTTTCCCACCTGAGCTGTGGATCTCTGCAGCTTCTCCAGAGTTACCATGGGCCTCTTGGCTGCTTCTCTAAAGAATGCTCTCCTTGCCTGGCTTGTCAGTTTAGGTGGACGGCCATGTCTTGGTAGGTTTGCAGTTGTGTCATACTCTTTTCATTTTCAGATGATGGATTGAACAGTGCTCAGTGAGATGTTTAAAGCTTGGGATATATATATATATTTTTTTTAATATAACCTAACCCCGCTTTAAACTTCTCCACAACTTTATCCCTGACTTGTCTGGTGTGTTACTTGGCCTTCATTATGTGGTTTTTTTCACCAAGGTTCCCTAACAAACCTCTGAGGGCTTCACAAAACAGCTGTATTTATACTGATATTAAATTACACACAGGTAGACTCTATTTACTAATTAGGTGACTTCTGAAGACAATTGGTTTCACTAGCTTTTAGTTAGGGGTATCATAGTAAAGGGGGCTGAATACAAATGCACACCACATGGTTTAGATCATGGGTCTTCAAACTATGGCCCTCCAGTTGTTCGGGAACTACAATTCCCATCATGCCTAGTCATGTCTGTGAATGTCAGAGTTTTACAATGCCTCATGGGATGTGTAGTTCTGCAACAGCTGGAGGGCCGTAGTTTGAAGATCCCTGGTTTAGATATTCATTTGTAAAAAAAAAAATTGAACATAATTTATAACTTTTCTTCCACTTCACAATTATGTGCCACTTTCTGTTGGTCTATCACATAAAATTCCATTAGTACAGTGACAGTGCATATTTTTAGCGCTGATCACTATATTAGTGTCACTGGTTCCAACAAAGTGTCAGTTAGTGTCTGATTGGCCACAGTAATATCGCAGTCCTGCCATAATTTGCTGATCGCGGCCATTACCACTATAAAAAAATTTCCATAAATATATACCATAGTTTGTAGATGCTATAATATTTGCATAAACCAAGGAACATATGCTTATTGGAATTTTTTACCAAAAATATATGAAGCAGAACACATAACTTTAAGCCGATATGAAGAAATTTGATTTTTAATTTTTTTTTTATTGGATACGTTTTATAGCATAAATTTAAAAATGTGTTTTTTTTTTCTTCAAAAGTGGAAGTCTTTATTTGTTTATAGCGCAAAACTAACAAACAAAAAAAAACAGTGGTGATCAAATACCATCAAAAGAAAGCTTAATTTGTGGGGAATAAAGGACAAACTTTATGTGGGTATGTGGGATTTCCCAAAGCAATGCCCTTGAGGGGAAGGAGACACATATCAAAGCAGGGCGCCTCAGACATGAGGACCTACACTGCTGCCTGCAGTACACTGCGGTACACTGTGCCCAAAAGCGGTATCCTCCTGCCGCCTTACATCCTTCTGGTAAAATTTTGTAAATGTATGTACTGACGATCAAGTCGCGGCCTTGCAAACCTGAGTCATAAAGGCCTGGTGACACACTGCCCATGAAGCACTTACTCCCCTGGTAGAGTGCGCTCTAATTTGAAAAGGTGGAACCCTTCTTTTCAATCCATAAGCCTGAACTATAACCTGACAAATCCACTGGGAAATAGTTGATTTTGACGCTGCCTGCCCTTTTCTGGGTCCATCTGGCAGCACAAAAAAAGCATCAGTCTTCCTTATGTGAGCTGTCACCCTTAGATAGATCCTGACAGCTCTCACCACATCGAGAGAATGCAACAATTTTTCTTCCGCAGAGCGAGGTTCTGGGAAAAATGAAGGCAGGGAGACATCTTGGTTCAAGTGAAAACTGGACACTACCTTGGGCCAAAAGCTTGGGTGAGGACGCAACACCACCTTGTCCTTATGACTAATTAAGAATGGCTCTTTACAGGAAAAAGCTGCCAATTCTGACACTCTCCTTGCTGAAGTTACTGCAACCAAGAAAACCAACTTCCTTGTCAAAAGGATCAAGGGAATATGGCGCAAAGGCTCAAAGGGTTGTCTTTGCAAAACCAATAAAACTAGATTCAAATCGTATGGGCACAATGGCCACCTAACTGGCGGAGTTATACGAGTTACCCCTTGTACAAAGGCCCGAATCAAAGAATGTGAAGCAAGCGGTCTTTGAAAAAATACTGCCAAGGCCGAGATCTAACCCTTGATGGTACTCAAGGCTAGCTTAATTTCTACTCCCAATTGTAGGAAGGCAAGAATTCTCCCTATAACATATTTTCGAGGATGCCATCTTTTGGCTTCACACCAGGAAACATAGGACCTCCAGATCCTATAATAAATGGCCCTAGAAGCCGGTTTCCTTGCATTAATCAGGGTAGTTACCACTGAGCCCGAGAGCCCCCGATCCTTTAAAATTTGGGCTTCAATAGCCAAACCGTTAAATTTAGCGATTGTAATGCATGATAGAACACCAGTCCTTTCGAAAGCAAGTGTGGATGGAATGGAAGAGTTCACGGTTTCACTACTGCCAACCTTATGATCTCTGCATACCAGGCTCTTCTGGGCCACGCCAGGGCTACCAGTATCACCGGCTTCCCTTCCTCCTTGATTCTGCGTAAAAGCCGCGGTAGGAGCTGAACTGGGGGGAGGGGGAAAACGCATAAATCAGTGAAAACTGATCCCAAGGGGTCACTAGCGCATCTGTCCCAAATGCGAGTGGATCCCTTGTCCTTGACACAAAGCTGTCCAACTTCTTGTTGAACCTGAACGCCAATAGATCTATGTCTGGGATACCCCACCTTCGGCAAATGGCTGAAAAAAAAAAATCGGAATGCAGGGACCATTCCTCCGGGAACAACTGTTGGCGGCTCAAGAAGTCCGCCTACCAATTCTCCACCTCCGGAATTAAGACTGCTGACAGAAAAGGCACATGCTTCTCTGCCCATGTCAGAATATGATCCACCTTCCTTTGGGCCACCTGACTCCTGGTACCCCCTTGGTGGTTGATGTAAGCCACAGCTGTGGCATTGTCGGATTGCATCATGACAGGACAATCCTGCACCCTGAAAGTCCAAGATATTAGAGCCAGACGCGCTGCCCGAATCTCTAGAATGTTGATGGGCAAGGCTTTTTCGGTCTCTGACCACTACCCTTGGACAGTGGCCTCCTCCAGAACCGCTCCCTAGCCCAAGAGGCTGGCATCCGTTGTTACTACCTTCCAGGCTACCAGCATGAAGGATTTCCCCTTCTGCAAATTTCTGGTAATCAACCACCAATTGAGACTCTGGTGTACTTTTGGTGACAGATACATTGGGTAGTCCAAAGCTTGGACCCTTTTGTTCCAAGCAGACCAAATACTGTTTTGCAACAGTCTCAAATGAAATTGGGCATAGGGAATAGCTTCGAACGAAGCCACTGTTTTCCCCAGCAACCTCATACAAAGGAGAATGGAGGGATCCTTCTAACCCTTGACCACACGGACCAGATCTCTTATAGCTCTGACTTGCATCTGGGGCAAAAAAAACTTTCTTGGACTGTGTCTATGACCTGACCCAAGTATTTTAGCCTCCTTACTGGCCGTAAGGCTGACTTCTCTTGGTTCAGAATACAGCCCAGGTGCTCCAAATACCTGACCGTGTTGGACACACTGCAGTCTAGCCGCATGACCCACTGATCTATAAGCAGCAAGTCCTCTAGGTATGCCTTTACTGATATACCTTGGAGACTTAATCTTGCTAATACCAGGGCCAAAATCTTTGTGAACACCAGGGGAGCAGTGGCTAACCCGAAAGGCAAGGCCACGAACTGAAAATTATGCTGTTCCACCTCGAATCTCAGAAATTTCTGGTAAGTGGGGTAGATTGGCACATGCAGATATGCATCTTTGATGTCTATTGATGCTAGAAATTCTCCTCCTCTCAGAGAGGACGCGACTGACTGGATTGACTCCATGCAAAAAGAGCGGATGGTTAGGAATTGATTTAGATCTTTGAGATCTAGAATGGGTCTGACATTTCCATTCGGTTTTGGCACCGTGAAGAGATTTGAATAAAACCCCATACCCTGCTCCTCTGTTGGAATTTCTATAATCAAACCTTGCGATGGCAACCGGTCCAGTGCCTGGAACAAAGACCTTCTTGTTAACGGGTCTCTGAGAACATTCGATCTTAGAAACCAAAATGGTGGAAACTCCGCAAACTCTTGCTTGTAGCCTAGAGATACTGTGGAGATGACCCATCTGTCCTGGATCTCTTCCTGCCAAGCTCCTGAAAACTGCAGAACCCCCCCCACACTCGAGCGAGTGGGGGCAACCCTTCATGAGGAGGCCTTAGGACTCTGCTTTGTCTGCTTCTGCCCCCAGGGCTTCTTCTGGCCTTGTGCTTGACCTTGAGGCTTACCTCTTGAACCTGACAGCGGAGGCCGTTGAAACTGCCTGCAAGCTGCAGCACCTGGTGCTGGGGAGAAGAACATTTAAATGAAGAAGGACGCTTACTCCTTCTTTTAACTGGTAAAAGGGCACTCTTACCACCTGAATTTTTTTGGATATACTCATCCAAGTCATCTCCGAACAACCGTTCCCCATGAAAAGGAAAACTCGCCAATAGCTTTTTGCACGGCAACTCAGCTGACCAATGCTTCAACCAGAGAATTCTGTGCATATGCACAGATAAGAGGGCAAAGCGTGACACCTGTTGAATAGAAGCTTTAAGGGCGTCCACCGCAAAACATAAGGCCCTTGGCAGCTCTGCTTCCCCTTGAGTGGGGACACTTTTAATGACTTGCTTGAGCTGGTCTTTTAAGGATGGACAAACCCCTATCGCTGCTACTGCAGGCTGTACTGCTGACCCAGCTTATAGAAAGAGGTTTTAAGTAAAGATTCCAGCTTCTTGTCGGCTGGATCTTTGAAAACCTGGACATTGTCCACTGGACAAGTTAGACTCCTATTTACAGAGCTAATAGCAGCATCCACTGGTGGCAAACTCCACTTTTTAGTGAATTTTTCCTCCATTGGATAAAGAAGAGAAAATCTCCCAGGAGGGAGAAAATGGTGAGCCCAGTCTGCATATAGTAGTGGGTGTAAAGGGAAAGCATGTGGGCCCTGTGAAGGCCTCAAAGAATGCAAAGAAAAAAAGGGGGTAATTTATATGCCGAACGGACCAATTCCGTAAGGGATTGGACCAGCAGTTTTTGGGATTGCGAGGCTGAGAAGGGCTCCCCTGAGATTGAGCCCTCAGAAGAGGAGTCATCTGCCTGCCCCGCTTCCCGGTCACCCAATGGCACCTCAATGTCATCTGCCCATTCTTGTTCCAAAACTGGAAGATCAGGAGGAGGAGAAGGGGAGCTTTCGCATTTTTTTTCCAGACTGGGAGACAGACGCAATCATGTTGGCTATTTTTCCCTCCAACCCAGCTAATGCTGAAGCCAAATTGTCCTTGGTTACGTATGCAGAGGCTGAAATGTTGGATGTAGCCACTATACCGGATAGCTTCTATGGCTCAGACTGGCCAGTTGCACCTGACCTTTCAGCGGAGGATAGTACTGTGGAAGCATGACTAGGATCCTCAAACCCTGACAGCGGCGCTCTTGCGCTCCTCCCTGCTGTATTCCCCCCACTTTTCTTTCAGATATAGACAAGACATAGTCCTAAGCACAAAATGCAGAGGTACTCACAATATGCATCCACTGCTGAGCTGTAGTCCAGCAAAAAAACGCCATTATGGCTCAGCCTACTGGCCCGCCCTGTAGACGTGCCTTTACATGCCTGTATCCACACCTATACAACGTTTACATACCCCAGTATACTCTGTGTCCCTCCGTCAGCGACCAGATTCATCACAGACTCACAAACTTTATGGCCTGGGCCGTGCTGCGTGCACGCTCGCTCCCCACGTGCACACCGGCCGCGCCTAAGCCACGCCCCCTGCAGCGACCTTTTCCAGCTGACCTTTGGGCACACGTGGACGAGGCGGTCCCGTCTTATCGGGATAGCTCGGGGGGCTGTGCATTGTGGGGAGATGTAGGCTGCCCCGCTCCCCTTGTTAACCAATGTCTGGAGGGAGGGTTGCATGCCGTGGGTAGGAGGCAGGTGGCCCCAGGGAACTGGCAAACCAGGATGAGGGGTAATGCTGTCTCCAAAGGAGCGTTGCACACAGAAACCAAGCATGACAAGCAGGTATGTTACAATACACCCTCTAGTGGTGAAAAACAGGCAAGGGATTCGCCACTCAGAAGAAATCCTACAAAGTGAACCAAATGTGTTCCATTCCCAGTTTTTTTTTTTCTTTTCCTTTCATTCCCACCGCAGGGTTTGCTGGAAAAAAACACAGCCAGACCCAATCTTCACCCATCATGGTGGGCCAGGTCTTTGAACGGACCTTCAAGGACCGGGTCCCCCTAAATATTGGGGTCCACACCCTTGGACCTGTACAGCACAACTGCCAAGACAACGCTTTGGATTAGTCATGTATCCAAAGGCCTGTATTCCAGGGTCCAGCCCTCAAAGAGGAGCATTACAAGCAAAAAAACTTGTTTCTTCTTCCACGAGACTCAGGTACCATCGATTTTGGCCTTTCTTGCCATTTTGAATGGAACCAACTGCATAGCCCCTTGATCATGGCAAGGATTTCTTCAATGGGGCCGTTTTCTTCAAGAACTTCAATCCACCGTAACCATCACCTTGAGACACTGGCGGAAAAAACTGAGGTACTTCCTGTATGGGAGGAGTTATATAGAGGGGGACTTCCTGTCTTTGGGTGTACCAGTGTCCATTCACCTATAGGTGCTATGTGTTCCATGATGTACGATAAAGACTTTTTTTTTTTTTTTTTTTTTTTTTTAAGTTTTCCTTATCTTTGCATTGAGTTAGGATAGTCCATTCAATTCAAAGGGCTGCCAAAAAAACAAAAAGTCAGACATAACCCTTGTTTTATAAACAACACACACTACTGTGCATTGCAGAGTTTTGCCATAATGAATTGGGGGTGACATTCAAAACGAATGGCACTGTAAACACATTTAACATGACCTGTCACACATTACTGCAATGCAGGGGTGTAGGTAGACCCTTAAAGCAATTGTAAACCCCGCTTGGTCATTTTTATCTACAGGTAAGCCTATAACAAGACTTACCTGTAGGTAAAATGAATATGTCCTAAAACATGCACCATTTAGGAGATATTCACCCTGCATGCAGCCAGTGACATCACGGGGGCATGCGCTCTGAAGGTCCAGTATACCTTGCTGGAACTTCAGAGCTTCATGCCGGAACTGAGAGCTCCCGCGTGCATGCGCAGGAGTGACGTCATAATGGCTCTGGCCATTCACATAGCAGGAGCACGCAAACAAGTCAGCCCTCTCAGCAGTGACATTACAGCGCTGGAGGGCTTCATTCCAAGGTGAGTATTTCAAATTGTGCTAGCATATGAGCCATACTAGCACATTATGCCATTGCCTTGCAGGGTTTTTTTTTTTTTTTTTTTTTTTTTTTGCAAAATCTTGTTTACAACCACTTTAAACTCAATTTGTCATCTGGACATAAAAAGGTAAAATCTTCATTTTTTACAGTGTCACCAGAATAATAGGGACACGTGGTTTCGTGACAACTGACAAAGATGATACTTCCTCCCAGTTCCTGCTGTGTTTTTTGACAGGAAAATTAAGTCGCTATTTACCTATACCTCTACCTTGGCTGCAGAACTCCTGTTAGAGCCCTTGCACACTGGGGCGGGGTCAGCGGTAATATTAGCGGCGTTTTACCGTCGATATTCGGCCGCTAGCGGGGCGGTTTTACCCCCCGCTAGCGGCCGAGAAAGGGTTAAATACCACCGCAAAGCGCCTCTGCAGAGGCGCTTTGCCGGCGGTATAGCCGCGCCGTCCCATTGATTTCAATGGGCAGGAGCGGTAAAGAAGCGGTATACACTCCGCTCCTTCACCGCTCCGAAGATGCTGCTGGCAGGACTTTTTTTACCGTCCTGCCAGCGCACCGCTCCAGTGTGAAAGCCCTCGGGGCTTTCACACTGGATACACAGCAGCGGCACTTTCGGGTCGGTTTGCAGGCGCTATTATTAGCGCAATAGCGCCTGCAAACCCAGTGTGCAAGGGCTCTTACGTGACTTTACATACAGGCTTGGTATACGTGTCTGCTTACTGTTAAGAGAATATATACACTATATGGCCAAACGTTTGTATACATCAGACCATCACATCTACCTCTATATGGCCAAAAGTATGTGGACACCCCTCTAAATGATTGAGTTCAGGTGCTTCCACTGAAGGGTACTGTGAAGGCATTATTAATATCAACTTATACAAGTCTTCATCTAAAAAAGGGAAATATGGACTATTGCATAATTCCAATCATGGTTCAGTTTATGTTAAAATTTCTTTAAAACCCAAGAACAAAAAATGTAATATATTGCAGCTTACCAGTCCTTAGATGTGGTGGCTGCGTTCATTTTCTTTTTTCAGGCTAGGTACATTTTCAGTAAGTACAGAAAATACCTGTTGAACTTGCCAGATATGCTGTGTCCTTGTCCCCTCCTGTGAACTGAACTGAAAATACAAACATCCTTGTCCTTCTTGTGCAAACAAAACCCATTGATCCAGCATGTAATGGAAATTGAAAAAAGTCCAGCTTGGGTAACAACCTTGGTTCTATCTTTAGTTACAATGGAGAAATGAGTGTAGACACAAAAAAAGTGACAGGAAGGGTGTTATTTTCAGAATTATCAGGTGAATATAAAACAGAAAAAGAAAATGAATGCGCCATCCCATCTACGGACCAATAACCACTTGAGCTCCAGAAGATTTTACCCCCTTCATGACCAGGCCATTTATTGCTATTCGGCACTGCAATACTTTAACTGGCAATTGCGCGGTAATGCAACGATGTACCCAAACAAAATGTATATAATTTTTTTTTCACACAAATAGAGCTTTCTTTTGGTGGTATTTAATCACCACTGGATTTTTTTATTTTTGTGATATAGATAAAAAAAAAAACAACAATTTTTTTACCTTCTGCTATAAAACATCCAAATAAAAAAAAATCTAATTAAAAAAAAAGTGGCCAAAATGTAAATATAAATTTTTTATTTATTATGCATACACACTAGAATTTATTTTATACACTACTAGTGGTGGCGATCAACAACTTAAGGGACTGCCATATTGAGATGGACAATCTGATGCTGGGGGGGGGGGTAACCGACTGCCACTGACATCATCAGTGCCATTATTACAGCGATCAGTATTGAAAATATACACGGACACTGTACTAATGACACTGGCTGGGAAAGGGTTAATGTCTAGGGTGATCAAGGGATTAAAGCGGAGATCCGGTAAAAATGTATTTATTTATTTTTTGCATCCTAGCATTATTGCTAATGAAATTTGAAAAAAAGACTATACAATAATCAAATATGAAGAGGGTTGGCAATCAGTGCAGAAACATTTGGTCAGTCCAATCCATTGAATATAAAAAAAAAAAAACAGTGCACAAGGCATGGTATAACCCCTCAGGA
This sequence comes from Aquarana catesbeiana, assembly GCF_042186555.1. NCBI lineage: Eukaryota > Metazoa > Chordata > Amphibia > Anura > Ranidae > Aquarana > Aquarana catesbeiana. Next base: position 622,520,286 of record NC_133327.1, read on the forward strand.
CTTTAATTGACAGACCAAATGTGATAGAAAAAGTCAAAGTTTATTAGGCACAAATGGGAAAAGGTAGGTACAATAACATGAATATATCAAAATGTATAAGGTTGAACAAGATTAAAATACAAGAAAAGCATAAGACTTAGCTGCCCTAGATACATGTAGTGGGCTAGCATAGACAAATGCCATATATGACGCCTGACATATTTCGGACGGAATTGTCCTTCTTCAAAGGCTTTATGTCACATACAAAGATATGTAGTTTTTCTATAATATAGACAAATCACATATTAATATGTGATTTGTTTATATTATAGAAAAACTATACTTTCTGGTAAGTTTAAAAATATGTTTTCCTCCAAATGATTTTTTTCTAGGTTAAAAGGAGTCTTTTAATGTAAAAATGTTTTTTGGGGTGGAACTCCACTTTAAATATGTGCCCAACTATGTGTAATGTGTTTAAAGTGTTCTGCTTTTTACGAATGACCTCAATTTCTCATCCCTGCTTTGCAGGGATGAGAAACTGACCGATTGCTCCCTGTGTACAGAGCTCTCGGCTGTGAATTGGCCAGGACTTGTTGACAGGGGGGCACGCATGCAAGCGCCCTAAACACGGAAGTAGGCATCAACGTACCAGTATGTCGCTTTGCCTACAGCGGCCGCTCGTCCACAGTACAATGCGGGTGGGCAGTCATTAAGTTGTTATGCTGCAATGTATTTGTTGTTATGCTATTATGTATTTAAATGCATTTAAATACATATTAGACAATTGTGTGCTTCCAACCTTGTGTTCACAGTGTGGGGGATGTCCCTTTTCTGTTCCAGCATTACTATGCCACTGTGTACAAACTCAGCTCCATAAAGACATGATTTGAGGAGTTTGGTGTGGGGGAACTTGAGTGACTTATGCAGGGTCCTGACCTGCATTCTACTGAACACCTTTGGAAGGAGTTGGAAAGCCAATTGTGAGCCAGGTCTTCTCATGTAAAATCAGTACCTGACCTCACAAATGCTTTTGGCTGAGTGGGCACAAACTTCCAGACACTCCAAAATCTTGTAGAAATTCTTCCGAAAAGAGTGGAGGATGTTATATAGCCATAAGGAATGGGAGGACACTGCATATGAACACCCATGGTTTTAGAATGGAATGTTCAACTAGGTCATATACAGGTAGATGTGATGGTCAGGTGTCCACAAACATTTGGCTATATAGTGCCAGACAAAAAAAAATGCACAAACATAACTTAAAATAGAACTTTAGTCAGAAAATTAAGTCCTGCTAGATCCCTTCAGGCTAGCCCTTTAAAAATAAGCATCTATACTGTTTAAAATTCAGTAATATACTGTCGCACCCTGCTCTGCACATGCTCAGTTGTCTTTTATTTTTAGGGAGAGAGAGAAGCAGCGCCACACTGAGTGCAGTACGTCAGTTAAACTCCAATGTTTAATAAAAGAAAGATCAACTCACATTTTGTCGAGATATAATGTGCATGGCATAAGTAGCTTGGGCTCCTGTAGTCCATCTGCGCAGCGGTGGTGGGCAGCCGTGGTGGTCAGCAGTTCCGGGTGGTTCTGGTGGTTCCCGAGGCTGAAGACTGTCACACAAGCACGTCAGCGTCCATCACCGCTGACGTGCTTGTTGTGTGCCCAGCTGGACTACAGGAGCCCAAGCTACTTATGCCATACACATTATATCTCGCCAAAATGTGAGTTGATCTTACTTTTATTAACCACTTCCTTCCCGCCCATAGTCAAATGACGTCCGCAAGAGGGATCTCCCATCCTGGGTGGGCATCATATGACGTCTTTGGCTTCCCGGCGTCTAGGGGACGTGTGCGCGCCCGCCGCATCACTTGGGAGCCGATGCATGTGCCCGCAACAGAGCCGGGACGTGTAAACACACAGATCCACGTCCTGTCAGGGGAGAGAAGGCTGATTGGTGTTCCTCTGTACTGAGAACACACGATCAGTCTCCTCCCCTTGTGAGTCCCCTCCCCCTACAGTTAGAATCATTCCCCAGGTAACACATTTAACCCCTTGATCACCCCCTAGTGTTAACCCCTTCCCTGCCAGTGACATTTATACAGTAATCGGTGCATTTTTATAGCACTGATCGCTTTATAAACGTGAATGGTCCCAAAATAGTGTCAAAAGTGTCCGATATGTGTAGTGTAATTATATATATATATATATATATATATATATATATATACACATACATACACATACACACATACATATATATCTTTTTTTAGTTTTGGTTTTTTAACTAATTAAAAATTCCATAAATCTATCCCCTATTTTGTAGACGCAAACCAATCAATATACACTTATTGTGATTGTTTTTACCGAAAATATGTAGAAGAATACATATCAGCCTAAACTGAGAAAAATTTTTTTTTTTTTTTTTTTTAAATTGGGATATTTATTATAGCAAAAAGTAAAAAATAGTGTTTTTTTTCAAACTTGTCACTCTTGTTTATAGTGCAAGAAATAAAAACTGCAGAGGTGATCAAATCCCACCAAATGAAAGCTATATTTGTGGGGGAAAAAAATGATAAAAATTTCATTTGGGTACAGTGTTGCATGACCGTGCAAATGTCAAAGTGCGACAGTGCTGAAAACTGAATATTGGCCTGGGCAGGAAGGGGGTGAAATGCCCTGTATTGAAGTGGTTAAACAATGAATTTTAACCACATGCCCAAGAGGCCACCAAAGATCTTGTTGAATGGGCTTTAAGGTTAACTGGTACTGGGGAACCTGCCTGTTCATAGGCCAGTCCTATTGTCTGTCTAATCCACCTAGCCACAGTAGCTTTAGATGCCTGTCCTCCCTTTCTAGGGCCGCTAAATAGAACTAAAAGGTGATTCAACTTCCTGAAGTCCTTCACTCTATCCAAGTATGTCAGCAAACACTTCCTGACATCTAATAAATTACATTTTTTCTCCTTCTCATTCTTTGGATTATCACAGGAGGAGGGCAAAATGATCTCCTGAGATCTATGAAACTGAGATGCAACCTTGGGAAGATATAATGGGTCTTGTCTTAGAACCACTGTATCTTCCAGTATCAACAGAAAAGGCTCCCTAATTGACAGGGCCTGCAGGTCGCTTACCCTTCTGGCTGTAGTGATGGTCAGTAAAAAAGCTAAACTTAAGCGTAAAAAATTTAACTGAAATCTACTGAGCTGGTTCAAAAGGCACTTTCGTCAGCGCCTCCAAAACCAGTGTTAGATTCCATGGTGGGAATCTATTAATCCTGACAGGGGTTAACCTCCCCCTCACCAGTAGAAATCTTAATCAGGGGCTCTAGCATGAGCCTCTGGTCCAAAAATACAGATAAAGCTGCTATCTGTACCCTCGGGGTGTTCAGGGCAATTCCCTGATCCACCCCTGCTTGTAAAAATTCAAGCACCACTGGTACCGAAGTATAAGACACCACTCTATCCTGGCACCTATATGAAAAACGATTCCAAACCTTAGAGTAGATCCTCCTGGTGACCGGCTTCCCGCTGCCTAAGAGGGTCTCAATTACCCTATCAGAGCATCCCTTGTCTCTGAGGATCTCCTTCTCAAGAGCCATGCCATCCGTTTAAAGAACCCCGGATCAGGGTGGAGGACTGGCCCTTGCAGAAGGAGATCCTGCCTGGACGGAAGACGGAATGGAGGGGAAACCGACCATTTTTTGAGAGTAGCAAACCATGTCCTCTTCCGCCACCATGGGGCTATCAGGATCAGCTTGCATTCTGAGTGGGCCAACTTTTGTAGGACCCGGGGTATTAAGGCTAGTGGAGGGAAACATACGCTAGGTGGCAGTCCCAGTCCTGAGACAGAGCATCCACTCCTTGTGATCCCCCCTCTCTGTTGAGAGAAAAATCGCTCTACCTTTTTGTTCCCTCTGTGGGCATAAAGATCTATGTCCGGAATCCCAAACCTCTGACCTATCTGGAGAAAAAACCTCCTGGTTTAATTCCCATTCCCCCTGGTGGATGGGCTGTTGGTTTAAAGAAATTGCCACCACATTGGCGGTCCCTTTTATGTGAACCGCCGATATGGACTGAAGGTTTCCTTCGGCCCAATTTAGAATTTCCAAGGATAGATTCAGTAGCTTCCTGGACCTGGTGCCCCCCTGACGGTTCAGGTAAGAGAGTTATGTTGTCCGAGAGGACTTGGACCTCTAGTCCCTGAATTCTGTCTCCGAAAGCTTTTAACGCTGGAGCTCCCTGTGGTTGGAGGAGGCCCTCGCCTAGGTTGGAGTCCAGGCTCCCTGTGCCTGGAGGTCCCTTAAGTGAGCAACCCAACCCCAAGCGCTTGCATCAGTAGTAATCCTTATGGGATGCCACTGGTCCCAAGGATGACCCAACGTGAGCCTGTACTTTAGGGAGGCCCTTACACTTGTTGGAATGGACACCTTTTCGTCCAATGTCTCCTTTTTGTCCCAGGAGGATAGAAGGAAAACTGCAGCTCCCTGGAATGGAGCTGAGCCCAGGGAACCGCTGGAATACATGAGGTCATCAAACCAAATACCCTCGTAATCTGCCTGCGAGAGCAATCCCTGGGTTCCATTAAAGAAGAGACTGCTGTAACCACTTTTAACCGTTTTTCCTCTGGGAGAAAAAGTTTGAGCCTCTGTATCCACCAGATATCCCAGGAAAACTTTTATTTGGGATGGTACCAGAGAAGATTTCTCTCTGTTCACTATCCAGCCCAAGGATTCCAGAGTGAAGATCACTCTGCCTATGTCTAATCCCACCTGTTCTAGAGACTGCCCATATACCAGAAGATCGTCTAGGTAGGGTATAAGGGACACCCGCTGTAGATGTAGGTAAGCTACAACCTCTGCCAGGACCTTTGTGAAAATCCTTGGGCTTGCAGTTGATCCAAAGGGAAGTGCTCAGAATTGCCAGTGTTGGATCCCTTTGCTCGTAAGGACTGCAAATCTCAACAGGGATTGGTGTTCCCGGGCAATCGGGATATGAAGATAAGCATCCCTCTGATCTATTGTGGCTAAAAATGCATCTTTTAATAGATGCCTGTGCACAGTGTAAATACTCTCCATCCGGAAGATCTTTTGTCGCAAAAACCTGTTCAGCTTCCTGAGGTTTAATATCAGGCGAAATTTCCCTGACGGTTTTTGGACGACAAAAACATGGAAGTAAAATCCCTGGTAAAGCTCTTCCGGTGGAATGGGGACTATAACCTCCTGGTACGCCAATCCCTGCAAGTTGTCCAACAGCCCTGCTGCCCTTGAGGTATCCTTGGGGAGATGGGTCAGAATAAAGTTTTGAGGGGGAGGGGAGAGAAGTTCCAGTCAATATCCCTCTGTCAAGATCTGCAAGATATAGGGGCTTTCGGAGATCTTGTTCCACTGAGGGACAAAGCTAGACAGTCTCCCCCCTACCCCGATGCTGGCGTCACTTTGACTGCTTGGTGGTATCTTTAGGTCCAGAAAAGAGCAGGCTACCATTTTGTGCGCTTCCCCTTCCCCCACCTTCTATTCATGTCCTTCTTGGCCTTGAATTGACCCTGGTTGGGGGGGGGGGGGGGGGTGAACGAAAAAAAACTTCCCGCCCTTCTCTTTCTTGGCTTTTACCGGGAACTTTTTCCCTTTTTCTGCTGACTGCGACAGGACCTGATCCCCTTCCCATGACTTGACCCAGACGGCCCTTCTTGCGGAGTTAAGGAGGGCCACTGATTTAGCCATTTTCCTGACAGTTTCTACTGCAGCATCTGCTAAATAGGCCACAGCCTTGCCTATTATCTCTAGAGAGTCTGTGATTTCTTTAGAATCACTCCCTCTAGAAACATGGTCGGAGAGCCTGTCTAACCATGCATCCACATTTCTTGCCACACAGGCTGACGCCAAGGCAAGAGCCATGGCTGCCGCATTGACATCCCACGCTCTTCGCAGTAGCTTCTCAGTCCTGCTGTCCATTTGGTCTTTTAAGTTACCCGAGTCCTCAAATGACAAATCAGATTTCTTAGAGACTTGTGACAGGGCTGCGTCCAACTTGGGGGTCTTGAAAAACTTCTCCTCTTCTTCCCCAAAGGGAAACCTTCTCTTCCAAGTTTTGAGTTTAAGGACCTTTCTTTCTGGGTCCTTCCACAAAAAAAAAAATTACCTCCTTCAGAGTCTGATGGACTGAAAATACCCTGGACTGAGGTTTACCCAACCCCCTGTACATCTTATCCCAGGTTGTTGCCTGAACTGGAGGTTCTGGGATATCCTCAGAGACATAGAGTGCTCTGAGCAACTGCCCCATGTCCTCCACGGGAAAGAGGTGTCTATTAGCTCTAGGACTGTCACTATCCTGGCTCTAGGAATCTGAGTTTCCCCCTCCTCCGGGTCCTCAAACCCCTCTACTCCCGAAGTGGCAGAGGATGAGGGTCTTCAAGGTTATCTGACCTCTGTCTGAAATACCTTGCTGAGAAGAAGTGCCTTATCTAGAGGGCAGAATCTCTCCGCCACTTGTACTAGGCACCTCCTTAGGTGCTATAACTGTCTTGAGAGATTGGAGGGTAGAAAGCATGTCAGACTGTACCACAAGGAAGTCCTTCATAACCTGTGAGGTTCCCTTGCCTGACAGTTTATGTATGCAGCTGTAACAAAAAGGCTTTACATGATCTTGTGGGAGCTTTTCGTTACAATTCCCACACCTTTTTGTTCTGGGGGGAGGGGGGTTTTACCCCTAGCCTTGTGGGCCCCTTGAGCAGAGCCACTAGGTTCTAAGGAGACAAAAAGACAGAACCCAAACTTAAATCGTTTTTAAGCCCTTCTCCTGTGCCCCCCCCCCAATGGTGTGGGTAAGACCCCTCTTACCCCACCACCTTCCAAACAGAAGAGGACTCACCACCTGTGGCCTCTTCCTGTTCTAAAAGGTACCTCTGTGTCCACCTCTCTTTCCATATCTGTTCCCTGCTGGTTCCGTGCCAGGGGGCGATCCAGAAGGTAAGGCGCCATTTTGTTGGAATCCCGCTGTCGGAAGGGAGATTTGGCATCTAGCGTTTCCGGATGCGCCATTTTGGCATAGACCGGAAACAGGACGTGACGGCGCCCGGAAACAACGCCATCTTGCTCCACCCGGCCAGAACGCTTACTCCCAACACAGGAGTGTTACAGCGTTCCATATGGGATGGACGTCCCCTACCCCTTCAGCGGCCTAGTCTCAAGTACGAGCTCCAGTTCCTTCTGCACCCCTGTACCAGACTGGGTGGAAGGTGCAGGCAGAAGGTGTGTGCCCACCGGAGTTCCGGGTATACCCCTCTGTACCCGGGAGGCTCCTTGCTGGGGAAGAACCTCTCCCCCAGCCATTGGGGCCCCCTGAGAAGGGACTAAGCCCTGGCTGGACCCGCAGCCCTCCCCGGCTTTGGTGTCCAGCTCCCAGGGGGGGACCATCCGCTATCAGCTTCAGGTCTGCCAAAAAAAAAAAAAAAAAAAAATCAACAAATGTTTCGCTGCCGGGAAACGCAATCAAGAACGGAGGTGCAGGGGGAAGGGAGGGGCCTTTTACCTTGTATGTTGATTGTGTTTCCTGTCAGGTGGACCAGTCATCTCTCAGGTTGTGCCGTCCTGGAAGATGACTAGAGAAAATAGTGTTTTTTTCAAAATTGTCGTTTTTTTTTTCGTTTATAGCACAAAAAAAAAAATAAAAAATAAAACCACAGGGGTGATCAAATACCACCAAAAGAAAGCTCTATTTGTGGGGGGGGGGGGGAAACGACATCAATTTTGTTTGCGTACGTCGCATGACCGCGCAATTGTCAGTTGAAGTATTGCAGTGTCGCATCGCAAAAAAAAAAAAAATCACCCAGTCGGGAAGGGGGTAAATCCTTCTGGGGCTAAAGTGGATAACTGACAAACAGCACTCAAAGTGGCGCCGCTCCTCTCCCTCTCACCCATATCCACAGAGTCGCTTCTGCTCTCTACAGCTAGCTGTCCACACTGATACAGACCAGAACCCCTAAAGCCTGGTCTGGTCTCAGCAGTGAATGAACTTTGCCTACTGGCACACCTGGACCTTGGAACCATTTCCATATCGCACTAGCTGCGTTTCTAGCGCTCCATCTTTTTTCATTTTAATCTCTGCACCTCTATTTTTAGGCACTGCTGAGTTTGTTGAGGCCAAATCTGCTGACAACCTTAGGGCTCATTTACACTTGCTTCGGCTTCAACACACATTAACGGCTAGTTTGCACTTGTTTCAAAACAAGGCTTCGGACAGGCTTTGTTAAAGCTCTTGTCACTATATAAAAGGTTTAGCTTACAGTCCTGTTTAAACCTTGCTTTTCCTTTGCTTCAAAAATGATAACCCATGTAGCTTTAGTGGTGCTCCAAAGCCTCCATAGACGTCTATGACAAAGCTCGCTTGAAGCTCCACCGAAGCCCCAAGCAAAAAGGTGTAAACAGGACTGTAAGCTAAACATTTTATTTAGTGACAGGAGCTTTGACTGGTGTTCAGAGGGCTTTAATAAAGTATGTCTGAAGCAATGTTTTGAAGCAAATGTAAACTAGCCCTTAAAGTGGAATTAAACCCTCCTATCATTTATAGCCAAGCTTCTGTTTGATCTGCAACTGCTATGATGCTGCACGTGATCAGTTAATGACAGCCATTTGATGATTTGACAGTTTGGTTGAGGACACAAGCAAATGCGACAGTTAGCAATGCCACCATTCCAGGAATACAACTTTTTTAAACCGTTAAAATCGATGGGTTTAGTTCCGCTTTATGATTTACTGCTGTTCGGGGGCTCTGGGCTTCAGCAAAATGGCAGCTTCCAGAAAGAAGAAAGAGGAGCAATGCTGGAGGCAATTTACAGCACGCACTCATTTTGGTAGCATAATTATTCATGTGGAATTCATGCTCCTTGCTAAATAACTATATTTATCAAGTTGTTATGGGTAAAGTTCTGCTTAAAACGAAGGCTTGCATACATGATGCAATACCAAGTTAAAAAAAAAAAATTAGGAGCAAAAGAAAATCAAAAGAGATTAAATATCCTTTAATAGTTTTGTCAAATAAAATGAGGTGAAACACTGTAAGGCAGATGACTTTCACTGTATCTTATAGATCATTTCTCAATAGCCCTAAAAATTGAAAAAAAAAAACCCTTTATAATATTTACATGCTGCCTAGGTATTAATTATTTTGGAGAGTGAGATGTCCACAGGGGAAATCAAATATGTTCTTCCATTTTCATTAATAAATAGAAGCTTTCACGTGAAAGCATAGCACTTCCAAAAAAACCCCCAAAAATAATAATGAAAAAATAAAATAAAAAAAAACCACTGCTGAGCAACGTTTGGCAAGTTTAAAAGCCGGCTCCTTTTTTGATTATCCACCTCTGTATTAAAGTCATTTCTCCGTCTTGGACATAAAAAAAAAAAAAAAATCTGTATGTTCAGGTTGGTCCTATCTGGAGACTCTCAGTCTGTTTCCATGGCGGCACTGCGGGATTCCCTGGCAACCATGAGCCGCATCAGCTGACTGTGGAATTTCTCAATCCTCTTTACGTCTTGAGCCTGGTCTGTGCTGTACAGCAAACACTGGAAGAGAAAGAGAAAAGCAGCACGTCACAGATCCATACAGAAGGAGGAAAGCGGGTACTTCATTTATTAAAGGGAACCTCTCACTGGAAAGTCTTGTGCAAATTAGTGTTACTAGGGGATGGCAAGCAGTAGGACGTGTGGGTAGATACTACCACATTGTGAAAACCACAGGGCACAGAACATAGCACTTAACTTGGACACTTTCACAATACAACAGGGGCAGCTGAAATGACCTACTAAAAAGGTAAGCCAATTGCATTCTGGGAGACACAGTGTGGCTTCTGGTCATGTGTCCTGGAGCAGGAGGGCTGCAGGACCTGATATTCACAGTCGACAGGCAATAAATTGAGCATAAAATTACCCATCAACTGTAACCACCAAGTTCACAGTACTGCGGTGCCATGTCATGCGACCCACAACAGCACTGCACTGACCAGCTAACATGAGTCCAACTTTCATTATTTTAAGATACTGGCACAGAGGTGTAAATAGAACCTTCAGGGACCCGATGCAAGAAACCATAAAAGGACCCACCTGACCCCCAGGCGGGGCCCACTACAGTAGCGGAACACCAGGGCCCAGTCACAAGTGGGACCTTTGCTACCCTGATAGTTCAGCCACTAGTGTCTGTAGTTTTTTTTTTGTCATTTCATTTTTCGATTTTTTTACAATTTCATTTTTACATAACTTTTTTAGGAGCCCCGCTGAGGGGCTTTGGTGAAATATCAGGGGTCTAAACAGACCTCTGATCAGCTGCACAGAATGGACAGATATAGCTTTGTACAGAGATTTCCGTTTATTCACAAACTGAAGCATAGTTAATGCAGTTTACTATGCCTCAGTTATAAATCAGTAGTCAGCGATTGGTACAAATTCCTGACTCTATTCATTAAGACAAGGAAAGGGGTCGGTAAATTACACATTTGTAATTGTGTAATTTACCAGCCCCTTCCCCACATTCCATCCTGAAAGCATCCCCTGCAGCACTTGTGGGAAAAGGGAGGGGGGAACCTGGCAGTGCTGTGGGGGATAAGTGGGGGCAAGGAGAGAGCACACAAGCCCAATCACAGCAGGAGGTGGATAGGAGGGGTGGCGGGGCAGCAAGTGAAGCAGTGATATCGAATTAGCGGACCTCCAGCTGTTGCAAAACTACAAGTCCCATCATGTCTCTGCCTCTGGGTGTCATGCTTGTGGCTGTCAGTCTTGCTATGCCTCATGAGACTTATAGTTTTGCAACAGCTGGAGGTCCACCAATTGCATATCCCTGATGTAGAGGAACCGATCCCCTCCATTTCCCACCTGCAGCTCGGCTGCAGAAGGAAAATGGAGGGGGACCAGTTCCTCTATATGCCGACCTCTCCTATCCAGGTGTACAAGGGGCCACACAGGCCCCCAGGAGCATGGTGCAGGGTTGCAATTGTGACCCCTGTACATACTGCGCTGCACTGTCCCCAACAATGCAGAGTGGCCTAATATTATTATTATTATTATTATAATACAGGATTTATATAGCGCCAACAGTTTGCACAGCGCTTATATGCCAGCTTCCTGTCACGTGACCCAAAACCTATACACCACAGGACCAGCGTTTTATAGCTGGTAGACAAGTTTACGCTCCTGTTATTTTTCCTAACCTCCTTAAGAAGACAATTTTAGAGAATAATTTCATTTTAACCACTCTGAGACTGCAAAAATAATCAAGTCACAAGTAGGATGCAGATCCAAGTTGCTTCATTGTTGTGTATGAACTTCCATGTGTTCACTGAAGACTTGTGGGTGCCATGGCAGCTTTTGTGCTACAGAGATGATTAGTGGTCAATCTGTATTGTTCCTAGTAATTAGATCACAGACAGGCAGCCAGAATGATGTTAAAAACTTGGTTCTGAATATCATCCTGCTCTCCCTATAGTCAGACGACTGCAGAGGAGTGCTATTATTCACAAAAACACAAGCCCACATCATACTACCCTCTCTTCTGAGCTGTCACTCAGAACTGCCATCCCCTTCATCCAGTGTTGTGGACAGCAGTGGAAGGAGGAGGGGCCAGCTATTCGGCCTTGCTGCTCAGCAACCACAGCACAGATTTAAACAGGGACAAGAGCTATGTGCAGTGGGTCCCCTGGGGAATACAGCAAACAATTACTTGCGGCAATATTACTTCTTTAAACCTTCAACTCTTGTTTATCATTTTCCTCCGTATTCCTCCTGTTAATAGACAATGAAAAAAAAAAAAAAATAATTACTCAAAAAGTGGGATTTTAAACAGACCAGAAACAGTAGGTAATATAAAAGTACCAAGTTTATTAATAGAACATCAGATAAAAAGTTGGATCAATAAAAAAACCCAAAAAAACACAAAACAAAAACACATAGCATGTATGACTGCATTGAACCAAAACCATGAATAACCTATTGATCAACTGTCCATTGGTAATGGGACAGAAGAAAATCCGACACGTTTCAACAAGGATAGTGGAGGTCTTCTTCAAGGACAATAGGTTATGCAGTATGAGATTTTTGCAAAGGTTTTTCCCATGTGCTGATGATTCAATAGATGGAAGTCATAACTCAAGAGCAGAAAAGAAAACTGCTATAGGTGTGCAAGCAAGCGAGGGGGGACATCGCTGCCAAATGGGGCTCCAATTCCAAACCCGAAAACCCTAAACGGGGCCAGGGCAAATGAAGGACCAGTGAGTCTCAGCTATGGCTCCAGAAATCTTAATCATATAGAGTGCATAGAGTCACTAGGTGTATGGGTAATGTAATGCACCGATGTGGCCAGGAGATAGTGTCAATTTGATTTACTTTTGCTAGATGCAAAAGGCCCTAGGGCTGGAGAGGGGAAAGGAGATGACACTAACCTCTGACCACATCGGTGCATTACAATACCCATACACCTAGTGACTCTATGCACTCAATACGATTAAGATTTCTGGAGCCCTGGCCTCTTTGGGGTTTTTGGGTGTGGAATTGGAGCCCCATTTGGCAGCGATGTCCCCCCTCACTTGCTGGCACACCTATAGCGGTTTTCTTTTCTGTTCTTGAGTTAGGACCTCTTAGGACTGTGTTTGCTTTTATTGATCCAACCTTTTATCTGATGTTCCATTAATAAACTTTGTACTTTTATATTACCTACCATTTCTGGTCCGTTAATCCCACTTTTTGATGATTGTCCCTTTGTCTGTACTAAGGATGTGGGCAAGAAACCGTACATCCAGTTTGCTGGCAAAATGTATTCTTAACCTCCTGTTAATAATAGCAGCACTTCAATACTGCTTCCTTGTACATCCTTGCCAGGGAGCAAAGCTGGTGGGGGATAGATGCAGCTTCGGACCGATTCTGCATCCACATAGGTAAATGAGATTCTTAAAAAAAAAAAAAAAAAACCACACACACACTCTTCTTTTAAGCAAGTACGTAAATGATATTTCTACATTTTAATTAAAAGTCCATGGATTCAAGCACACTTTTAACATGTCGGCCATGTCTGCCTTTGCTCATCTCCATTACATGTTAGATTTATTGGACTAGTAGTTTGAAAAAAAGAGTTAACAAAGTTTATGCTGTCTTTAGTTCACAGGAAGTGACAAAGGCGTTGCATTTCTGGCAAAATCAGCGTGTTTTCTGTACTTGCCTAAAAACAAATGCAGCCACCATATCTAAGGACTGACTGGTAACTGCAATAGATTTTGGTTTTGAGTTTAGATACACTTTAGTATATACAGGACCAAGATTAGAATTATACAATAGTCCATGTCTTCTTTTTTTAAACCTTACAAAAATTATGCAGTGGTAAGCTTGATAAAAAAATTGTATACCTGTCCTCTTATTTAGGTTTACATACTTTGCCTGAATCTGTAGAATGAGAGGCAGAGAGTTTGACAGTTGCTGATCTGTAGACTTTCTGACCTTTTGCCAATAACACATGCTTACAGCACCTGAGAGCACTCAAGAACAGAGCACCACTGTTTGCATTGCTCCTGATTAGGCCTCTATTTCTGCTGTGTGATACATTCATGCAAAGTCAGGAGTAGGACAGCTTGTGTTAAAAGCGCAAGACTAGAGAGCCAACAAGGCAGCAACTGTCAGACCTCAGGTAACTATTCACCTTTGGCTTTAAATTTCAAGAATAAAGTAAATGGTAAATAGGAGGACAAACAAATATTTTATAAGCACGCTAGCACAGTTATATTAATTTAACACTAAAAACATTCAAATTCTTACGGATTGGTTGGATTTTCAATAACTGTGGCTGTAACGGACATCCCAATTTCCGAATTACAAGTGCATACATATGCATGCTGCTAATGAATGAATAAATAAGGAACAGTTTGCAGAAACTTTAATCTACAGATAGTAGAAGTCAAGAGGTTAAAGTGAACCTAACCTTGCCAAAAATGTTTCCACGGTAACAAAGCTGCATTGCCTGTGACAGTCTTCAAAAAGATTCTGTATCCCCATGAAGCCCCCTGGATCCTAGGCCTAGGTATAGATGGGGCCAAAACCTGTGCACAAACCATTCCCAGTGCTTAGCCCTAACCCTTACTTACTCATAACTGTCAAGTTCCAGAACCTGTACTTGCCACTGAAGTTTGGGCATTTAGCAGATGGAGGCCAGGCAGTGGGGCAGAATTAAAAGGTAGAAGGCCAGCCTGCTGACAAGATCCAACGGCTTAAAAAGTAATCCATCTGGCCCTTGCAAAACCCTACTGCATCACAACCAAGATAGCACCACAGTGTTGAAATGATCTCCCCACTCCGAGCTTGGTAGTGCGGGGTCCCCTACAATGGCATTAACTCATACTAGTGCCTCAGCTACCCCTGAAAATACATACCACTGACCCTCTCCATCCCATTTCCAAATTGGCTCCAAAGTGTTTTTAGCTCAGCAAGGTACATTCCTTCCCTGGAGGTATTACTCTAATGAGGTTTTTGAGTGCTGTGCGACAATAGAAGAGTAAACGTGTGAATAGGTGTGGAGAGAGTGCGATATTTGGGACATCAGGGAGCCCATGCCAGTCCAAACTGTTTTAGGGTTTGTTGGCCTACTTTTATTGAACAAAATTAAAGCTCAAAAGTTGCCCATGTCCATCAAACACAAGTAGCAAAAATACTACCAAGCCATTAGGTTCTATATTTAGCTCAGACCCCAACTCTTGGCCTTTGGTTGGTCCTTGAGTCCATCTTACACAGCACCTTTGTGCTTTTATGTCCCTTTTTCAGCTCACCCAGCTCTCTCGAGGGGTGATCTGACACCCTGGGCTCTCTAACTCCTGAGACATCCACATTCCCTCAGTCCCTTAGACTCACCTAGCCGTCTCGACTCTCCCAGCTCTATGGACAAAATCTCTCATCTCCAGCATGGAGTGCTGTCTCTTGAATGGAGCACATCTGTCTCCTCACAGGTGCCCTGATCTATGCCCATGTACGCCATTATAAAGGCAGTGCATACCCTCACTCAAAGTCCTGCCGGACTCCTGCAAGACCTGGATATTGGGTTGAAGACTTCATCCCACCTGAAACGCTTCTAAATATCCAAACTCTGGAACCCAATCTGGGAATACCAACACCCAAAGAAAACCAAAAGATAAGTTTTCCTGCTTTAAACAGATATTCTGAAGCCCTGATCTATGCATATGTACAAACCCTGTGTCATTTTTACATCCATTTTCACAGTGGCAGGGCATCACATTATCACAAAAGATATATCATTTCAGAATGTGTATATGTGTGTGCAGGAAGTAACTGTATAAATTTGTTCTTGTGTCAGTGCTGTTGTGGATATTAAGACCCCTTTCACACTGGAGGCCTTTTTTCAGGCGCTTTATCACTAAAAATAGCGCCTGAAAAAATGCCTCATCTGCAATCCCAGTGTGAAAGCCCGAGTGCTTTCACACTGGGGCGCTGCGCTGGCAGGACGTCAAAGTCCTGCAAGCAGCTTCTTTGAGGCGCTTTAGGAGCGGTGTATACACCGCTCCTAAAGTGCCCTTGCCCATTGAAATCAATGGGCAGCGCCTCGGCAGCAGAGCTTTTAACCCTTTATTCGGCCGCTAGCGGGGGTTAAAAATGCTCCGCTAGCAGCCGAAAAGAACCTCTAAAAGCGTTTTACCGCCAACGTCCCTGCACTGTCAGCGTGAAAGGGCTCTAACACCATGTTGATACACTGTCGATCCTCTTCTGAATACAGTAAAAAAAAAAAAAAAGCTGAAGCAAGCTCGGTTATTGTGTGACGTCATTTTAATGTGCATGTGTGAACACTAAGTAAGGCGGGTGTACAACTCTACATACATTGGGCCTGATTCCCCAACAAACAAATCAACTCTGCATACAATCATGAATTGATGCCATTTGAATGAGAAAAATCTATGCGCATGAAATTTATCGTTCACCAGTTAAGTGCACAAATGTTCGCACACAGGCTATAGCGAATATGGGCTGAATTTATTGACAAGTGTAGTTTACTATAGCTTTCAAATAGCTAGGTTGTGCCGCAGCTAAAATAAATAGGCGATTTCCAACCGCTCTGGGCCTGTCTAAACAATATTAGCATTTTTACATGTGCATATGATATAGGAATAAATTCTCCTCAAGTCTGCATGGCTATTGCACAAAAAAAAAAAAAGCGTACTATAGGTCTAGCTGAAACCTTTTTTTTCTGGTTTTGGGATAGAATGTGGAAGGTTAAGAACACTTAACAGGTTGTACGGCTCCGAAAGCACTTGTTAATGGGTATCTGCCTGTATTTGATGCAAATTTGGAATGCACCTCAGAACACAAGTCAGCAAAATCCCATTGCCCCATTGTTGGCATCAGAAGATGAAATATTGCCCCAAGGGCTGGATAAAAGCAAGCAAACGGTCACATTCGGCCCTCGTGCCGCAGTTGAGACTACTGTTCTAGAGCAATAAAATTGCTAAAATGAACAGCAGTCTGACACATAAGACAACTTACCACAACGTCATCTGTGACTTTTATACGTAAGCTGCCATCGCAATGTCTGTACTTCAGCACCACACGAACCTGCAGATAACAGCAACAGATATTATATACCACATATCCATGTAAAGGGTTCAAACAAAGGTTCTTGTAGGACGGTTTGAGCAAAACCTTTCCGTCAGGGACAGACCATTCTGACAGGCAAAGTTTTGCCAATTCCCAAAAGTGCTAAAATGAAGAGCCATTAGCTACGTGTGGGGGCAGGGCTTAGTGCAACTTCCAACACTACCCCATAGTTTGAGCTTTGTTTGTCAGAAAGGCCCCGGCATTCAATATATTCTATAACGTTTGGGAGGCTGCTGCAGGTATGCACACCTTGAAGAGCCTGTACGCATACCAAGAACAGTTTGGGGCTGTTTCTTCATGATGGGGTTACTATAGTTTTTAAAACATATTTACACATAAATTGTTTACAGAAATATACACGGAAACGGCAATGTTTTCTCCCCACATATGCAGCCTCTGCTTCCTAGTGCTGCACAGGAGGAATAAGCATGTAAAAAATTCAAAAGTCACATCTAAAATTAAGATTAAAGTGCATGTAAACCTAATTACAAAAACTCATAAGCTTTAAAGTGGTTAAGTCTCTATATTATGATCATGCCATCCCCTCTGTTGGCTAACATTATGTATCCCAGTGTCTTTGCTGTATAAAAAAGATGCTGACTTTTACCTTATATTGCAGCATCTCCCGGCGCTCACACGACTCCTTGGCTCTCTCCTCTCCCCGGCTATAGCAGGAGGGGTTGAGAACTCCCGCTCACGTTAGCCGGGGAAGAGAGAGGGGGGAGGGGGAGAGACCAGCGATCACGTGAGCGCCGGGAGAAGCTCTGATATAAAAGTCAGCAGATAACAGAGGTAATGGCATGATCATAATATAGTTATGATTGCAGTAAGAGGAGAGAGCTGAGGAGTGGATGGAGCTGACAGGCGGGGAGGGGAGAGAGCAGACAGGAGAGCTATGAATGACGGAGGCACGTAAACTGACCACGGTGTCAGGGCTCAGCAGCCATGATAAACCGTGGTCAATTTACAGGGGGAAGGCAGAACCAGGCAGGTATTTCAGGTGATATCGGGGGCTTAAACACAGGTTAACACATTATGGGTATTTCAAATCATCTGTCATCTGCAGCTTTCAATAAAGTTTAGCTATAGCCCAAACTTTTTTCCTAGTTTTGGATAGAATGAAGAGAGTTTAGAACCTCTGTCAGGATATACTTCTATTAGGGGCTCCGTTAGAGAGATTTTCCATCACGTGAAGTTTTGGAAACCAGAAAGGAAGTGAAGAAAAATCTGCTACAGTAAACAAAACTGCAATAAAAACTGGCAAAAGTTCTAATGTTCTGCTACCTAATTGAAAAAAACAAAATGCATTTTAACTTCTGTCTGTGAGGAGAGTTTCTTTCATTTCTTGTCTGGCAAAAAAGTTGCTCTGGGGAGGACAGGAAGTGTCCGTTATAGAAGCACTTTCTGTTATGGGATGACAACAATTTACCAGTTGTGCTCCTGTGTTATCACCCCGTCATATACACCCACTTATGTTGTGCAGGGATTCTCCACTGTTGTCACCATCTGGAAGCCAATACAGGGCCAATGATGTGAATGTAGACAAGAAAGAGGCTAAAAAGATCAGCACCACTGATATGGAAAAAAGGACGAAAACTATTTTATAAAAAAAAAAAAAAAGAAATACAATGGATTATGATACATGGTGCTTTAGTAAACTAAATATTCACTTCCAGGGTGAATTTGATTTTAAATCACTAGTAAAAAGGCTTGATTTAAATCATAAATTTTAAAGAGCAACTGTCATCTCGGTCCCGCAGCGGCTCCTCCTCTGACCCGCTGTTGACTCACCAACAGTCCCATTAACTATAATGGGACAACTGGTGATGCGGCAGTGACACAAGGTGAGTGGATGCTCGCTAACAGGCGCTGCCATGATGGATCTGAAGTGACAGGTGCTCTTTAAATGTAAGGAATTATTATTGCTGGTAGTTAGAATCTTTAATATTTGCAAACAAAATGAAGGTTTCCTATTTAGAATAATAAGCCATCAGGTTAGTAAAACAGCGATATCAGAACCAATTCAATCATACAGTTTGTAGTGTAGATTTGCAAAACAATGGGATAAAGTAATATTCCTGAACTTCTCGTGGTTACTGTGAAATTGTGTGAATGCAACAATGCAGTGCTTGTTATCTCAGCTTGCAGAGCTTGGAATCATTGAATGATTTTACCAAAAATGTAAATATTGTAGAATATACAGCCTCATGCTACATAACTAAGCTCCATTTCATGCTAATGAAACTAAATTATTAATGTATCTTAAATAGATGTCACTCTCGCGCATGTGCGCAGGGAGTCACAGCCGCGGCATGGCGGCCTCAATGGACAGCACGCTGTCCATTAAGAGTAAACTGCGTATGTGCCGGTGAGGTCACGGGGTTGATACTATAGTAAATATCTCCTAAACAAATGGTGCACGTTTACGAGATATTTACTGTACTTACAGGTAAGCCTTATTCTAGGCTTACCTGTAGGTACAAGTAAGCCATAGGGGATGTACTACCACTTTAAAAAAGGTAAACACTGCAATTACTAAAAATACATTTCTCTAAAACAAATCAACCAAGATCCTTGTTAGACATAACTCATGGTGCTGTACAAGGATTATGCACTTGCGTGAACCATCCGCCCGCGGTCACCAGCCTTGCACAACACTTGGGACGTGTAAATGTCAAATCAGCAGAGCATGAAGATAAAACGACTCGGGTCAGACATGGCTGCACGCACAGGGAGCTCAGCTGGTGTGCCAAGAACACTCCCAGCGCACCGACCATCGCCTGTCCTCATGAAAATCGCTTGTTGTAGAGTTTACACTTTATCCAATTAACAGCCCAGGGCCCATCAGGCAACAGAATGAGAAGGTCTTCACAAGGCAGCTTGATTGAAACGACAAGCCATTAACACCTCTAACATTCATGAGAGGGAGGGAGTGCATTGAAGAGCTGGGAGAGAGCCTCAAAGCCAAAATATTCCCCCGCGCACACAGGACCGCCGATGAATATTTTATTACCTGGCTCTTACGAAGAAATTATCATTCGGTATGGGTAGCAGGCGTCTAACACGACATGCTGCTCCCAAACATGGGCACAGCATGCCTCCAGGAAAGGAGATATTTTTAGACTTTATGGAAATCCTGGAACAGCCCCGAATTAGAGGAGACTGAACACATTTACAGTTTATAAGGAAACCATACCTAAAAAGGAACATGGCAGCTGCCATAGCTGCATAGATGCCTGGCAGTCCTGCTGACCATCTTCCTTCGATATACAAAAGTAAGCAGATTGACTACTGACTTTTCCCATTGTTCTTGATGTACCCTTCCAAGGCAAAGTAATAGGTTCTCCCGATATACCACCATCTCCAATCCTCACCAATAATTATTCCCCACGCTCCACAGCCACCGTGTTCACCTACTGAAGTACTGTATTGGGCTTCGGAACCCCCACCCACGAGTGACAGTGATGGGGCCTGGGGATAGGCCCATATACTACATTATGGGGAGAAGGGGAGTAGAGTACATGCTCTACTACAGCAGGAAGAGCAAGGTATTCTTAGGGGCTCTGGCAGGCCAATAGAGTACAGGAACATTGAGTAGTGGATGTGTATGGATTGTTCTGAGTACAAGCATATCTTTAAGGGTCGGTTCACACATGGGCAACACGACTTTAGCGCGACTTTGTACCGCGACTTCAACGCGGCTTCAGCGCGACTTTAGCGCGACTTTAGCGCGACTTTAGCGCGACTTCAGCGCGACTTCGGCAAATTACGAGGCGACTTGAAGTCGCCTCCATGACAGGCGACTTTGCCTGTGGCCAATCACCTCTCTGGGAGGGAGGGGGGGAGGGAGGGGTTTTCTCTGCAAAGTCGCTTGACTTTACAGAGAGATCCGACTTGCAGGCGACTTACATTGAGTTGAATGGGTACAAGTCGCCTACAAGTCGGATAGAAGTAGTACAGGAACCTTTTCTGAAGTCGGAGCGACTTCAGTAGTGTCAATTAAGACGCTCCCATTGCCTACCATGTTAATCTAAATACAAAGCGACTTGGGGCGACTTGGGGCGACTTGAGGGCGTACAAGTCGGATCCCAAGTCGCCCCAGTGTGAACCGACCCTAAGTGTCACTTTAAACTGTAACCCCAGCAGCTGTTCAGCAGGGATGCTGACTGCACGTCTGATTTAGACTACATTCACACTGGCAATTCAGGCTGGTGCATACAGTAGCAGCAGGAAATCAGAGATTGCTGCTGCGGCTTGGTGCAGCCACCAGCCCCCTTCAGCAAAAGATCCATAAGCCACACATCATGAAGCAGACCCATGTGCATGAAGCGAGAAAAATGGCAGCCTCAGCCGGGACTCCAACCAGTCCACACCACCATGTTTATCTCCACCCCTTGGTGATTAAATCATAGGGAACCCCCTTCAATATAATGACAGGTCACCAGCGGCCACAGCTATTTGCGGCTCTTTGCACAGCCAGCGATTACCTGCAGTGTTTGCTGGACGTCTTTGTGACTTTGGACGTATGCAGACAGCCGCAAATAGCTGCAGCAGCTGGCAATCTAATTATAGTGAATGGGGCCAGCGGCTGCACCTAGTCACTGAGCTCCACAGCAGGAACTGCCACTACAAATCACCCCAGGCCTAATCGCCAGGGTGAATGTAGCCGTAGGGAAGAAATGGACAAATCTGGATACAGGAACCCCTAAATAAAAAATAAATAAATAAACTACTACTTCGAAGGATTTTGTTCATCTGATTTGGGGATGCCCAGTAATATCAAGATTTTGAAAAAAGATTATAGACTTACCAATTTCCTTGATATCTATCCCCATGTCACATACTCCAGAAGTCTGTCTCTGCAGTATACTTGATGAGGAACTTTGGCCCAGACAAACCAAAACCTTTTTGAAGGAAACATTTTTTGGTACATGAATGGATGCAAACCTCTGCCCTCTACTATTCCCAAATGGAAAAATGCAGTCAAACAAATCATTCCTTATGTAAAGATCTATTTATGATAACAAAAACTGTCCCTGCAAATATCAAAGTATGGGATGTTTGGTGCAATTCGGTCGTTCAATTAAATAGTTGACTAGATCATAATATGGTAGAACTACTCATGTACAGCACATGTCCGATTTCCAGCTTAATATACTGTATACTTTATATATCACTGCAAAACAAGGAAACAAGGGACAGCGGTTTCTTTTTTTTTTTTTTTTTTTTTTTTTAAATAAATTCTAAACAAGGTGTATTTTATTGAGTTTTGCAACATTGAAGACACAAGGAACCAATACAGTTCACAAGACACAGACATCAACAATAGACAGCCAGACTAACAAACTAACTGTGTTTCCCTCCCTCCTCATACTTTAATGCATTATTAGTATTATGATTTATCGGTCACGGCATGCGAAAACAGAAAAGTTGTGTATCATACACATATGAAAAGGTGTCCAGACCCAGACTGAATGACAGTCCTGTCTGGATCACCACAGGTGCACCATTTAGCTGCCTGTAGGTCATCTTTTCCTCCTGCCGCTGCTGTCATCTTCACAGCAGGGCAGAGAGCAGGACATGCAATAGATCTGGATGGAGGGCGGGAGCTGCTCCACTTTTCAAGTTAACAAGTGGCCGATTGGGTGCTACGGCACAAGGTGGTCCTGGCAACTAAATACCCACTGCCTAAAAGGAGAAATTGGGAAGCTCCTGCTCATCATCCAGACCCATCACACCTCCTGTGCTCGGCTATAAATGATAGGACTAGAAGGGCAGGGAAGAGGAGCACACTGATGTAAAGGAAGGTGGGGGCTTTGCAGTTAAGGCAGACTGCTGTGCAAAGAGTGGACTGCTATGTAGGGGGGGGGGGGGGGGGGGGGACTGAGATATAACAGGGTGCCACGATGAAAAGTGGGGTGCTTTATGGTTAAAAGAGGGGACATTGATGTGAAGGAGGTCTGTACTGAAAAGGGGGGGACTTATGAAACTTATGAATAATAGCAAAAACAGGTTTGCTCTACTGGAAGAAAATGTTACGGACTGGACCTTCATGAATTTTATTTCGATACCCCGGTCATAACACAGTGTGAATATAAAAAGTCTACACACCCCTGTTCAAATGTCAGATTTCTGTGGTGTAAAAATGAAAAACTAAAATAATGTGGTTGGATAAGTGTGCACACCCTCTTATAACTGGGGATGTAGCTGTGTTCAGAATTATGCAATCACATTCAAACTCATGTTAAATAGGAGTCAGTACACACCTGACATCATTTAAAGTGCCTCGGATTAACCCCAAATAAAGTTCAGCTCTTCTAGTAGGTCTTTCCTGACATTTTCTTATTCGCATCCTACAGCAAAAGCCATGGTGCGCAGAGAGCTTCCAAAGCATCAGCGGGATCTCACTGTTAAAAGGTAGCAGTCAGAAGGGTACAAAAGAATTTCCAAGGCATTAGATATACCATGGAACACAGTGAAGACAGTCATCATCAAGTGGAGAAAATATGGCACAACAGTGACATTACCAAGAACTGGACATCCCTCCAAAATTGATGGAGAAGAAAACTGGTCAGGGAGGCTGCCAAGAGGCCTACAGCAATATTATTAAAGGAGCTGCAGGAATATCTGGCAAGTACTGGCTGTGTGGTACATGTGACAACAATCTCCTGTATTCTTCATATGTCTGGGCTATGGGGTAGAGTGACAAGACGGAAGCCTTTTCTTACGAAGAAAAACCATCCAAGCCAGGCTAAATTTTGCAAAAACAGATCTGAAGTCTTTCAAAAGCATATAGGAAAATGTGTTATAGTCTGATGAAACCAAGGTTCCAAAAGATGTTTGGCGCAAAAACACTGCACATCACCAAAAGAACACCATACCCACCGTGAAGCATGGTGGTGGCAGCATCATGCTTTGGGGCTGTTTTTCTTCAGGAACAGGGGCCTTAGTCAAGGTAGAGGGAATTATGAACATAGTTTACCTCTGTCTAATTTTTTTTTAGATCACAGAAACCTGACATTTTAATGGGAGGGGGAGGGTTCTCTCTATCCTGGGGCTGGATGGGTGCATTTGACACCGTTCCTGGCTGCGCTCATGTGTGTGGTGCCCAACGCCATCCAACCCACTGTTCCTGTACTCATGGAATTGAACTGAACTCTCGGGTGTTTGTCCCCTACCCATATGACCCCTTACTCCGAACCCAGATTTGGGACTGTGGATTGCTGCCCAATTAAGGGCCGCCGGCCTGTGAGATGGCGACCTTGGGAAAGGTGACCTACAATACTCAATGCCCTGAGGTTCCTAGTTTTGGGTATTATTGTTGCCCTTTTCTATCATCTAGTCACCTGTTGCCCTAGTCGCTTCAGAAGTTTGACTACTGTGTGGTGGGTGTATTGTATCTAATATATTTTGGCTGCCCCTTATGGGTGGCCCATAATTGTTTTTGTTTTTTTTCCTGTTTATATAAGGGTTGGATGACAGTGACCCCCAGTCTTCAACTGGTGGTGTATGTGATCGAATAGATGTCTTCCATCCCAGTTTAATCTGTTATAGAACTCTCTTGCTCATGTTTGTTTTACACTTTGCAATTATTGATCCAACGTCCTGCATTTGATGTGCCGGTTTCTTAGCTTGCTTGCTCTACCTGGGAGGCACCGTTTGAAGAATGAGGGAACTCCTTGTACCCATATGTATAGGTCTTATTTTACTTGAATACTCTTAGTGCCTTTTATAGTACGTTAGATATTGTGCTTATTTTATTTGTGACCCAAACAGCAGATACCTCCTGTTACAGGGTACTATTCAGGACACGGAAGTTACCATCCTGACATACTATGCCCCAAACATAAATCCAGGGCCCTTTCTGACCCATGTTTGCTCCTTGTTGAAAGCCTACCAGAAGGGTACTCTCCTTTTGACAGGAGACTTCAATGTGACTCTGAACCCTGCGCTTGACAAATATCCCTTGGAACATAAAGCACCTTCTCCGGATGCCAAAAAGTTTTTACACTCACTGCGAAGTCATGACCTGGTGGACTTCTGGAGAGAGCTCCATCCCCTGGGCAGGGACTACACTCATTACTCTCATCCCCATCATTCCCACTCACAAATTGATCATATGTTTGTGTCCAGGAAACACCTTCCTGTAATTATACCCCCCTCTATATTAGCGGCTCCATGGTCAGACCAGAACCCTGTTCTGGTTGTTTGCCACTCTTTGCTCTGCAAACCTCAACATTCCCCCTGGGTCATGAATGACTTCCTTCTGTCTTTCAAGGAGATACTAGCAGATATTCAACAATCTTCTGTTGACTACTTTCGTCTTAATGTTGGTTCTGTTTCTTCCCCTGTGACCCTATGGGAGGCATACAAAGCGGTCCTTAGGGGACATGTTATTCAACTGGCATCAAAGTGCAAGAGGGAACACTTATTGACTCAGCGAACCCTGGAGACGATTGGAATCATTATCGATGACTGAAGCAATCCCCTACTCCTGCAAATCGCAAACTAGACCAAGCCCGTACAGAATTAGATTAATGTTTGACGGATGAGGCGGAACGCACACGTCTCTGGGCTCGTCAGTAGTGGTACGCCAAGGCGAATAAACCTAACAAACAGTTGGCCAATAGGTTGCGTCTTCTCCCCAGGCCATAACCCCATTACCTTTCGCACTTGCCATAATATCCTCACAGGCAACCCCAATGTGGGTCGTGGACGAATTTCAACATCGCCTTACCACTCTATACTCGCTCCCTAGCCAGTCCTCCACCCAGGGCTTGGACACCTTTCTGGATGGCCCGAAACTACCCTCCTTAACTGAAACCCACATGTCATTAATGGCCTGAGACATACAGGTCTCAGAAGTTTTACAATGTATTAAAGAACTAAAAGTGGGCAAGAGACCGGGCTCGGGTGGCTTTACGGCACTTATCTATAGGAAAATGGCCGACGTTGTAGCCCCCCACTTAATGACCATGTTTAATTCTGTAAAAGATGGTCAAACCTTTACTTCTACCCTCCTGACCCCCAATATAGTAATGATTCCTAAACCTGACTAGGACCATTCCTTTTGGGCCAATTTTAGAGCGATCTCACTTATAAATAGACATGAAAATTAACAAAAATTCTGGCCAACCTCCTTGAACTTCTTTTTACCACGTCTTATTAAAAAGGATCAGGTGGGCTTCGTCCCGAGAAGACAGGCAGGAGACGCCATTAGACGGCTGCTTCAAATCCAACATATTGTACACAGCAGATCCTTGGCAACTATGTTCTTATCCCTCGACATGACTAAAGCCTAACACCTTGTCTTGGCCTTACTTGACGGTACTCCGCCACTACGGCTTTGGCACCTAATTTTTGAGCTGGATCTCGGCATTATAGGACTCTTCCCGGGCCAAGGTCAAGTACTAGGTTTTTGAATCACCTCTTTTTCCCATCAGGAGGGGGACCAGGCAAGGCTGTCCACTCTCTTCGCTTCTATTTAGCCTAGCTTTAGAACCCTTAGCGGAGGAGATACGCTCTCACTCAGACATAACAGGAGTAGACATAGCAGGTACTTCTCATAAGATATCATTATTTGCGGACGATAGCCTAATTAACCAACCCCCACATCGCCTTGCCTAGTCTGTTCTCTCTCCTGGATAGCTTTGCGTTATTTTCGGGATTATCTGTTAACCCTACCAAATCGAAAGATATGTCTCTTAATCTTCTACCCTTGGAGCTGGCAACCCTAAAAAACGCTTTCTCATTTCAATGGCTCACTTCTCTGCCTTAGCTGGGGATGAGGCTCACTCCAACGTACGAGGGACTCTACCAAGCCATTTTCCCCCCTATGTTTAGGAAGCCATCGGACATGCTGTCCTCCTGGTTCCATCTCATGTTATACTGGTTCAGCAGGATTGTGGCGGTCCGCATGACTTATATTCCAAAACTGCTGTACCTTTTTCGCGTCTTGCCGGTCCCAGTTCCTACACATATTCTGCGCATTCATCAACGTAAAATGCTGAAATTTGTCTGGGGTTCCACCAGACCCAGAATCAACAAACAGGTTCTATACACCCATAAGATCAATGGTGGCCTCTCGGGCCTCAATCTTCAAGCCTACTATACAGCACCGGCCTCAATCTTCAGGCTTAATTTCTTTAGTTTACGCAGCAATCATCTCCTCCAAAAAAAAAAAAAAAAACACAGACCAAACCTGGCAGGTCACAACTATCGCTCTGTCCAAATGCTCCAAAAATGTTCTCATTTTGGAGAATGCATGTAAAATATCATACAGATGGTATTATACCCCGGCTAGATTGGCTCGTTTCATTTCAACTTATTCTCCTCTGCTTCCAGGGATGCTCTCGAGAAGGTACCATGTCACACATCTGGTGGACATGTCCAAGAGCATGTAGATTATGGGTTAGAGTCTATGCCCCTCTCCGCACCTTATTTCATACCAATCTGAAGAGGGACCCTTAATGAGGCTCTCCTATGTAAACCAATAGGACTACTTCGTCTGGAACACCAGCTGGCGCTGCATCTGTTTACTGCAACTAAACTGACTATAGCAAGAGCCTGGAAGAGGCCCATACTTAGCCTTGAGGCTGTTAAATATCGTATGAACGACATTATGGTAAACGAAAAGCTGACGGCCATACTTTCAGACACTTATGATAAATTCCTTAGGACCTGGCAGCCTTGGGTCACCTACATATGACCTACCAGATTTGATTCTACGCTCCTAATCGATCTAATATCTGCTTGCCCCCCACCGCGTGGATCCTCCTTTCCTTTTTACTCCTACCCTCATTTGTTCTTCTGGTCTGTCACCCCTCTACTCCTTCCTTTTCTTCTTCCCACACCCCCCCCCCCTTACTCTTTTTACATATCCTATCTCACCAGGCCACCAGGCTTGAGCCTGGCTGACATGGTCACATGGTTAATTTTCAGCATTGTTATATTGTATACCCTCGATATTATATCTTTAGAATAGGTGGTTTGATAATACACTGCATGCAAAAACTCATGAGGGCGTTTTCTATCTACACTCTAAGCAGCGTGTTCCAGGATACTGTAGCTCTAGAAGGGGATACTTATCCCCCCCAATCGTTCTACCTTATGGACCTGAACATATCAATGCACTCCTTTTTTTATTTGTCTTCCTTTTGCTCATGGTATTTTATGTTTATCTCCTATGTGACCATAGATGTGATGACCTGTTCTGTTGAACTGATTACTAATGAAACCCTTTGTACAAGAAAAATATTAATCTACATAAAAAACACAATTGACAGTTTTAATGGAAAATAAATGACTTTCTACAGTGATCCCATGTCTCTATCAAACCCATGTGTAAGAATTCAGAGTCCGGGGACCTGTGCAGACGCTCCCCATCAGCATGTCATGAGCAGATCTGACCAGGGTGGACAGAGCCACAAATATTTCTCAGGGTGTAAAGGTGACAGATTCCACGCCAGAAGCTCTTCTACTGGAAGATTTTGGGTTATTTTTAACAACTGTTTTAAAATATGTTGATTTTTTTTCCCAGGCATTAAAAACGTGATATTTACCCAGCTTGAGGCAAAGTTTACAGAAGGTTGGGACCTAGAAGCCACTGAGCACTATGAATTTACTGTAAGCCTTGCAGGGTTCATAGTCATATATGCTTGGGTCTCCATAGCAACCGGATCATTTTAATCAGTCTAAAAATAATGTACAGTAAGATTAGCCTTGTGTTCTGCTGCCTCCTTTTCTGTGGCCTTTCCAATCCCATTACAGCTCAGCAATAAGGATGAGCCGAACACTCCCCGGTTCGGCTCGCACCAGAACTTGTGAACAGGCAAAAAATTTGAACAAACACACGGACACTGTTAAAAGTCTATGGGATACAAACATGAAAAATCAAAAGTGCTCATTTTAAAGGCTTATATGCAAGTTATTGTCATAAAAAGTGTTTGGGGACCCGTGTCCTGCCCCAGGGGACATGTATCAATGCAAAAAAAAAAAAAAAAAAGTTTTAAAAAATGGCCATTTTTTTGGGAGCAATGATTTTAATAATGCTTAAAGTGAAACAATAAAAAATGAAATATTCCTTCAAAGATCGTGACTGGGGGGGTGTCTATAGTATGCCTGTAAAGTGGCGCAGTTTTCCCATGTTTAGAACAGTACCACAGCAAAATTACATTTCTAAAGGAAAAGAAAAGACATTTAAAACTCCGCTGTAATGAATTGTCGGGTCTCGGCAATATAGATAAAACTCATTGAAAAAATTGGCATGGGTTCCCCCCAGTCCATTACCAGGCGCTCTGGGTCTGGTATGAATATTAAGGGGAACCCCGAACCAAAAATTAAAAAAAAAAATTGCGTGGGGGTCCCCCCAAAATCCATACCAGGCCCTTGAGGTCTGGTATGGATATTAAGGGGAACCCTGTGCCAAAATTAAAAAAAAATGGCGTAGGGGTCCCCCCCAAAATCCATAACAGACCCTTATCCAAGCACACAACCTGGAAGGCTGCAGGTAAAGGGGGGACAAGAGAGCGCCCCCCCCCCCGAAACAGGCCACATGCCCTCAACATGGGGAGGATGCTTTGGGGTCCCCAAAGCACCTTGTTGATGGGGACAAGGGCCTCATCCCCACAACTTTGCCCAATGGTTGTGAGGGTCTGTGGGCGGGGGGGCTCATTGGAATCTGGAAGCCCCCTCTAACAAGGGGACCCCCAGATCCCACCCCCCCTCCCCATTTGAATTGGTAACGGGTACAATGAACCCCTACCATTTCACCAAAAAAAAAAAAAAAAAAAAAGAAAAAGAAAAAAAGTGTCAAAAATAGTAAAAAAAGGACAGGAGACACATTGGGACAAGTCCTTTATTAACCACTTGCATACCGCCTCACGCAGATTGCCTGCCCGTGCCATTCTGCCGCAGTATAAGTAACGTATGGGTTCGGACCCCCCCCCCCCCCGGGTGCCCGAGGCGGTCGGCTTCTGTCCCCGAGCAATCAGAGGTGAGTGGGAGGCCATCCATTCGTGGCCACCCCCTCGCGATCGCTCCCAGCCAATGACAATCTTCCTCTGCTGCTGTATAGTAAACAGCAGCAGAGGAAGTGATGTCTTTTCTCCTCAGGTCGTTTTTTTCCGTTCCGGCGCCGAGGAGAGAAGACATCTGAGTGAGTGCACCAACAAAACATACAGTAAAACACACCAGGCACACTTTACACCCCCCATCACCCACCGATCACACCGCCCCCCCCTCCGTCACAGTGACACCAAGCAGTTTTATTATTTTTCTGATTACTGCATTGGTGTCAGTTTGTGACAGAAGTGGTAGGGCAGTTAGTGTTAGCCCCCTTTTGGTCTAGGGTACCCCCCTAACAAAGTTTTAACCCCTTGATCACCCCCCGTCACCAGTGTCACTAAGCGATCGTTTTTCTGATTGCTGTATTAGTGTCACTGGTGACTCTAGTTAGGGAGGTAAATATATAGGTTCGCCGTCAGCGTTTTATAGCGTCAGGGACCCCCATATACTACCTAATAATGGTTTTAACCCCTTGATTGCCCCCTAGTTAACCCTTTCACCAGTGATCACCATATAACTGTTACGGGTGACGCTGGTTAGTTTCTTTTTTATAGTGTCAGGGCACCCGCCGTTTATTACCTAAAAAAAGGTTTAGCCCTCTGATCGCCCGGCAGTGATATAACTTAGGTTTTAGGGTCAGATAGGGTCTGCGTCAGATTAGCGCCAGTACCACTAACACCCACACACACAGCATACGCCTCCCTTAGTGGTATAGTATCTGAACGGATCAATATCTGATCCGATCAGATCTATACTAGCGTCCCCAGCAGTTTAGGGTTCCCAAAAACGCAGTGTTAGCGGGATCAGCCCAGATACCTGCTAGCACCTGCATTTTGCCCCTCCGCCCGGCCCAGCCCAGCCCACCCAAGTGCAGTATCGATCGATCACTGTCACTTACAAAACACTAAACACACATAACTGCAGCATTCGCAGAGTCAGGCCTGATCCCTGCGATCGCTAACAGTTTTTTTGGTAGCGTTTTGGTGAACTGGCAAGCACCAGCCCCAGGCAGCGTCAGGTTGGTGCCAGTAGCGCTAACACCCACGCAAGCACCGTACACCTCCCTTAGTTGTATAGTATCTGAACGGATCAATATCTGATCCGATCAGATCTATACTAGCATCCCCAGCAGTTTAGGGTTCCCAAAAATGCAGTGTTAGCAGGATCAGCCCAGATACCTGCTAGCACCTGTGTTTTGCCCCTCCGCCCAGCCCAACCAAGTGCAGTATCGATCGATCACTGTCACTTACAAAACACTAAACACATAACTGCAGCGTTTGCAGAGTCAGGCCTGATCCCTGCGATCGCTAACAGTTTTTTTTGGTAGCGTTTTGGTGAACTGGCAAGCACCAGCAGCCTAGTACACCCCGGTCGTAGTCAAACCAGCACTGCAGTAACACTTGGTGACGTGGCGAGTCACATAAGTGCAGTTCAAGCTGGTGAGGTTGCAAGCACAAGTAGTGTCCCGCTGCCACCAAGAAGAAGACAAACACAGGCCCGTCGTGCCCGTAATGCCCTTCCTGCTGCATTTGCCAATCCTAATTTTGAACCCACCACTTCTGCAGCACCCGTACTTCCCCCATTCACATCCCCAACCAAATGCAGTCGGCTGCATGAGAGGCATTTTCTTTATGTCCTCCCGAGTACCCCTACCCAACGAACCCCCCCCAAAAAAGATGTTGTGTCTGCAGCAAGCACGGATATAGGCGTGACACCCGCTATTATTGTCCCTCCTGTCCTGGCAATCCTGGTCTTTGCATTGGTGAATGCAACGCTACCATTCACTAGTTGAGTATTAGCGTAGGGTACAGCATTGCACAGACTAGACACACTTTCACAGGGTCTCCCAAGATGCCATCGCATTTTGAGAGACCCGAACCTGGAACCGGTTACAGTTATAAAAGTTAGTTACAAAAAAAGTGTAAAAAAAATAAAAATAAAAAAATAAAAATAAAATAGTTGTCGTTTTATTGTTCTCTCTCTCTATTGTTCTGCTCTTTTTTACTGTATTCTATTCTGCAATGTTTTATTGTTATGTTTTATCATGTTTGCTTTTCAGGTATGCAATTTTTTTATACTTTACTGTTTACTGTGTTTTATTGTTAACCATTTTTTTTGTCTTCAGGTACGCCATTCAGCTGCAGCGCTGATTTATTTATCTTGACAGCAACAGCGTTTGCTCCCACGATCTATAAAGCCGTGACTCCAGCGGAGGTGATATATGCCGAAGCATGGGGGCAGCAGGGGCGGAGGAGCGATTTGCTCCTAATTTTGGGGGCAGATGCCCCCATGCTTCTGCATATATAAATGGTGCATGTATGCCCATCATTAGAAGTGGGTGGGCATACCCACCAATCAATCTCTTTTTTTCGTTCAGCCCACAGGCTGCATGAAAAAAAAAAAAATAGATTACAATATATGCCCAACAAGGACCAGCAACGTACTGGTATGTTGCTGGACTTTGAGTGGTTATACCAGAATGATGCCTGCAGGTTTAGGTATCATCTTGGTATCATTCTTTTCAGCCAGCGGTCGGCTTTCACGTAAAAGCAATCCTAGCAGCTAATTAGCCTCTAGATTGCTTTTACAAGCAGTGGGAGGGAATGCCCCCCCCCCCCACCGTCTTCCATGTTTTTCTCTGGCTCTCCTGTCCCAGCAGGGAACCAGAGAATGCAGCCGGTGATTCAGCCAGCTGACCATAGAGCTGTTCAGAGACCAGAGTGGCTCCAAACATCTCTATGGCCTAGGAAACCGGAAGCTACGAGCATTTCATGACTTAGATTTCGCCGGATGTAAACAGTGCCATTGGGAAATTGGGAAAGCATTTTATCACACCGATCTTGGTGTGGTGAGATGCTTTGAGGGCAAAGCAGAGATCTAGGGTCTAACAGACCCCATTTTTATTTTTTTATTTTTTTTTTTAAAAAAAAGAGTACCTGTCACTACCTATTGCTATCATAGGGGATATTTACATTCCCTGAGATAACAATACAAATGATTAAGAAGAAAAATGAAAGTTAAACAGTTTAAAAATAAGATAAAAAAAAAAAAAAAAAAAAAAAAAAAAAAGCACCCCTGTCCCCCCCCTGCTCTGATGCACAGGCGAATGGAAGCGTTGGTCTGGCGTCAAATGTAAACAGCAATTGCACCATGCATGTGAGGTATCATCGCGAAGGTCAGATCGAGGGCAGTAATTTTAGCAGTAGACCTCCTCTGTAAATCTAAAGTGGTAATCTGTAAAGGCTTTTAGAATGTATTTAGTTTGTCGCCACTGCACGTTTGTGCGCAATTTTAAAGCATGTCATGTTTGGTATCCATGTACTCGGCCTAAGATCATCTTTTTTATTTCAAACATTTGGGCAATATAGTGTGTTTTAGTGCATTAAAATTTAAAAAAGTGTATTTTTTCCCAAAAAAATGCGTTTGAAAAATCGCTGCGCAAATACTGTGTGAAAAAAAAAAACGAAACACCCATTTTAATCTGTAGGGCATTTGCTTTAAAAAAATATATAATGTTTGGGGGTTCAAAGTAATTTTCTTGCAAAAAAAAATTTTTTTCTCATGTAAACAAAAAGTGTCAGAAAGGGCTTTGTCTTCAAGTGGTTAGAAGAGTGGGTGATGTGTGACATAAGCTTCTAAATGTTGTGCATAAAATGCCAGGACAGTTCAAACCCCCCCCCCCCCCCCAAATGTCCCCATTTTGGAAAGTAGACACCCCAAGCTATTTGCTGAGAGGCATGTCGAGTCCATGGAATATTTTATTAAGTTGCGTGAAAAAGACAATTTTTTTTTTTTTTTTGCACAAACTTGTCACTAAAAGATATATTGCTCAAACATGCCATGGGAATATGTGGAATTACACCCCAAAATACACTCTGTTGCTTCTCCTGAGTACGGGCGTACCACGCGTGAGACATTTTGGGAGCCTAGCGGCGTACAGGACCCCAAAAACCAAGCACCGCCTTCAGGCTTTCTAAGGGCGTAAATTTTTGATTTCACGCTTCACTGCCTATCACAGTTTCGGAGGCCATGGAATGCCCAGGTGGCACAAAACCCCCCCAAATGACCCCATTTTGGAAAGTAGACACCCCAAGCTATTTGCTGAGAGGTATAGTGAGTATTTTGCAGACCTCACTTTTTGTCACAAAGTTTTGAAAATTGAAAAAAGAAAAAACAAAAAAAAAAAAATATTTTTTTCTTGTCTTTCTTCATTTTTAAAAACAAATGAGAGCTGCAAAATACTCACCATGCCTCTCAGCAAATAGCTTGGGGTGTCTACTTTTCAAAATGGGGTCATTTGGGGGGTGGGGGTGCTATCTTGGCATTTTATGGCCTTCGAAACTGTGATAGGTAGTGAGGAGTGAATCAAAAATTTACGCCCTTAGAAATCCTGAAGGCGGTGATTGGTTTTCGGGCCCCGTACGCGGCTAGGCTCCCAAAAGGTCCCACACATTTGGAATCCCCATATTCAGGAGAGGCAGCTAAATGTATTTTGGGGTGCAATTCCACATATGCCCATGGCCTGTGTGAGCAATATATCATTTATTTTGTTCATTTTTTTGTCATTAATCACTTGGGACAAAAAAAAAATTAATATTCAATGGGCTCAACATGCCTCTCAGCAATTTCCTTGGGGTGTCTACTTTCCAAAATGGGGTCATTTGGGGGGGTTTTGTACTGCCCTGCCATTTTAGCATCTCAAGAAATGTCATAGGCAGTCAAACTAAAAGCAGTGTAAAATTCTAGAAAATGTACCCTAGTTTGTAGACGCTATAACTTTTGTGCAAACCAAAAAACGCTTATTGACATTTTTTTTACCAAAGACATGTGGCCGAATACATTTTGGCCTAAATGTATGACTAAAATTGAGTTTGTTGGATTTTTTTTTATAACAAAAAGTGGAAAATATCATTTATTTTCAAAATTTTCGGCCTTTTTCCGTTTATACCAAAAATAAAAACCGCAGAGGTGATCAAATACCATCAAAAGAAAGCTCTATTTGTGGGAAGAAAAGGACGCAAATTTCATTTGGGTACAGCATTGCATGACTGGGCAATTAGCAGTTAAAGCGACGCAGTGCCAAATTGTAAAAAGTGCTCTGGTCAGGAAGGGGGTAAATCCTTCCGGGGCTGAAGTGGTTAAAAAATTTAAAAAATGTCCTGCAATATAGATCCATCTCACAATGCCCGACGAACCGAAAAAAGAAAAAAAAAAGCTGCAACAGCTCCGCCTCCATGGGAGGCTCCTGCCGAGTGACGCTTCTGCTCTGTGACAGATGTTATATAGCTGAGGGCTGGGCCACCCGGTGACATAAACGGGTGACCCTATCCCCCTGATGACATGTGACATCAGAGGAAGGCGGGGGTCGCTCATTTATGTCACCGAGTGGCCCTGCCCTCAGCTAGAACACAGCCGTCACTGAGCAGAAGAGTCACTCGGCGGTAGCCTCCCATGGAGGCAGAGCTGTTGAGGCTTTTTTTTTTCGTTGGGCGGTGTGACACGGATCTACATCGCAGGACATTTTTATTTTTTAATAAAAGGACTTGTCCCAAAGTGTCTCCTGTCTTTTTTACTATTTTTGACACTTTTTTGTGAAATAGTAGGGGAACAATGCACCCGTTACCTATTCACATAGGGGGGAGACCAGGATCTGGAAGTCCCCTTGTTAAAAGGGGGCTTCCAGATTCCGATAAGCCCCCCCCCCCGCAGACCCCCACATTCACCGGGCAAGGGTTGTGGGGATGAGGCCCTTGTCCCCATCAACACTTTCGACATCCGATTCAGATTTGCAAGCAGAAATTTCAGAAGGGAGAAACTCTAAAAATTTCTCGTATGTCAACAGAACATACAAGAAAAATCACATACAAAAGACTGCGCATGATCAGAAATAAATAAAACAAAAACAAAAGAAAGCCTTTGTCGTACGAGAATTTTTGTACAATTAGTAGCATCCTCGGTTTTGATGTGATGTGAAACAATGTGGAAAACCAGGATTGTTTACCCAATTTTCTCATAGTGTGTACTAGGGATGCACCAATCCTGATTCAGAGTATTTTCATGAAAATGCACCCGATACCTGAAACTGATACTTTGCAGTGCTTTTTGCGTCCATACAAAATAAATGGGCGCAAATCGCACTGCAAAGAATCACATGCAATTTGAACAGGAATGAAGTGCGATTCCTGTCCGAAGTGCATACCATTTCCCCCACTGTGTGAACCCAGTATAGCAAGTGAAGCACCATCTGGTGCAGCAATGGGAAGTTTATTAAAAATCTTATAACAACTCACATTACACTACATATCTAGTCAAATCCAAATCTGCATGAATTTGTATTACTTGTACATATACTTACCTTGTATGCTTATTTGATAGAGCGCTTTGATCAATAGCAAAAAATATCCCCCGGAGGAAGCCCAACGTGCGAAAAATGTTGGGAGTTTACCGCCAGTATACTGCATTTATGCATCGATTAATGCATGTACCCTGATTGTAATGAATTTTTTTTAATTTTTTTTTCTTAAAATAGGAGCTCTAATATGTTTAAATGAGCTCATGAATTTTTAGTGATGTTTAAAGCAGAGTTCCACCCATTTAAAAGTCAGCAGCTACAAAAAGTGTACCTGCTGACTTTTAATAATCAGACAATCGTCTGTCCCACGGTCCAGTGATGCGGGTGCAGGAAGCCTTGCTCCTCTGCCCCTCCTCTCCGCCAGAAGGAAGATCACCTCTCCCCCTCCCTCCCTGCAATCTTCTGGGACACGTCACAGGTCCCAGAAGGTTTCCCGACGAGTCCATGGAATATTTTATATTGTGACACAAGTTGCGGGAAAAGGACAAATTATTTATTTTTATTTTTTTGCACAAAGTTGTCACTAAATGATATATTGCTCAAACATGCCATGGGAATATGTGAAATTACACCCCAAAATACATTCTGTTGCTTCTCCTGATTATTTTTTTTTTCCGTTCAACCCAGTCCAGGATCCCAGCGATTAGATGCCCCATTAAAAACAATGTGAGGCTCACAGCTCTTGCAGCTATTTATGGCCACTCATCCACTGGCACCAACATGGGGGGCCATTATTGCATCCACCCACACCAACACTGGGGGGCTATTAATGCATCCACCGGCACCAACACTGGGGGGATATTAATGCATCCACCGGCACCAACACTGGGGGGATATTAATGCATCCACCGGCACCAACACTGGGGGGATATTAATGAATCCACTGGTACCAACACTGGGGCTATTAATGAATCCACTGGCACCAATGCTGGGGGCTATTATTGTGTCCACTGACATCAATGCTGGGTTTTAATCATTTATTATTACTGCCACCGACACCAAGAATAAGGGCTTCTTTTACTCCCACTTTCTCTTCAGTATGTGTTCTGGTATGGTGCCAAAAATTCAGCAGGACTGAAATTTTTGGTTGCCTTGGTACATTCATTTTGAAACAATGCAGCTCGATGCACAAAAACACACAGCTATTGTGCAGCCTTCTAGAGGTGTCAGGAGCTGCATTTGAAGCCCTCTATAATTTTTAGGCTGGGTTGTGCGATCACAGACATTGCATGTGATTCACACCGCATTGCTGTACAGATCACATGCTTTGTCCGTGCGATGAGAATTCAGCCAAAAAAACTTTATGGCTGAAATTGCATCGCATTCGCACCAAAATGGTGCAGGACCCTTTTTTTGGACCGCGCCGGAATCGGACTGCATGTGTGTTCACACCTATGCGATCCGATTCCTGCACCATTTCACAGTTCGCACTGCGATCTGATCTGGGGGTGTCATTAACTTTACACTGACACCCCCAGCGGTTCACAGGTGTCATTGTTAACCAGTATGCAATTCAGGTGCGATGCAGGAAATGCTACTGAATCACAGGGTTTCCCGCATCGCACCTGTGTGAACTGGGACTTAAAGACAGGAGAGAATGAACTGGGTATAATAAAAGCTAATTTTTCAAATCAAGTTCTCCGCGTATAAATAAGACAAAACGCAGGACGCCGGCGTGAATGTAACCTAAAAGTGCTTTTACGGCTTTTCTACTTCTGTGCACAATTTGCACTTTAAAGTAAACCAATAACAAAGTCATGGACACAGCGCTGCTCACATGTAGTGCAACAGCATTAGGATAGGTAAATGTTCATTCAAAAGGTAAGTTTACCTTTCAAAAAATAAATGCACATATTTTTGCAGGTAAACAAAACGTGCATTTATTTATTTACTGGAGCCTGCAGAGCATTGCACCCATAATCATCAGATAGTGGGTGCAATGTCAGGCTTCTGCAGTCTTCCTCTAGCTTTGTGCCCGTATACAGGGTTTTAGTTACAAAACTAGAGGAAGACTGAATAAACTATGAGCAGTGCACTCGCAGTCCACTCAAACTACAAGTACATCTGCCACAGTGGTAGTTTTTTCATTCACACATTCGCACAGCTGCTCCATTTTCAAAAAGTGACAGCGGGTCTGGCTAGAAGATCTTCCACCTGCTTTCACAAAGCTGGGATCGCTGGTGGTGGGAGTTGGGTGCATATGAGAATGTTACACCTTAAATATAGGCACAACATGCTCCTAAAGGTGAACTTATCCTTTAATTCTTATCAATACCCACCCACAAAAGTTTGTTGTGTTCCAATGTAAAAACCACAAACGATGAGCTGCTTCTCCTCCCCCCACCCTGGTGACATGACACCATCAGCACCCCCTGATTGCATACACTGTACAATCTTCTTCAGATCTACCATCAACCAAGAAGTATGAGGGCCTGCTTGACTGGATAAAAATTTAAAGTATTGTTTAGACTTATCCTCATATTATAAAGTTTTGGTAAATCTAAAGAGATTGCACAGAAATTGTAAGATCGGACTGTACAGTGTATGGCCAGATGCTAAAGTACTGTGTTTTTCATAAACTGTTTTTTTAATTTTTTTTAAACAAAATTTTTCCCTTTTCTCCTCTCCTCCAGCCTCTTTCAGCTACTTCCCGTCTATATGGACTAGTTCCAGCATCAGCTGCACATAACTGCTCTGGACTGGCTCCCTGAATGACATCAGACCATGCCTGACCAATGTGTGTTGGCACAGCAGGGTGTAGTCTCCATCAGGGGTGCACATGACAAAGAAACAGCACAACTGGATGACCATTGTCAAACAGGAAGTGCCTGATGCAGGGCTTTCATGGTAGGATCACCAGACATTCTTTTACCAATAGTTGCTAACAAACATGTTATACTTACCATGCTATTTCACAGAGCAGTCCCTTACCTCCTCTTCTGGAGTTCCCCGCTGGCGCCTCTAAGTGCCCCCATAGCAAGCTGGGCACTCGTGTGGGCTTACTTCTGAGCTGGGCTGTGTGCGCCCATAGACATACACAGCGTGGCTCGACCCCCGCTACCCTCTCACAAGATTTGACTGACAGCAACAATGGCTCTTGCTGTTATCAGTGCAGCCTGTGAAACCAGCAAGAGGGGAGAGAAGACCTTCAGCTGGGAACAGCATTGGATCGGCAACAAAATAAAAAGCAGGTAGCTGGATGTTTTTTGTTTAGAACCACTTTAACAAATCTTGTATTAGAAGCGGAACTTGCAGTACAGAAGACTATTAGTCCCAGGCTCTTAGGATATGGAGAGATAGAGATAGATATATAGAGATAGATGATAGAGAGATAGATGATAGAGAGATAGATGATAGAGAGATAGATGATAGAGAGATAGATGATAGAGAGATAGATGATAGAGAGATAGATATATATATATATATATATATATATATATATATATATATATATATATCTATGAGAGAAATGTTTTTTTAAAGCCAATTTGATGTGAATACAAGGGCTTATTTTTCAAAATTTTATGAGAAGTTCTGTGTGCGGACCACCACACCCTGAAGAGAACCAGGTTATTATATATTCAGGGTTGCTGGGATTTCTAGCCCCTTTGGGCATACTGGGGTTTGTATTGGAAGCACAGCCTGCAGTACAGAGAACTACAAGTTCCAGTCTAA
Organism: Aquarana catesbeiana; assembly: GCF_042186555.1. Lineage (NCBI taxonomy): Eukaryota > Metazoa > Chordata > Amphibia > Anura > Ranidae > Aquarana > Aquarana catesbeiana. Next base: position 622,559,980 of record NC_133327.1, read on the forward strand.
CCAGGCTATAACACACACACATACATACAGCTGCTGGGAGTTATAGTGCCTCTGGACGCACAGGTCATACTGGAGCCTGCTATGGAAGCCATGTCTGCCAATGTACAGAACTACAAGTTCCAGCTTCCAAAAGACAGGGCTGATTGGAGTTGCTGTCCCTCTTAATACACAGAGTGTACTGGGGCTTGTAAGGGAAACACCAACTCTAGTAGACAGAACTACAAGTCCCAATATGCCTCGTGTATCTGGAAAGAAAACAACTCCAAGTTCCAGGACCTGATATACACAGGTATGCTGGGAGTTGTAGTCTCACTGGATACATAAAGCATACTGGGCTTTGTAAGGGAGCACAGCCTATAGATATACAAAGGAGTGCTGGGAGTTGTAGTCTCTTTTTGGATAACCAGGGTATACGGGGACTTGTAGTTCTCTATACTACAGGCTGCGCTCCCTTACAAAGCCCAGTATGCTTTGTGTATCCAGTGAGACTACAACGCCCAGCACACCTGTGTATATCAGGTCCTGGAACTTGGGAGTTGTAGTCTCTCTGGATACACAAGACATCTCCCAGCAGTCCCAGGACCTGATATACACAGGAATGCTGGGAGTTGTAGTCTCTCTGGACAATCCGGTTATACTGGGACTTTTAGTTCTCTATACTACAGGCTGTGCTTCCCTTACAAGTCCAAGGACTTGATATACCCAAGAATGCTGGGAGTTGTAGTCTGTCTTTTGGAAGCTGGTGAGGCTGTGTATATCAGATCCTGGGACTTGTAAGGGAAGCGCAGCCTGTAGTATAGAGAACTACAAGTCCCAGTATACCCTGATTATACAGAGAAACTACAACTCCCAGCATTCCTCTGTATATCAGGTCCTGGGACTGCTGGGAGATGTCTTGTGTATCCAGAGAGATTACAACTCCAAGTTCCAGGAGCTGATATACACAGGTATGCTGGGCGTTGTAGTCTCACTGGATACACAAAGCATACTGGGCTTTGTAAGGGAGCACAGCCTGTAGTATAGAGAACTACAAGTCCCAGTATACCCTGGTTATCCAAAAAGAGACTACAACTCCCAGCACTCCTTTGTATATCATGTCCTGGGACTTGTGCTCCCTTACAAAGCCCAGCCTGTAGTGTAGAGAACTACAAGTCCCAGTCTCACCAGTAGAGCCCTTTCACACCGGGCCACCCATAGCGGCGTTTTACCATTGGATTAGCGGCGCATTTCAGCCGCTAGTAGGGCGCTTTTACATCTCCGCTAGAGGCCGAGAAAGGGTTAAAACCGCCCGCAATAGCGGCATTTTGCCGGCGATATCCCAGCGCTGCCCCATTGATTTCAATGGGGAGCAGCGGTGGAGGAGCAGTAAACACACCGCTCCAAAGAAGCTGCTGGCAGGACTTTTTTTCCCATCCTGCCAGCGCAGCGCTCCGATGTGAAAGCCCTCAGGGCTTCCACACTGGAGACAATGCTGCAGCTGTTTGAGGGCGAATTACAGGCGCTATTTTTAACACTATAGCGCCTGTAAAACGCCCTCGGTGTGAAAGGGGTCTAACACACAGCTGCTGGGATTTTTAGTTCCTCTGGATACACAGGCCATACTGAAGCCTGCTATGGAAGCCCAGCCTGTCTGTGTAGTTATAGAAGCCCCAGCTTATCAAGAGCTAGATAGAAAATGGTTGTAGTCGTCCCGGATACAGAAAGCACACTGTGCCTGTCAGTGCACAACCTCACCGAGATATAACTCAGCCAGCTGGCTACCATGGAAACGCAGCGCTCGCCCCCCTCCTCACCTTCATAGGATCAGCCTGGTAGAGCTTCTCAGCGGCCCGGGTGAACTCCTCCCAGGCTCGGTAGTACGGCATGGTGTCTCACTTCTTTCCCCTTTGGATGGATGACTGGGAGGCCGGAGGCCGGAAGCCGGGATCACACATCAGCATTCCACATCCACGCCGTCCGCGAAGCTCATTGGCTGACGCTTTGACCTCTGTCCAATCGGTATAGACCACCGAGTTCGAGCCTCGAACACTTCCGGGCCGCGCAAGACTCTGTGGTGGGAAGGAGCGTCGTTGTGAGGTAAGAGATGTGAGGTGCGCCTTCTAGCGACCAGTAATTGAATAGCACAGTGCGCTGTATTTGAACAAGGGAGCTGGAGGTGCTGAGACTGTATATAGACTATAGCTGAAGAAGATCCCTGATTACCTGGACACTTCCTCCATATAGCTATCCTTTATACTGAGCACAGATCAATTTCATAATATAAATAAAAATGTGATTTTTACATCACATATACATATATATCTCATATATATTTATGTGTGTGTGTTTATTTATATCTGTCACCCCATTGGGGAAATTTTACCTCACTTCCTGTTCCTTATGAGTAATAAGGGAGTGCAGCCATTTCTGGGACAGGAAGATGCAGACATCAATAAAAACATTATGAAGGTTTAGCTCCGGCTCACACCGGGCATGGCTTTGAAGTTGCGCTACTTTCGTGTGATTTCAATGCCGCTAATCAGTGTGACTTCATGTCACACAGAAGTTGGACAGATGTCAATGCACGTCGCACATCAAATCGCACAAAAATAATGCACAAAACTTTTTCAAAGTTGCTGCGACTCGCATCGGACTGATTTGAACGGTTCCATAGGGTGTGACTCGTTATGCGACTTTACCTGTCAAGTCACACCTGGTGTGAGCGGGGGCTTAACCCCCTCCACTTTACTAAAAATGTGCATTTGTTTTTGCCTGCATCTCCATCACTTCATGTCCTGATAGGATGTCTGAATGGGACATAGCCTAACTAAAGGGCCAAATCAATTTTCGGGGGCCCGACAGGCTGAGCTATTGCTGCAGTCATTGGTGGGTCCGCTGACAGAGATCTGATTGGCCGGATCATTCTATTAGGATACATAAATAATTCTTCTAGGGGATTTTCAGGGAGAAGCAGCCAGATCACTGTTCACTGCACACAGAGGTCTGTGTATTTGTAAACACAGAACTCTGTGCTGTGATTGGACACAGCCGATCAGCAGGTTTCAGTCCAAATCATTGGCTGGAAACTTCTGCCAAGCTCATGCTGCGTCCAATCACAGCACCGGTCGGGAGAGGGCGTGTGCATGCACACCTCGAACTCAGAAGACAGGTTTTGATGGTATTGATGGTACAGTATATTACCAGGATAGGTCAGGCAGGTGAAAAGAACCGTATTGTCAGCTCTCAGGGGCCCTCTTGCTCTGGCATTCAATTATTCCAGAGTCATCCTCAGACAAAATACATACACACATTTTTTTGTCATTAAACCTAAATTATAATATTTAAAAACGGAATGCTCGGTATTAAACCCAAAAACTAAAATGTAATATATTGCAGCTTACTAATTCTTAGATGTGGTGGCTGCGTTCGTTTTCTTTTTTTTTAGGCTTGTTTACCTTTATTTTCACCTGGTGATCCAGCTAGTTACACACTTCCTGTCTTAGGGTGTCTTTACTCTGGATGGAGGAGCAACGGAGACACAGCTGGATGGCAGCATTGTCAGTCTGGGGAAAGGGTAGTGATGTAGATTGACTAGCAGATTTAGATGGACTTGACTAACAAATCAAATCTCAAGCTTACACTTTACAGGCAGTTATAGCAACGGGTTTTTTTGGGTTTTTTTGTGGGATAAAGGTTTAATACAAATTACTAAAGCTGACAATTGTAAGCACCCCTGTCAATGGTAAATGGTTTGTCTCAAACCACTAACTACCTTCTTTGCTGGACAGCTTGGTCTGTTAAAAGAGGATGAAAAATTACAGATTTAAGCCTGGTACACACGATCAGACGAATAATTGCTATTTTTGTTGTTGCATGCTAGTCTCATATCTAAAATGAAGAGGTTACTCAACTTACGAAAATGTTCCTACGACAGAATACAACTTCGGAAGTGATGTAATGTGTTGAATTTTTTTGTAATGTATTCTTTCCTTTCCGAGCATGCGTGGTCTCGCTCTTACAATTTTTTTCGGGCGAAAACTGTACCGATCAAATGAAAATCGGACATTGTGTTCACTTACAACAACAATTTTATAGCCCACACCTGCAGGTTTTGTTGTCCGAAAAGTTGGAATCAGCTGCCGACAGCACTATAATAACGATCAGATAATCGGACAATCGTTCATCGTATGATATTTTACTTCCGATCTCCTTATCATGTGTACGGGGCTTTAGGCTTCTTTCAGACAGGCAGCAATGCTTACTTCCTTTTAAAAAGTAATCCTGCAGTGGATTGCATTATACAGGTCAGTATAGCGGCAGTTGACAGGCGTTCAGGAGACGATCCTGCCACCTCCTGAATGTCTGCTTTTTTTTTTTTTTCAATCTGAAGGGGGATTTTGTAGTTAAAAAATTGCACCCCAGCTGCAAGCTAAGTGTTTGTCTCTTGGTGGCGATGCGTTCTCATTGAACTCAATGTTAGGAAGTGACACTTTTCAAACTCTGTAGTTTAGAGAATAAGTGCTGTAGCCGCGGCATGTGTACAGCCTTGTCAGGTTGTAATGTTAGCATTTGGTTGGGCAGCCTGGAAGAAGTAAAACTGCAGTTCAGCCACCTTTTTTTACTGCTCTCTGGCTGCCCCAGTGAAAGCTCTTACTGATAGAATCACCAGGTGGGAAAAAAAAGGAAAACTAAGGCAGCCACACATCCAACAATTGGTAAGCTGCTATATATTACATGCTTTAATCTATTTTTAAATGCAAGCAGTGTGAATAATTATTATTTTTAGACAGGATTTCTAATGAGGCTTTTCCTATGAGGCAGGACCCCTGACCCTCTGTCTGGACAGTGCTGATTGGCCCTGTGCCGATCACATGCACCCTCCCAAGAAAAAAAAAACCTCTAGAAATACACACCAAACTGAGCATGTGCAGTTTGTCTGTCTTATCAGCAGAGGCGGCCTGTAATGCAGGGCGCAGGGGCGCCACTCCCCCTAATCCATGCGCCCGGCCCCCTAAGCTACATGCGGGGCGCCGGATGCATTGATTCCAATGGGGTTTTTTTTTTTGTTTTTTTTTTTTTTTTTTAGATGCATGTGGCCAGAGGCTCTAATAGGCTTCAATAAAGGGTGGGCTCGGAGGGTGGGGGGCAGAGCACTGCACCCCAATCTCACCCAGTTGTGTGACAATAGCAAATTAATATTCACTATTGTCTTCCTGATTCTCCTTCCAGCAAATCAGGAAGTGGGTCCTGAGACCCATCACCCGATTGGCCGAGAGGAGAAGCGATCCCATTGGCAGCTGAGGAGGAGGAGAGAGGAGACGCAGGGGAAGCCGCCGTGAAGGAGGAGATGCCACCCGGTGGAAGTGCTGCCCGCAACCTAGATGGGGTAAGTGCAGGGCTGCCGACCGACCAGGGGGAGGGGGGGGGTGCCTGTGACCCGACCCCTGCCAAAGAATATACCACCAGCCGCCACTACTTATCAGGAGATGGATTGGGGACAGTGGAAGAAGGGGAGGATCAGAGTAGACAGGATCAATTCTACAATGCGCAGGATTAACCCCTTAGATTCCACGGTGAGTATAACAAGCATGCTTTACTGCAGATACAGACAGATTTTACTGTTGTGGGTTTAGTAACACTTTAAGCTTTAAAACAAATATAAATCTTTTTATCCGCAGCCCAATTGTGACGGTTATCTTTAAATTGAATGTGGGATCAGGGGAGTCTATATTTTTAAACTATAACTCTAAGCAGCCAGCGCTGTTCCAAAATCCCCATAGGGGACCAGCAGAAAGTTATTTTGTTCCCTCGTCCTCCGCAATCTTTTTTTTTTTTTTTACAAACTCTCATACGCGGCGTGCTACTTTTCCAGCATTCCGTCACTGCGCCTTTGTAAAGGGATTGCACACAAACAAAGGGCATCGAAACATTCGTTTGGAAATAGCTACCTAAGGGAACTATCTAACCCGCTCAGGAGTCCTCCAGCCGGCTCACAAAGGGAACCGTTGTTCTGGATTAATTTCTCAAACCGAACATTCCAAAGTCACATCACGTTGGAGAGTAAAGAATTCTGGGATCACAGCCAACTCGAGGAGTCCAACGTGGGGGGGGGCACAGGATTTTGGATTTTTCTTTTCTTTAAATACTAAGGATGCTCAGAAAGAAAAGATTGTTGGAGATAGATAAGAGATTCCGAGTAAGGGGTCAGTGATAAATGCACTAAAAATACAATATAAATCTCAGATATGTTTTCCTTCATATTGAGCTTTTTAAAGTAGACTCCGAATGACATTTATTTTTGCTAAATCGCTGCATATCCTTACCAAATTCTTTGGGGTTTTTTTTAAGACTTGTTTTCACCCTTTTTATCCTTTCCTACATCTCAGTACTGCTGATTTTTTGCAGCAGGTGTAGCAGGGAATAGGAGGTGATGCAGCAATTGCTAAATCACTTCCTACTCCTGTAGTAAACAAATGGGTCACATGACTGCTCTTATTCAATAATTGATGCTAGAGGGGAGTCTGGCACAGGATCAATGTGCCCTCTGCCAAGAACTCCAAGCGCCATCTTGGGAGAGCCTGTGTCTCTTTGGACGCAGAGCTCTCTTGTGACTTGGGTGGACAACTGAGACTTTTAAGGCATTATGCATAACCCCTGCTAGGCCAGGGATGGGACAAGGGGTGGGCAGTGGGCAGGAGGGGCGGCTGCCCTGGGCACTGTGGTATCATGGGAGGTGGAGGGCACCACGAGGAGATGGGGGAGGGGATTTGTGTTGGGTGAGGGTATGGGGAGGATATGTGTTAGGAAGGGGCATTTGGGGTGTTTGTGCCAGAAGAGGCGATATGGTAGAGGGGAATATTGTGGTGGGAGTGGGGATTTGGAATGGGGGGGGGGGGCGGGTGTACTCAGAGTGGAAATTTAAGGGATTTGAAGGGTAGAGCATATGTGTTAGGAGGGGTGATTTATTTTGGTTGATTTATTTTGGTTGGGGGGCATTTGTGCTGGGGGGATTCCAGCAAGGGAAGTGGATTTGTACTGGGAAGAGGGGGAATTTATGCTTAGAGGGAACGAATGCAGATTAGTCCTATTTTTTTATTTTTTTTGGGGGGGGAGGGGGGTTCCTGCCTCATAATGCTCATTCATATTGGGGCTGGGGGCAGTTTGGCATGTTCGCCCCAGACTCTAGATAACCTTGTCCTGGCTAGGTCATATGGATGGTGCCTGCAATTTGGGAAGTTTCAGAAAGAGACCTGCTTGCGAGGGAGAGGTAGGCTTAGCTAGACCTGGGGGCAAGCCCCTAATGCGTGAGACAGCATAGGGATGCTCACTGGTGTCTCTGGAGTTGGCTTGGCATCCAAAGACACCTTGCAGCCTTTTTTTGCACAGTGTTCTGGCTTGGACAGCACCCTTTCAGGGAAGCTACCATTGGGAAGCCCTATGGATGCATGCCTAAGAAAACATGCCTTGGACAACAACTTGTAGGCAGTTGCAATCTACTTTCTGCACTGCAAGTGTCGCTCTTCTGCAGCAGCACTGCAGTTGGAGAGGAAGTCAGGTGGAAAAGCATTCCTCTAGGGTTTCCTAGGTTACTGGAGAAGCAATCCTATTGGATGCTGCCACCCCATGTGACTCTGGAAGCCATCATGGGTCAGGTAGAGCCACTTTAAGGCTCTGGCTCCCAGGTTTGGCACACATTTTGAGAGTTGGTAATGTAGGGACAGGTACCCCGTTTGGTAAGGACAGAACTAGCGGCAGGGAGAAGTTCCTGATGAGAAGGGAAAGCGTAGGGCTCGCAAATTCTCTGGACATCTGCCTGCTTGGGCATTAGACGGCCAGGCTGCATTCCTTCCCTCTCTACAGGCGCTGTCAGTTTGGCTATCCTGCTCTCTACATGCTGTTAGAACTGTCTGCCTTCCCACCGGTTTATTTGTGAATGGTCTCTGCATTATTTTAATACAATTTATTTTATTGCACTGGGACTTGAGTGTATTATTGCTGCCACACAGCACTGCACCCCACCTACAGTCAGGTCCATAAATATTGGGACATCAACACAATTCTAATCTTTTAGGCTCTATACACCACCACAATGGATTTGAAATTAAATGAACAAGATGTGCTTTAACTGCAGACTTTCAGCTTTAATTTTAGGGCATTTACATCCAAATCAGGTGAACGGTGTAGGAATTACAACAGTTTGTATATGTGCCTTCCACTTTTAAAGGGACCAAAAGTAATGGGACAATTGACTGCTCAGCTGTTCCATGGCCAGGTTTGTGTTATTCCCTAATAATCCCATTTACAAGGAGCAGATAAAAGGTCCAGAGTTCATTTCACGTGTGCTATTTGCATTTGGAATCTGTTGCTGTCAATATGAGATCCAAAAAGCTGTCACTATCAGTGAAGCAAACCATCATTAGGCTGATAAAAGAAAACAAACCCATCAGAGAGATAGCAAAAACATTAGGTGTGGCCAAATCAACTGTTTGGAACATCCTTAAAAAGAAAGAATGCACCGGTGAGCTCAGCAACACCAAAAGACCCGGAAGACCACAGAAAACAACTGTGGTGGATGACCGAAGAATTCTTTCCCTGGTGAAGAAAACACCCTTCACAACAGTTGGCCAGATCAAGAACACTCTCCAGGAGGTAGGTGTATGTGTGTCAAAGTCAACAATCAAGAGAAGACTTCACCAGAGTGAATATTGAGGGTTCGCCACAAGATGTAAACCATTGGTGAGCCTCAAAAACAGAAAGGCCAGATTAGAGTTTGCCAAACAACATCTAATTAAGCCTTCACAATTCTGGAACAACATCCTATGGACAGATGAGACCAAGATCAACTTGTACCAGAGTGATGGGAAGAGAAGAGTATGGAGAATGAAAAGGAACTGCTCATGATCCAAAGCATGGTGGTGGTAGTGTCATGGCGTGGGCATGTATGGCTGCCAATGGAACTGGTTCTCTTGTATTTATTGATGATGTGACTGCTGACAAAAGCAGCAGGATGAATTCTGAAATGTTTCGGGCAATATTATCTGCTCATATTCAGCAAAATGCTTCAGAACTCATTGGACGGCGCTTCACGGTGCAGATGGACAATGACCCAAAGCATACTGCGAAAGCAACCAAAGACTTTTTTAAGATAAGAGGTGGAATGTTATGCAATGGCCAAGTCAACCACCTGACCTGAATTCGATTGAGCATGCATTTCACTTGCTGAAGACAAAACTGAAGGGAAAATGCCCCAAGAACAAGCAGGAACTGAAGACAGTTGTAGTAGAGGCCTGGCAGAGTATCACCAGGGATGAAACCCAGCATCTGGTGTTTGTCTATGCATTCCAGTCTTCAGGCTGTAATTGACTGCAAAGGATTTGCAACCAAGTATTAAAAAGTGAAAGTTTGATGGATGATTGTTAATCTGTCCCATTACTTTTGGTCCCTTAAAAAGTGGGAGGTACACATACATACTGTTGTAATTCCTACACCATTCACCTGATTTGGATGTAAAAACCCTCAAATTAAAGCTGAAAGTCTGCAGTTAAAGCACATCTTGTTCGTTTCATTTCAAATCCATTGTGGTGGTGTATAGAGCCTAAAAGATTAGAATTGTGTCGATGTCCCAATATTTATGGACCAGACTATACCTGTATGTAAGCTCTGCATTATTGCTTTACACTGAGATATAGATATATCTATATATATACACCCTAATTTGCCAAAATTTTGGGACACCTGCCTTTACACGCATGTAAACTTTAATGGCATCCGTAGGGTTCAATATTGAGTTGGCCCACCCTTTGCAGCTATAACAGCTTCAACTCTTCTGGGAAGGCTGTCCACAAGGTTTAGGCGTGTGGCTCTGGGAATGTTTGACCATTCTTCCAGAAGTGCATTTGTGAGGTCAGGCACTGGTGTCGGACGAGAAGGCCTGGCTCGTATTCTCCCCTCTAATTCATCCCAAAGGTGTTCTATCGGGTTGAGGTTAGGACAGGCCAGTCAAGTTCCTCCACCCCAAACTCCCTCATCCATGTCTTTATGAACCTTGCTTTGTGCACTGGTCCGAATCATTTGGTGGAGGGGGGATTATGGTGTGGGGTCGTTTTTCAGGGGTTGGGCTTGGCCCCTTAGTTTCAGTGAAGGGAACACTTAAGCCGTCAGCATGCCAAGACATTTTGGACAATCATATGCTCCCAACTTTGCGGGAACAATTTGGAGATGGCCCCTTCCTGTTCCAACATGACTGTGCACCAATGCACAAAGCAAGGTCCATAAAGACATGGATGATCAAGTTTGGGGTGGAGGAACTTGACTCGCCTGCACAGATTTCTGACCAATGCCTGCCAATTTTTTATTTTTCATTTTTAGTCCTGCTTCAACCTCTGCAATCTGGCTGGCCCCACGCACACAATTCCTGTCTACATATGCTCTAACAGTGGCTGCATGGCATTTCTTGCATTTCCTGATAGTGACAACAATGGGCCATGCCTGTGTAATGAGCATCAGCATGGTTGCTTGTAATCTCCATTGAGAGAGCATGCCACAGGGTGACAAAGCAGGAGAACAATTGAAAGACAAAGACAGAGTGTTGTCACCCTAAAACAAGAAGTGGCTACACAACATAGACAGAAATCAAAAGGCTTTTTTTTAGTAGAGTGGCGGAAGGCTAGAACATGTATCAGATTTTTATTTCTGTCTTTTATTTGTTTATTCAATCTGTTGCAGATTTTCCCCTTATTGCCTGTCTGGTAAAAACAGTTGTCACTGGGGCAGGAAGTGAGGGGAAATCTCTCTAATGGAGCCCCAGGTAGTAGTAAAACCTGACAGAGGTTGTTCTAATCCTTCCCCACTCTATCCAACACAGAATAAAAAATACACAGAAAGGATACCACTCTAGGCAGTCTCTAGCTCACTCCCTGGTTGTGGATGCAGAATTAGTGGGGTCTGTTCTTCTCCAGCTTACTGGATTGATACTAGACTAAGCCACTTTTGGAGTGAAATGTGTCGAGGGGGGAGAAGAAGGAGCAGGGTTTGGCCAAGAGCTTTGTGCTTTGGCTGGTTCTTGTTGATTTCTGTCTATGATTAATTGTTGACTCGTTGATGAAGTTTTGGCTGAACTTGGGTTTATAATTTAACGTTACGTACCTATTTCCGTTTTATCCTTGTTTCTACAATAGATTTCCCGACCTGTCTCCTTTCTGTCTGTAAAAATCTGCCACATCAGGTCTTTAACAAACCGCTTGAACCACAATTTTCCACTTTTGGATTCTATAAGTGTTATGGGGCTCTAAGGAGAACCGCAGGCTAAAAATAAATACGTTGTTTCTTATACATTGACCAATATCACATTGCATAATATAAAGGGGGAAATGCTGCCAATAATTTCTTGATAGTTTGATAGTGAAGCCAAGCTCCAGCCAAAACGTTTAGCTTTGTTGAGTTTTAAAGGGTAAAAAGCGTTGTCAGATTTTTATTGCTGTCTGTGTCCTCAGAGAGAATATTTCTGGTGATCATTTCCAGTCTGTCTGATGCCTTTTACCTGGACAAGAAGTGAGTGGAAATCCTCCCACAGGGAAGCAGACAGGAAAACCTGATAAAGGTTCTAACAGTTCTCCACTATACTTATAGCTTAGCTGAAGTTTGGTTTAAAATGGTACTCATCCCCCCCCCCCCGTGTTTTTTCCCCCACATACCTGTAGTGCTCTTCACAGCGCAGTGAATTCAGCATTGTCCCTCTGCAATCTGCTTTTTTGGTGCCACACAGTGGGTCACATGCCGCCATCTTGTTATTCTTCAATTCTTTAATTCTTTAATTATCTATGTTTTGGGAGTTGAGTTCCACTTTAAATAGAACCTAAACCCACATGATTCAGGTTTCGTTCAAACAAATGCCAATTGGATGCGGGATTCCTTGCATCCAATTCGCATTACAGGAGATTGTGACTGGCAATCAATGGAGCCGGTCCATACATCTCTGTAGTGGTAGCGGAGCGGATTGCACAGGGGCCCTGTGCGTCTTTGGCTCCATTTCAAGTCAGAATTCAAAAATTTGGGCCTAATTCATCCCTGAAACGGAGAACAGGGAAGCACCAGACCCCTTCTGTGAGCCGCATGCAAATAACGTGTAAACCCAGCCTAAAGGAGAAGTATAGCCAAAGCTATTTTAGCTGTACTTCTCTTGTAGTTCACAGGATTGCAGCTCTTTCTGCACTCCTGTGACCCATTTTCAGTTGACAGCGGACTGCACCACAGAGCTGGTCCAGGCTCTGAGAAGATCCCGACTGTATGGTCAGGATCCACCCAGCAGCTGGCTCAGACATTCAGCAAGCCGCTGAGAGCCTGAGTCAGTCCCGCCCACTCCACAGCACAGTGCTCCAATGAGCACTTGAGGGATCAGCAGTGTTTGATCGCTCAGTTCTAAGTCTTAGAAGCGGGGGTGGGGGGGACATTTAGGTGAGTATAATTTTTTTTTTTTTCCTGAAACCCATACTTCTCTTTTAATTTTCATATAGACTTCATCATCAAGGGAGCTTCCAGTGTTTGTTAAGTCCCAACCCTTGCAACCCCAACATTCCTTTTGGGGGACAGGATGTGGGTTCCTTGTCTCTCAACATGGGGACAAGGTGAATTTCAAGCCTTGCCATCCCCCTTCCTTGCAAGGTACCCTCCCAATGTGGAAAGGTATGTGGCCTGTGTGGTTCAGGAAGTGTGTATGCTCTGTGCCCTTCCATTTCCAAGCCACCGAAGCTGCATGCCAGGATATGGGTTAGGTATGCATTGTAAGGGGAACCCCACTCCATTATATTAATTTGTTTAACTTATGCAGCCTTAAGACATGCCCAAGCATGTTATTTTAAAATATTTCTGTATTTTCAATATTGCCTTTGAGCCACATTAAAGGGGAGCTTCACCCCAAAGAGAAGCTCCGCTTGTTTGAAACCACCCCCCCCCCCCCCCTTCACTGCCACATTTGGCACTTTTGGGGAGGAAGGGTGAGCGTGTACTTGGTTTTGACAATTATCTGCTTCCACTTCCTGGTAAGACTGCCACACGGCGATCTCCGTAATTTCCAGCCCCTCCTCCTTCCCCCCGCTGCCTTCTGAGATACACAGAGGTCCCAGAAGATGGCAGAACTATTCAGAAAGTGCAGGACGACTCTGGCATACACAGTAGGAAGCAGGCTGTGAACTTCCTATTTCCCTTGCTACAGATGCCAGCGCCTGCACCCGAAACCGATTGACGAATTGGCTAGGGGTGCCGACATTGCGGGATCCCTGGACAGGTAAGTGTCAGTACTTGTAGCTGCTGACTTTCAATTTATTAATTTTTTTACAGACTGGAACTCTGCTTTAAAGACCAATTCTCCACTAAACTGTTTGTTCTTTTTAAAGCTGGTGTATGCCCCCTATGGTAGTGCGCAACTATCCTTTATCACTGAAAATAAACATCTTATGAATGATCATCACTCAATAAATAGTCATTACCGCCCTTCCTATGGGTATCTTTAGGCTCCAGCTTGTCCAGAGTACAACAGACAAAACGAACATACAATGATAATACAATTACCTATCTAGAGAAGACCGGGGGCTCCAGCTCACCGCAGATGACTGTCCATACATATTATTGTCGTACATTTTCCAGAAGGCACTTCCATTGCTAAATGTTTCCACTAAGCAGTCAATCACAGGGGGATCTGGAAAACCTCATTGTGTAGGAAGCAGGAAAACACAAAAGATACTTTTGCAGATTAGCACAACTGGAGATGTAAAGATTTATAGAAGTGCCTTTGTTCACAAACTCCAAACTGACTGTTTTCCTTTGTTTCATCTTAAATTACTTAAAACAGCGGTTTGTAATCAGTTAACCCCTGTGATACCAGTAGTGTTAAGCTGCACTTGCACCTGAGACGATCGCTTGCCCAGGAACGCTCCTGTCACCCATAGGGCAAGCAATCCATGGATTTGGAAGGATAGCTATACCGTAGGTTAATGGAGAGGGTAGGGGGCAGTGATGGAAGCAAAGAGGCCATGGCTTGCTTAACCACTTGAGCTCTGAAAGGTTTACCCCCCATCATAACCAGGCCATTTTATTGAGATATGGCACAGCGTTACTTTAACTGACAATTGTGCTGTCATGCAATGCTGTACCTAAAAAGTCCTTTTTTCCCCCACAAATAGAGCTTTCTTTTGGTGGCATTTGATCACCTCTGTGCTTTTTATTGTTTGCGCTATAAACAAAAAACGGCTGACAATTATGAAAAAAAAAATTATTTTTTTTACTTTCTGCTATAAAACATATCCAATAAAAAATGTTAAAAAATGTAATTCTTCATAAATTTAGGCCAATATGTATTCTGCTACATATTTTTGGTAAAAAAAATCTCAATAAGCGTATATTGATTGGTTTGCGCAAAAGTTATAGTGTCCACAAACTATGGGATATTTTTATTTAATTTTTTACTATTAATCGCAGACAGTTGGGACACTAACACTTTTGACACTTTTTGGGGACCAGTGACACTAATACGGTGACTAGTGGCAGGGTCTCCATCTTCAACCGGTTTTCCTTCTGGCTTTGCAGGTTGCAGCCGTTTAAATGGGCGAGCCACGATGACGTCACGTGAGCACAACTGCGGCACAGCTCTCACAATAGACGGCATGCTGTCCATTGACAGCGCAGTGCGTATACACTGGTGACATCAACGACGCTGCTAAAATAAATATCTCCTTAACAGAGCACATTTACAAGATATTTACTGTACCTACAGGTAAGCCTTATGGCAACAAAAGTCCTTTACTACCGCTTTAAAGTGTCGTTTGGTCAAGTGCTTACACTCCACGGAGCTCCACACAATAGTCAGTGAAGTACAGGCCCCGTTAAAGTCAACCTTTATGAAAATATTCCTGGCGTTTCAGTATTATAACAAAACAAGAACTACCTCTTATTATTACAAAGCAGTCCTTAAAGCTGAATTCCATGATAAGTACACACTGTCTAAATACAAGAGGCATGTCTTGGTGTGCTTTGTGTATTTCCTCCAGATCTGTGCAGTAATCCAGTGTAAAACTTTCCCTCTGTGCAAGAGCTTCCTGTAATAAAGACCGCTCACTGCTGCTCTCTCTCCTTGTGCAGGGTGACTGGTCTTGTCTCCACCCCCTCCTGTAGATTTTTACACACAGTCTGTAGTAGGCACTACAGACTTAATTCACTAAGGTTCTTTAACAAACCTCTGAGGTTTAAATTACACACAGGTGGACTCGATTTACTAATAACAGTGCCTTGAAAAAGTATTCATACTCCTTGAAATGTTCCACACTTTGTCATATTACAACCAAAAACGTAAATGTATTTTATTGGTATTTTATGTGATAAACCAACACAAATTGGCGTATAATTGTGAAGTGGAAGGAAAATGATAAATGGCTTTCAACATTTTTATACAAATAAATATCTGAAAAATGTGGTGTGCATTTGTATTCAGCCCCCTTTTCTCTGATACCCCTAACTAAAATCTAGTGGAACCAATTGCCTTCAGAAGTCACCTAATTAGTAAATAGAGTCCACCTGTGTGTAATTTAATCTCAGTATAAATACAGTTGTTCTGTGAAGCCCTCAGAGGTTTGTTAGAGAACCTTAGTGATCAAACAGCATCATAAGGGCCAAGGAACACACCAGACAGGTCAGGGATAAAGTTGTGGAGAAGTTTAAAGCAGGGTTAGGTTATTAAAAATATCCCAAGCTTTGAACATCTCACAAAGCACTGTTCAATCCATCATCTGAAAATGGGAAGAGTATGGCACAACTGCAAACCTACCAAGACATGGCCGTCCACCTAAACTGACAGGCCGGGCAAGGAGAGCATTGATCAGAGAAGCAGCCAAGAGGCCCATGGTGACTCTGGAGGAGCTGCAGAGATCCACAGCTCAGGTGGGAGAATCTGTCCACAGGACAACTATTAGTCATGCACTCCACAAATCTGGCCTTTATGGAAGAGTGGCAAGAAGAAAGCCATTGTTGAAAGAAAGCCATAAGAAGTCCTTTCTGCAGTTTGCGAGAAGCCATGTGGGGGACACAACAAACATGTGGAAGAAGGTGCTCTGGTCAGATGAGACCAAAATGTAACTTTTTGGCATAAAAGCAAAACGCTGTGTGTCAGAAAACTAACACTGCACATCACCCTGAACTTACCATGCCCACCGTGAAACATGGTGGTGGCAGCATCATATTGTGGGGATGCTTTTCTTCAGCAGGGACAGGGAAGCTGGCCAGAGTTGGTGGGAAGATGGATGGAGCCAAGACAGGGCAATCTCAGAAGAAAACCTATTAGAGTCTGCAAAAGACTTGAGACTTGAGGTTCACCTTTCAGCAGGACAACAACCCTAAACATACAGCCAGAGCTACAATAGAATGGTTTAGATCAAAGCATATTCATGTATTAGAATGGCCCAGTCAAAGTCCAGACATAAATCCAAATGGGAATCTGTGGCAAGACTTGAAAATTGCTGTTCACAGACGCTCTCCATCCAATTTGACAGAGCTTGAGCTATTTTGCAAAAAAGAATATTTTTTTTTGCTATTTTGCAAAAAAGAAAATATTTCAATCTCTAGATGTGCAAAGCTGGTAGAGACATCCCCAAAAAGAATTGCAGCTGTAATTGCAGTGAAAGGTGGTTCTACAAAGTATTGACTCAGGGGGGCTGAATACAAATGCACCCCACACATATTTATTTGTAAAAAAAAATTGAAAAGAATTTATCAGTTTACTTCCACTTCACAATTATGTGCCACTTTGTGTTGGTCTATCACATAAAACCTCAATATAATATAATAACGTTTTTATAACATGACAAAATGTGGAAAGTTTCAAGTGGTATGAATACATTTTCAAGGCACTGTAGCAGTTCACAAGGTGAGAAACTGTAGCAGGGGCTGATCTGTGTCAGATATTCATGATCGCAGCCAAGAACAGCACTTAAAAAACAGGACTGTATAATCTCTGAGCATATTCTGATGTTTCTGTATAGTATACACAGGGAAGTTAATGGAAAAAGGATATTGGAAACTTTTTGATACGTTTTTAAAAGCAGTCACATTGAATGCTTTGGTTGTTTGATAAGATTCTTTCAAGAAAGACAAAATAATTATCTGTTACACAGACACGGTATCTACATAATTTTTCTTTGATGACATAACAGCTCTGTCCATTGGCCAGCAGCCATGAAAAAAAAAAAAGAAAGAAAGAAAAACAAGCAAAAAAAAAAAAAAAAAACACCCTTTCCCTCGCTGTAGTACAATCCACGCTCACACAACATTCGCTGTGTTGAATTGTGAAAAGCGTGCCATATGCAAATGTTTATGCAAATGAGAAGTTCCCATCAAATTAGGTATTCGCAGATGATGTCAAGATTGCATTTCACATAAACAGTCGATAAGGAATCCTGGGGCCCCCTCTGGGCCTGGAGAAAGAAGATTTTGTGAAAAGATTGAGCCTGGTTCACACCGACTGCAGGAATTTATGTCAGTCCCAACTTAGGGGGCAATTTCAGAGACATCGTTTCTGCACAGATGTCAATGGAAACCCCACCCTGAAATCGACAGAAGTAGTACAGAAACTACTTTTGGGAAGATGCGGACGCTGCCATTGCCGTCAATTGCCACCGATTTAGCATACGATTTGACATGTCAAATCGCATGCCAAATCACATCAATGTGAACCAGGGCTAAAGCCTAGTACACACAGGCTTATGTCGGAAGGCATTGGCCGGTTCAATAGAAACTGGCCAACATTCAGCCCTTTTGTACTGGAGTTGGTCCG
This sequence comes from Aquarana catesbeiana, assembly GCF_042186555.1. Taxonomy (NCBI): domain Eukaryota; kingdom Metazoa; phylum Chordata; class Amphibia; order Anura; family Ranidae; genus Aquarana; species Aquarana catesbeiana. Next base: position 622,577,774 of record NC_133327.1, read on the forward strand.
ACAGAAGCCAGCTTCTGTCGAAGGGACAGGACCAAAAAAGGTCTGCCGATCAGCTCCTGATTAGCCAATGCCTGAGAGCACTGACCGGAGTGTTCTGGCGAGGGGACTGTCCCCCTGACAGAACACAATAGCACAGCAGGGGAGATCGCTGTACTAACGTCAGATAATTAGTACAGCGGCTCCTCCTGAGCTGTCAGGTTTTTTCGTTCAGCCCTACTGGGCTGAACAAAAAAAAAAAACTACTTGTGTGTACTAGGCTTTAGCCTGGGTTCACACTATAGCGATTCGGGAACCAGCGAGATTCCAGTGCAGGTACGCGCATCGCCTCTCCCTCGCAGGCAGTTTACACCACCCTCAGCAAACCGCTGGGGGTGTCAATACAAAGTTAATATATATATATATATATATATATATATATATATATACATACATACACATACATACATACATACATACATACATACACACATACACACACATATATATATATGTATTCAGTTTAGCTAGATCCTGTTCTTCTCTTCCTAATATATTGACAAGCAGGTGTTTTTACAGTATTTCCAGTTACTGTACTGTGTACCCTGCACAGTTGCACCTACAGTATAACTACCTGCAGCCAGGTGCTTGTGTAGGCTCTTGACGTATTTCCAGTTACTGTACTGTGCACCCTGCACAGTTGCACCTACAGTATAGCTACCTGAAGACAAGTGCAGGTGTTCTCATACTAAGAATACTACAGGCAGGCAGTTGATTCTGCTAGCTGCAGTATAATCGGTATATATATACATCCCAGTTTTGTGCAGCTACATCTCACTGCAGGCCAACAGTATGTCTGGAAGGCCAACAAGGAGAGGCAGACAGTCACAAGCCAATAAAAGAGGGCAAGCAGGCTCTGTGTCTAGAGGCAACAGTGCTGGTCGTGGACACGGTGCATCTCATCAGCAGGTGGCCGTGGGAGACGCTTGGCCTTTTTTTCGGCAGCCGGCCGTGTTGAGCCGCAGCATGCGGAAAACTTGGTCGAGTGGATGACCAAGCCGTCTTCATCCTGCTCATCCTCTCTCACCAAGGCTTGGGGTACTTTGTCTGGCAAAGCAGCTGCCAACGTGGCCTCTTCCCTCGGCTCAATGGCATCAGTGACTCCTTCCCTAGCCCCACCATGTCCTCCTAAAGGATTCCCCCGAACTGTTTGACCACAGTGTTGGGTGCTTGCTCCAGGAGGATGCCCAGCGTTTTGAAGGCTCCGATGATGGTACTCAGCTAGAGGAAGGCAGTAACGTGAGCCCAGACAGAGTGGGTGCCCAAGAAGGACAGCAATCTGGTAGTCATGTTCCCTCTGCTGCAGCATACTGCCAGGTTTGCTCCAGTGATGAGGAGGGAGGGGATGATGAGGTCACTGACTCCATGTGGGTGCCTGATAGGAGAGAGGAGGAGGAGGCACATCACCAACGAGGCAGGATGCCCTCCATGGGCCAGCCTAAGGGCAGCACACTGAATGCATCACACCGCAGAGCTCCGCATGTGCAGGGCGCTGCTGTCTCTATGTGTTATTCCAAAAGTTCTTTGGTGTGGGCCTTTTTTGAGACGAGTGCATCAGATCCCACCGCTGCTTTTTGCAACATATGTCTCAAGCGTATCTCGCGTGGCCAAAACATCTCCCGCTTGGGCACCACATGCTTGACCAGACATATGGTGACCTGCCATGCAGTTCGTTGGCAAGCGTACCTAAAAGACCCACATCAAAGAACAAAGAGGACCTCTCCTTGCTCCTCATCAGCTGAGATCTCCAACCCCACTATACCTTCAGTCCTCTCTGAGACCTGCACTGGGAGGAATGAAGGTGTAGAATTAGGTGTGTCACAGGCAAGTACTTGTGGGCAATCTGCTATCAGTACACCAACATCAGATTGTACCAGGCAAATTTCCCTGCCCCAGCTGCTGCACCGCAGAAAGAAGTTTGCTCCCAGCCATCCACATGCCCAGCAGTTGAATGCTAGCTTGGCAAAATTGCTAGCACTTCAACTGCTACCTTTTCAGTTGGTAGACTCTGCCCCCTTCCGTGAGTTTATGGAATGTGCGGTTCCTCAGTGGCAGGTTCCCAAACGCCACTTTTTCTCACGGAAGGCGATTCCGGCTCTCTACCAGCATGTGGAAGGCAATGTCTTGGCCTCGCTGGACAGGGCGATCAGCGGTAAGGTGCATATTACCGCTGACTCATGGTCCAGCAGGCATGGACGGGGATGTTAGCTAAGTTTCACGGCGCATTGGGTGACTCTGCTGGCAGATGGGAAGGATGCAGGGCAAGGTGCAGTAGTGTTGGAGGTTGTTCCGCCACCACGCCTCCAAAATGCCACTACTGGTGATTCTGACACACCTCTCTCTTCCACCCCCTACTCTTCTTCTTCCTCCATGGCCTCTTTCTGTTCTTTGTCCTCGGAACCAGCGGTGCTCCGTAGGCGTTCAAGGGGCTACGCAAGTACGCAGGCCAAAAGATGCCATGCGGTGCTTGAGCTGGTGTGCTTGGGGGACAAGAACCACACTGGAGCAGAGATTCTGTCAGCTCTGCAGGAGCAGGTTCAGAGCTGGTTGATGATACGCCAACTTAAGGCAGGAATGGTGGTTTGCAACAATGGCACCAACCTCCTCTCCGCCCTCCGACAGGGACAACTGACCCATGTGCGCTGTTTGGCTCACGTCCTTAACTTGGTGGTTCAGAGGTTCTTGGACAGGTACCCGGGCTTACAGGATGTCCTGAGGCAGGCCAGGAAAGTCTGCGTGCATTTCTGCCGGTCATATAATGCCAATGCTCGGCTGGCAGACCTCCAAAAGGAATTTAACCTGCCCAAGAACCACCTAATCTGTGACATGCCCACCAGATGGAACTCAACGTTGGCCATGCTGCAGCGGCTGCACATGCAGCAGAGGGTCATTAATGAGTACCTGTGCAACTATGGCACCAGGACAGGGTCAGGGGAGCTTGGTTTTTTTTCCCCACACCAGTGAGCCATGATCAGGGATGCATGCACTGTCCTGTCACCATTTGAGGAGGCCACGAGGATGGTGAGCAGTGACAGTGCATGCATCAGTGACACTGTCCCCCTTGTCCACCTGTTGGAGTACACGCTGCTTGGAATAATGGACAGGGCACTTGAGGCAGAACAGAGGCAGGAAGAGGAGGTCTTCCTTAGCTCTCAAGGCCCCCTTTATCCAGATAGTGTTCCTGCGTGCCCGCCGATCACACAGGAAGAGGACGAGGAGGTGGATTGTGTCAGCATGGAGGTGGAGCCTGGCACTCAGCATCAGCAGCAGTCTTTAAGGGATCATTTACAGTCCCAAGAAACTCATGGACTTGTACGTGGCTGGGAAGAGGTGGCTGCGGATCATGTCGTCCTTAGTGACCCAGAGGACTACGGACCGAATGCCTCAGCAAACCTACGCTGCATGGCCTCCCTGATCCTGCAAAGACTGCGGAAGGATCTTCGTATTTGTGGTATCAAGGAGAGGGATCAATACTGGCTGGCAACCCTCCCAGATCCACGTTGCAAGGGTAAGGTTGCGGACCTTATCTTGCCGTCGCAGAGGGAGCAGAGGATGAAACATCTTCGGGAGGCCTTGTAGAAAGGTCTGTGCAACGCGTTCCCAGAGATTGGGAGGTTACAAACTCCTGTTCCTGGACAACGTGTTGCTGAGGCTTCAGGTCAGTCAAAGAAGGAGCGGTGGAGAAGGTGGCCATCTGACCGATGCGTTCAGACAGTTTTTTAGTACGCAGCCCCAAGGTATGATCGGTTCCAGCAACCATCGCCAGTGTCTGTTTTACATGGTGCAGGAATACCTAGGGGCAAGATCTGACTTGGACACCTTTCCCACCGAAAATCATCTGGGTTACTGGGTCTTGAGAATGGATCACTGGCCAGAGCTTGCACAGTATGCAATTGAGCTACTGGCCTGTCCTGCATCCAGCGTTCTTTCGGAACGCACATTCAGTGCTGCTGGAGGCTTTGTAACCGATCACAGGGTGTGCCTGTCCACCGACTCGGTCGATCGACTGACCTTCATAAAAATGAATCAGTCTTGGATCACCACCAGCTACCAAGCACCTGATGCTGATGTAACCTAATAATTTTTTTTTAAATGTCAGATCCCTTCAAGACTGCTGATGCTGAGTGACTATCCTATTATGCTGAGCGATTATCCTCTTTCTCCTTAATGATCATGCTGATAGCTTGTAAGAACATTTTTGGTTCTGGGTGCTGCCACCAGTGGCTAAGGCCCAATTTTTCAGCCCCTGTTTAACAACTTACAAACGACTCCTACTTGCAAACGGAAGGAGACAACAGGAAGTGAGATGAAATCTACCCCTAGGAAGGGAAATTCTCTCCTGTAAGAGTTATTATGGGAAAAACGTTTCTCCTTTCCACTGATGCTTTAATCACCAATCCTTGTTTCACTAAAAACTCAAAATTTTCTAAAAAGATGTGTCATTGGGCAGAAAGTGAGGAGAAATCTTCTGAAGAGGAGCACAGACAGCAAAACAAATGTTACAGGGGTGATAACCCTTCCCTATGTTTTCCAAAAAGCTTAAAATAGATTTTTTGGCTGGAGCTAAACACGTTAAAAATGTACCAGTTCAAAATTACAAACAGATTCTACTTAACAACAAACCTATAGTCCCTGTCTTGTTTGCACCGCCTGTATACTGCTGTTCAGAGTATATATAGGGCCTGGTGGCCCTCTAAATACTATGGAGTTGTTCACACATGCATGTTGTGTCTTTAGAGCCCTGTTTGAAAAGCACATCAAAATCATGCATCCCCTTGAAATCAATGGAAACCCATTCGTAAATGCCTAAAAAATGCACTGCTTTTTGCTTCAGCCCCGGAAGATTTTACCCCTTCCTGACTAGAGCACTTTTTACAATTTGGCACTGCGTCGCTTTAACTGACAATTGCGCTGTCATGCAATGCTGTACCCAAACGAAATTTGTGTCCTTTTTTTCTCACAAATAGAGCTTTCTTTTGGTGGTATTTGATCACCTCTGCGGTTTTTATTTTTTGCGCTATAAACAAAAAAAGAGCGACAATTTTGAAAAAAAAACAATATTTTTTACTTTTTGCTATTATAAATATCCCCCAAAATGTTTTTAAAAAACACATTTCTTCATCAGTTTAGGCCAATATATATTCTTCTACATATTTTTGGTAAAAAAAAAATCGCAATAAGAGTATATTGATTGGTTTGCGCAAAAGTTATAGCATATACAACTATGGGAAAGATTTATGGCATTTTTATTATTATTTTTTTTTTACTAGTAATGGCGGTGATCTGCGATTTTTAGCAGTATTGCGACGTTGCGACAGACACTTTTGACACTTTTTTGGAACCATTGACAATTATACAGCGATCAGTGCTATAAAAATGCACTGATTACTGCGTAAATGTCTCTTGCAGGGAAGGGGTTAACACTAGGGGACGATCAAGGGGTTAACTGTGTGTTCCCTCAGTGTGTTCTAACTGTGTGGGGATGGGAGTGACTAGGAGAGGAGACATATCGTTTGTTCCTACTTAGTAGGAACAAACGATATGTTTCCTCTTCCCTTACAGCACAGGGATTTGTGTGTTTACACACACAAATCCCTGTGCTGGTGCTCGTGCAAGCGATCGCGCGTGGCTGGCGGCGATCATGCCCGCACCGGGTCCCTCGCCGTGCAGCGCGCATGTGTGCGCCCTCTGGTGGCCAAAACATGGAAGGATGTACCAGTAAGGGATTTCGCCCAGGGGAGCCATTCTGCCGCAGTATATCTGCGTGAGCCAGTCGGGAACTGGTTAAAGCAGAACTTCACACAAAAATGGAAGCTCTGCTTGTCTGCCTCTTCCCCCCCCCCTCTCCTCTTTAAAGCAGTGATCAGCTTGGGCACAACCAGCCTGTGGAATTATCGCTAGTGATTATCCCTAGCGGCTAGTATAGTCACTAGCAGCAATCACTGTGTTCTCCAGGCGGGGAGTCTGGGGGGTGGCTCTCCCCACCCCCCAGACCCCCGCCAAGAGAAGACAATGGCTCCGCAGTCTGTTGATGGGGGAATCAAGTGATTTTCTTATCGGTTGCAAACAGTGCTGCATTTCGGCCTAGGCCGACAAGGCCCAGGCCTAGGGCGGCACTTTGCGGGAGGCGGCGAAAAAGCCCCCCCGACCTGCCTCGCCAAGTCCTGACTCCCGCTGCCGTCTCCCTCCTACACACAGCTCCCGGCGGCCGGCTTGCTGCAGTGGTACGATAGTATGGTGTATCGGCAGCGACAGCGTGCTTGGCCGGGGGCGGGGGGAGGCGGAGCGGCTGGTGACTGTCTGCATGTAATTGGACTGGCGGGGGTGAAGCCTAAAGCTCCGCCTACCCTCCTCCGTGCGGCTTTTGCTCACTGCATCGTCTACTGGGGCGGGGTCTGTCTGATGACAGGAGGAGGAGGGGAGAGAGAAGCACGAGGGGAACCCCCTGGCCAGGGCAGCAGATACAATTGAATAAATGACTCTTGCTTTTCTAATGTTCCTGTGCCAAGCAGCCAATCTGTGCTTAATATGGAAATGAATATACAGATCATGCTATTGCAATGAAGTGATCCATGCTACAAACTCATTAAACAGTCCAACTTCAGTGAAAGTTCATGTACTGCAAAGTTTGCAGTACATGAACTTTCACTGAAGATGGACTGTTTAATGAGTTTGCAGCATGGATCACTTCATTGCAAAAGCATGATCTGTATATTAATGAACTTTCACTGAATGTGGTCTGTTTAATGTGTTTGCATTGATTTCAGCATGTGCAAAGTGTTCCATGCATGCTGAAATCAATGCAAACTCGTTAAAGAGGTTGAGGCTGCACTGATTGCCACTGATTAGGCTGCACTCTAAGAGCCCATTCACACAGGGACGACTTGTCAGGCGACCTAGTCGCCTGACAAGTCGCCTCCCGTTCTGTGCTATGGAACCGTTCTAAGGGGAGCGACGCAAGTCGCTCCGACTTAGAAAAAGGTTCCTGTACGACTTTGGGGGCGACTTGGGGCGACTTGCATAGACTTCTATACAGAAGTCGTTTTGCAAGTCGCCCGGGCAGTTGTTTGCAGGTCGCCTCGCTGAGGTGACCTGCAAGTCGTGTTGCCCCTGTGTGAATGGGGTCTTAAGCTACTTTCACACTGGGGCGGGCGGGCGTCGGCGGTAAACGGGCGCTATTTTTAGCGCCACTTTACCGTCTTTTTAGTGGTGCTATTTGGCCGCTAGTGGGGCGGTTTTAACCCCCGCTAGTGGCCCAAAAAAGGGTTGAAACTGCCTGCATAGCCCCGCTGCAGCGGCGGTTTGGCAGCGCTGCCCCACTGTTTTTAATGGGTATACACCGCTCCTACATTGCTGCAAAGATGTGGCTTGCAGGACTTTTTTTGAAGTCCTGCAAGCGCACCACTCCAATGTGAAAGCCCTCGGGCTTTCACACAGGAGAGGCTCTTTACAGGCGCTATGCAGGTACTAATTTTAGCGCTGTAGCGCCTGTAAAGCGCCTCAGTGTGAAAGCCTTAAGCTCCACTGATAAGGCAGCACTGATATGCTGCAATGATGGCCACTGATAAGCTGCACTAATGAGCCTGCATTGATGGGCACTGATGAGATTGCATTGATAGGCAATGGTGAGACTGCATTGTCGGGCATTGGTGAGACTGCACTGATGGGCACTGCTGAGGCTGCATTGATGGGCACTGCTGAGGCTGCATTGATGGGCACTGCTGAGGCTGCATTGATGGGCACTGCTGAGGCTGCATTGATGGGCACTGGTGAGACGAAAAGGTGGAGCCTAAAAAAGAAGGGGTGTAGTTTACAGATGACAGGGCGGGTCATAAACGGAAAGGGACGTGACCTTGACAAGAAGGGGTGGGTCATATTTAAATTAGGGGTGTGTGAGTTTAGTCAGGCCTAGGGCAGCAGGAAACCTAAATACACCGCTGCCATACTCCCCCCAGCAGGAATATTACACCCATACTCCCCCCCCCCCCAGCGGGAATATTACACCCATACTCCCCCCAGCAGGAATATTACACCCATACCCCCCCAGCAGGAATATTGCACCCATACCCCCCCCCAACCAGCAGGAATATTACACTCATACACACCCCCCCCAGCAGGAATATTACACCCATACCCCCCCCAGCAGGAAATATTACACCCATACTCCCCCCCCCAGCAGGAATATTACACCCATACTCCCCCCCCCAGCAGGAATATTACACCCATACTCCCCCCAAGCAGGAATATTACACCCATACTCCCCCCCCAGCAGGAATATTACACCCATACTCCCCCCAGCAGGAATATTACACCCATACTCCCCCCAGCAGGAATATTACACCCATATTCCCCCCAGCAGGAATATTACACCCATACTCCCCCCCAGCAGGAATATTACACCCATACCCTCCCCCAGCAGGAATATTACACCCATACCCCCCCCCCAGCAGGAATATTACACCCATACTCCCCCCCCAGCAGCAATATTACACCCATGCTCCCCCCAGCAGGAATATTACACCCATACTCCCCCCAGCAGGAATATTACACCCATAATCCCCCCCAGCAGGGATATTAAGCCCATACTCCCCCCCAGCAGGAATATTACACCCATACTCCCCCCCAGCAGGAATATTACACCCATACTCCCCCCCAGCAGGAATATTACACCCATACTCCCCCCAGCAGGAATATTACACCCATACTCCCCCCAGCAGGAATATTACACCCATACCCACCCAGCAGGAATATTACACCCATACTCTCCCCAGCAGGAATATTACATCCATACCGCCCCCCAGCAGGAATATTACACCTATACCCCCCAGCAGGAATATTACACCCATACCCCCCCCCCCCAGCAGGAATATCACACCCATACTCCCCCCAGCAGGAATATTACACCCATACTCCCCCCAGTAGGAATATTACACCCATACTCCCCCCCAGCAGGAATATTACACCCATACTCCCCCCTGGCAGGAATATTACACCCATACCCCCCAGCAGGATTATTACACCCATACTCCCCCCAGCAGGAATATTACACCAATACTCCCTCCACCAGGAATATTACACCCATACTCCCCCCAGCAAGAATATTGCACCCATACTCCCCCCCCAGCAGGAATATTACACCAATACTCCTCCCCAGGGCTTTTTTTCTCAAACAATAGGTACTGGAACTCAACCACGACCCCCCAAAACCCCTCCCTTACACACACCCTCCAAATCACATTAAATAGTGGGTGTGGTCATATTTCACAAACAGTAGGAGGGTCTTAATGGGGCATTAAATATCAGGATTGCATTACATACAGAGTGCAGGGTTCATGGGGGTTACACACAGAGTGCAGAGCTGTCACTTGTAAACACAGAAACCAGACTTCTGTGTTTACAAGTGATTGTGATGAGCAGGCACCAAAGGGTCTGAGCCAGAGGTGGTGGAACTGAGTTCCACCAAGTTCCCCCTGAAAAAAAGCCCTGCTCCCCCCAGCAGGAATATTACACCCATACTCCCCCTAGCAGGAATATTACACCCATATTCCTGCTGGGGGGGGGGGGAGTATAACAGCCATACTCCCCCCCCCCCAGCAAGAATATTACAGCCATACTCCCCCCCCCCCAGCAGGAATATGACACCCATACACCCCCCAGCAGGAATATTACACCCATACTCCCCCCAGCAGGGATATTACACCCATACTCCCCCCAGTAGGAATATTACACCCCCCCCCCCCAGCAGGAATATTGCACCCATACTCCCCCCCAACAGGAATATTACACCTATACTCCCCCCAGCAGGAATAATACACCCATACTCCCCCCAGCAGGAATATTACACCCATACTCCCCCCCCAGCAGGAATATTACAGCAGCCATACTCCCCCCCAGCAGGAATATTACACCCATACTCCCCCCCCAGCAGGAATATTACACCCATACTCCCCCCAGCAGGAATATTACACCCATACTCCCCCCAGCAGGAATATTACACCCATACTCCCCCCCCCCAGCAGGAATATTACACCCATACTCCCCCCAGCAGGAATATTACACCCATACTCCCCCCAGCAGGAATATTACACCCATACCCCCCTCCCAGCAGGAATATTACACCCATACCCCCCCACCTCCTGCAGGAATATTATATCCATAACCTCCCCAGCAGGAATATTACACCCCCCCCCCCCCACAAGCAGGAATATTACACCCATACTCCCCCCCAGGAGGAATATTACACCCATACTCCCTCCAGCAGGAATATTACATCCATACTCCCCCCAACAGGAATATTACACCCATACCCCCCCCCCCCCCGGCAGGAATATTACACCCATACTCCCCCCAGCAGGAATATTACACCCATACTTCCCCCAGCAGGAATATTACACCCATATTCCCCCCAGCGGGATCATTACACCCATACTCCCCCCAGCAGGATCATTACACCCATACTCCCCCCAGCAGGAATATTACACCCATACTCCCCCCTGGCAGGAATATTACACCCATACCCCCCCTGGCAGGAATATTACACCCATACTCCCCCCAGCAGGAATATTACACCCATACTTCCCCCAACAGGAATATTACACCCATACTCCACCCCCAGCAGTAATATTACACCCATACCCCCCCAGCAGGAATATTACACCCATACTCCACCCCCAGCAGGAATATTACACCCATACCCCCCACCCCCAGCAGGAATATTACACCCATACCCCCCCAGCAGGAATATTACACCCATACTCCCCCCAGCAGGAATATTACACTCATACCCCCCCTCCCAGCAGGAATATTACACCCATACCCCCCCACCTCCTGCAGGAATATTATATCCATAACCTCCCCAGCAGGAATATTACACCCATTCTCCCCCCAGCAGGAATATTACACCCATACCCCCCCAGCAGGAATATTACACCCCTACCCCCCCCCCCCACAAGCAGGAATATTACACCCATACTTCCCCAGCAGGAATATTACACCCATACTCCCCCCAGCAGGAATATTACACCCATACTCCCCCCAGCAGGAATATCACACCCATACCCCCCCCGGCAGTAATATTACACCCATACTCCCCCCAGCAGGAATATTACACCCATACTTCCCCCAGCAGGAATATTACACCCATACTCCCCCCAGCAGGATCATTACACCCATACTCCCCAGCAGGAATATTACACCCATACTCCCCCCAGCAGGAATATTACACCCATACTCCCCCCTGGCAGGAATATTACACCCATACCCCCCCTGGCAGGAATATTACACCCATACTCCCCCCTGGCAGGAATATTACACCCATACTTCCCCCAACAGGAATATTACACCCATACTCCACCCCCAGCAGGAATATTACACCCATACCCCCCAGCAGGAATATTACACCCATACTCCACCCCCAGCAGGAATATTACACCCATACCCCCCACCCCCAGCAGGAATATTACACCCATACCCCCCCAGCAGGAATATTACACCCCCCCCCCCCCCCACAAGCAGGAATATTACACCCATACTCCCCCCAGCAGGAATATTACACCCATACTCCCCCCAGCAGGAATATTACACCCATACCCCCCCGGCAGGAATATTACACCCATACTCCCCCCAGCAGGAATATTACACCCATACTTCCCCCAGCAGGAATATTACACCAATACTCCCCCCAGCAGGATCATTACACCCATACTCCCCAGCAGGAATATTACACCCATACTCCCCCCAGCAGGAATATTACACCCATACTCCCCCCTGGCAGGAATATTACACCCACACCCCCCCTGGCAGGAATATTACACCCATACTCCCCCCAGCAGGAATATTACACCCATACTTCCCCCAACAGGAATATTACACCCATACTCCACCCCCAGCAGGAATATTACACCCATACCCCCCCCCAGCAGGAATATTACACCCATACCCCCCACCCCCAGCAGGAATATTATACCATAACCCCCCCCCAGCAGGTATATTATACCCATAACCCCCCCCCCAGCAGGTATATTACACCCATACTCCCCCCAGCAGGAATATTACACCCATACTCCCCCAGCAGAAATATTACACCCATACCCACCCAGCAGTAATATTACACCCATACTCCCCCCAGCAGGAATATTAGCATTAATATCAGCCCTCTATTTCCCTTTCTGCAGCTTCTGAATCACCAACTGACAATGTATTTGGATAAGCCAGACAATTGACTGTTCCTAGAAAAAGACTCAACAAAAAGTCTGAGATACCCTCCCAGGGACGAGGTATGACTGTACCAACACAGGTCCCTACACTGTTGGCAGCTGCCACTGCGTACCGGAGGGTCTTCCCATCAGCCCTCCCAGGGACCAGGTACAACTGTATCAAGACAGGTCTCTGCACCAACGCTTCATCTACTGAGCTCACCTAAAAAGGTATTTCCAATTTTTCAGCCACATTTTTTACACCTACTTTATATTTGTTACGTGTTCCCATTCACATAGCATAGCTGTAAGAAAATTGTAAAAATTGCTGCTCACCATTAAAGGCGGAACCCCACGGAAAAAATGAAAAATATAAAAAATAAAAACATGGCCACCCAAAATCCAGACCCCCTCCTGAGCATGCATCCTGGCAGGCCAGGAAAGGGGGGGGGGGGGTGAGCATGCACCGCCCTCTTCTCCTCGTCCATACCAGGCCACATGCCCTTGACATGGGGAGGTGGCTTATCATGGGGGAGGCGGGTCCCCCTTACCACTCCCCATGTTGAGGGCATGTGGTCCAGTATGGCTCAGAAGTGGAGAAGGGTGCATGCTTATCCCCCCTTTCCTGGCCTGACAGGCTGAATGCTCGGTTGGGGTTCTGGTATCAGATTTGTGATTTGTGGGGCCATGTTTTTTTTTTTCATTGTTCGCATGCGCTTCCCTCTTTGAAGGTGAGCAGCAAACTTTAATTTTTTTTTTCAGTTTTACTCTGTCAATGAAAACATGTAACAGATATAAAGTAGGTGTCATCCCAATATGGCTGCAAACGAGGAAATACCTTTTAGATGAGAGTCAAAGAAGTAGCGCTGGTGCCCTATTCAAGTGGTCCCCATTCAAATACCCGTAAAATAGTGGAGACTGGCCAGCAGACCTGGGCACGGTAGGTGGAGCTGGTAGCAGCTCCACAGACAATCATAGACAATGATGATGGACTATCAGGGCTAGGGATGAGCACCCCCCAGTTCGGTTCGCACCAGAACTTGTGAACAGACCAAAACTTCACACGAACGTTAGAACCCCATTGAAGTCTATGGGACTAATTTGCATGGTATTGTCCTAAAAAGGGTTTGGGGACCTGGGTCCTGCCCCAGGGGACATGTATCAATGCAAAAAAAAGTTTTAAAAACGGCCGTTTTTTTGGGAGCAGTGATTTTATTAATGCTTAAAGTCAAACAATAAAAGTGTAATATTCCTTTAAATTTCGTACCTGGGGGTGTCTTTAGTATGCCTGTAAAGGGGCGCATGTTTCCCATGTTTAGAACAGTCTGACAGCAAAATGACATTTCAAAGGAAAAAAAAGTCATTTAAAACTACTCGCGGCTATTAATGAATTGCCGGTCCAACAATACACATAAAAGTTCATTGATAAAAACTGTATGGGATTTCCCCACAGGGGAACCCCGAACCAAAATAAAAAAAAAAAACTGGCGTGGGGATCCCCCTAAATTCCATACCAGGCCCTTCAGGTCTGGTATGGATATTAAGGGGAACCCGCGCCAAAATTAAAAAAAAAAAAAATGACGTAGGGGTCCCCCTCAAAATTCATACCAGACCCTTCAGGTCTGGTATGGATTTTAAGGGGAACCCCGCGCCAAATGGCCCTGCCTTCCGTTATTTAAGAACAGTCAGAAGACGAGAAGCGTCACACAGTGGGAGCCTCCCATCCAATCATGGATGCGGAGTGGCCCAAAAAGAAGATGAAGTGAAGAAGATGAAGAGAAGAAGATGAAGAGAAGAAGATGCCGCGGAGGGAGATACCGGACGAGAACACCGGAGAAAGAAGCAGAGGATCGGAGGAAGAAGAAGATGGAGGAAGAAACTGAAGGAAGATAGAAGATAGAAGAAAGAAGAAGCATTTAAATAAAGGAATTGTCAAAAACTGTCTCTTGTCATTTTTAACATTTTTGACAGTTTTTTTGTGAAATGGTAGGGTACCCCCTTACCATTTCACACAGGGGGGGGGAGATCTGGGGGTCCCCTTGTTAAAGGGGGCTTCCAGATTCCGATAAGCCCCCTGCCCACAGACCACCGGCCAAGGGTTGTGGGGATGAGGCCCTTGTCCACATCAACATGGGGACAAGGTGCTTTGGTGGGCTATCCCAAAGCACCCTCCCAATGTTGAGGGCATGTGGCCTGGTACGGTTCAGGAGGGAGGGCGCTCTCTCGTCCCCCCTCTTTTCCTGCGGCCTGCCAGGTTGCGTGTTCGGATAAGGGTCTGGTATGGATTTTTGGAGGGGCCCCATGCCAATTTTTTTTTTAATTTTGGTGCGGGGTTCCCCTTAAAATCCATACCAGACCTGAAGGGTCTGGTATGAATTTTGAGGGGGACCCCTACGTCATTTTTTTTTTTTAATTTTAGCGTGGGGTTCCCCTTAATATCCACACCAGACCTGAAGGGCCTGGTATGGAATTTAGGGGGACCCCCACGCCTGTTTTATTTTTAATTTTGGTTCGGGGTTCCCCTGTGGGGAAATCCCATGCAGTTTTTATCAATGAACTTTTGTGTGTATTGTTGGACCGGCAATTCATTAATAGCCGCGAGTAGTTTTAAATGACTTTTTTTCCTTTGAAATGTCATTTTGCTGTAAGACTGTTCTAAACATGTGAAACATGCGCCCCTTTACAGGCATATTATAGACACCCCCCAGGTACGAAATTTAAAGGAATATTACACTTTTATTGTTTGACTTTAAGCATTATTAAAATCACTGCTCCCGAAAAAACGGCCATTTTTAAAACTTTTTTTTGCATTGATACATGTCCCCTGTGGCAGAACCCGGGTCCCCAAACACTTCTTATGACAATACCATGCATATAAGCCTTTAAAATTAGCACTTTTGATTTCTCCCATAGACTTTTAAAGGGTGTTCCACGGCTTTCGAATTTGTCGCGAACACCCCAAATTGTTCACTGTTCGGCGAACTGGCAAACAGCCGATGTTCGAGTCGAACATGAGTTCGACTCGAACTCAAAGCTCATCCCTAATCAGGGCATCATTGTTGCCCAATCCACCATACTGGGAATGGACTCTCTACCATCTATGAAGAGCCAGGCTTCCACATTCAACTGAGTTGTCCTGTCTACATTTCATGTCAAACCCATGGCTAGCTCATGTCCTCTTACATAAGACAGAGCTTATCCATGGAATAGAGACACTATACAGACCAGAGGAAACGTATTTGTCCCATTCCACATGAAGGACATCACCAATATTGGCGTAGTGACCACTGAGGCCTACAATGGCTGAAGGACTCTGTAGCTCCAGGTCACTCTACAAAAAGGATCTGCATTTCTAGGTCACTTAAGAATATCGTAACCCAAGGAAAATGAAGGGGAAATATGGACGCTCGTGGGTAGAGTGGGTGGAATGAGAATCGTTCATAGAGTCTCCCCCTACAGGACAGAATATTGAAGAGGATGAATTTCATGAACATGGGGGAGGCATGGACAGTTCACATGTAGGGTTGGTGGAACAGTTCATACAAACTCCCCCTACAAGACAGAATATGAAAGATTCATAACTCTACAATATGGACCTGTATCTCCAGGTCCTTTAGGAAAATTAAAGCCAAAGGAGGAAGAGGAGGAAAAGTGGAACTTCTCTTTATAGGTAAAGTTCTGCTTTAAGATCGGGCAGCAAAGAGGCTTAGTAGTTAGCACTTCTGCTTTGTAGCATTGGGGTGTTTGGTTCATATTTTGACCAGGACACTATCTGCATGGAGTCTGCATGTTCTCCCTGTGCTTGTGTGGGTTTCCTCCTACAGCCCAAAGACATGGTAGGTTAAATGGCTCCATTCAGTGCTCCTTGAGTGGACATCACTGATTTACTCTGCTCAGCGGGGGGCGGGCCTTAGAGAACAGAGGCCGCATATGGGAAACAGAGGCTTAGTGGTTAGCCTTGCAGCACTGGGGTGCATGGTTCAAATCCTGACCAGGACACTATCTGCATGGAGTTTGCATGTTCTCCCTGTGTTTGCGTGGGTTTCCTCTGAGTACACCGTTTTCCTCCCACACTACAAAGACATGCTACCTCGCGTTGGTGGTGCAGTGGTGAGCATAGCTGCTTTCTAAGCAGCTGACCCGGGTTCGATTCCCGGCCAACGCAATCTCACAAGATGGCTGCCCCACCTGGTAAGTGTCAACCCACCCGTCCCATCATATCTGTATATACAATGTCATCTCTACAGTACTGTGAGAAAAGATTTAGCCAGGTATGAACAAATGCTGTAACCATAGAGGCCATGTGATCCCTTCCTGTCTATGTTCTGGTCGGAGATCACTATGAACCTACCATAGGGGCCATGTGATCCCTTCCTGTCTATTTCCTGGTTGGAGATCACTATGAACCTACCATAGAGGCCATGTGATCCCTTCCTGGCTATGTCCTGGTCAGAGATCACTATGAACCTACCAGAGGGTCCATGTGATCCCTTCCTGTCTATGTCCTGGTTGGAGATCACTATGAACCTACCATAGGGGCCATGTGATCCCTTCCTGTCTATTTCCTGGTTGGAGATCACTATGAACCTACCATAGAGGCCATGTGATCCCTTCCTGGCTATGTCCTGGTCAGAGATCACTATGAACCTACCAGAGGGTCCATGTGATCCCTTCCTGTCTATGTCCTGGTTGGAGATCACTATGAACCTACCATAGGGTCCATGTGATCCCTTCCTGTCTATGTCCTGGTCGGAGATCACTATGAACCTACCAGAGGGTCCATGTGATCCCTTCCTGTCTATGTCCTGGTCGGAGATCACTGTGAATCTACCATAGGGGCCTATTGACATGAAATGTTCCCCACATGTCGGTAACAACCTACAAAGACACTCCCATACAGAGATATTGTGCTGCACAGTTGCTCGGCACTCCCATAAGAGATATTTTGAGACACAGTTGCTCGGCACTCCCATACAGATATATTGTGCTGCACAGTTGCTGGGCACTCCCGAGAGATATTTTGAGACACGGTTGCTCAGCACTCCCATACAGAGATGTTGGGCTGCACAGTTGCTCGGAACCCCCATACAGAGATATTGGGCTGTACAGTTGCTAGGCACTCCCATACAGAGAAATTTTATTGCACAGTTGCTCAGCACTCCCATTAGGAAATATTGTGCTGCACAGTTGCTCAGCACTCCCATACAGAGATAATGGGCTGCACCGTTGCTCGACACTCCCATACAGAGATATTCAGCTGCACAGTTGATCGGCACTCCCATACAGAGATATTGTGATGCACAGTTGCTCAGCACTCCCATACAGAAGTATTGTGCTGCACAGTTGCTCGGCACACCCATACAGATGATATTGGGCTGCACCGTTGCTCGGCACTCCCATAGATATTGGCCTGCACAGTTGCTCGACCCTACCATACAGACGTATTGTGCTGCACAGTTGCTCGGCACTCCCATAGAGAAATTTTACTGCACAGTTGCTTGGACTCCCATACAATAAGTATTGTGCTGCACAGTTGCTCGGCTCTTCCATAGGGATATTGGGCTGCAGTTGCTTGGAATTCTTAAACAGAAGTATTGTGCTGCACAGTTGCTTGGCACTTCCATAAAGAGATATTGTGATGTACAGTTGCTCAGCACTCCCATACAGAGTTATTGTGATGCACGGTTGCTCAGCACTCCCACACAGAAGTATTGTGATGCACAGTTGCTTGGCACTCCCATAAAGAGATATTGTGATGCACAGTTGCTTGGCACTCCCATACAGTTATTGTGATGCACGGTTGCTCTGCACTTCCATACAGAAGTATTGTGCCGCACAGTTGCTCGGGACTCTGACAGAGATATTTTAATGCACAGTTGCTCGGCATTCTTATACAGAAGTATTGTGCTGCACAGTTGCTTGGCACTCCCATAGATATTGGGCTGCACAGTTGCTCGGCACTCCCATACAGAGATATTGGGCTGCATAATTGCTTGGCACTCTCATACAGACATATTGGGCTGCACAGTTGCTCGGCAGTAAATGAGTCTCTAGTGAACCCCATGACTTAAAGCAGCACTCCAGTCCTCCCTTCAGTCTTGCACAGTTGTATTGGATCCTCTCCTGTCCTGAAATTGCTTACTGTCATTAGTACAGTGACAGTGCATATTTCTAGCACTGATCACTGTATTGGTGTCACTTGTCCCCAAAAAGTATCACTTAGTGTCAGATTGCCCACCGCAATGTTGCAGTCCCGCTAACAATCGTTGATCGCCGCCATTACTAGTAAGAAGAATGAAAAACAATAAAAATTCCATAAATCTCTCCCATAGTTTGTAGACACAACCGATCAATATACGATTATTGGCATTTTTAGAGGAAGAAATTTTATTTTTTACATTTTTTTATTGGATGTTTTATAGCAGAAAGTCAAAAATATCGTTTTTTTTTTTCTAGATTTTTTGTGTTTATAGGCGATGAAATCCCAGCAATAGAAAGTTCTATTTGTGGGAAAAATGACATGAATGATATTTGTGTAGAGCGTCGCACGACCGCGCAATTGTCACTTATAGGAACGCCGTATCACAGAAAATGGCCTGGCCATGAAGGGGGGTAAATCTTCCGAAGGTGAAGAGGTTAAACCCTAATGGTGGAGATAATCACTTTGATAAATGATCAATTTATTTTCTGATTGATCTCCTCCAATAGGAATAATCGATCGATAGATGACAACCCATTCATTCGATATGATACATCTGAGGAAGTGGATTTCAATGGAAAGGATACAATCATAATACATAATAAATGTATTTCTGTTTCCATGGTGTAATCCCAGAATCTGATTGGTCACAATAGTAGAGTGGGAGTGGTTTAGATTTTTATCACTGTCTGGGGTGCCCATAGTGGAGATTTAGGCCTTACTTCCTCCGGGGTCAGAAAGGCAGGAAGTGAGCAGAATCTCTCCCATAGCAATAAATAAGGGGAGGAGCATCTACTCTACACACAGCGGCCATCTTGGATTGCAGAGTCTCTTTCGAGGGATGAATGTTTTCGGGGACCACTAGAAATCCCCCAAATGGTTACAAGGGAACCCATACTGAGAGAAATATGTAGGCTGCCATTGCTGATTGCCTTCTAAAAATGCTATACTCCTGGCTGGCTCTGGCTTCCATGCTTTCTGCATCACTGTATGTTCATTTAGAACTTCTTCCCAATCAGTGATGGAGAACGGACAGAAAGCATCAGACTGACAGCCAGGCAATGAGTAGATTCAGCCTCTGTATTCTCCTATAATAAACAATCCAGGGGCTTTACAAGACGGCCCCCTCCCACCCACTACCCTCATAGCAAACACTCCCATTTCTTCACTCAACCTCTGATTGGTTGCCATTGGTTACATATATGTATAATTGTTCTAGAGAACACAGAGCCCTATACATGAGATGTCAGCCAAAAAGTCTATACATGAGATGTCAGCTAAAAAAGATGTTTAGGAACCTGAGCTGTAAAAAAACAAAAAAAAACAAAAAACATCCTCCCGCTGTCTTTTTACAGCTCAGATGTGTAAACAAACTGTATGCTGTGGCAACAAGGTTGTTTAGATATAAAAAAAAAACCCATAAGGGTACATGAGAGATCAGCTAGAAAGGTAAACAACACTGTTGCCATAGCAATCAGTTTGTTTACTTGTTTACAAACCGAAAAAAAAGGTTTGTCAGCTAAAAGGTAAACAAGCTTGTTGTCATAGCAACCATGTTGTTTACTTGTTTACAAAACTGAGCTGTAAAAACAAACGGGAAAAAAAAAACATCCTCCTGCTGTCTGTTTTACAGCTCAGATTTGTAAACAAGTAAACAAACTGGTTGCTATGACAACAACCTTGTTTACCTTTTAGCTGACAAACCTTCTTTTAGGCTTGTAAACAAGTAAACAGACTGGTTGCTATGACAACAAGGTTGTTTAGATTTAGAAGGAAATATAGGAGGCCTCTACATGAGAGATCAGCTAGAAAGGTAAACAACACTGTTGTCAGGACAACCGGTTTGTTTACATAAATATATAAATAAATAAGTAAAATAAAGTTGGCGCTGAACCTCCTCACTACTAACTGCTGATCTATATTACCAACAATATCATTTCCATATCATTCCCCACCATACAATAAATTCTTATTATTCACATTTGTGAAAGACATATGAAGATAAAACACGGGATACAACACCGCACATTACATCATCCAAGCAATATCCAGATTTGTGAAAAACATGAAAAAAAACCCCAAAAAAGTCCTTGAAAATGTTAATCCACAAAATTCCGTCTTATTGTATTTATCAAACGTCATCCCATCCCCCGTATGTTTATCCTTAAAATTCAATAGAAAAAGTGCCCCTCCCCCACTGGTGATGGTGCTAATGCCCTTCCCCCCAGATCCCTGAGGACCTCTGGGCCAATCGCACGTTATTCTATCACCAAAAACCACCATATCAGCGTTTCTTCATCCAATAGATATATTCTCCCCTCAATGGATTTCCACCAATCACGCAAAAAGGAAATGACGAGTTCACATGGTACAACGCGCTTTTATGAATAAGCTCCTCCCACAATCGATATGAAGCTCCTCCCACATTCCAGTACCCAGACCGGCACCAGCTCCATCAGCAGATTTCTATCCCATAATATCCTCTAAGCACCGCCCCTCCCCCCACCATCTTCCCTCTCTATACAAACGATTCTCTTTTCACTCTCTTTTCTCTCTTTTTAATAAAATGACATTTAAATATAAAACGGCCCAATGAGGAACTGCTTGTCTTTGGCAGACTAAGATCTTCCTAGCAGTCCAGCTTCATCCACATGCAGTGCAGCATAGGAGCTGTTACATTGTACAGAAACATACAACAAGAAGCTGCAGTCCAACCACAAGTTACAGGAATGAAGTGGTTCGCTCTTCTGCCTGGCAGCACCGGGGTCGCCACTTCAATTCCCAACCACAGCGCCCCCTGCCTGGAGTTTGCATGTTCTCCCTGCGCCTGCGTGGGTTTCCTCCCACACTACAAAGACATGCTGGGAGGTAGATTGGCCCTAGTATGTGTATGAATGTGAGTTAGGGAGATTAGATTGTAAGCTCCTTGGGGGACTGATCATTATCACATGGCCTACTTGTTGGATTGGCTCTGCAGACTCCTCCCCTCCCCCGATACCTGCAGCTTTCCTGCCAATCCCCTGGACAGGTTTGTTGGTGGCGGAGGGTCCTCTGGGCTTGTACGGCCCTCTGTGGAGACACCAATTACACAGCGAGACCCTTTATCTCCATAGCAACAGTGAGACACACCCCCCTCATAACACTAACAATAAAAACATTTTCCTTTATTTATAGTTTATCATATGGGGGAGAAATGGGGAAAAATTATTTGGCAGTGAAATGGTTAAAATGTGTGTGTGTAGGGGGAGGGGAGGGGAGGGGGAGGGGTTACTTGGTTTGACAGTTAAAGGGTTGAAACAAATGAACAATAAAGTTTGGTAGTGAAAGGGTTAAAAACTGTAAAGGAAAAAAATAGATTTGGCAGTTGAAGAGAATAAATCTCCCTAAAGGGGGGCGCAGACAGCAATAAAAACCTGACAGGGGTTCTAATCCCTCTCCACTCCATCCAACAATAACAATAAACAGATTTTCCTTTAGTTATACTTTAACATATGGGCAAGAAATGTGAAAAACACATTGGTTTTGGCGGTGAAAGGGTTAAAAATGGGAAGGAGGAAGAGGGTTAAAAAAGAAAAAAAATTGGCTTGGCGCTAAAAAGGTTAAAAAAAAAATAAACCTTAAAAAAACTTTGTTTTGCAAAAAAAGGGTCCAAATAAAGGGGTTAAAAATGAAAAAAAAATATGGTTTGGCAGTGAAAGGGTTAAAAACAAAAGGGGGAGGGGAATTGGTTTCATAAATGAAAGTGAAAGGGTTAAAAATGGAGAAATAATTGGTGTGTAATAATGTTAAAATAAAAGAAAAAATTGGATGGAGGATTTCTAATGCCGCGTACACACGGTCGGACTTTTCGTCTACAAAAGTCCAACGGACGCTGACGGACTAAAGCTGGCTGGTAATCCGATCGTGTGTGGGCTTCTCCGGACTTTCAACGGACTTTTTTAGCCTCAAATCCGACGGACTTTAGATTTGAAACATGCTTCAAATCTTTACGTCGTAAGTACGACGGACCCCGAAATCCGCTCGTCTGTGTGCTAGTCCGACGGACAAAAACCCATGCTAGGGCAGCTATTGGCTACTGGCTATGAACTTCCTTATTTTAGTCCGGTGTACGTCATCACGTACGAATCCGTCGGACTTTTGTGTGGTCGTGTGTAGGCAAGTCCGTTCGTAAGAAAGTCTGCCGCAAGTCCGCCGAAGGTACGTCGGAAGTCTGTCGGACAGGCTGTCGGACTTTTGTAGACGAAAAGTCCGACCGTGTGTACGCGGCATTAGGCTCCATTCACAATGTTATCATAAGAATAGAGATCTTTATTTCAGCCATGGGACTGTAAGGGTTAAATCTCATTGACAATAACATGTTCTTCCAGGAGCCGTATATCCCTATTAGATCCGTATACTGATCCTACAGGCTGAATTCACAAAGCTCACAAATAAGGACATGGCTCCTTTAAGAAAAATCGTCAGTTATTTTTCTTGCTGAGTCATCATGAGATTTAAAAAAAAAAAAAAAAAAAGTTCACCTGACTGCACTGCGATTTGATTGGTCCCTTGATTCTCTGCCTATGATGTCATCGGCTGAGTCTCTATAGACAGACGCGTCAGTGATTTCTCAGAAGCTCAGAGATCACTGACCAGTGAAGACGCTTCTTATCTCTCCTGCGATATTTCTTGCGATTTTATTGGATTTGATTTAATTCCATTCAATTTCATTGCGATTTCTATTGTCATACATTTAAAGCGAGTTTCTTTATTCCTAATAATGAACCGAGTATAAGTTGTTCCGAGTATAAGTCGAGGCCCCTAATTTACCACAAAAAACTGGGAAAGATTTATTGACCCGAGTAGAAGATGAGGGTGAGAAATGCAGAGGGTCAACAATGCCCATCTGCAGCTGCCTGTGTCCTGTGCAGCCTACCTGTACCCTGTGCATGTGTCCTGTGTCCTGTACATGTGTGTCCTGTACATGTGTGTCTTGTACATGTGTGTCCTGTACATGTGTGTCCTGTATCCCTGTGTGAATGTGCAGCCTACCTGTGTCCTGTGCAGCCTCTCTGTGGCGATCTCCAGCTTCCCTGTGGCGATCTCCAGAATCAAACGGCGGCCGGCGTGTGATGATAGTGTTCGGCGGCCATTCCACAGTTCAAAAGCCGCGCCTCCTCCTCGTCTGTGATAGGCTGACTGCCTATCAAGGACATTCTCTCATTCTCATACCACGGACGAGGATGAGAGAATGTTCGTGATAGGCTGTACACTGACAGCTGTTCAGCCTATCACAGACGAGCAGGAGGCGCGGCTTTTGAATGCTGGAATAGCCGACGAACACTATCATCACATGCCGGCCACCGTCTGCCTGCATGACACGCTGATCATGCAGACAGACGGCGGTGACTCGAGTATAAGTCGAAGGGGACACTTTCAGTCCAAAAAAAGGGCTGAAAAATTCGACTTATACTCGAGTATGTACGGAAATCAGCTTCTTTCTCTGAAAAACACCAAAGAGAAACGGAGCAAAGATAGGGCAGCTATGGTAGGAGGTATCAGTGACCAGCCTGCAGATACCCCAATTAAAAAGCCCCCCAAAATGAAGAAGTTTGTGCGCGCCTGTTTCAGAGCCGTTGTTGGATGTCTGGGTTCCGGCTGTAAAGCCAATGGACATCACCGTGATACAGACACCGAGATTGGTAAGTGTTATGGATAGTGATAGATACAAAAAGTACTCTGGATAAGTCACCTACACTCATCGATCAAATTATTGACTATTTGTTTTCATAGAATTATAGAACAAAAGGGATATTAAAGTGATTGATAAGCCACAACCTGTGCGTTATTTATAAATACAACGGTTTCTACTTGTATTAAAGAGGAAGTAATCCCATCGATTTAACAGTTTCAAAAGACATTTCTATTTCTGGCATGTCGGAAATTGCTGTCACATTGGTTGTGCTCTCAACCAAACTGTCAAACCATCCAATGGCTGGTGTCATAACGGATCACATGTGCAGCATTATGGCAGTTGAAGATTCACCACTTCAATACCGGCACTTCCCCCCTTCCTGCCCAGGACAATGTTCAGCTTTCAGCGCTGTCGCACTTTGAATGACAATTACGCGGCCATACAACACTGTACCCAAACTACATTTTTATCATTTTCTTCCCACAAATAGAGCTTTCTTTTGGTGGTATTTCATCACCTCTGGGGGGAGGTTTATTTTTTGCTAAACAAACTAAAAAAGACCCACATTTTTGGAAAAAAAATGTTTTTCTTAGTTTGTCATAAAGTTTTGTTTTCTCCTTCACTGGCGGGTGCTGATAAGGCGGCACTGATGGGCACTGATGAGTTGGCACTAATAAGGTGGCACTGATGAGGAGGCACCGATATGCAGCACTGATATGCAGCACTGATGGGCACTGATGGGCACTAAAAGATGGCACTAATGGGCACTAACAGGCGGGCCTGAGGGGCTGTGACAGATGGCACTGATGGACACTAATAGATGGCATTGATGGGCAGCACTGATGATGATGTACTGACAGGTGTTGCTGCTGGGCACTGATTGGCACTGTGATAGGCACTGATTGGCACTGTGGTGGACCCTGATGGGCACTGTGGTGGGCACTGAGAGACTGAGGGGGCACTGCTGGCAGCTATAGGACACTGATTGGCACATCTGATGGGCACCTCTCATGGTGGCTGCGCTGATAATCAATGTGCTGCTTATCAGCACAGACCCCCCTCCTCTGACAGTGAGAGCCGCTGATTGTCATTCATTGTCCCCCGTTTCTTTTAAAACTTTGGACACCAATAAAGATGTTTTTATAACAAAATAATTTTGTGTGTTTTGGCACCATTAAAATCCCCTTCTGTTCTAAAATTCTTTGAAAACTATTGATAGATACAAGATAACTGAAACCCTTTCATTGGATCCTTCTTTCCCATTGATCAGGGGTCACCCCCCCCCCATATGTACACATGTATAGGGATTGCCACGACCATTGATGAGGGGCCACCCCCCCCATATGTACTCATGTATAGGAATTGCCACGAACATTGATGAGGGGTCACCCCTATTCCTTCACTTTGGGGTGCGGCAGAGTAATCTCTAATGCAGCGGTTCCTGGTCCCGGTTTCTTCTATATCAATCCACTGCAACAATTCAAGAGATTACAATAAAAGAGGCCGGGTGTTTAATAATAAGAAACAGAAGCACTGCAGATTACTACACCTCCACCTGAAAGTGAAGAATCAGTCCCCTTTTTTACTCAATTCATTTTAGTGGGTCGGCATAACTGCCAGGCAACCAAAATTTTTATATGAAGGCCATTAGTCATTCCTGTGTCCCTGTCATGTTGGGATTATTTATTGTCCCTTGCACTGGAATTTTCAACTTTTCTCTCCATAATTTGATGTTGTATACAAATATATACAGTATATATATATATATATATATATATATATATATATATATATATATATATATACACACACACATTATATATATGTAGGTGTAGGTGCTAAATCTGATTCTTATTTTTTTATTGCAGATGTACACGGTACTACCCCAGTGAGCGAGACAGAATATGAAAGCTACTTTGACATACCACCAGCAACACAGGTTTCTACACTGGTGGCGGTTGCCACTCCAGTAACCGGAGGGTCCTCTCATCAGGCCTCCATTTTTGTTTTTGGAGTTTCTGAATCACCATCAATGTAGCTGGACAAACCAGACAATTGGTTGTTCCGAGAAGAAGACTCAACAAAAAAGTCTGAGGAACCCTCCCAGGGACCAGGTACGGCAGTACCAACACAGACTCCTGTACTGGTGGAGGCTGGAGGGTCTTCCTATCAGCCCTCTATTTCCCTTTCTGCAGCTTCAGCAGAAGCTTTAAGGTTAAGCTTTAATGTTAATCAAAAACATCACATTTTAAAGGGAAAAGTAGAACAAAGGGAGTAGGGAAGAGGGGGGAAAGAAGAGGGGGGAGGGGGGATTTGGGGAAAGGAAGGGATGTGGGGGTTCCCCACAACCCTTACCCCCTTCTTTCCTCCAACCTCCCTTCCCCCCCTCCTTTCCTCCCTCTCTCCTTCTTTCATACTCCACCTCCCCCTTATTCTACCTTTCCAATTAGAATGTTATATTTTTATTAACCCTAAAGGGTAATATCTACATTTGGACAAACAAGACAATTGGCTGTTCCTAGAAGAAGACTCAATAAAAAGTCAGAGGAACCCTCCCAGGGACCAGGTACGGCTGTACCAACACAGGTTCCTGCACTGGTGGCAGCTGCCACTCAAGTAACCAGAGAGTCTTCCCATCAGCCCTCTATTTCCCTTTCTGCAGCTTCAGCAGAAGCTTTAAGGTTAATCAAAAATATCACATTCTAAAGGGAAACGTAGAACAAAGTGGAGGGGGAGTATTGAAGAGGGGGGGAGGGAGGAAAGGGGGGGGGGGAGGTTGTGGGAAAGGAAGGGGTGTGGGGGTTCCCCCCAACCCTCAGCCCCTTCTTTCTTCCAACCTCCCTTCCCCCCTACTTTACTCCCTCGCTCCCTCTTGCATACTCCCCCTCCCCCTTGTTCTACCTTTCGCTTTAGAACGTGATATTTTTTATTAACCTTAAAGCTAAATGTCTACATTTGGCAACTCTTGGATATGAGGCAGTTTTTGGAAGACATGGTTCGGTTCCCCCCGGGCCTAGCAGACTGTTTACAACCAACATCTCAGGTACTTTTTTTTACAGGTGATTATGTTTGATTGATGTATTGTCGATCTACATTAAGTAATTGATTATGTTGTGCAGTTTGGAAGCCAGTAAGTTCTTGGGGTGTGTGTTGGACCAGCTATGAGGGGAGGTTGGAGGCCGGAATGTTTTTGAGGCGAGTGTTGAACCGGCTATGAGGGGTGGTTGGAGGCTGGTATGTTTTTGAGGCGTGTGTTGGACCGGCTATGAGGGGAGGTTGGAGGCCGGTATGTTTTTGAGGCATGTGTTGGACTGGCTATGAGGGGAGGTTGGAACCCTTTTTGTCTTCAGAGGCGGGAAGAGTCTTTCCAGCTTTCTTTAGGCTTTTTCTGCTGGAGAAATGAGAACTCCTCCCACCAGTGAGGTCCTTTATGGAGAAGTCTAAGGCCTCACTCACACAAGGTGTATGAATCTGTACCCTGTGTGGGGGCTGTGTTTACCTCAAAAAGGACATCCATGTGGGTGCAGTTGCGCGGGCGCACCCTGGGTGCGTACGGGGCCGTGCACCGGCACCCACACAGATGTCACATTGGGTACTGTCACGCCAATAATCACCGAGGCCGAGATGCCGCCTTACGACCACGCGCACCCGAACCCCCGAGAGTGATACAGGGGATCAGAGGCACGCGGAGGCACGGGCTTCCGGTAGTTGCAGGATATAGGAAGGTTTGACTAGGAGTCACAGTAGGTATTGGAAGGCACCGGCGGGTACCGTGCAGGACCGGGAGACTGAGAGCAGGAAGTCCGTAGGGCAGGCATAGGTTAGGACCGAGGTATCCGGCAGGCGGAGAAATCTTTAAACAAGCAGAGGTCAGAGGTATCGGGCAGGCAGGTAGAGTGTCTCTTTACCAAGCAAGGTCAGGGTATCAAGCAGGCAAATAGAATAGTCCGTTTAACAAGCAGAGATCAGGGGTATCAGGCAGGCAGGTAGAGTAGTCCTTATGGTGAGCAGTGGTCAGGGGTATCAGGCAGACAGGGACAAGGAACTTCTCAGGACTCAGGTACACAGGAGCAGCTGACGACAAACCAGCAACCCGACTGGGCGCTGAAGTCGTCTGAAGTAACCTCCCGGCGAGCGCGTCAGCGTGACGCGCTACCGGGCACCCGCACGGGCGACGGCGCGCACACGGGGACCGCCGTATGCCCACGCGCGCCGCACCATCGGGCCGCGAACGGGTGCACGTCTCAACACTAGCCCGCTGCGCATGCGCCCCGCAGCCCGGCGGACGGAGGCGACCTGCGTCTCCTGACAGGTACAGCCTCTGCACCCCAGTTGACAGCAATGGGACTGCCCACACGGGATGCTGGGAACACCCGTGCATCCCCATTCAGGTAAACACGGCCCTCCCCTGGGGTACGGATTCATACCCCCCGTGTGAATGAGACCTAAGTGTGAATGTAATGTCGACCTACATTAAGTAATTGATTATGTTGTGCAGTTTGGAAGCCAGTAAGTTCTTGGGGTGTTTGTTGGACCGGCTATGAGGGGAGGTAGGACGCCGGTATGTTTTTGAGGCGTGTGTTGGACCGGCTATAAGTGGAGGTTGGAGACCGGTATGTTTTTGAGGCGTGTGTTGGACCGGATATAAGGGGAGGTTGAAGTCAGGTATGTTTTTGAGGCGTGTGGTGGACCGGCTATGAGAGGAGGTTGGAACTCTTTTTGTCTTCAGAGGAGAGAGGAGTCTTTCCGGCTTTCTTTAGGCTTTCTCTGCTGGAGAAATGAGAACTCTTCCCACCAGTGAGGTCCTTTATGGAGATGACCAAAGCCTCACTCACACGAGGTGTATAAATCTGTACCCTGTGTGGGGGCTGTGTTTACCCCAAAAAGGACATCCATGTGGGTGCAGTTGCGCGGACGCACCCTGGGTGCGTTCGGGGCCGTGCACCGACACCCACACAGATGTCACATTGGGTACAGCCTCTGCACCCCAGTTGACAGCAATGGGAATGCCTACACGGGATGCTGGAAACACCTGTGCATCCCCATTCCGGTAAACACAGCCCTCCCATGGGGTATGGATTCATACCCCCGTGTGAGTGAGACCTTAGTGTGAATGGAATACTTTAGCTCCATTGTGTTGCTAATTTGGGGACCACTGTACCCCTTTTATTGTTATTTGGGTGTGTTTTATATTGTAGATTAGGATAAGTTTGTATATGTTGTGGAGGTGTGCGTTATTCTTTGGGTGTGTTTTGGAGTGTTATATATATAGATTGTAGTTTAGGATAAGTTTGGATTTCTTCTGGAGGTGCTTTAGGTGGACAAAACTGATGTACCCTGCTCAGCGGGGGCGGGCCTTAGAGAACAGAGGCCGCATATGGGCAGCACAGAGGCTTAGCCTTGCAGCACTGGGGTCCTTGTTTCAGATTCTGACCAGGACACTATCTGCATGGAGTTTGCATGTTCTCCCTGTGCTTGCGTGGGTTTCCTCCGGGTACTCCGGTTTACTCCCACACTACAAAGTCATGCTACTTTGCGTTGGTGGTGCAGTGGTGAGCATAGCTGCCTTCGCAGCAGCTGACCCGGGTTCGATTCCCGGTCAACGCCATCTCCAATACTCAGTCCTCAGAGAGAAAAGCGCTATACAAGGTCAATGCGGAGTATATATTAGCAGTGGAATAAAGAATGAAGCAAATGTGTGGAATGTTTGAGGATGAAAATGTTCACCCAGAATCTATAGAAAGTGAACCCAGCAACTGATAGAAGACGCTTAGGCTGCGATCACACCTAGGCCTTCCGGTTTGCAGGTGGAATTACTGCAATTCCCGATTTGCTGCAAAACACGGGACAGGCTTGTGATACCATTACTTTCAATGGCACCTCAATCACAGGACAATATTGTCACCTATACAATAAAATCAAGGTAAGTGCAGCGCAAAAAACTAAATAAAAGAAAAAAAAGAAAAGTCCAATCAAGATGGAAGTTCCAATCACCCGACAAAAGGAATGGCAGGATCTCTTGTGTGAAAATAGGGGGAAAGAAGTCCTTCTGATGTGCAGTGACAGTATCCTTCACCAAATAAGCCCAAATACGCTTACCAGAAATGGTGGAACTAAGTCCTTCTGATGTGCAGTGACAGTATCCTTCACCAAATAATCCCAAATACGCTTACCAGAAATGGTGGACCCCCCTGCCACAGGAGGTCAAAAGCGCATGTATCCCCTCAGGGATGTTGCAAACCTCCCAGGTTTGAGCGGTCCTCAATCCCAGTGAGTGGAACTCCTGTCCAGGAAGGAAATCCAATCAAGCAGGGGGAACCTCCAGAAGCAGATGAAATTATAGTGTGCAGCGCTCCAAAAAAGGCAAAGGGAACACTCTAAGTGTACTCCGTTTAATGGTCACAAAATATAAGTATAAAATAGCAGCTCTAGGCAGCGCAAATGGATAAAAACTTTACAATAAAAGCTGATCCACAGACTAGCTGCATAGAGGTGGCAGCGGGTGACGTCCGCAGAACAAGCTCCACCCCCCGTACGCGGCGTTATGTCCTGATTGGACTTCGTCAGCAAGGGGTCACCCCTGGTCTGTGGATCGGCTTATATTGTAAAGTTTTTATCCATTTGCGTTAGATAGCGCTGCTATTTATTACTTATATTTTGTGTACACTAATGCCCTGTACACACGGTCAGACATTGATCAGACATTCCGACAACAAAATACATGGATATTTTCCAACGGATGTTGGCTCAAACTTGTCTTGCATACACACGGTCACACAAAGTTGTCGGAAAATCCGATCGTTCTGAACGCGGTGACGTAAAACACGTACGTCGGGCCAAAAAACGGGGCAGTAGCCAATAGCTTTAGTTTCTTAATTTATTCTGAGCATGCGTGGCACTTTGTGCATCGGATTTGTGTACATACGATCGGAATTTCCGACAACGGATTTTGTTGTCGGAAAATTTTATAGCAAGCTCTCAAACTTTGTGTGTCGGAAATTCCTATGGAAAATGTGTGATGGAGCCTACACAGGGTCGGAATTTCCGACAACAAGGTCCTATCACACATTTTCCATCGGGAAATCCTATCGCGTGTACGGGGCATTAGAGTGTTCCCTTTGCCTTTTTTGGAGCGCTGCACACTATCATTTCATCTGCTTCTGGAGGCTATTTGGAGGTTCCCCCTGCTTGATTGGATTTCCTTGCTGGACAGGAGTTCCGCTCACTTTGATTGAGGACCGCTCAAACCTGGGAGGTTTGCAACTTCCCTGAGGGGGATACATGCGCTTTTGACCTTCTGTGGCAGGGAGATCCACCATTTCTGGTAAGCGTATTTGGGCTTATTTGGTGAAGGATACTGTCACTGCACATCAGAAGGACTTCTTTCCCCCTATTTTCACACGAGGGATCCTGCCATTCCTTTTGTCGGGTGATTGGAACTTCCATCTTGATTGGACTTTTCTTTTTTTTATTTCGTTTTTTGCGCTGCACTTACCTTGATTTTATTGTATTTTTGCTAGGTATTTTGTGATTGCCTATAGTGTTCAGCTTGAAGTTTTTATGTTTATCTCATTGTGTTTGCGTTGATTGTCCTTTTGGTTTCAATATTGTCACCTGACAAATCGCACAAACAAAACTGTGGGATGCCTATTTCCCAAAAGCAGTCCTGCAATTTTGTCAGGGGTCCATACTCCCCCAACAGGAATAATACACCCATACGCCCCCCAGCATGAATATTACACCCATACCCCCCCAGCAGGAATATTACACCCATACCCCCCAGCAGGAATGTTACACCCATACTCCCCCCAGCAGGAATGTTACACCCATACTCCCCCCCAGCAGGATTATTACAATACTCCCCCCAGCAGGATTATTACACCAATACTCCCCACAGCAGGAATATTACACCCATACTCCCCCAGCAGGAATATTACACCCATACTCCCCCCCAGCAGGAATATTACACCCATACCCCCCCCCCAGCAGGAATATTACACCCATACCCCCCAGCAGGAATATTACACCCATACCCCCCCAGCAGGAATATTACACCCATACCCCCCCCCAGCAGGAATATTACACCCATACTCCCCCAGCAGGAATATTACACCCATACTCCCCCCCAGCAGGAATATTACACCCATAACCCCCGAAAAGCAATATTACACCCATACTCCCCCCCCCAGCAGGAATATTACACCCATACCCCCCAGCAGGAATATTACACCCATAACCCCCCCCAGCAGGAATATTACACCCATACTCCCCCCAGCAGGAATATTACACCCATACTCCCCCCAGCAGGAATATTACACCCATACTCCCCCCAGCAGGAATATTACACCCATACTCCAGTGCTGTATTTCGGCCTAGGCCGACAAGGCCCAGGCCTAGGGCGGCACTTTGCGGGAGGCGAAAAAGCCCGCCCCGACCTGCCTTGCTGAGTCCTGGCTCCCGCTGCCGTCTCCCGCATACATACAGCTCCCGGCAGCCGGCTTGCTGCAGTGGTACGATAGTATGGTGTATCGGCAGCGACAGCGTGCTTGGCAGGGGGCGGGGGGGAGGCGGAGCAGCTGGTGACTGTATGTAATTGGACTGGCGGGGGTGGAGCCTAAAGCTCCGCCTAAAGCTCCGCCTACCCTCCTCCGTGCGGCTTTTGCTCACCGCATCGTCTACTGGGGAGGGGTCTGTCTAATGACAGGAGGAGGAGGGGAGAGAGAAGCACGAGGGGAACCCCCTGGCCAGGGCAGCAGATACAATTGAATAAATGACTCTTGCTTTTCTAATGTTCCTGTGCCAAGCAGCCAATCTGTGCTTAATATGGAAATGAATATACAGATCATGCTATTGCAATTAAGTGATTCATGCTACAAACTCATTAAACAGTCCACCTTCAGTGAAAGTTCATGTACTGTAAAGTTTGCAGTACATGAACTTTCACTGAAGATGGACTGTTTAATGAGTTTGCAGCATGGATCACTTCATTGCAATAGCATGATCTGTATATTAATGAACTTTCACTGAATGTGGTCTGTTTAATGTGTTTGCATTGATTTCAGCATGTGCAAAGTGTTCCATGCATGCTGAAATCAATGCAAACTCGTTAAAGAGGTTGAGGCTGCACTGATTGCACTGATTAGGCGGCACTCTTAAGCTACTTTCACACTGGGGCGGGCGGGCGTTGGCGGTAAACAGGCGCTATTTTTAGCACCGTTTTACCGTCTTTTTAGTGGCACTATTCGGCCGATAGTGGGGCGGTTTTAACCCCCGCTAGTGGCCCAAAAAAGGGTTGAAACTGCCTGCATAGCCCCGCTGCAGCGGCGGTTTGGCGGCGCTGCCCCACTGTTTTTAATGGGCAGGTGCACTCCTACAGTGCTGCAAAGATGCGGCTTGCAGGACTTTTTTTACTGTCCTGCAAGCGCCACACTCCAATGTGAAAGCCCTCGGGCTTTCACACAGGAGAGGCTCTTTACAGGGGCTATGCGGGCACTATTTTTAGCGCTGTAGCGCCTGTAAAGCGCCTCAGTGTGAAAGCCTTAAGCTCCACTGATAAGTCAGCACTAATATGCTGCACTGATGGCCACTGATAAGCTGCACTAATGAGGCTGCATTGATGGGCACTGATGAGGATGCATTGATAGGCAATGGTGAGGCTGCATTGTCGGGCACTGGTGAGGCTGCATTGATGGGCACTGGCGAGACTGCACTGATGGGCACTGCTGAGGCTGCATTGATGGGTACTGCTGAGGCTGCATTGATGGGCACTGCTGAGGCTGCATTGATGGGCACGGCTGAGGCTGCATTGATGGGCACTGCTGAGGCTGCATTGATGAGCACTGATGAGTCTGAATTGATGGGCAATGGTGAATCTGCATTGATGGGCACTGATGAGGCTGCATTGATGGACACTGGTGAGGCTGCATTTATGGGCACTGGGGAGGCTGCATTGATGGGCACTGGGGAAGCTGCATTTATAGGCACTGGTGAGGCTGCGTTAATGGGCACTGGTGAGATGAAAAGGTGGAGCCTAAAAAAGAAGGGGTGTAGTTTACAGATGACAGGGCGGGTCATAAACGGAAAGGGGCATGACCTTGACAAGAAGGGGTGGGTCATATTTAAATTAGGGGTGTGTGAGTTTAGTCAGGCCTAGGGCAGCACGAAACCTAAATACACCACTGGTTGCAGACAAGAAAATCGCTTCATCTATGGCCGACTGAAGGTCCTTATATGCATGCATACATACTAGGGCCAAATTACATGGGAGCCAATTCACTTTCCATCGTGTCTTTGGAGTGTGGGAGGAGACCCACGCAAGCACAAGGTGAACATGCAAACTCCAAGCAGATAGTCTTTCTTGGCTGGGATTCAAACCAAGTACTGCAAGACAGCAGTGCTAAGCACTATGCCATTGTGTTGGCTCCTATATAAATATACAAATATACTTTATTAGTGTAGCACCCCCTAGCATTGCTAGAGTGCTAGTTAGGTTTTTGGTATAGAGTAGGAAAATTGTCAGGCTTGGTTGGCAGCCAAGCCTGTGTGTTTTTCAGGGTCAGGGAGTGACTCAAGGAGGCTTGTATGACTCACAGGCAGAATCTCTGCGACCTCCCCCTCTTTTTGGAAATTAGCAGAAGATTCCAGAAGGATAGGAGGGGAGGGGAGGAGGAGCTGTCTGGAGTGTTCTGAGGGCCCCTGAAAATCCCCAACAGATGGATTGGCAGGGGGTAGGCCACCTTAGATACTCAGGGTCAGCCCAGCTGGGGGCAGTGTGAGTTTGGGTGGTAGATAGAAATGGAGTGTTAGGCTGTCGGTGGCCCTTTAGAGAGCTCCTGGTCTGGGGGGTGAACTTGGGCATGAGCTCGGGTGCAGAAGGGACCCTTCTGCCCACAGGGGGATCCTGACCAGGGGGCACAGGAGCAAGGTGAGGACAGCAGGAGGACACTGCCGGGCAAATCTCCAGGGAGATAGACAGCCACATGGGCTGGTAAGTGTTGCAGTCAAAGGCAGTGGCGGCCCATCCATTAGAGGCGCACGGGCGCCGCCCCCCCCATTCATGTGTCCGGCCGCCTGATCTACATGCAGGGCACCGGACGCATAGATTCCAATGGGTGGGTGGCTGCGCTCCAAGCCCACCCAGCTGTGTGACAATAGCGAATGAATATTCGCTATTGTAACACTGATTCTCCTCCCGGCCAATCAGGAAGCGGGTCATGAAAGGAGATCTGATTGGCTTGACCAACAGGAGGAGGAGGGAGCTGACGCAGGGGAAGCAAGGAAGCAGCCGGAGAGAACAACCCAGGGAGAAGACTATGCCGCCTGGAGCGCTGCCCGCGAGATGGGGTGCGGGGCCCCGACCTACTGACAGACAGACCCAGACCGGGGGGGGGTGCCGCCCATGACCCCGTGACCCAACCTGGGTGGGTGGTGCAGTCTGTGACATGACCCGACCTACCTGGGGAGGGGGTGGCAGTGGGTGGACCGTTTGCCACCCCCCCCCACACACACACAAAAAAAACACCAGCCGCCACTGGTCAGAGGACTGAGAGGCATGCCTGAAGGGACTGGGTGCAAGCAGTCTGGGATGGATGCAGAGAAGTAGTCAGGAGGGCCAGTGAAAGGGGCAGCTGTCGCCAGGTGGGCTGCCAGTGCCTGAAGTGATGGTACTGGGATTAGTAGCCACAGGAATAGGACAGCTAAGCACTAAAGACCTCTTTTTCTGCTACACTACCAAAGTGGCCTGCGGTCCCTGGCTGCAAAGGGCAGTTACTCTGGATCTAACTGAGTCTGTGTTGGATCAATTTGTCAGTGCTAGCTGGTCCTGGGAGATGTAGTTCTAAGAACAAGTTTGTGCTGGAGGTAGAAGAAGAGGAGTATGTATATACTGGATGTATATAGTTTGTGCCCCTGAAGAATCCTTATTTATCAAGTGGGCATCCCTTAATAACACTTTCCCCATCCAAGTTCAATCCCCCTAATAAAATACAAAAGCAAAGCTGCAAAGACTGATTCCTGTCTACAGAGTGTGTGGAAAGCTTGTGTACCTGGCTGTGCAGGGTGAGAGATACCCATATTCACCAGCGGCTCCTACGGGGGTAGCGCTGCATTAAATAGCAAGTGCTGAACTCCGAACCAGAGGTGCAAATCACAATAATAGGAATCGGGCAGCTTGAATATTGAATATGTTTATACTTTCTTAGGAGAAGAAAATATTAACTGCGCTTAATACGAATGTTCTTTCATAAGAATGAAATGTCATAAAGTGCTATAACCATCAGTTGCCTTTTGGTCGTACTTTACAGTGCGACTCTATGTAACTAAGGTGTGCCTCAGTAATGGGGTTCTGATGGTGGTGGAAAAAAATCACGTCACTTGGCAAACATCACATGGCAAACATCAAAAATTAAAAAAATTAAAATTGAATAAATTAAATTAAATTAAAATATAAGGACCATTAACATGAGAGACACCAATCCTTATAAAAGTGCAACCACTTGCCGCCCGCCATATAGCAGAATGACAGCGGCAAAGTGGTTTCATTATCCTGACCGGACGTCATATGACATGATCAGGATAATGAGCCGCTGCGGGCCCGGGGGCGCGCATCGCAGCGATCGTTGTTGCGTTGTGTCAGTCTGACACCCCGCAACACCAATCTAGGTAAAGAGTCTCTGACGGAGACTCTTTACCACGTGATCAGCCATGTCCAATCACGGCTGATCACGATGTAAATAGGAAGAGCCGGTGATCGGCTTTTCCTCACTCACTTCTGACAGGGGGGGTCTGTGCTGATTGTTTATCAGCACAGCCCCCCCTCAGATCCCGCCCAGGACCACCAGGGAAGCCGCCCAGGACCACCAGGATGGCCACCACACTGGACCACCAGGTATGCCCCATAGACCCCCAAGGAAATACCAAACTGTGCCCAGGCAGCTGCCAATCAGTGCCCACTCCAGTGCCTCATATCAGTGCCTCATATCAGTGCCCATCAGTGCCCAGCAGTGCCGCCTATCAGTGCCGCCTATCAGTGCCGCCTATTAGTGCTGCCTATCAGTGCTGCATATCAGTGCCACCCATCAGTGCCGCATATCAGTGCCCATCGTCAGTGCCCGTCAGTACCCGCTCATTGGTGCCGCCGTATCAGTGCCTGTCAGTGCCGCCTTATCAGTGCCCATCAGTGAAAGAGAAAAACTTACTTGATTACAAATTTTTTTTAACAGAAACAAAAGCAAAACTTTTAATTTTTTTCAAAATTTTCGGTCTTTTTTTATTTGTTTAGCAAAAAATAAAAAACGCAGAGGTGATCAAATACCACCAAAAGAAAGCTCTATTTGTGGGAACAAAATGATAAAAATTTAGTTTGAGTACAGTGTAGCATGACCGCGCAATTGTCATTCAAACTGCGACAGCACTGAAAGCTGAAAATTGGTCTGGGCAGGAAGGTGTAGAAGTGCCTGGTATTGAAGTGGTTAAGGTCCAAAAGTAGTACTCAAATAGTATTAGGAAATGAGTTCCAGATATCATAAAAATAAACAGTATATGTAGCAAACATGTATACAACACAAGTCCTTTTATGACAAATCCCGTGCATGCAAGTGATTGTGGCAAAGGGACAACTTCTAATTCATATGGAGTATGTAAAGAAAGCTTCTGATTGACATAGACTGTATTATCCACAGGATGATAAACCTTCACCAAATCACCGCGTGATGAGCCCCTTTTGTATGTGTGCTTACTCATGTTAATGGTCCTTATATTTATTTTTATTTAATTTATTAAAATTTTAATTTTTGATGTTTGCCAAGTGACGGGATTTTTTTTTCCACCACCATCAGAACCCCATTACTGAGGCACACCTTGGTTACATAGAGTCGCACTGTAAAGTACGACCAAAAGGCAACTGATGGATATAGCACTTTATGACATTTCATTCTTATGAAAGAACATTCGTATTAAGCGCAGTTAATATTTTCTTCTCCTAAGAAAGTATATATATTTACCACCTCATTGTTTAATTTTATAACAGCAGCTAAGAGTACACAAACCAATACATTTTTTTTCCAGTTTGAGAGCTAGGAGTTTTTTCAGCTCTGATAATCTTTTATTGAATATGTTTAGCCTACTTTCACACTGGTGCGGCGGGTCCATTAACGGTAAAGCGCCGCTAGTGTTAGCGGCGCTTTATCGTCATTTTAGCGGCACTTTTCGGCCGCTAGCGGGGAGCTTATAACCTCTTATAATGCTTATAAGAAAGGGTTAATAGCGCCTGTGTTGCGGCGCTTTCCAAAGTGCTTTTCAGGGGCTTCGGAAGCGCTGCCCATTCGTTCTAATGGGTAGGGGAGGTGGAGGAGTGGTGTAAAGATGCTGCTTGCATCACTTTTCTTCCCGTCCCGCAAGCGCCCCGCTTCAGTGTGAAAGCATTCGGGGTGGCATGGGAGGCAGTTTTCAGGCGCTATTTTTTTCCAGACGCCTGAAAACTGCCTCATTGTGAAAGTACCCTTATTGTTCATAAAGATGTAAAGCCGACGTGTTTCAGGGCAATTATAGTGTTCCCTTCATCAGGACTGATTGCATGGAACCAATGTTCTTCAAGCAAGATA
Source organism: Aquarana catesbeiana (assembly GCF_042186555.1). Taxonomy (NCBI): domain Eukaryota; kingdom Metazoa; phylum Chordata; class Amphibia; order Anura; family Ranidae; genus Aquarana; species Aquarana catesbeiana. The sequence continues at coordinate 622,616,477 of NC_133327.1, forward strand.
AAGCGATTTTAAACCCGTCACATGTAAAGAGTCCATTTGTATATTTAGCAGAATTCCTAAAAGGATTACAGAAAACATTGGTGTGTTAGCAGCAGCCACAATGCACAGCAATTTTCCAGATGTATACAGATGTAGAAATGTGTCATCATTCTGTTACCCCACAAAGATATTTCTCCGTGTTTACAGCCATCATTCATAATCTTCTCAGCATCCAAACGTACATCTATTTTTGCTCAATTTTAACAGATACAATTCCATGTTTACAAGTTATATGCATGAACAGCGGGGATCTTATTGTGCTAGTTAGGCATCGCTCGGCGGCAGAACCAAGTCGCTGCGGGCTGTTGTTTGAAATTTAGCTCAATATCCTATTGTGTTACCTTTCTGAATGCGCTGTTGCTATGTTTCATGCAAACGTATAATTCACATACAAAATTCAGAGTCTATTAAATGGGGTTGCCTAGAACACTAGAAATTCTCTTCTAGTTTGAATTTGAGATCTTTGTGATGGCTGCATTCGTTTTATATTTTAGGCTTTCTTTCCTTCATTTTCATCTGGTGATCTGACCAGTAAGTGTAATGCCCCGTACAAATGGTCGGATTTTCCAACGGAAATTGTCAGAAATTCCAACCGTGTGTAGGCTCCATCGGACATTTTCCATCAGAATTTCCGTCACACAAAATTTGAGATCTGGATCTCAAATTTTCCGACAACAAAATCCGTTGTCGTAAATTCCGATCGTGTGTACACAATTCCGACGCACAAAGTTCCATGCATGCTCGGAATCAAGCAGGAGAGCTGCACTGGCTATTGAACTTAATTTTTCTCGGCTCGTCGTACGTGTTGTACGTCACTGCGTTCTTGACGTTTGGAGATTTGTGTGATCGCGTGTATGCAAGACAAGTTTGAGCCAACATCCATTGGAAAAAATCCATGTATTTTGTTGTCGGAATGTCCGATTGTGTATACGCGGCATCACAGTTAAGAATGTTGAGACAAACCATTTACCACTGACAGGGATGCTAACAATGATCAGCTTTTATTTATGTAAAACCTTTATCCCAAAATGAAAAAAAAAAAAAAAAAAATGTGTTCGTGGGAGTTTGGCTTCAGTTTGTTAGTCTGCTAGTACATCTAATGCCGTGTACACATGACTATGGTATGGCCTATACCAAACCTATCTTAATACTTATAAATACCTAATACGTACTTAACCTCTAAAATAACCAGACCACCCATTTTGGAGTAAATTGGCCACACTTGGTCACTTTATTAAACATTTTTAACCATACCTTTTCTTAGGTAAAAAACACCATATATTATCAGAAACATTTTAAACCATTGTCAGGGATGCCTGGAGGCACCGATCACCGTATCAGCGTGTCCGAACATGGCCGTCAGTCGCGGCCGCTCCGACTCAAACGACATTAATCAAATCTACCCGCTGATACCCATCTCCCAATGGCAGCTAAACCTTAGTTAACTGGTATCACCAAAAGGATACCATACCGATAATGGTTCCCCACTTCCATCACTTTATTCTTCATTTTCAATGCCTCCAAGGATCCCCAACCGCCATAGACAAATATTGCCTATATAAAAGAACATCCCCCAAACACCAACAAACTTAAAGAAAGGGCGGGAGGGTGGGAGCTGCTTCCTCATCCGGTGGCAAGAGACTGATCAAAGGCCCTTAACTCCACCTACCCCCTCCTGGAACACTAAACCTAACCACCCCCCTTTCCTATAGCTTATCACTTCCCACTCTATTAACCCCTATCCATGCCGGTTTCCTCGGCTCCCATGTCATGCAAGCCCTGCATTAAGCCTGCGTCCCACTCCGGGCTTCTCTCAAGCGGAATGTCCGACAGAAAAAGTCAGACGGAAGCTTTTCATCATCTATTCCGATCGTGTGTATGCCTCATTGGACTATTTTTTAGATGGACCTAGAAACAGAACATGTTCTAAATATTTCCCATGGAACCAATTCCTATCGGGAAAACCGCTTGTCTGTATGCTGTTCCGACAGACCAAAAACAACGCATGCTCTGAAGCAAGTACGAGACAGAAGCTATTGGCTACTGGCTATTGAACTTCCTTTTTCTAGTCCCGTCGTACATGTTGTACGTCACCGCGTTCTGGACCTTGGTTTGACCGTGTGTAGGCAAGACCGCTTGAATGGAATTCCGTCGGAGTTCCGTCAGAGAAACCTTCGGAGTTTATTCCGACGGCAAAACCGGTCATGTGTACAGGGCATTACACTCTCTTCCCCTCGGACTGACAATGCTGCTGTCCATAGGTGCCCCTGTGCTCTTTTATCCTGAGTGGGGGCACTCTAATACAGGAGGTGTGTTACTGACCAGATCACCAGGTGAAAATAAAGGGGAAAAAAATGAATGCAGCCACCACTTCTAAGGGTTGGTAAGCCACAATATATTGGAGCAAAAAACAGCAAAAGAAAAAGAAAATGGACTTTTAAGGTTGCCACTATAATCCCAGTTAGGAAAAGAGGTTGGTCTCACATTACAATAAAAATAAAAATCAAATTGATTAAAATCACATAAAAACACATGTTGAAAAGAAGTACATGAACATGTCTAAATGGTACACTGTCCCGCATATAAAAATCAGCACAGAAATCTGATAAAGGAAAACCGCATGGATGACCCAAAAATCATGATGACACTTGAGTCCAAGAAGATCCCTTCTGGCTAGGGGACAAACAGATAGTCACAAATATCAGCGCCAATGGATCACTACGTTTTTTTCACCAAAAGCTGCTTCAGGGGATCCTATGGGTGCATAAAAAAGCATCCAAAAAGAGTATGCACGAGTTCAGTCCATGGAGTAGTGCACCATCACATAGATAAGAAAACAGAGATGGGAGGCAGACAATGGGAAAGAGAAAAAAGGAACAAAAGATAGAGGGAGCATGAGAGCCGGCTCCAAAAGGTGTATAAAACAGCCTTGTTTGAGGGTCCTGGATCCAAAAGATTGGCAGCAAGATTGTGCTTTATAGATATTGTCAGAGGGTAAGTATAGATACTGGTCAGAGGTGCTACTCAACCCTACAGATCAGTATACGCCATATCCTGAGACAGTCCATCCAGGTAGCTTCCCCGCAAAAAAGGGGGGAACAACAATAGGCCCTATTTTACAATGGAATTTCGGCCGAGATGCCGGTCTTGTGAACATGTCTTTTATGGAGTGGAACATCTGACATAAAGCAGGATCGGCATTACTCCCTGGACTGAACTCCGCGTGTGTACTCTTTTTGGATGCTTTTTTATGCACCAATAGGAACCGAAGCTATTGCCAAAACGCGTAGTGATCCATTGGCACTGATATTTGTGACCCCATCTGTTTGTCCCCTAGCCAGAAGGGATCTTCTTCGACTCAAGTGTCATCATTATTTTTGGGCCATCCATGTGGTTTTCCTTTATAAACTTTCTGCTCCGATTTTTATATGCGGGACAGTGTATCATTTAGACATGTTCATGTACTTCTTTTCAACATGTGTTTTTATGCTATTTCAATAAATTTGATATTTTTATTATAATGTGAGACCAACCTGTTTTCCTAAATGGGTTAATGGTGGCAACCTTAAAAGTCCATTTTCTTTTTCTGTTTTTTGCTCAAATACTATTGGATGCAGTGCCACACTCTGCAGTATACCTTTCAAGTTTCTCTGTTACACAAGCCACAATATATTACATTCTTGGTTTTGGGTTTACAGTAGTAGTAAGGTAATTTTTTTTAAACTTGCACCTACAGGTAAACCTATAATAACCTTACCTGTACAGTAGATACAATGATTTTCTCCTAAACTTGTGGTGTTTAGGAGATATTCACACTGGAAGCAGCCAATGACGTCACATTTTTGGGGTTTTGACTCTTTAAAAACAAATTTGAGCACAGAAAATACTTGTTGGTCCTCCCAGAAATCCTGTAGTGAGTTGACAGCTCTGTCTCTGCTACATTGAAACCCTAAGCTGGGTTGTCAGCGCTCCCTAATGTGACTGTAGAGCACCCAACTCCCTGTTTTCCTTAACATCAGTAAATTTGTTCTGTAGTCCAGTAGGGGAGAACTGACAACACGGGAGTAGAGCTGACAACACTGCTTGGTATTTTGGTGCAGCAGAGGCAGTGTTGTCAATCAGCTACAGAAAGTTAGGAGCTCATTGGATTTCTGGCATGGCAAAAAATGTAATATATTGCAGCTTATCAATCATTATATGTGGCGACTGCATTACTTTTCCTTTTTTTTTAGGCCTTTTTTCCCCTCTGTTTTCACCTGGTGGTCCGGCCAGTAATACACCTCCTGTATTATGCCGCGTACATACTTTTGGAATTTCCGTCCAAAAAAACGTGGATGGTTTTTCCGACGGAATTCTGCTCAAGCTTACCTTGCATACACACGGTCACACAAAAGTTCTCTGAACTTTCGACCCTCAAGAACGCGGTGACGTACAACACTACGATGACCCTAGAAAATGAAGTTCAATGCTTCCGAGCATACGTCAAATTGTTTCCAAGCATGTGTGATTTTTTGCGCGTCCAAATTGCATACAGACGAACGCATTTTCGGATAGGAACTTTTTCCGACCGAAAAATAGAGAACCTACTCTCAATCTTTTGCTGGCTGGAATTCCGCCAGCAAAAGTCCGATGGAGCATACACACGGTCGGATTTTCGGACCAAAAGCTCCCATCGGTTTTTTGCTGGCCGAATTTCCGATCGTGTGTACGCGGCATTAGGAGTGCCTCCACACTTGGCAAGGAGCAACAGGCACAACTTTTGTGAACTGTGTGAAACCAAGTTCATAATAGTGCTGCTGCAGAATCATTCGCTTTCAGTGCATTCTTGTAGCATGTTTTTGTCGTTTTTACATGTATTATTGTTGTATTTTCATGCTTCATGCATTTTTTTGTAGGAGACTGTATAACAAACACAAAATTCTGCCAAAAATGCACTAAAAACGTACATGCATTTTACAGGTGTTTTACATGCACTCCAATTGAAGTCTATCGGGTCAATAACACACTATGCTGCACCAAAGAAGCACTTGTGCCTTTTCAAAAATCTAGGTCTGGGAGGCCGCCGAACGCTCGCTGCGGGGTGCAGAATCAGTGTTCGAAGGACACTGCTGATCACAGATTGAGGTTAAAAACCAATCAGCGGCTCTTTAGCATGTGATTATCTGTGTCCAATCACAGCTGATTACAGATGAAAATAGAAGCCGGTTGTCAGCACTCCTTTCCTCCTGCTGAAAGCAGGAGGAAAAGAGGGCCGATAACTGGCTTCTCTAAAAAGGACAAGTACACTGATTATCAATGCAGTCCCAATAGTGCCCACCAGTTCTGCCAATAGGTGCCCACCAGTGCTGCCAATCAATGCCCACCAGTGCCTCCTCATCAGTATCACCTATCAGTGCCGCCTATCAGTGCCACCTATCAGTGCCACCTATCAGTGCAGCCTCATCAGTGCCCACCAGTGTCTCCTCATGAGTGCCCATCATAGCCCAGTGCTACCTCATCAGTGCCCAGTGCTACCTCACCAGTGCAGCCTATCAGTGCCCATCAGTGCCTCCTCATCAGTATCACCTATCAGTGCCGCCTATCACTGCCACCTATCAGTGCTGCCTATCAGTGCAGCCTCATCAGTGCCTCCTCATGAGTGCCCACCAGTGCCGCCTCATCAGTGCCCATCAGTGCAGCCTATCAGTGCCCAGTGCTACCTCATCAGTGCCCATCAGTGCAGCCTCATCAGCGCACATCAGTGAAGGAGAAAAATTACCTGTTTGCAAAATTTTATAACAAACTAGTTTGTTTTTTTCTAAATTTTTGGTCTTTTTTCATTTGTCTAGCAATAAATGAAAAACGCAGAGGTGATTAAATACCCCCAAAAGAAAGCTCTATTTGTGTAAAAAAACTAAAAAAAAATGTTGTTTGGGTACAGTGTTGTATGACCGCGCAATTGTCATTCAAAGTGCGACAGCGCTGAAAGCTGAAAATTGGTCTGGACAGGAAGGGGGTAAAAGTGCCCAGTAGGCAAGTGGTTAAGTAGCACAAATTTGCGTCACTGGCAGTGTGTCAGGGGGTGTAAATCACAAGGAGTACCTGAACAGAATCAAAAATATTTTGCCGGTAAAGCCATTCCCATACATGAAATATAGCTCGATCTTTAGCTGTTTGGACGGAGTTCAGCTTTAAGATGCTGAGCTTGTAATAAATAACAGCGCTTGGATTTGCCTTTGAAAGGAAACTGTGAGCGGCTCCTGTACAAATCTTTTTCGCCCATGAATGAGAACCCGTCTCATGTTTTCTGGAAGTGCGTCCTCTGCAGCACGCCAAAACCTGAGAGACAATTACTGCTGTCACCGTCCGGCCACAGACATAAACTCCTCCAATTTATTATAGAACTGGCTGGAAAATTGCATCACGGGTCAGGATAAAAATAAAGCGCTCTAGAATTACGTCTCCTCCAGCAAACCGCTGTCTGAGCGGCACTCAGGAAAACTAATTTCACTTTTTTTAGCCTTTTTTTCTTTAACCCCTGACTGCATGGCTGGACGGAGTACAATTAAAGGATACTTCCACTTTTAAAGCAGACTTGGCATCAGATTTATTTTTTAACATTTATGTTAAAATGTGATTACACTGTAGGCAACGCAGAGAAAATGACGGGGGTTTTTTTTGCTGCGATTTGCATTTGAACGCATATGTTTGATCATCGCTGCGCACAATTCTAAAATGCAGCATTTGACAACATCACCCATGTACACAAGGAATGAATGCAGATCTATCATCAGATATTATATATATATATATATATATATATATATATATATATATATATGCTATTTACATAATTTTTAATATTAAAAGCAAACTCCCCCCATCCATCCATGTCTCCATGCTTTATTTGGTTGAGAAATCACTTTGAACCCCCCCCACCCCCCCCCACCCAGCATTTCTGGTTGTGACCATCTTGAGTAAGGACAGATAATTCGTGTAGCATTTACTTCCTGGAATCCATCTGACCTTAGCTCAGGCATGTAGGCAGGGGGGTGTGCTTAGTTGAGAAAACTCCTCCTCCCCACCTGAAGACTCCTGGGATGTATGACATCATTTGCCTAGGCCTGGAAACCAGGAAGTAATTTAAGAAATGTAAAAAAAAAAAAAAAGTTTAACCACAAGTAAATATAACACACCTTCCTATCTATTTACTAATGCTAGCATCATGAGGATTAAAAATAGTCAATTTTGAGTGAGAGAGTGAAGTTCTAGTTTAAAATGGAGGTCCGCCCTCCCAGCAAAAATTAAAAGCCAGCAGCTAAACATACTGCAGCTGCTGACTTTTAATAATCGGACACTTACCTGTCCTGGAATCCAACAATGTCAGTACCACAGCTCATGTTTCCATCAGCTGTCGGGTGTTGTCGCCGCCATTGTGGGTAAGGGAACCCGGCAGTGTAGTATTACGGCTTCACGCCGGTTCCCTACTGCGCATGCGCGAGGCACCTCTGCACTCTCCTACTGGCGGGGAAGGATAAGGGTGGAGGAGGGAGCCGAGCTGTGACGTAATGCGCTACGGTCCAGACTCCTGGAAGTACAATATTTCCAGGTATTTGTTACCTCTTATAAAGATCACAATACTCCCCCTGAAAATGCCTTAATCTGATTTTCTCTCCAGAAGGATGGCACCATCTTTGTTCAGGCATCAACCAGGGTTACCATCTATTTCAGGGGTCAGCAACCTGTAGATTGCGGCCAGGTGACTGGTAGATCACACTCTGTGGTCTTCAGGTCAGTGTGAAGCAATACACTGGACTGGTGTAGGGCTGCTTTCACACTGATGCACTGTGGTTTTCCCACACCGTGGGTGCAGTGCAATGTACCTGCATCTTTCCTGGGTTTGCTGCACTTAGCCACAGACTTCTATCTTATCCTGCGGGTTTGGTACACTGTCTGAATGCAGGAGTTTTGGTGCGCTTTCAGAAAGTGCATCAAACCTGCAGGATATAATTGAAGTCTATGGCAAAGGGCACCTAACCCAGGAAAGTCACAAATGCACTGTGCTGCACCCGCAGTGCAGGTAAACCTCAGCACATCAATGTGAAAGCAGCCTTATAGGGGACTCAGAATAGTAAAGGTTCATTTGCAGTTGAGGGGGGGTAAAACCCCATAGTTAAAGCGTGTTTTTACCACCCCCTGCCCCAACCGCACCCCTTTTAGCTGCAGTGGCCAGCTCACACATGCCGCAGCAGGGGTTATATGCCCGGTCACGGTTGGTGGGTGTAGCACCTGCCAAGCAGGACCCATTCAAGTGAATAAGGCCACTCTGCAAATACCCTGTACCCTTGTGCGGTACAGCAAACAAGGGGTTAAAGCAGGCAGTGTTGTGTTCCTTTCTCACCACCTTCTTTAACCCCTTGGACCTCGCAGAAGCATGCAGTAGTGGGGCGCTTGCAGAGTGGCCCCATTTACTTGAATGAGCTGCAATTGTCAGGCGGTAGCACCCATCAAAAGCAACAGGGAGTTTAATTCCTGCTGCAGCATGTGTACAACTTTGGCTACTACCTCAGCAGCTTAAAGGGGGTAGGGATTGGGGGCGGTAAACTCAACTGCAGGGTTTTACCACACCCCAACTTTACGTGTGAATGAGCCCTAGGGGTGCCGCTGGGGAATACAACTAAGGGCTCATTCACAAGTGCAGCAGGCAATGCAGCTCCTCTTCAAAAGCAATCTGAGTGTGTGACAAGGGCAATATGTTCCCTCCTCACCACCTGATTTAAGCCCATGATTGCCGTGCAATGCTCACGATAGCGACATGGTGGTACGGCAATTAGAGGTTTAAATCCGGAGTGAGGAGGCGACATTGTGTTCATTCACACTAGCGGTTGAGGGGCGGTTGAGCTATTAGCTGTAGGCAGCTGAACACAGTTGAGCTATGCATTTACTGTCCCCCAACCACTACCCCTTTAGCTGCAGAGGCAGTGGCCCAGGGGGTTACACATGCCAATGCGTTTTTCACAGCCGTGGCATGAATTATATCCCCTATTGCCTTTGATGGCCGTAGAACCCGCCAAGTGCAACCAATTCAAGTGAATGGGGGGCTGCTGTAAAAGCATCCCACAACCGCGGCATACTAGTGCAGGCTTTAAGGGGTTAAAGCAGACAACGAGGAGGCAATACAACATCTCACATCTTTCAAATCTCTCTGAAGAGCAATCCAAGTGCAGATCACTCTTCAGAGACCAAAGCTTGCATGAACAAGCCCTTTAAATGTCTGAGACAGATCATCTCCCTGCTGCTGCCTCTCAGTTTGTGACTTGTTAGGAAGTTACAATGTGTAGTCTGAGGAAATGCCGTCTCCTGCCTTAAAGTGATTGTAACCTCCACTGTGCAGCTCGTTTTGCACAGAGTGGCCCCAAACATCCTTTTCTGGGGTCCCCAGGCGGCTCTCACTGCCCCCCCCCCCACATCAGATACCCCCTAGGAGAAGCGATCTCCCGAGGGGGTTACCTTGCGGGCGCGCTCACGAGTCCAGCATTCGGCGTCCATAGCTGCCAAATGTATGACTCAGCCCCGCCCCCCGGCGCCTGTGTCAATGGATTTGATTGACAGCAGCAGGAGCCAATGGCTGCGCTGCTATCAATCTATCCAATCAAGAGCTGAGAACCCCCGGGCAGAGAGACAGTGCGTCCCCACTTGTCAAGTTCCAGGGCTCAGGTAAGTAAAACGAGGGGGCTGGGGGGCCGGTCACTGCCAGGTGTTTTTTCACCTTAATGCATAGGATGCATTAAGGTGAAAAAACCCGAAGGTTTACAACCCCTTTAAGATGACTGATGACATTGTCTCAGCCTAGGCAAAATCACTAGATTGGAACTCAAGGATGGACTTTTATCAATAAAGACCGACTTGGACCATGTGTAGGCTACTCCCAGATATTTGCTCTTATGTGAAGGAAGGTACTATATGTTGTTTAAAGTGGTGTTCCGGCCGAAATTATACTTTTTAAATAAAAATACCCCTATAATACACAAGCTTAATGTATTCTAGTAAAGTTAGTCTGTAAACTAAGGTCTGTTTTGTTAGTTTATAGCAGTAGTTTGTTATTTTATAAACTTACAGCAGGCTGTGGCCATCTTAAGTGTTGGCATCTGAAGCCAAACTGTATTTCTTCCTGGATCTCATCCTTGCAGATCTCGCACATGCTCAGTGCAGCACAAGCAGTGTAATAGGTTTCAGGTCAGGTTTTCATAGCAACGGCAGTGTCAGAGGAAGTTGCCGCCCCTTCCCAGAAGGCATTGCAAACAGGAAATGATGCGATGGGCCGCGGCCAGGGCGGAGGAAGTGAAAAATGAATACAGCAGATATACAGTAGGTGCTGAGAAAAAAAATATCCAATTCGTTTACAGTGCACAGTTTAGTGAGGAATGCTGAAGAGTTGTAAAAGTGGGTGGAACTCCACTTTAAGTTTGCTTCTATAAAACCCCACTTGGCTATAGGCCTTGCCGTCTGTGTGCTGTATGCATGCTTTTTGCAGAGTCTTTACTTTTTGTGTATAATAAAACCCCTTTATTTCCATCAGGGCGGGCAACACTTTCCATCTCTGTAAACATCCTCGCTATCATGGAGTACAGCCCCCTTGGGGTTCTCTCAGTTGCCCTTTGTTGGCAAAATTCAGCTCTTATGTCACACTCTGTTCTTACTCCATCTTCTGACATCATGTCTTATGCCGTGTACACACGACCGGACTTTTTGTCAGACTGAACTCCGAAGGACTTTTCGACGAAGTTCTGACGGAGTTCCAAGGAAACGGACTTGCCTACACACAATCACACCAAAGTCCAATCGTTTCGAACGTGATGATGTACGACCGGACTAGAATAAGGAAGTTCATAGCCAGTAGCTGCCCTTGCGTCCTTTTTTGTCCTTTGGACTAGCATACAGACAAACAGATTTTTCGATCGGACTCAAGTCCATCGGAAAGATTTGAAACCTGTTCTATTTCTAAAGTCTGACAGATTTTTCGACAGAAAAGGTCCAATGAAGCTCACACATGATCGAATTGTCCAACGGACCAGTTCAGTCGAAAAATCTGGTCGTTACAGTAAAGTAATGTATGAACCATGATTATTCACTATATTGTACAGTGTTCCATGACATGTAAATTATCCGTTATATGTTATGAACATAAGGTGTACTGTACCCCTCCCTGACCTCTCCTTTAACCACTACACATCCGCGCTATGGCCGAATGACGGCCACAGCGCGGACCTGAATTCCCGGGAGACCGTCATATGACGGCCTCCCCTGTGCACACTCCCTGCGCGTGCCCTGCAGGGTGCGCGCAGAGCGCGCTGTGATCACTGAGTCACTGAGACTCGGCTGATCACCGATCCGAGTAAGGGGCCGGTCTCGGCCCCTTACCATGTGATCAGCTGTCAGCCAATGACAGCTGATCACATGATGTAAACAAAAGATCGGTAATCGTTTTTTTTTCTACTCACGCTGATAGCGCGAGTAGAAAAAAAAAGCCGATCACCGGCTCGAATGCAAGGGACATCGGTCCCCAAGTGGAAGAGGCACATCTGCCTCATCAGTGCCACCAAATAGTGCCACCTAACAATGACCACAGTGCTACCTAACAGTGCCCACAGTGCCACCTAACAGTGCCCACAAGTGCCACCTATCAATGCCCACCTGTAGTGCCAATCAGTGCCACCTGGCAGTGCTGCCCATCACTGCCACCCATCAGTGCCCATCACTGCCGTCTATCAGTGCCCATCACTGCCGCCTCATCAGCATACATCAATGAAGGAGAAAAATGACCCGTTTTAAATTTTTTATAACAAAATATAAAAAAAAAAAAATTTTTTTTAAAAATTCAGTTTTTTACACTTTAACAAAAAGTAAAAACTGCAGAGGTGATCAAATACCACCAAAAGAAAGCTCTATTTGTGGTGAAAAAAATGATAAAAATGTCATTTGGGTACAGTGTTGTATGACCACGCAATTGTCATTCAAAGTGCGTCAGCGCTGAAAGCTGAAAATTGGTCTGGATAGGAGGGGGGTTTAAGTGCCCTGTAAGCAAGTGGTTAAAAATCAATAAAATTTATATTTGTAAAAAAAAAAAAAAAAAAAAGAAAAGTCCAGTCGTGTGTACATGGCATTACAATACAGTTTATAGCACCTAGCTACAACACCATAGCGGCCAAGTTTTTTGGATTTCTGGATAGCCAGGGCAAGAAGAGAGAATTGTGGCTTTAAAGGATTAGTTCACCTTAAAAAATAAAATGCCTATGCAGGTAAAGGGTGTTTGTATAAAAAATAAACTGTGCAGTGCTACTTCACCTAATGTTAAATAATGTCCTTGCTATGGGTGTAGGCCATTTACATACCTCCAAAACCTAAGTGGAATACTCCCAGGTCCTTGCTAGGACGTTGCTAAGTGAGGCCTAGTTGTTACAGCTCACCTCCACACAGAAGTGAGCTTTTTCGCTGATTCAAACCCCCTCACATACCCTCACATATCCCTTCTCTTCCCTGATACAGTAGCTCTGAGCTCAGTATTTGAGAGTTCGCTCCTGTGATGGTGAAGGTGAGCAGCAACGACTAGGCCTCACTTAGCAACGTCCTAGTTATGTCCTGGGAGTATTCCCTTTAGTGTAAAGAGATAGAAAAAACTGTGCTAAAAATTACCTATCAAATAAAAAGACTGAGCAGCAACTCTCCTGTGTAACACAATCATGGTAAACAACAATAAAAATTAGCACGATTCTATCTATTTTTTTTTTTTAGTATTCTATTCAGGCTCTGAGAGGTATGTAGATATCTTATGCCTATAGAAAGGGCATTATTCAACTTTATTTTGTTTTTATCTACAGACATCCCTTTTAGTAAAGGTGAACTACTTGAAGCCTTTTCTGGCACTTATTGTTTACAAGTTTAAATCAGTGTTTTTACTTGAAAACTACTTATAACCCCAAAACATTATATATATATTTTAGCAGAGACCCTAGAGCAGTGGTCACCAACCCTGTCCTCAGGACCCACTAACAGGCCAGGTTTGCAAGATAACTGAAATACATCATAGGTGATATCATTTGCTGCTCAGTGATTGTAGTATTCTAGTCTGCATCTTCCCAAGGTAATACATAAAACCTGGCCTGTTAATGGGCCCTGAGGACAGGGTTGATGACCACTGCCCTAGAACAGTGTTTCTCAACTCCAGTCCTCAAGGCGCCCCAACAGGTCATGTTTTCAGGATTTCTCTCAGATGAAACGGCTGTGGTAATTACTTAGGAAGGGAAACTGATCAAATCACCTGTGCAAAATAATGGAAATCCTGAAAACATGACCTGTTGGGTCGCCTTGAGGACTGGAGTGGAGAAACACTGGTCTAGCTAAAACTACTAGTGCTTAGTGAGAATACAATGGCGATCATTGCAATTTTTTATGTCACACTGTATTTGCCCAGTGGTTTTCCAAACACAAATTTTGGGGAAAAAACACACTCTAATGAATTTAAAAAAAAACACAATATACAGTGCCTTGAAAAAGTATTCACACCTCTTGAAATTTTCCACATTTTGTCATGTTACAACCAAAAACAGAAATGTATTTTATTGAGATTTTATGTGATAGACCAACACAAAGTGGCACATTATTGTGAAGTGGAAGAAAAATGATAAATGGTTTTCAATTTTATTTACAGTTAAATATCTGAAAATGTGGCGTGCATTTGTATTCAGCCCCCCCTAGTCAATACTTTGTAGAACCACCTTTCACTGCAATTACAGCTGCATGTATTTTTGGGAATGTTTCTACCAGCTTTGCACATCTAGAGTGTGGTATTTTTGCCCATTCTTCTTCGCAAATCGCTCAAACTCTGTCAGATTGGATGGAGAGTATCTGTGAACAGCAATTTTCAAGACTTGCCACAGAGTCTCAATTCGATTTTGGTCTGGACTTTGACTGGGCCATTCTAACACACGAATAGGCTTTGATCTAAACCATTCCGTTGTAGCTCTGGCTGTATGTTTAGGGTTGCTGTCCTGCTGGAAGGTGAACCTCCACCCCAGTCTCAAGTCTTTTGCAGGCTCTAATGCCCCGTACACACGATCGGAAATGCCGCCAGCAAAACTCAGATGAGAGCTTTTGGTTGGAAAATGCGACGGTGTGTATGCTCCATCGGACTTTTGCTGACGGAATTCCACCCTGCAAAAGATTGAGAGCATGTTCTCAATTTTTCGGTCGAAAAAAGTTCCTATCCGAAAATACGTCTGTATGCAATTCCGACATGCCAAAAATTGTGCATGCTCAGAATCAAGTACGAGATGGAAGCCCTCGGTCTGGTAAAACTAGCGTTGGAGATGGCACATTCGTCACGCTGCAAATTATTGGATCTTTTAATGCAGCGCATTCTTTTGTTCTTTATAATGCTAGAAGAATGAAGTTGTTTTGCTGCTGATATTCACACAGAGTTCTCATAAACTTATTTCTTTATTATTTCTTGTGATCTCCTGAATAATCATTTTTGTTTTTAAAGCCAGATCTCCATAATAATGTTTAGAATTAGTTTTTATAGTCATCCTTTTTTTATTTTTAATCAAGATCTCCTGTTTTTTGGATTATTTTTAAATTATATTCTAGTGATCTCCATATTTTTTTTTTTTTGTGTCAAGTTTCCACAACATTATTATCTTGTATTTTTATAAAGCTCAAGGAGGTTGGTGTTGGTGTCCCTTGTTAATTAGACATTGTATTTTGGAAATGTACCTGCCTACTCACAAACAAACTGTCCTATCTGAAAAAAAACACATAGGCAAGTATTTTCATATAAAAAAAAAAACATTTATTCTGGCTCATAATAACAAAATAAAGAGGAAGGCGACGCTGGAGAAACTGCTTGAATTTGCGAAGCCTTTGGCCCCCAGGGCAGACATTAACTCTTTTTAAATTAAAATTGTTAGCCTGAGAAGTCCATATAATGGGGAGCACAAT
The DNA here is from genome assembly GCF_042186555.1 of Aquarana catesbeiana. Lineage (NCBI taxonomy): Eukaryota > Metazoa > Chordata > Amphibia > Anura > Ranidae > Aquarana > Aquarana catesbeiana. Next base: position 622,631,492 of record NC_133327.1, read on the forward strand.
CTGGTCCAGGACTCCCAGAGATCAAGAACAGCAGCAGATGACATATAAGTCCCCAGGCTGTGGTACTACAACAACCTGCGTCTTCTGTCAGACCAGACTGAACCCAGGCCATCACTTTCTTGTCTTCCTTGCAGCCTTCCCTCCATGCATCCCTGCAGCCTTCCCTGCAGCCTTCCTTGGAGGCTGTGGCTCTGGAGGTGGACTTGTGGCAGGAGGAGGAGGAGGAGGAGGATAGGCAAGCGCACCTAAGTGCATGTTATCACTCATTTGGCCCCTCAACCCCTTATGAATGGCCTCAAAAATAATTTTCTCACAGATGAGGCGTTGGCCCTCCTCCATTTGCTGCAATTTGGCAGCTACATAGCAGCCATAGGCCTCTTCAGCGTCGGGGAGGCTTTTTAGGGCTGCATTAGCCTCCTTAATGAGGCCCAGTGCTGCCTCCTCCACATTCCTCCCCTTCCTGGCCCTTTTTGTTGGAAGGCGGAGGGGAGGCACCTGGGATTGGGTGAGGCTACTGGGCCCCGCCACCTCCTGTGTGCCACATTCCAGAGCCTCGTCCTGGCTGAGGTCTTCCTGTGTATGAAAAAGTTACATAGTTTTAATTTTTGGTTCATCAATCACACACAATTTTCAGCTCATGACTGTTGCAAATTGAATGTCAATAAATAGAAAAGACTATCATTCTGAGCCCAGCATTTTTCATTCTTGTCACAATCATTTTTGGCCCCTACTGTCTATTGATATGTAAAACACTTTTTGTTAAATCATTTATTTGTTAGCAATAATAACATCTAGTTAACAACAATAATTTTAGGACAATAAATCTGTAAAAAAATACTATACCTGGCTCCAGCTGGGCTCCTCCACTTCTTCCAGGATGGAAGGCCCAGGTTCGTCCTCGGAAGCCTCAGCTGGGGTTGAGTGAAGGTTTGAGGGAAGGCTGTATGGAAGAGTAGAAAGTGATTCCCTGACTTCCATCTGGTCTTCCAGAAACCGCATCCTGTTGTAGTACCACAGACTACCGCATGCAGGTGTTCTGCTTCGTAATATAAGGGGACAGCAAAGCCAACAGATGGTGAAAAACGGGGTCTGTCATCCGGAGAAAATTCCTGAAATCATCAGGGTTATTCTCCTGGATCTCACGCAGCAAAGGCATGTGAGAAAATTGGTCACGCTGGAGCAACCAATTCTTGGTCCATGAACTCCCCACCCTGTTCATGGACTGGACTTGGGTCAAAGCAGGAACCCCAACACCAAGCCCCCCGCATAGCACGAACTCTACGATGAGTATGTACCCGCAACATGGCTTCAAAACGGTCGGCTGGTCAGAACAAACTAACAGAACGCACTGAAAAACAGCAAGGCCTGTGAAGAGCGAGCTGAAAATCAGTAACGAGCGGACAAGAACGCACTGAGAAACAGATACGACCTGACTACACGCACTGAAAACCAGATACAAACCCACAAGCACAAACCGAAGAACAGTAACGGACTGAAAAGCACGAAAGCTGAAAATCGCGAATCGTCTCTCACCAAACCTCTACTAATGCAAGATAAACACGTGATTAGCAGAAGGAGCCCAAAGGGTGGCGCACTGGCTATTGAACTTCCTTTTTCTAGTGCTGTTGTACGTCACCGCTTTCTTGACGGTTGGAATTTGGTGTGGCCATGTGTATGCAAGACAGGCTTGAGCGGAATCCCATCGGAAAAGCCATCATACCTTTTTCCGACCAAAATCCTGATCGTGTGTACGCGACATAACAGGTTTTCTTCTAAGATTGCCCTGTATTTGGCTCCATCCATCTTCCCATCAACTCTGACCAGCTTCACTGTCCCTGCTGAAAAAAGCATCCCCATCAGTTGCGGCCCGCGCATTGTGCAATCTTCACAAGACAAGAGAGTTTATCACAAGGTTTTGGAGAGTGTAGAGAAATATTAGAACCCGTGTCAAGTTTGTAATGCTGTATGCTTCCTTGCTGGAGAGATTCACCTTACTTGTCCCAGTGACCATTTCAGGTGCGACTTTTATATGACTTGGGGGTTTAATTATAAATAGACCGCGAGATGATATTAGACAGACAGGGGAGAGCTCATATTATACAGATCAAAAAGCACTAAAATATCTCTCCTGGATAGCCAACGCTCTCACCATCAGGCATCCTGTTAGCTCAGTGACCCCCGTCAGTAAGATATAGCCACAGTCTCCCCACTGCTGGAGTGTATTCCTAGTATCTTCACGTCCTTTAACATGATTACAACTTTGAAATAGCTGACAGAGGAATATCTTTATTTTAGAGTCTTGTGTGTCACGATGACCACAGGATAGATAAGGTCTGGTAAGAACTAGTTTAGAAATGATGTCTTCAGACAAAGTCAAAACGTCAGCATTAAATAGTTTATATTATGTTTTTAGATAATATCAACCGTCAGCTAAAATATTAGTTTAGACTATGTCTGAGATGCTATATGGTTATATAGCAGTGGTTCTCAACCTGGGGGTCGGGACCCCTCCGGGGGTCAAATGACGATTTGCCAGGGGTCACCGAATCCTGGGCTTTTCCTGAATCCCACACCGCTCTTCCAGCCTTTTCGTGGCCGCCCAGCAGGGCTGTCCCTGGAGCCTGTGGCCGCCCAGCTGGGCAGTTCCTGGAGCCCGGGGCCGCCCACTCAGCCTCTTCGCAGCCGCCCATTCAGTTCACAGCATGGCTGGGAGGCAGAGACTAAAGGTCAGCTGACTGGTGAGGAATGTGAAGTGGGAGGGGCTGGAGGAGACCCTATTTCCTGATTCCAGCATAGGTGTCACTGCTGGGAGACACAGTGAGTAACACTACCTGTGATTATAGTTGCCATTAAAAGTCCCCACTACAGTTCTCAGATCAGCAGATTACCTTGATCAAGAGCACCTAAGTTAGCTGATCACAACCCCCCCCCCCCCCCAGCACTGCCACTGATCCCATTCCCCCCCACCATCACTGCCACTCGTTCAACTCCCCGCCAGCACTGCCACTTGTTCAACTCCCCGCCAGCACTGCCACTCGTTCAACTCCCCGCCAGCACTGCCACTCGTTCAACTCTCCGCCAGCACTGCCACTCATCCCATTCCCCCCCCCCACTCCCCCACTAAGGAGTAAGAGAAAGAATAAAAATAGAGACTACATGGAAAGGAGAGGAAAAGAGGGGGAGGAACAAACAAAAGGGAGAGAAAACATAAGTGAAGAAGAACAACGGCTAGAGAGAGGGAAAGGGAAAAAAACAAGAAATTGGGATAGAAAGAAAAGGGAAAGAAAGGAGAACAAAGAGAAAGAATGGTACATCCTAAAATCTACCATAAGGGGTTTTAATACTGTACGAGTGGAAGGGACTCAGGGAGCGCTAAATGTCCATGGGTTAGGGGTGCAAATCACTTGTCTTGCCTTGGGTGCAGATAACCCACGCTACTAAAATAATTTTACTGTTAGGGGTCCCCACAACATGGGGAATTTTATCAAGGGGTCATGACACTAGAAAGGTTGAGAACCACTGTTATATAGGAATTATGCCTCATGTGATGAACTCTGTCTTCCCACCCTCCCTCCTTTCTCTTTAAGTTGTGCAATATTCTTTGTCCATATCCTGTATATAACTCTGCTCACCTGCCATTAAAACTAAGCATTCATTGAACGACTTTCTTGTGTGCATTGGATGCTTCCAAAGCTCTGAAAGAATTCTCACTGATTGTCCAGGTCTAAGCAGATTTAATCCCTTACAGTACATGTGTGGGGATCTTCACAAAGTAAGTTTAGAAAGGTCAAGATCATTCAGAGTAATAGGAATAGGCTAGAAATAATTGAAATACAAGAAACAAAAAAACTACGATTTTATATTTTAAACATAGATATGATTTAACCCTTGCAGAGTAGGGGGGCTCTACTGCAAGGGTAAATTGCTCCTAATTCTGGGAATTCAGCTTTAAACCAAAATTTCACCTGGGCAACTAAGCATAGGGCAAGCATAATGTGTACCAAATGCTTTCTGTTACTTCTATTGCTTTCAGCCTTATCTAAATCTCAAAGTTCCTATTTTTTTTATTATTTTACTGCTGTCATCGGACTTCCTGTTAGAGGCTACGTTTGTTCTCCATGTTCCACTGTATGTAGGAACATAGCCACTCTCTCATACTCACTTCTGAGATGGACTATGGGGCAAGGCGGGGGTCAGCAACCTGTAGATCATAATCTACCAGTAGATCGCAGACAGGTGACTGGTAGATCGCGGTCTGAGCTTGCTGACCCGCCATACCAGAGTATCAGAGTGACTACTTGTAAAGTTAAAGCTGTAGTAAGGAGCAAGAGCCGCATAAGCTGATGCCTCCTCTGTAGCGCTGGCTCTTGTCCCATGTGGAGTGATACCAACTGCACTCCGCCACCTCTTATCCCGGCTAGAGGTCTCCAGAGTGGTGAGTCTCAATTTCAGCTGCGACATTCCGATGGTAGGGTCAGATTTTAGCGTAAAACAACATGAAATCATGGATCCATCCTGCCTTGTATCAATGGTTCAGGCTGGTGGTGGCGGTGTAATAATGTGGGGGATATTTTCTTGGCACACTTCGGGCCCCTTAGTACCAGTTGAGCATCATTTAAACACCACGGCCTAATTGGCTTAAAAAAAAGTGTGGGACAACAGGAAATTAAGATTTGCTATTGTCTTCCTGCTCCTCCTCCCGGTCAATCAGGAAGTGGGTCTTAAGATCCGATTGGCCGAAAAGGAGAAGCGACCGTAGGAGGAGAAGACGACGCAGGGTGAAGTCACCGGGGAGACACAGAAAGGAGCCAAAGCTGCCCGCAACCTAGATGGGGTTAGTGCGGGGCTGGTGGGCAGACAAGCGAGCGACGAGAGGTGGGGTGTTTGACTGACGGTGGACTGACCGAACGAGGGGGGGGGGCGGTGGGTGCTTTGTTTGCCGTCCCCCCCAAAAAAATGGAGCACCAGCCATCACTGATATATTCACACGTATTATAAATACCTTATTTTCTTTTTTTTTTTTTTTTTTTTTTTATATACAGTGGAACCTTGGTTTACGAGTAACGCGGTTAACAAGCGTTTTGAAAGAAGAGCAACTTTTTCTTTAAAATTCTGACTCGGTTTGTGAGTGTTGTCTCACAAAACGAACAGAATTCAAGCTAATGGGTGGTGTACTACCTCATTTGGCCAGAGGTCCTGGGGACACTCGGAACGGTTCGCAGCTGTTCGGAGCCGTTCGGAAATACTCGGAATGACTCAGAAATACTTGGAAACACTCAGTTCGGAGCCTTTCCGAGTTTAGCCGAGCTGTCCCCGAGTATTTCCAAGGCTCTCCGGCGCCCCCCCTGCTTCTGGCCACATGTGGTATTGCATACAATAGAAGTCAATGCGGAACTAATTATCTTCGTTTCCATTGACTTCTATGGGGAAACTTGCTTTGATATGCGTGTTTTGGATTACAAGCATTCTCCTGGAACGGATTATGCTCGTAATCCAAGGTTCCACTGTATAGGTGATCACACAAACTCAGTTCACAGCTGCATAAGGGGCTTGGAGAGGTGGAGGTGGAGAAGCAGCAAAATACTACCATCTTCCCTGGTAATGGCTGTGCAGGGAATGTGTCAGCACAAGTCTAAACATTGGAGGACACGTAGGCTGTTCTCCCAGCACATGTAGAAAACTGACCATGCTGAGAAGGATAAGCTTCTATGCCTAGTGTGGTCATTCACCAGATATTTCACATAAAGGAAGTAATACAATACAAAGGAAGCGATGCAAAGAGAACAGGATACTTTATAACACAAGTACATGATACACCAGGCACAAATCAGAAATTTGAAATGTTGGGGTGACATATTCTTTAAGGACAGGGCCAGCTGGCTGCAGCCAAGGAGGTGAAGCAGCGGGCGGTCTGATTTGCCCATGTATGGCCAGCTGAAGTCATTTTGCCTGAAGCCCATCAATGTCTAAACGCAGGACTTTTTGTTTTTGATTATTTTACTTCCAGTGTCTCTTTAGTAAAAATAAGCCTTTCTTGGAAATAAAATCGAATTCCTCTCAGACCTCATCTAGAGAAGGAATCCACATGTTTACCCATAACAGGAAAATAAACTCTTCAGTTCCAGAACATTTGCCGTGTCACTGAAGCGCGGAGATTACTGAAATGATAATATTTAGATAGGGCCAGGTCACTTGAAAGTCAAGGAAAATGATGAGTCAGAGTGTAAAATTAAATCTCCTAATCAGGCATAAATCTTACCGCATTATGCATCACATACCGCACTTATATGTATGTCGGACAATTACTGTTCACTTCCAAACAGCGTATATATATACACAAGGATGCACAGTTGAGATTGTTTAAGCATCAGACTGAACAGGAAGTGAGCATAAATCCCCTAATGGGGACGCTGCAATACAGATATTTTTTTAAGCTGGCCATACGCTGATCGAAATTCAGCCAGCTCAACAGCGACCAGACAAATTTTGATCAGTGTGGCTGTCCCCGCTCAACAGAAGTCAATCCTTTTATCAACTTTTGTTGAAAGAACAACAAGGTGAGAAAATAACAAAACCAGCTTTTGCTGCAATATTCAACTTCAATCCAGAGATCCCCCAACAACATTCTAGATGTCTTCATTCTAATGGCCAGCATCATTCAACCCACTTCCTCTTAGCCCAGGTCATCCTGGCATACCCCTGGCCTGTGAATGGGCAGTGAAATGAGAAGCAGCACAGCGATGAGTTCATCTCTGTCGTTCTTCTCTCTCCTCCTATCAGCATGCTTCTTGTCAGTACATGAACTGCTGGCTTTGTTGTACTGCTTCCTCCTCTGAAACTCTAGTTCTACTGTACGGAGATTGCAGGAGGCTAATACCAGGTCAGATTCAGATTCAGACTTATACTGCTTGTATTAAAAAAAAATGTATTAATGATTACTGAGCTGCAATTATTTGTGTATTTTATACTTGGAGCTCAAGTTTACATTTTTTTATTTAACTTTTTTGGCTGTCTACATTTTTTCTTTCTAAAAAAAAAAAAAGGAGGCTAATGATGGGCTATTTTGGCACAAGAACAGATCCAGAATAATAGAAAGGTGCGCCTGTAACCCTCAGAAGCCTTTTAAAAGTTCCCTGCACCTTTCAAATATATTTAAACTTAAGTACAATTTCCACATCTAAGGACTAGATAGCTATAATATAAATATATATATATATATATATATATATATATATATATATATATATATATATATATATATATATTTTTTTTTTTTGATTTTGGTATTAAGTATGCTTTAACCAGTTCCCGACTGTGCTATAGCCAAAAGAAGGCTACAGTGCGGTAGTCCAGTTCTCAGAACCATGTGCCCCCTGGGGCGCGCATCCGGCACTCTCTGTGATCGCTGTGTCCTTCAGACACAGCTGATCATCGATTGTGGTAAAGCGGCCCTTTACCATGTGATCAGATGTGTTCATTCACAGCTAATCACTTGGAAACTAACTTGCCGCTTTTCTGCATTTCTTTCCCCACGCGCTGTCACAGCGTGAGTAGAGGAGAGCTTGTAACCAGCAATTCTGAAAGGGGACATTTACATTGATTATCAGTGCAACCTATCAGCGACTATTGGTGCCACCTATCAGTGCTGCTTATCAGTGCCGCCTCATCAGCGCAGCCTCATCAGCACAGAACAGTGAAGGAGAAAAATTACTTTTATAACAGAAACTAAGTACATCATTTTTTTCAGTCTTTTTTCATTTGTTTAGCAAAAAATACAAAAACCCAGTGCTGGTTAAATAACACCAAAAGAAAGCTTTATTTGTCTAAAAAAAATGATAAAAATATCATATGGGTACAGTTTTGCATGACTGCACAATTGTCATTCAGGCCTGGTTCACACCTATGCATTTTTTACTGCGTTTTCAGTTTTACGGAAACACACTATGATCCATTTAACATGATTTCCTATGGATGTATCACATCTATGTATTTTATGGAAAGGGCCAGGGACTTTTTTCTGGTTTTTGGTTTCATAGACTTCAATAGATCAAAAAAGCGTATTGTAAAACACAAAATGCACCGGGGATAGGCAAACTGAAACCTGCATAGGTGTGAACCAGGCCTTAAAGTGCGACAGCGCTGAAAGCGGAAAATTGGTCTGGGCAGGAAGGGGTGAAAGTGCCAGATATTGAAATGGTTAAAGTGTATCACTAACCACCTTAAAGTGAACGAATAACCACATTTTCTTTTGTTTTGGATGCAGTAGGGAAGGACTAAAACCCCATCAAGACTATTGCTGACAGATTTCCTGTTGGGGAGTTTCCCCCTCTCTATTTGTTCTGGTGACATTGTCGGTGAGACAGAAAGTGAAGGGAAACCCAAAACATAGTTGTCACCAGAACAGTAGATATGGAAAACAATTCCCATGAGGATACTTGTTCCAGTGGCAGTGACAACTGTCCAACACAGGAGTTCACCAACCCTTGGAGAGATTTGGTTTCACTTCCTGTGGAGGTCTCAAAGACAGGAAGTAAAGGGGAAGCTTCCCAGTGGGATACACCCAGCAAAAAACAAACTGACACAGGGTTTTATCCCTTCCCTACGCCATTTAAAACGAAATACGAACATTACAAATACACTTTTACTGGCTACAAATACACTTTTATTACGCCTTCAACATTGACTCAAATGCAATTTGCCAACGGGGCAAAATTTCACCAAAATTTCCAGATTTTCACCACGATTTGGGGAAAAGATAACTCTCAATCCCCTCCTCTATTAAACGCAGACAGAATTTACAGCTGATGGAGTTTCTAAATTTACAACATTCTATCCAAAACTAACAAATAACGTTTTGGCTGGAGTTTGGCTAACCCCCAAACTTTGTGCTGAGTAAACACTTGATATACTGCAAGGGGAGATGTAACCTAAACATAGTGTGACATTTTGGTCTGCACACTGAACGGACGGAGGAGACGCGTGTGGATGGATTTATTGGTTGATGGTGTACATTGAGGACATGAAGTCATCAGGCTGAGTCAGGGCAGGTGAAGTGTAAAATAACACATGTCCAGGGTGAGTGATGGAGGGGACACAAAGACAGCCACTGTGCCAGTAACAGAAGGTGACTCGCCATCAGATACAGCTGACACAGACCATCAGACGCGGGCCAATCTTCTGACAGAACACTGACGTGTATTTGAGTGACACACAGAAGGATATAAGCCAATGTGAACTTGGTTAAGAGTCCAGTATAAAAATATTTCATAGATCCTTCTAGGAAAACTTCACTTTGGTTAAAAATGTATACAACACTTATCAATGGAACATCAGCCATTTTGTAATTTGGTTTAATTAAAAACAACTGCTGTAAGTCATCCTGGGGTTAACCAGTCTCTAAAAGTACCTGCAAAGTTTAACCACTTCAGCCCCGGAAGATTTGGCTGCTGAATGACTGGACCATTTTTTGCGATTCGGCACTGCATCGCTTTAGTGTAGGAGTTCACCGCTCCAGGACGATTACCCCTCCCCAAATCAGCTGTCCCCACAATCAAACAGGGTGCTGGCTCTGTTTGCAACAGAAAATGAAAAAGAAAAAAATGTATAGCTGGATAGCTGCACTCCAAATATTCACCTTTATTGATTTTTTTTTTTTTAAATAAAGGCATTAAGGGTAAGTACAGACTAACTGCACAGCCGCTGACATGTTTCACACCAGACATGGTGCTTAGTCATAGCTAAAGTACAGAATATACATACAGAGATATATACACATCCAAGTAATTAGACAAATAGAAAAAGCATGTATGTCATAAATAACAATATGGAAAGCACCTGTGGGCATCCAGAGTCCAAAGTTTAACTATTAAGCAGATGGAGAGAATCCTCCCCACCTGCTGAAGGTTCACATAAAAAATGTCATATGTAATAAAAAACTTCCATGCACCAACACATACACAACGAGAGAAGAGACAGAAACATCTCTCCCCCCTATCTCAATGCTGGTGCATGTAGCTCAAAGATATCAGATCCGCCAAAGACAATAAGGTACTTCCTCTATAATAATTCATATCCATAAAATTGTGAAGTGACAAAATTTAGGTTGCTAGAATCTTCCGCTTTTACTATTCACAGCTGTAAAGCGCCAAAATCGCCCCAAAAAATAGCTGAGGCTAGACCACACATGGCCAATAAAGGGATTAAAAGATGAGAGATAAAAAAATGAATGCTGATATCACCCGGTATAGAGTCATAACAAACCTAACAAGATAATCGCTATAATGAAAGACATCCGGAGGACATACATACAAACATGGAGCATACACACATATATCCACATGAGTACATATCCACAGACAAAATATGGAACTGATCATAAATATAAATGTATAAACATGGATATAAATATTAATTGATAATTACTATAGCAAATATCTAGTGCTACATGTGTGCAGCTCCAGAAAGATCTCAATCAAGTAACAAACATAGTGAAAAGTAAGGAAATACAAGGAGAATAGTAAATAAGGAGAACAACAAAAGAAGGACATAGCGGAAAAGACAAAAATAGGCCAAGTAGAACTGAGATGGAATATAATAGCACTCAATGGACAGCCATAACCTCCCATCAGGAAGCATCATGAAAATAAAAAATAAAAAATAAGCATAAATAGATGAGCAAACCAAGATGGGAATATTGCAGATAAACCTCAAACAAAAAATACCGTCAACATTAACGTATCAAATGTAAGGCAACCAGTGTGAGATATCCCACTCAAAGTTGAGGCCGGCGGGCTGCCTCGTATGGAGATGGAATATCCAATGAACTTCCCTTTTGCACAGTAGCCTAAACTTATCACCTCCTCTTTTAGACAACATAGCTTTTTCAATCCCTTGTATACGCAGGCTACTGACATCCTTATCGTGGCATAAATTCCAATGCCTTGCTATATTGGTGGAATGGTTTCTAGAGATATCAAAAGATGGTCATATAGCCTATCCCTTAGTCTGCGGGTCGTGCGTCCCACATATTGTATGGAGCATTGTTCACAGGTGACTACATATATAACAAATCTGGTGTTACAATTAATAAAAGAGGTTGCCTTAAAATCTCTATTTAAGGATCTATAGTGAATAATATTGCCTCGTAAAATATGGGGGCAACACGGAAAACTATTGCCCCCACATCGAAATAATCCTCTAAACTGCAGCCAATTTGAACGTTGAGAGCTGCTTCTAAAGAGGCTGGGGGACAACGTTCCACCAATGGTGGGAGCCATGCGAGACACTGATTTGATACCCTCAGTTAAAATTTGGGTGTATATGGGATCATTGTATAGGATGGGCAAATATTTTTCTATTGTACTTCTAATTTTGTTAAACTCTAAACTATAAGGGGTGGAGAAAACTGGAATATTAGTGGATTTATCAAATCTGTGTTTCCTCCCATTTCTATTATTAATGTTGTCGCGGAGAATGGCCTTCTTCCAGGCCATTAGAAGGAGCAGACATCTCTGAGCGTGTAGCCTTTACCACTGCAGCACTGATTGACAAGATTCCAGCCCTGCCTTGGTCCAATCAGACGCCGGTGACATCACTTCCTGTTCCATGGTCCATGCTGGTCAGTGTGGGTCTTCCTGGTTCCTTGCTCCTTGAGAAACACTGTGATCTATTCCAGCCAGCTGCCCAATCCTTTCCAGCTATCTGGAACAACGCAAGGACGAGAAGCTCCTCCTGTTTGTTTCCCTGCAGGCCGGCTGGGCAAGATATGGATCATGTGACAGCTGTACTGTATATCGGATTAGGAAAAAGAGGGATGCTCTGATGCTGGTTGGATATCCAGGTCTTCATTTCACCCAGTCTACCTGCTGCCTGTTACAGTACACAGAGTGACGCTGCAGATCCATGTCCATCTGGCCTCCGGTCTATTCGATCAAGCTTAATTAGCTTGCTATCTGGTAAGCGTGCATTTCAGGTGGTGGAGGATCACTATGATGGGTGTTTACCTACTTTCCCCCTTTGCACACCGATCACTATGAACAGCGATCAAGGGCCTCTTCCCACTGCCTAGTGGACTATCTGTCTATTTGATTTATGGACTTGGTGTTATAATTTGGTTTCACTATATACAGTACTTTGTGGTATTGGTTTATATACATCTGGTAATAGTTAGATACCAGTTTGGTTTTTCACAATTCCACCCAGTTAAGAATTTTATATAATTTGTCACATATATTCACATATATGTTTTTAGGGTACAGCGCAGTTCCTTTTTCCTTTCTTATTATTAATGTTGTCGTGGAGGAGGTGACTTCTTTCATTTTTATGGGCTATGTTGAACGCCCTATCAAGAACAGGGGCTGTGTATCCCCTTTCCAGGAAACATATCTTCATGGCAGAGGCTTTTTTTAAAAAAGCTGACTCATCACTACATACACGCTTCAACCTTAAAAATTTACCCACTGGGATACCTTTAATGGTGTGCTTAGGGTGGCCCGAGTCTGCCCTCAATAGGGAGTTGCCAGCAGATGGCTTCTTATAGAGCTTGGAGGAGATGCACTCCCCTTCACTTGTCAGAACAACGTCCAGAAATTCTATCTGTTTATGGTCCATAATACCTGTGAATTTAAGATTAAGGCTATAATCATTGAGGTACCGGAGCCATTCATCTATGTTGCCCACATCCTTGGTACATATAAAGATTAAATCATCTATGTAGCGACGAAAAAACTTGACCCTAGAACAATGGGGACAACCAACGCCAAAAAATGCAGGACCTCTCCCACCATCCCATGTAAAGATTGGCAAGGGAGGGGGAAAATTTGGCGCCCATCGAGGCCCCGCATTTCTGGAGGTAGTAGTCCCCATTATAATTTTGAGGGCAGACTCGGGCCACCCTAAGCACACCATTAAAGGTATCCCATGGGTCAATTTTTAAGGTTGAAGCATGTATGTATTTATGAGTCAGCTTTTTTAAAAAAAGCCTCTGCCATGAAGATACGTTTCATGGAAAGGGGATACACAGCCCCTGTTCTTGATAGGGCATTCAACATAGCTCATAAAACTGAAAGAAGTCACCTTCTCCACGACAACATTAATAATAGAAATGGGAGGAAACACAGATTCGATAAATCCACTAATATTCCGGTTTTCTCCACCCCTTATAGTTTAGAGTTTAACAAAATCAGAAGTACAATAGAAAAATATTTGCCCATCCTATACAATGATCCCATATACACCCAAATTTTATCTAAGGTATCAAATCAGTGTCTCGCAGGGCTCCCACCATTGGTGGAACGTTGTCCCCCAGCCTCTTTACAAGCAGCTCTCAACATTCAAATTGGCTGCAGTTTAGAAGATTGTTTCGATGTGGGGGCAATAGTTGTCTGTTTTGACCCCATATTTTACGAGGCGATATGATTCACTCTAGATCCTTAAAAAGAGATTTTAAAGCAACCTCTTTTATTAATTGTAACACCAGATTTGTTATATAAGTAGTCACCTGTGAACAATGCTCCATACAATATGTGGGACGCACGACCCGCAGACTAAGGGATAGGCTATATGACCATCTTTATGATATCTCTAGAAACCATTCCACCAGTATAGCAAGGCATTGGAATTTATGCCACGATAAGGATGTCAGTAGCCTGCGTATACAGGGGGTTGAAAAAGCTATGTTGTCTAAAAGAGGAGGTGATAAGTTTAGGCTACTGTGCAAAAGGGAAGTTCATTGGATATTCCATCTCCATACGAGGCAGCCCGCCGGCCTCAACTTTGAGTGGGATATCTCACACTTCTATGAGTGACCTTTACACCTTATACACTGGTTGCCTTAAATTTGATATGTTAATGTTGACGGTATTTTTTGTTTGAGGTTTATCTGCAATATTCCCATCTTGGTTTGCTCATCTATTTATGCTTATTTTTTATTTTTATGATGCTTCCTGATGGGAGGTTATGGCTGTCCATTGAGTGCTATTATATTCCAGCTCAGTTCTGCTTGGCCTATTTTTGTCTTTTCCGCTATGTCCTTCTTTTGTTGTTCTCCTTGTTTACTATTCTCCTTGTATTTCCTTACTTTTCACTATGTTTGTTGTTTGATTGAGATCTTTCTGGAGCTGCACACATGTAGCACTAGATATTTGCTATAGTAATTATCAATTAATATTTATATCCATGTTTATACATTTATATTTATGATCAGTTCCATTTGTGCACTTATCGTATTCCACAGACTAAATTATTTATTTATTTATTATCTTTTTAGTTATTTTGTCTGTGGATATGTACCCATGTGGATATATGTGTGTATGCTCCATGTTTGTATGTATGTATGTCCCCCGGATGTCTTTCATTATAGCGATTATCTTGTCAGGTTTGTTATGACTCTATACCGGGTGATATCAGCATTCATTTTTTGATCTCTCATCTTTTTATCCCTTTATCGGCCATGTGTAGTCTAGCCTCAGCGATTTTTTTGGGGCGATGTTGACGCTTTACAGTACTGAATAGTAAAAGTAGAAGATTCTAGCAATCTAAATTTTGTCACTTCACAATTTTATGGATATGAATTATTATAGAGGAAGGACCTTATTGTCTTTGGCGGATCAGATATCTTTGAGCTATATGCACCAGCATTGAGATAGGGGGGAGAGATGTTTTTGTCTCTTCTCTCGTTGTGTATGTGTTGGTGCATGGAAGTTGTTTTATTATATATATGATATTTTTTATGTGTTATGTCTTTTTTCTTTTTAGGTTGCACCTGTGTCTCCTTTTTCCCGAATATAAGATTGTTCATGTTTTCTACTACATGCATTTTCAATATGTGAACCTTCAGCAGGTGGGGAGGATTCTCTTCATCTGCTTAATGGTTAAACTTTGGACCCTGGATGCTCACAGGTGCTTTCCATATTGTTATTTATGACATACATGCTTTTTCTATTTGTCTAATTACTTGGATGTGTATATATCTCTGTATGTATATTCTGCACTTTAGCTATGACTAAGCACCGTGTCTGGTGTGAAACATGTCAGCGGCTGTGCAGTTACTCTGTACTTACCCTTGATGCTTTTATTTAAAATTTTTTTTTCAATAAAGGTGAATATTTGGAGTGCATCCCAGATGACGACAGTGCAGTCGAAACGCGTTGGGTGGACCTTCCACTAACATCGCCTCATGCTTTTACATGCGGTATCAATTTCTTCAAAATGTGAGTGTTGAATTTATATTTTTAATAAACCACCTTCTTTTTAAACGGTATCACACTGTGTCAGCCCCCTTTTTCTATTACATGATACCCTTCCTGTGACAGTAAGTTTTCATGCTCCCCGAGACTCCTGGAGCCTTCAGCTAACATCTCATGACCGTCTAAGGCTGAACAACTGACGGAGTTCCAGGATCTGCTGTCCCGCATTGGGTGGTTTGAACCCAACAAGCCTTGTTGACTTGGGTGGTATATGCCCCGCCAAGTCAATATTATCTGGTAAGCCTCCTCCTTCTTTCACGGTGGTGGTGTTTGCTTCCATTTTTTCACTCCAAGGTTTCCAGGAATGCCAGGAACTTCTCACATGTGTATTGGATCACAAACCTAATTGGACTGTATTTCATCATTTCGTTCAATTTGGACATTTGTGTGCAGTCACTATATTAGCACATTGCTTAATATCCATTCACATTTATTATGTTAGAGCCCTTTCACACTGGGGCGGGGGGGCGGCGTCGGCGGTAAAACGCCGCTATTATTAGCGGTGTTTTACCGTCGGTATGCGGCCGCTAGTGGGGCGGTTTTACCCCCCGCTAGCGGCCGAGAAAGGGTTAAATACCACCGCAAAGCGCCTCTGCTGAGGCGCTTTGCCGGCGGTATAGCCGCGCCGTCCCATTGATTTCAATGGGCAGGAGCGGTAAAGGAGCGGTATACACACTGCTCCTTCACCGCTCCGAAGATGCTGCTGGCAGGACTTTTTTTACCGTCCTGCCAGCGCATCGCTCCAGTGTGAAAGCCTTCTGGGCTTTCACACAAGAATACATGCAGCGGCACTTTCGGGTCGGTTTGCAGGCGCTATTATTAGCGCAATAGCGCCTGCAAACCGCCCCAGTGTGAAAGGGCTCTTAGAGTTTGTGTCATTTTGCCACATATATGTTTGAATCACATACAATTTTTACCTTTTTTTTGCAATCATAGCGCTGCACTTATTTATTTTCTACCTCCTTAGCTCTTTGTCTATAGCCGTGTCGGCTGCTGGATTGCAGGGTCACAGCGCAGTATACACTTTTCATTATTCACTGTAATTTTTGCTATAACTATCCCCATTTTTTTTTTTTAAAAAAAGCAAATTTTTTTCTAAGTTTAGGCTGATAAGTATTCTTCTGCATATTTTTGGTAAAAAAAAATCGCAATAAGCGTATATTGATTGGTTTGCACAAAAGTTATAGCGTCTACAAAATAGGCGATAGATTTATAGCATTTTTATTATTATATTTTTTACTAGTAATGACGGCAATCTGCGATTTTCATCGGGACTGCGACATTAGGGCGGACACAACGGACACTTTTGACACATTTTTTGGACCAATGGCGTTTATACAGCGATCAGTGCTATAAAAGTGCACTAATTACTGTAAAAATGCCACTGGCAGGGAAGGGGGTTAACACTAGGGGGCGATCAAGGGGTTAATTGTGTTCCCTGTGTGTGTTTATAACTGTAGGGGGAGGGGGCTGACTATAGGGGGTGACAGATCGTGGTTCCTAGCTATTAGGAACTCACGATCTGTCATTCCTCACAGAACAGGGATTTATGTGTTTACACACACACGTCCCTGTTCTGCCTCGCATGCTCGTGGCCGGCGGTCATCGCGACCGTCGGCCACGAGCATCGGTACCCCTGCGGTGCAGCGGATGCATGCGTGCGCCTGCTATCCCGATCCCGCAAGCTGCCGTACAGTTACGCCGATTCGTGGGATCGTGCCGACCTGCCGCAGTGTAATGACGGCAGCTGGTCGGCAAATGGTTAAGACTGTTCCTGGCAACCATAGCTACAGTACTGTGTAGAGAATTCTACTGGTTTCCCCTGCTTATTTGATTAGCTCCCTTCTTCAACCAGAAGTCTACACAGAGTTTGAAGTGAAACCACAAGCATCCCCTGCAATAAGAGGTTAAAGAAGAGCTATCACTATTTGTTTTCACTGTTCTGTCTTTTATGAGACAAAGTACCTGTAATACTTTTTCCCATGTTGCTATAGGGGGTTCCTATGCCTATCATGGAGGATGTACTGGATGCCCTCCCCTCAAACAAAGCTAGGAAGGAGACAAACAGCAGCAAGAGGAATGCACAGGGACGAGAGGCTGGCACGCCCCTTTTCCCTCTGCATTCTTCTGGCCACGGGTAACAGGGCTCTATCTGACATGCTTCAGCTTCTAATGCACACTGTGTGAAGCTTACAGTGTGCAGTGAAATTGGGGAAAGCAATCTCATTACAGCAGAGGCGTCTGTACAACTGTGCAGGACTGAAAGGGAAGGCTGAGTTAAGCTTTTATTTTATAACTCTAGGTAAAACTTTGTTTCCTAGTTATGGATAAAGTAGGGGACTGTTAGAACCACTGTTAGGTATTAATCCTTGTCTGTGTCCCCACTGGGGAGATCCATTGATACAGTACTGCTCCTCCATTGATACAGTGCAGTGAGTGAGCGTTGTCACCTTAGGACAGGAAGTGTGTTACTGGCAGGATCATCTTGTGAAGAAAACTGATACAACCACCACATCTCAGGACTGGCAAACTGCACATCTCAGGACTGGCAAGCTGCCCATCTCAGGACTGGCAAGCTGCCCATCTCAGGACTGGCAAGCTGCACATCTCTGGACTGATAAACTGCACATCTTATTATATTTGTTTACATTGAATACATAACTATTCTAGAGCCTGGAGCAAATTTTTCAATGAAGGAAAAGTCACAAGAGCCTGCACCTAAACTTGGCCCCTGACACAAACCCCCTGCTCAGTTTCCAGAGCCCTCCACTCATGTTGCTGAGAATTCACGGTATGGACATTGAAACATGAGGAACCAATGAACGCGGACCCCCAGCTACTTGGCTCTTATGTAAGAATGTGTGCGAGGCCATATATGAAGTAAAAGTTTATGTGCGGTATGGTTTTAATTTGACATGCCTGCTTTTGAGTGGGAAGAGTTGACTCAGAAGCAGATTGTTTTTATAGCATACCTAATTAAATACCGTCATTACATTTGTTGTATAGTATGAGATCAGCTGTGTGCTGTGACAACGACCACCATTAATTCGGGGGTTTGCACAAATCGGGAGGAAAGCAGCTATTTTAGGCGTTAACCTGGGAGCAAATATGAGCTTGTCATTAAATAGGTTATTAGAAAGTTAAGATAACAACAAAAATCTCTTTACTACTGAGAAATAGTAACAAATGGTCCACCGCATGTACGGTCACTGGGACGATCGTACTGGGATGATTCTTCTAGGTGGAAGGTCTGCTATGTATTGGTCATCCCTAAAGTGTACTTCCACTTTTGCAGCCAAATTAGGATAACACCCATTTTATATTTGTTATATGTTCCCATTAAAGAGGTTGTAAACCTCAGAAAAACAAAACAAAAAAAAAAAAAAAAAAACCTGCAAGACAAAAGGCATAATGCATCATAGCCCATTATGAAATACTTACCATAGAACGATGCCCTGCAGTGCTGCCTTCACTCCGCTCCCACGGCTGACATCTTTCACCGGAGTTACTTCGCGGGCTCCACCGCTGTGATTGGCCGGAGCCGCTATGACGTCACTCCCGCACATGCGTGCAGGAGCCGCCGGTCACGGCACGGGTCCTGAAGAAACGGCACCAGCAGTCCGTTTCTTCAGTGTGCATGCACCGATGACGGCAGTAGCAGCGTATATAGTGAATATCTCCTAAATTGTGCAAGTTTAGGAGATATTTACAGTCCCTACAGGTAAGCCTTACTATAGGGTTACCTGTAGGTACAAGTGGTTTAACAAAGTTTACAGCTACTTTAAAACAGTATTAAAGTGGTTGTAAAGTCAGAAGGTTTCTTTTATCATAATGCATTCTATGCATTAGGATAGAAAACCTTCTGTGTTCACCAGCCCCCCTAATACTTACCTGAGCCCATCTCCATCCAGCAATGTAGCACGAGACTCTCAGCTGTCTGGGACTTTCCCTCCTGATTGTTTGAGACAGCAGCCGAGCGCCATTGGCTCCCACTGCTGTCAATCAAACTCAGTGAACCAATAAGGAGAGAGAGGGGGTGGGGCCAGGTAGCGGCCCCATGTCTGAATGGACACACGGAGCTCCGGCTCGGTGCCCCCACAGCAAGCTGCTTGATGGGGGGGGGGCACTCAGCAGGGGGGAGGAGCGCCAAATAGGGACCCAAGAAGAGGAGGATTGGGGCTGCTCTGTGCAAAACCATTACACAGAGCAGGTAAGTATAACATGTTTGTTATTTAAAAAATAAAAAAAACTAGACTTTACAATCACTTTGAATTAAAAAAAGAGACTTTAGTGTCACTTTAAACCCAAAAGCAAACATTTGTTATATCGCAGCTTACAAATTCTTAGATGTGATGCTGCATTTGTTTCTCTTTTAGGCTTTTTTTCCTTTATTTTTATCTGGTAATCCAGCCAGCAAGTCTGTTTTTCAAAAGCACAAACTCTCCAGCAGAATGCATCAGTTTATATGAATGAGACAAACCAATGGCTGCAAGCACTGACCAGTGTGTTCTGCTGGTTTTTTAACATACCATAACTTTAAAAAAAATACAATTGCTGGTTACATTTTTAAGTGCTTTTAACTTGAATACAAATTCTTCTAAGCTTTCTCTGCTTTGTAATGTTTAGGAGGGGGCTGTGGAGAAATGTTTAACATAATTAGCTCTGTCTGTACAGTGTTCCATGTTTATCATTATCAGCTGTAAACTAGATTTGAACACCATCTTAAAAAGGGTTAAACATTTAGAAACTGGCTTCCTGCATTGCATGTTAATGAGGGTTAGTGTGGGGGCCAAGACACACATGGGGGGGATTTACTAAAAGTGGAGAATGCTAAATCTGGTGCAGCTCTGCATAGAATCCAATCAGCTTCCAGGTTTTTTTTTTAAAGCTTAAAGTGATTGTAAACAGTCACATTGTAAAACAACCCATTCGGTTTAAAATATTAATGAAAGACAAAACATTTGTGTATAGATATTAAAAAAAAAAATTATAAATACTTTTTTCCCTTTTTTTATAGTGATCACATTCCCTCTGTTCTCAGCTGCATAAGAGCTGGGGGAGGAGAAGCAGCAGTCCTCTGAGCTTCCCAGTGAGAGGCTGTGCAGTGGAGGTGTGTCAGGACCAGTGGCGGCCGCTCTATTAGAGGCACAAGGGCGCCGCTCACCTAATCCATGCGCCCGACTCCTAATCTACATGCGTGGTGCCAGACGCATGCATTTCAATGTTTTTTTTTTTTTTTTTGAAGCACGTGATTAGAGCCTGAGGCTCTAATTGGCTTTAAAAGAGGGTGGGCTTGGGCACAGAGCACTGCGCCCTGAGCCCACCCAGTTGCGTGACAATAGCAAATTAATATTGGCTATTGTCTTCCTGCTTCTCCTCCTGGCCAATCAGGAAGCAGGTCTTATGACCGGATTGGCTGAGAGGAGAAGCGACCGTATTGGCCGGGGAGCAGAGGAGGAGGTGTCGAGGAGGACATGAAGGGGGAAGCTGCAGAAGCTGCTCGTGGCATGGATGTGATAAGTGCAGGGCTGATGGGCGGATGGACAGACGATTGACCGAGCCACAGGAAGGGGGGGGGTTCGACCGACTGACCGGGGGGGTTGCCAGTAGGGGCTTCTCTCCTGTACTCGGAATGCTTAGTCTAATTTTTACAGCACACTGTGAGCTTCTCACAGTATGCATTAGAAATTACATGGAGGTCAAAGTTACATAATTAGTTTGGTTCAAAAAAGACACAAGTCCATCAACAAGTTAAACCCACAGGTCAGATAGCTCCCACCTCATTTTCTGTCTGAACCACGTCCAGCATTATCCAACCCTTTCCTTACTAGCCTGACTGTCCCTGGCCCCCCTCTTTCATTCATTGGATTTCAGTTCTTTCAGCCATGGAGGCTCAGCAGTGAGTGTACATTGAGTAATGTCACCCTAGGACAGGAAATGTGTTACTGGCAGGATCAGCAGATGGAAATAAAGAAAAAAAGGCCTGAAAAGGAAATCTAATGCAGCCATCACATCAAAGAAATGTCATGATGTCATGCTGCAATGAGTTATATTTCTGTCCTTGGTTTTAGATACACTTTAATATAATGATGCATTAGGTGTAGTAACACAGAACAGATTAATGGTAACAATGTTGAGTATCGAAGTTTGATAACTCCAAATATGGACTAGGGTGATATAGACTAGGATCTGCTATTGAAGTCCCCTGTCCTTTGTCTTTGTCTCTATCCTTTTCTCTCTCACACAAGCAGGATATATTTAGAATTGTTTAGTATATCAAGATGTACCGAGCAGCGGATGTCTGACTCCATTCCAAACACTTGCAGGTCTGCTGCTGTGGCTGCCAAGTCCTCTGCTCTTCTCCAATGTGAGATGCTTTCTCCTCTATTTCTGGCTCATTCTGTCGTTTTTTGGGAGAACAAACACAACCCACCCTAAAATATTCAGTCTGTAGTCCAACAACAAGCTCAAAGTTTCTGTTTGCCTTATGTCTCCTCACCTCCGACTGGTGCCGGGACAGCTCTGGCATTTACCTGTGCAGCTGCCACATGTGAGAGTGTTTGTCAGATCATATATGGTTACCATGAATAGCATTGAATTGAAAGCACAGGCGTTGCCGGGGGGGGGGGGGGGGGGGTGCGGGCTGCACCGGGTGAACCCGCCAGAGGGGGCGACACCTGTGGGCAGTGGCACCGCTCACTAACACTGCACGCCGCACAGTCCTCACCCCTACACAGCGCTGCGCACAGCGGAGTGGACCAAAGCCGCCTCCCCCTCCTCTCTGTTTACGGAGGGAGAGGAGGAGGAGTCTGAGGGACACATGCCGCTGTGCCTATCCCGCGCTGTTCTGAGGTCTGTAAAGTTTTTATCTAAATAGACATGTGCTGGGGGGAACGCTATGGGAGGGGGGTCTGCACTGAAGGGGGGTCTGCATTGATGGGGTGGGGGTCTGCACTGAGGGGAGTCTGCATTGATGGAGGGAGGGGGGTCTGCACTGAGTGGGGTCTGCATTGATGGGGGGGTCTGTACCATGGGGGGTCTGCACTGAGGGTGGGGGTGTGCTGATGGAGGGGGGTGGTCTGCAATGAGGGGGGTCTGCATTGATGGGGGGTCTGCACTGATGGAGGGAGGGTGGTCTGCACTGAGGGGGGTCTGCATTGTGGGGGGCCTGCACTGATGGAGGGGGGTCTGTACTGAGGGAGGGTGTAAACTGATGGAGGGGCTCTGCAATGAGGGAGGGGAGTTCTGCACTGATGGAGGGGGGTCTACACTGGGGTCTATAGTGATAGAGGGGGTCTATACTGATAGAGGGGGTCTGCACTGAGGGGGGTCTATACTGATAGATGGGGGTCTGCACTAAGAGGGACTACACTGATAGATGGGGGTCTATGCTGATAGAGGGGGGCTATACTGATAGATAGGGGGTCTGCAATGAGGGGGGCTATACTGATGGAGGGAGTCTGTACTTAGTGAGGGGGGTCTGTACTTAGTGAGGAGGATCTATACTGCGAGAGGGGGGTCTGTACTTAGTAAGGAGGATCTATAGGGCGAGAGGGGGGTCTGTACTTAGTGAGGAGGATCTATACTGCGAGAGGGGGGTCTGTACTTAGTGGGAGGTCTATACTGAGAGGGGGGTCTGCAGTTAGTGGAGGGGGGTCTGTACTGAGGGGGGCTATAGTTGGTAAAGGGGGGGTGACACCAATTTTTTCCGAACCGGGTGACACCAACCCTAGTGACGCCACTGATTGAAAGATTAATGCACGTTTTGTTTTCCCGAAAACATTACAGTTTCACTGCTGTTGTATATGTTCACTTTTTGGGTATACATGCATTTGTAGCGCTGCATTTTTTACCACATGATTATCTATAAAGAGAAAATAATTTGCACAGCCATTCATTTAGTAAATCTGCATACACATTCATTCTGTGGAAATTGTACAAAGCGGATGTTGTTTAGGTTATTTTCTCTTCTGAACAAATGTTCTTTTATTATTTGCAGTAGTAAAATACTGTGTTATGGCCACTAGATGGAGCTGGGAAGCATAATGAATACATCTTTGTAACAAGAGTTACACTGTAGCAATTCTAGAGAACGCTAGAGGGAATTAGCAAAAGCAGTAACAATTGAATCAAATGTATTTGCTGATTCCCATCATATCTCTTGTTACATACATGCGTGTGTTTCCTAAACTCCTCAGCTCCATCTAGTTGCTGTGATGCTGTATTTTACTATAGCTGATCTCTAGGCAAGCATCAGTAATACTCATACTTTTTTTGGAACTTAGGTAATATTTAAAACGTTTAACAAAACAGAAAAAAGACTACAGTAGAACAGCCAAGGTGGCAACACTACGTTCACCACCATGGAAGCATTTTGGCAGTACAAAATGAGGTCTCAGAGCACCCATATGGCTAAGCATTGAATGTATAAGAGATAAAAACCTTGTACATTGGACACAATGGGGGGATTTACTAAAACTGGTGCACACAGATTCTGGTGCAGCTGTCCATAGTAACCAACTTCCAGGTTTTACTGTCAAAGCTTAATTGAACAAGCTGAAGTTAGAAGCTGATTGGTCACCATACACAGCAGCACCAGATTCTGTGTGCACCAGTTTTAGTAAATCTAGCCCAGTGGGGTTGATTTCCTTAAACTGGAGAGTGCAAAATCTGGGGTAGCTGTGCATGATAGCAAACCAGCTTATAACTTTACTTGTTCAATTAAGTTTTCACAAAAAAGAAATGAAAGCTGATTTCTATGCAGAGCCACACCAGATTTTGCACTCTCCAGTTTTAGTAAATCAACCCCAGTATGTCTAATGTCCATATCCGTGTGCCAGATGTGCCTGGGCACACCCTAATCACCCTGTGTGGTGCAGGTTTAAACCCCTGATATGAATAAAAATAAAATAATAATACTAATAAAACCTACTGACACCATCCACTGCCTTACCGACACCAATCTCTGCCTTACTGGCACCCGCCACTGCTCTACTGACACCGTCATTATGTATACACATGCACACCTATATGTATTTGAGCTTTGAGGTGCACACCCTAATGCAATAGGCTGTGCACACCTATGCTAATGTCATCTAATGATCACACAGGAGAGCCCCAGAGGGGCAAGAAATAAAGACACTTCTATATGTATATACTCATACTTTTTATGCAAGCAGTGTACCTGAATTTTTCCTGGTATCAGCCTCTTGTGGCCCCTGTGTAGCAGAACTGGAGTGTGAGAGGAAGAAGCAGCACAAGGAGCCAAACAGTTTATGTGCTGACAAGAAGGATGCTGATTGGAGAAGGTAACAGACTGACAGAAAGATGAGCTCATCACTGTGCTACTTCTCTTTTCACTGTCCAGTCACAGACTGGGGGCACGTCCGGGATGACTGGGTGAGTTGAATGATGTTGGCAATTAGACTGAGGACATCTAGTGGTGGTAAGAAGTAGTACCGGGGAGAGCTCTGCTTTGATGGTGAATATTGCATCAAAAACTTGTTTCGTTATTTTATTTTAATTTATTTCTTGTTACTTTTTTTTCCAGAGTTCTGCTGTAAAGTGAATTTAGTAATTAGGTTAATCTATCTTATTAAACAGAAGCCAAGACAAATAAGTGATTTCTACTGAACCTGAAATACCTTAAAATTCAGCTGTAATTGGTAACATGAATGAGGTACACAGTGCCCCGGGGCTCATGGATGCCAGTAGATGTATGGTATGTATTACGTTTGCTCACAACAAGACGGCCTGACTGTCAATTTAGTTGAGGGTTTCACTTTAATGTGTTCGGTCATTGAGAGGTAAATTGCTGTGAGCATTTCTGCCGGTTATTTTGGTCTAGTACTTCTGTTTATACCTCAGTATGATAAAGAGCAGCCATACGTCACGAGTCCCATTGACATTGCAGGCATATCTGGACATTCCTAACCTATAAACACATGGAATTCCAGGCCTGGCCAGAGAGACGCGAGGAAGAGACTGTGTGTCACAAATAGTTCCAGAAGATATCCGAACCCTTCTCCAGGTTACACCGACACTCCCCGCTGTCAGCTCTGTCACTTCAATTTATCCTTGGATGAGAAGGGAAATTTATATATGTATCAATGTGTTCATCACGGTGTATTCTAAAAGCCTGGGCAACATGAAAAGTCCATCAGTCAACTCCTAAGGCAACCCAAGGTTAGATTTTCAGGTCCTAGAAGCTAAAATCAAACCTTAACTTCTGTAATTGCACAGCTATACAGGTTCCCCTCCTAAAATAACTTTCTCTGATTTTACTGTTTACAGTGTGCACTAAAAGCTACAGAAAGTCAGATAAAGCTCCTTTCATTTCCTGGTTGTAGGACGTCCAGCATCATCTAGATCTTTCCTTCTCAGTCTGACTGTCCCTGGCCTGCTCCCTTTCATTTATTGGATTTCAGTTCTTTCAGTCATGGAGCTTAGCATTACTTGTGAGTGCTACACAGGGCGGCCCACATACAAATGCAGCCTTCCTAGGAACACCCACATCCCTCCTGACTGACATTCACCCATTAAGGCATTTTGATATTTGCATAACTTCTCCTAAGAGCTAGCCCACTATTTACATCAAGGCTGAGGGCTCTGGAGAGAAGTACTGAAGCGGGCGCTATGATGTTTTCAGGAAGATATGTACAGCATCCTGCTTGCCCCTCCAACCAATCAGGACCAGCCTGCACTGCATAGGGAAGCACAGAGACCAAGTAATAATTACTATTATTATTATACAGGAATTACATAGCACCAACAGTTTGTATAGTTACAATACAATTCAAGACAAAAGGGTTAGCGCAGGGGTCTCCACGCTAAACAAAGAGCCAGTATATTGTCCTTCAGACTCTGTGGGGGCTGGACTGAGGCCAGTGGGAGTATAAAATGTTCTGGTGTCAGTGGGAGTAAACAACTCCTCATGGTTGGTATCAGTGGGAGGAAATGTGCCCCAGCGCTGGTGTCATTAGGAAGAATTGTGCCTCTTCATTGGTGTCAGTGGGAGGACATATGCCAAACTGTTGTTGTAAGTGGAAAGAATAGTGCCCCATCCTTGGTGTTAGTGAGAAGAATTGTGCCTCATTGTTGGTATCATTGGGAGTAATTTGCCCTTTCAATGGTATCATTGGAAGAATATTTGCCCAATTGTTGCTGTCAATAGGAGGGCACATGCCCAATTGTTGGTGTCAGGGGATAAAATATTGCCCCAAGGGCCGGATAAAGCAAACAAAGGCCTACATCCGGCCCCCGGGCTGCAGTTTGGTGACCACTGGGTTAGAGCTTACAATCTACAGATGATACTCGAAAAATTAGAATATCGTGCAAAAGTTCATTTATTTCACTAATGCAACTTAAAAGGTGAAACTAATATATGAGATAGACTCATTATATGCAAAGCAAGATAGTTCAAGCCGTGATTTTTCATAATTGTGATGATTAAGGCTTACAGCTCATGAAAACCCCAAATCCACAATCTCAGAAAATTAGAAACTCTAATCAGCTAATTAAGCCATAACACCTGCAAAGGTTTCCTGAGCCTTTGAGGCCGGGTTTACACTGGTGCTACACTGGTGCGACATGACAGCCGTCCAACTTTGGATCCGACTTTGCCCTGTGACTTGAAGCTGACAAACGTCCGGCTTTCAATGAACAGGGATCCGACTTGGATCCCCGCCAATACCAGGCCCTGTTTTTGGTATGAATCTTGAGGGGGAACTCCAAGCCAAGTTTAAAAAAAAATCGTCATGGGTTCCCCCTCCAAGAGCATTCCTTGGGTCTGGTATAGATTTTAAGGGGAACCCCCTACGCCGAAAAAATGGCGCCCCCCCCTCCTGAACTGTACCAGGCCGCATGTCCTCAACATGGGGGGGTGGGTGCTTTGGGGCAGGGGGCCCCCCACCCCAAAGCACCTTGTCCCCATGTTGATGAGGACAAGGGCCTCTTCCCGACAACCCTGGTTGTTGGTTGTCAGGGTCTGTGGGCAAGGGGCTTATTGGAATCTGGGAGCCCCCTTTAATAAGGGGGCTCCCAGATCCCGGCCCCCCACCCTATGTGAATGAGCATGGGGTACATCGTACCCCTACCCATTCACCTAAGAAAAAAGTGTCAATATAAAAACACACTAGACAGGTTTTTAAAGTAATTTATTAGGCAGCTCTTCTTCTGACTCTCCGGCCTCTTCTCTGCACTCTCCGGTTCTTCTCCTGCTCTCCGGTATCTTCTACTCTTTTGCCCGCTCTTTTGCTAGCGGTGGCCTGGTCTTCTCCGTCGTCTTCTTCCCTCTTCTCTTCTTCCAATGTTGACACGACCCTCCCTCCCGCTGTAATGCCGTGCGCGCAATGCGCAACGACTTATATAGGCATGGGGCATGGCCACCGGGTGATGTCATGCCTATATAAGTCATTGCGCACCATGTACACGGCTGGAGAGAGCATCGTGTCAACATCGGAAGAAGACCGGAGGGAAGAAGCCAATGGAGAAGACCAGGCCAACGCTAGCAAAAGAGTGGGCAAAAGAGCAGAAGATAGCGGAGGGGCCCGGCAGAAGACACCGGAGAGTGGGAGAAGAACTGGAGAACGGGAGAAGAGGTCGGAGAGCGTGGAGAAGTCGGAAGAGACCCCCCCCCGAAGTCGGAAGAAGGCCCCGGAGCTGCCTAATAAATTACTTTAAAAACCTGTCTAGTGTGTTTTTTTTTTATTGACACTTTTTTTCCCCAGGTGAATGGGTAAGGGTACGATGTACCCAATACTCATTCACATAGGGTGGGGGCCCCCTTATTAAAGGGGGCTCCCGGATTCCAATAAGCCCCCTGCCCGCAGAACCAGACAACCAACGGCCAGGGTTGTCGAGAAGAGGCCCTTGTCCTCATCAACATGGGGGCAAGGTGCTTTGGGGTGGGGGGCCACAGGGCGCCCCCCTGCCCCGAAGCACCCACCCCCCCATGTTGAGGGCATGCGGCCTGGTACGGTTCAGGAGGGGGGGCGCTCGCTCGTCCCCACCCCTTTTCCTGACCGGCCGGGCTGCGTGCTCGGATAAGGGTCTTGTATGGATTTTGGGGGGACCCCCACTCCATCTTTTTGGCGTAGGGGGTTCCCCTTACGATCCATATCAGATCAAAGGGCCTGGTATGCTCTTGGAGGGGGAACCCATGCCAGTTTTTTATTTTAAATTTGGCGGAGTTCCCCCTCAAGATCATCAGTGCACAAGTCGCATGCCAAAGTCGGATCATGCAAGACTGCGATCCGACTTTGATCCGACTTCAATGATAGTCAATGGGCTGAAGTAGGACCAAAGTGGGACCAAAGCTGTACAGGGAGCATTTTCAAAGTCGGACCGACTTGTGTCGGACTAGTTAAGACGGCTCCCATAGGGAAACATTGATTTTCACACGTCATGCGACATGAGCTCCCAATGTCGGAGCGTTTGTCGCACCAGTGCAAACCAGGCCTTAATGGTCCCTCAGTCTGGTTCAGTAGGAATCACAATCATGGGAAAGACTGCTACCCTGACAGTTGTGCAGAAAACCATCACTGACACCCTCCATAAGGAGGGAAAGCCTCAAAAGGTAATTGCAAAAGAAGTTGGATGTTCCCAAAGTGCTGCATCAAAGCACATTAATAGAAAGTTATGTGAAGGGAAAAGTGTGGAAGAAAAAGGTGCACAAGCAGCAGAGATGACCGCAGCCTGGAGAGGATTGTCAGGAAAAGGACATTCAAAAGTGTTGGGGACTTTCACAAGGAGTGGACTGAGGCTGGAGTCAGTGCATCAAGAGCCACCACACACCGACGGATCCTGGACATGGGCTACAAATGTCGTAGTCCTCTTGTCAAGCCACTCTTGAACAACAAACAACGTTAGAAGCGTCTTACCTGGACTAAAGAAAAACAGACCCGGTCTGTTGCTCAGTGGTCCAAAGTCCTCTTTTCTGATGAGAGCAAATTTTGCATCTCATTTGGAAACTAAGGACCCAGAGTATGGAGGAAGAATGGAGAGGCACATACTGCAAGATGTTTGAAGTCCAGTGTGAAGTTTCCACAGTCTGTGTTGATTTGGGGAGCCATGTCATCTGCTGGTGTTGGTCCACTGTGCTTCATTAAGTCCAGGGTCAATGCAGCCATCTACCAGGAGATTTTGGAGCACTTCATGCTATCTTCTGCAGACGAGCTCTATGGGGATGCTGACTTCATTTTCCAGCAGGACTTGGCACCTGCCCACACTGCCAAAAGCACCAAAACCTGGTTCAATGACCGTGGGATTACTGTGCTTGATTGGCCAGCAAACTCGCCTGACCTGAACCCCATAGAGAATCTATGGGGCATTGCCAAGAGAAAGATGAGAGACATGAGACCGAACAATGCAGAAGAGCTGAAGGCCGCTATTGAAGCATCCTTGTCTTCCATAACACCTCAGCAGTACCAAGGCTGATAGCTTCCATGCCACGCCGCATTGAGGCAGTAATTGCTGCAAAAGGGGCCCAAACCAAGTACTCAGTACATATGCATGCTTATACTTTTCATAGGTCCGATATTGTTCTATGTACAATCCTTGTTTTATTGATTGCATGTAATATTCTAATTTTCTGAGATTGTGGATTTGGGGTTTTCATGAGCTATAAGCCATAATCATCACAATTATGACAAATCACGGCTTGAACTATCTTGCTTTGCATGTAATGAGTCTATCTCATATATTAGTTTCACCTTTTAAGTTGAATTAGTGAAATAAATGAACTTTTGTACGATATTCTAATTTTTTGAGTATCACCTGTAAAAGGGATGACATCATTGGATCTAAAATAAAGCATGTCATGAAAACAAAAAGGTTTCATTTAAAACTGTAATTAACATGTGGATGAGGGGGAGGGATGGGGCAGGACGGGGGGGGGGTGAAGTAACAGGGAAAGCAAAATATAGGCAGAATACCTTCAGCTTTGAAGTGTATGCTAAATTTGACTTTTTAAGATAGTGGGATGAGGTGTTTGTAGCCGTATTAGTGCACTTGCGACAGGAACAATTGAGTACCCTCTGTGATACTTTTTTTATTTTCACTAACCTACAATTTTTCAGGACAAGCTTTCGGGGTATGTCCCATTCTTCAAGGTCCGAGCACTACTAATTCACAAAAGTTTTAGCAGAATGCTAAAAAAACAAAAACAAAAACCCTCCCCAACTAAAAAAAAAAGGAAAAGTCTTTTAAAAGAGACTTTTTTTCTTACTTGAATCTTGGTGTGCTTTGTGTATTTTTTCCAGATCTGTGCAGTTTCCTGTCACTGCTGCTCTCTCTCCTTGTGCAGGGTGACTGGTCTTGTCTCCGCCCCCTCCTGTAGTTTTCTGATGGAAGAGTATAGTGGGAGGGGTTACTGTGTCCCTCACACAGCTCTGCTGTCTGCACAGTCTATATACACCACAGTGATGATGTCACTGCTAGTTTTGCAAGGTAATAACTGAGTTTTCAAAGGCATTTGGTGGATTTATATCCTCTGTGGCTAATGAAATGTACATGAAATATTTGTGCCTGGTTTTCAGCTTTAAAATCCATTTTTTTCCTCTCTGCTAACGCTAGCTGCCCTTAAGTTATTGTATAAGAGAGGTTTATGTTTGGTTTTATCCTTGGACCCCTCCCCCATCACTCCACTATTCGATAATCCCACCTTGGAGTCCCTACTGTGGGCTCATTCACACTCTGCCTGGCTGAGGGCAAATATGTTTGTTCATCCTCAACAGGGAACCCCAGTTGTCCCTGCAGGACCACGAGACTGGCTCACCACACTCCACTTGTCCTCTTTCACAAAACAGCTATTTCTTTCCTCTCATACCAATTGCTCTTATACTGAATTTGAATGGCTGTGTTCCCTCCATGAGCTGCCTAGACATCTATTCTGCTCTCTTTACTGCTTAATTCATACACTCACACGTGATGACTTGCCAACTTACACTAAGACATGGTCCGTGGAACTGGGAGAGGAGTTTTCAAGGGCAGACTGGATGACATCATTCCACTTTACACATAAATCCACTATTTCCTGCTACTCTCAAGAAAATAATTTAAGGATCCTATCACGATGGTATAGGGACTCATCAACACTACCCAAGATCTTTCCATCCACCCCTGCCTCCTACTGGCGTTGCGGCTCAGTTTCGGGGACCTACTTACATATCTGGTAGGAGTGCGAGAGAATACGGCCTTTCTGGACTCAGGTATTTAAGGTTTATAGTGCAATTTGTGAGGAGTCCCTAACACTAACCCCAGCGATTGCCCTTCTTTCTATGCTCCCTGGCTCTAAGGCGTCCCAGAAAAGGTGTCTCCTCCGCTTCTTTTTGTAAAGGACACAGCTTTGCCATACCCCCTTACATTGAGAATTATTGGAAAATGTATTCCAAAAAAATGATCACTCCCACAAGTGCTTTTTTTTACCACTACTATTCCTTTATACTGGCTTTTGAATTTTACAAATGAAACAATATAGACATTAGATTAAAAATGTAGCGCTTTAAAATAAATTTTGATAGATAAAAAATTTATTTTTATACAGGTATATACATCAGACCAAAATGAGGAACAAATGAGGAGGGGAGGTGCCAAAAGAGGGATAGTCCTTGATGAGTACTACACAAAAATATTTCTGAGATAAATGTTGTTTATGGCCCATAAATTTATAACCAATAAATGGATGAACCCTTCCCCCCAACAAAAGCCCAGTGGAAATTATGAAATAATCAAATTATCTCTTTTGAAAACATTATGTACCTTGTATGAGAAGAGAAATTATCCTCTCAAATTTCACATCTGTGACCAATGGTGTAACTCCGCTCTCATTTTAAACTCGGGTTGACCTGCCCAGGTCCGATGAAACAACCACTCTAACAAAAGCATGTTTACCTCTATGTCATACATGACAAGTATGTAAAATGATTCACAAGAGACTGTTTATTTTGTATTAAATATCTCTATCCAGATGATTTTAACTATTTATTTTTACTGAGAACATTTATGTACTTTATACTTTTGTACAACTGTCAGTTCAACAAACAGATTTAAAAAAAAATATACCGGTGTATATACTGAATTTTGTATGGTTTATTTTTCAAAGATATCTGTCCTTTTGCATCTAAAAACTCATAAAAAATTGTTAACACTATAACCACCACGACACCTAAGATTGTGATATATACAGCACATGTTCAGGATAAGTGGTGATGTATTGTATGATTTAAATTTTCAATGTGATGTATCAAACTTCTGTAATTCTTTTTCTTTACTTACAAGACAAAAATCAATAAAAAGTCAAGAATTAAAAAAAAAAAATCATTAATTCTTCTTCCAACATTCCAAGCAGCAACAATGCACATCGAACCAAGCTGCAATGTTCCTTGCATCGTATAGATCTGTTCAACAGATCTTGGAAATAAGCCATACAGAGAAAGTGCCACTTGACCACTTTTGATCACATAAGAGATCGTTTGAGGATATCTGATCATATTTATTATCTTCCCGAAATCACTGAAAACATGCATATATTTCTGATCCCTGAGAGCACCAGGAACCTTAGGCCTAGAGAGCTAGTATAACCAACTAACCCTTTCATGTTATGTCTATAGAACCAAGCAACATGTGCCATTGTACATTGATTGGTGGCCATGGTGAAGGTGGGTGTTCCTAACGCCGGCCATACATGGATAGAAATTTGGCTGGTTCAGCAGGAACCAGCTGAATTTTGATCCATGTATGGGCACTGCGGTTGAACAGAAGTCTATCTACCAATCAGCTTCTGGACAACCACACTGTCATATTTTAGATGCTCGATAGCCTGCAGCGCCAATCAGTATATTCTGATGGTGGGTATAACGGAATCGCTTCCCACACTCCGCTTGAGTGCTTCTGTCATATAGCGTTTCCTCCAGTCTGAATATAGATATTAGATATTATTGCGGATGGTTACAACCAAAAACAAGGCAGGACTCGTTTGGCTGCAAAGCTGTAACAATATTACAGTGTGGTTGTACAGTGAGTCTGACTAGTGCAGATCACACTGGGGTTCTTGTCACCCTGTGCCCCTAATAGACACAGGTTGACTTACACATAGGAGGGGCCGGGGGAGCAAGACAAGGAGATTCCAGTGCTCTCCAAGGTAAGCTTGGTTCCACAAGCCCCCCGCCAAAAGTGACTCCCATCACACATCTCCACTTTCAGCAGAAGACTTACACAGAAGGAGACCCCAAACGGGTTGACTTCGAAGTTAGTCCGTAGTTCCAGTCCCCCAGTGCCCATACCCACACAGTACCCCCAACACATTGTCCCAAACAGAGCGTTACTCACCCAGCCAACCTCTGCCTCTCTCGTAGAACATGCCCGCTTTTGGGGAGAAGACAGGGTGGCTGGGCTCACTCCTTCATGCTGTTGGGGATCTGGGCCAACTGCCCAGCCTCCATGGAGTATACAGGTGGAGATTGAAGTCCCATCCACTTTTGCTAGATGAAAATACCCCAGTGCAAAGCATGGCTGACATTCTCCTGTCTCAGTGCTGGACCATTTTCTGAGGTTGTGTCAGTGGAGACTGAAATCCCATTCACTTTAACAGGAATTCCATCTTCTGTTAGTTGAGGGCAGAGGCCAGCAGCACTCTGCCCTGTTGTCAGCCCTTCTGCTGGGTTGCTATCAATGGAGACTGCATCAGGTATTTCAATACTGGTATTATGAATCCATGGGCAGCACTCATAGTCCTCCGTTACTTCAGAGTCGAGTCAGAGAAGCACCGGATTCAATAGCTATTTTGTGCATATCTAGTTGTTTATGAATAGCCCTTTGTTGAATACTTAACAGTTTGATGTTTACAGAATTCTTTTCCATAATTCCATCCATAATTTTGTAGTAGTTATTCAATCTTTTCATTATTTCTATTCCCCATCCTGTCCATGGATTGAAAACTGGCTACAAGGGCGAGTTCAGAGGGTGGTGATAAATGAGGAGTACTCGGAATGGTCAGGGGTGGGTAATGGGGTCCCCCAGGGTTCTGTGCTGGGACCAATCCTATTTAATTTGTTCATAAACGACCTGGAGGATGGGGTAAAGAGTTCAATCTCTGTATTTGCGGACAATACTAAGCTAAGCAGGGCAATAACTCCGCAAGATGTGGAAACCTTGCAAAAAGATCTGAACAAATTAAAAGGGTGGGCAACTACATGGCAAATTAGGTTCAATGTAGAAAAATTTAAAATAATGCATTTGGGTGGCAAAAATATGAATGCAATCTATACACTGGGGGAGAACCTCTGGGGGAATCTAGGATGGAAAAGGACCTGGGGGTCCTAGTAGATGATAAGCTCAGCAATGGCAGGCAATGCCAAGCTGCTGCTAATAAAGCAAACAGGATATTGGCATGCATTAAAAAGGGGATCAACTCCAGAGATAAAACGATAATTCTCCCGCTCTACAAGACTCTGGTCCGGCTGCACCTAGAATATGCTGTCCACTTCTGGCCACCAGTCCTCAGGAAGGATGTACCGGAAATGGAGCGAGTACAAAGAAGGGCAACAAAGCTAATAAAGGGTCTGGAGGATATTAGTTATGAGGAAAGGTTGCAAGCACTGAACTTATTCTCTCTGGAGAAGAGATGCTTGAGAGGGGATATGATTTCAATATACAAATACCATACTGGTGACCCAACAATAGGGATAAAACTTTTTCGCAGAAGTGAGTTTAACAAGACTCGTGGCCACTCATTAAAATTATAAGAAAAGAGGTTTAACCTTAAACTATGTAGAGGGTTCTTTACTGTAAGAGCGGCAAGGATGTGGAATTCCCTTCCACAGGCGGTGGTCTCAGCGGGGAGCATCGATAGTTTCAAGAAGCTATTAGATAAGCACCTGAACGACCGCAACATACAGGGATATACAATGTAATACTGACATAATCACACACATGGGTTGGACTTGATGGACGTGTGTCTTTTTTCAACCTCACCTACTATGTAACTATGTAACTATGAGAGAAACCATGCCCAGGCTTGGTCTTTATCAGAAAATAACTCTCTTTTCTTTATGTTTTTAAGGGGGTACCTGGGGTATGCGCTAGCTCTCAAAAGATGGTTGGTGCTTTCCTTTTTCATCCCCTATGATTCCCATCACTGGAATCAGTGAGGTCCAATAACACCACCCACAGGTACCAAACCGTATCCATGGATAGAATTCTTTGCCGCAACCATACATATATACTATTCCCTAGGGAAAATGATTGTTGGCTTATAGTATCCTGAAAACTTTCAGAACGGCGGCCATGGTCAGTTGGTTCAAAACGAAACACACAGTGTTGTTGATACCAGCTCCCTGATTCAAGATGGTATTTAAATTTGTATTAAGTTCTGGGTTATATTTACAGGGGCGGCTTAGAGAGGAATTTGGAGTGTGCTTGGATGCAATTTACAACATACCCAACATTTGTCATAACCTGACTTCTGAGCATAAGAATACTTATGCTGAAGTAACAGCGTTTTATCAGTAGGGGGTATAAGTCCTTTGGGCCCACCACGTTGGATTCCCTCGTTTGTCTAGTTAATGTTCCATTAGAAGGGGGGCTGCATATAGCCTTTAGAGTGCCCAAGTTTCCAAAAAGTCTGTTGTGAGAGAAGTGAGGTCATCTTTTTCAGAGTCTTTAGTCACCTGTTTCACTCACTCTTCGAGGATTTGCATCACCTGCTTGATCTCCTTTATCTGTGTCTTGCTTCAGGGTCCTTTGTAGTACTTTCTCTATCCTCTCGTCGTGGATCCAGGCTCCGGATCATTCCGTGAGGACAGCGGTTCTGGTCACTGCAACTACGCAATATTCTTCCAGTATCAAACTCAGATCTCCCTGCTCTATTGCCAAGGGTTTCTTAATCCAGGGTGTGGGAAAAGGTCGACCCATCAGGATCTCAAAAGGGGACAAGTGAATGGTCTTGGAAGGGGTCATTCTTATTTCTGCTAAAACTGCAGGCAGCACAGTTTTCCATTTGGCAAATGTGCCACCTGTAGCTTTCCTTATTTTATCTTTAATTGTTCAGTTCATTCTTTCCACTATACCTGAACTCTGTGGGTGATATGGAATTTCCACTCTATTTGCAAAGTCTTGTGTTAACATTTCAGCTGTAGCTTTCCATCCTTTATGTTCTATGCCATGGTACTGCAAGATGAATAAAGGTGCACTTGCTTTTGGTATGCCTGGTTTCCCCTCTTTGGCAATGAGTCCTGTCTCAGGACTCATTGTCAGACCCTGTTTATACCAATAGGTCAGATCTTCTGGTGAAGCCATAGCCTATAGGTCCTGTAAAACCTGTTCCCAGGGCAAAGTTTGGGGTGTAAGGGAGGGCATTTGGATAAAGGCTGGGACCATCAAAGCAGCTTGTTTAGCAGTGGCTTTGGCCAGTGCATTTACCTTTGAAATGTGATCAGTACTGTGTGTGTGTGCTTTCGTAGGGTGACCTAATGTAAATGATGTAGCCATTTCTACAGCCATGGCACAAGAGGCCAAAGCCCTCAGACACGCCGGCATGCCTTGTACCGGAACTGGGACTACTCTAGAAAAAAAGGGCTACAGGTCTCAGCTTTCCTCCATGCTCTTGTGCAAGGACCCCAGCCATGGTTTTACAGTTGTCCCTTGCAAACAAATGAAACACTTTACAATAATCAAGTAATCCCAAACCAGAAGCCATTGCCATAGCAGTTTTAAGATACACAAAAGCAGAAACAATTTCAACATTCCATTTCACAAGATCAGGACTGTCAGGTAGAGCAGCTTGTCTCAGCAAGTAATCATAGTAGGAGCAATCAGATATCCATTGGCGGCAGTAACCAATCGTACCTAAGAAGGTTAACACTTCCTTCTTGGTATGTGGGTGGGGCAGACCCACAAGAGCCACAGCTCTCTTGTGACTGATACTCCTTTCACCATGGGACAGAGTAAAATCAAGACACTCAACAGTTTCCTGACACCATTGCAACTTTTCCTTAGACACTTTGTGGCCTGCTATGCTAAATGTTCTAACAGTAAAACAGAGTCTTTCTGACAGGCTTCCTGGGAGGGACCACACAACAGTAGGTCATTGAAGAGAGACAGAACCATGGCTAGGTGCCTAAGACTGTAAGATGGCCTGGAGAGCTATTGAGTAGACTGCAGGTGAGTCTATATAGCCATGGCAAGCGATTCCAGGTTATCTGGCGCCCTATATAGGAAAAACGCTAGCAGTAGCTGTGTCTCTTCGTCAACAGGGACGGAGAAAAAAAACATTACTTAAATCAATAACTGAAAAACACACTGCCGAGGCAGGTATGGAGGTAATGAGAGATGGCACATCAGGTACAATAGGGGCAATTTCAATCACAAGGTTATTTATGGCTCGGAGATCCTGCACAAACCTGTATGATAAATCACTCTTTTTAACTGGGTTTATGGGGGTGTCATAAGGTGATATGATGGGTCTTAAAATTTCTTGTTTCAGGAATTGCTTAATAATGGGTCTGCTGCCTTCCTCCTTCTTGTAAGTGGTACATGAAATGTATCCTACATCAAGATAGTCTTTAGCCCAGAGGGGGTGGTCCTGTGGAAATGGGGGAGGGACTTCAGTTTTAAAGAACAGTGGTAATCCTATGGCTACTCCCCCTCTTCGAGTCAAGAAAATTTCAATTTCTAAGACTCCTATTAAATCTCTTCCCAAAAGATTTACTGGGCATGAAGGTATTATCCTGAATGAATGATGTAAGATTACAGTTCCAGTGACAAAGTCACTCACTATCAAGGATCGTATCTGCCGAAGAGGTAGCTTCCTCTTGGCCTATCTGAGTGGTGGGGGTCCCTGTTTCCTTCATGTACTTTATGTCCCACTCAGGGTCCCCTGTGTATCATGGGAAAGCTTTCTTATCCCTCAGAGTCCCCTGACCATATCCATATGGAATTGGTCATTTGCGCCTGTGTTTGGGAAGGTTGAGCTACTTAATATACATACTTTCAGTCCATGTGGCTAGATTGTCTATGAAAGGATTTATCAAAAATTAATCCGTGCCACATACTCTGACCACATAGTCTTTACATGTCTCTCCGGGATTAGGTGGGGGTATTCTTTACTTTCTCCCTTACCCATTCTTAATTTGGTTACAAACAACTTATACAAACTTACCAAAGGGTCATTGTCTTACCTTACAAGACCCTCTTGCAATGTACAACAATAATATAAGCTCTAAACAATATTCTTATACAATACAATATTCTTATACAATATTCAGCAATAGAAATAAAAAGCGAAAGGTTGGTAGAATTCCACTGATTGTCTGGCTCCTTCCTTAAGAGCCTCTATTTTACTATTTTCAAATTAGTCTCCCAAAGGCTAACTTTAATGTGCTTCCCAAAAGCACAGCAGTTTACAATTAACCTCTCTTCAATTTTGCATCAGTCTACCAAAGACTATTGCCTTAATGTGCTTGCCAAAAGCACGGCAGTTTGCAATTTTGCACTATCAATCTACCAAAGACTATTGTCTTAATGTACTTGCCAAAAGCAAGGCAGTTTGCAATTTTGCACTATACAAGGATGCGGTATTGTCAGAGCCAAGGCAAGAAGAACAGCGACAATAAAGCAGACACATTCCTACATACCTCAAATGATCATCTCATCCCACCGCTGCCACCACTGTAAGGATTAAATCTGCTTAGACCTGGACAATCAGTGGAATTCTTTCGGAGCTCCAGAAGCATCCAATGCACAAGACAAGAGAGTAGTTCAATGAATGCTTGCTTTTAATGGTAAGAACCATACTTTTATACAAATTATGGACAAAGAATATTGCACAACTTAAAGAGAAAGGAGAGAGGGAGGACAGAGTTCATCACATGACACATAATTCCTATACAAACATATAGCATCTCAGACATATTCTAAACTAGTATTTTAGCTGACAGGGGATATTATCTAAAAGTATAATTTAAACTATTTAATGCTGATGTTCTGACTTTGTCTGAAGACATCATTTCAAAACCATTTCTTACCAGACCTTATCTCTCCTGTGGTCATCGTGACAAACAAGACCCTAAAATAAAGATATTCCTCTGTCAGCTATTTTAAAGTTTTAGTCATGTTAACTTTTTCTCCTCCTTCACTGGTGGAGTGAAAAAAACGAACTAATGTATAGGGAGCTTAAAGTGGAACTTCACTATCCCAATTAACATTGATTATTTT
The DNA here is from genome assembly GCF_042186555.1 of Aquarana catesbeiana. Taxonomy (NCBI): domain Eukaryota; kingdom Metazoa; phylum Chordata; class Amphibia; order Anura; family Ranidae; genus Aquarana; species Aquarana catesbeiana. Next base: position 622,670,947 of record NC_133327.1, read on the forward strand.
TAATCCTCATGCTGCTAGCATTAGTAAATAGATAGGACAGTATATCATATTTACTTGTTTTAACAGGTATCCTGTCCCCACTTCCCTGAGACCAGGCCACGGCGAGACCAGGCCGCAGCTCGGTCCCCCCTGGTACAGAGGGTATAGAGCACAGAGAGGCACAGGTCACCAGCAGGTAGAAGAGGCTTGCGTGAAGATCTCCTGTAGGGCGGATGTATCGTGCAAGAGTGAACTTGGCACTGAGCTGAAATAGGAAGCCCAGCTGGGGCTCTAACACCATAGATCCAGAAATAGAGACTGGAGCAGAGTCTTGAGGAGGAGGCTGAGGGTCAAACACAGAAAGTCCAGCAGAAGCAAGTCCTTTAACACAAGCTGGGGTCATACACAGGAAGCAGGCAGTAGAGAAGACCTTTAACCACTTGATCACTGGGCACTTAAACCTCCTTCCTAACCAGACCAATTTTCAGCTTTCGGTGCTCTCACACTGACAATTACTCGGTCATGCAACACTGTACCTATATGAAATTTTCGTCCTTTTTTTCACACAAATAGAGCTTTCTTTTGGTGGTATTTAATCACCTCTGGGTTTTTCTCTTTTCTGTGCTATAAATGAAAAAAGACCGAAAATTTTGTAAAAAAAATGCATTTTTCTTCATATGTATTATAAAATTTTGCACATAAGTAATTTTTCATCATAAATTTGGGCCAAAATTTATACTGCTACATATCTTTGGTAAAAATAACCCAAATTAGTGGATATTATTTAGTCTGTGTGAAAGTTATAGCGTCTACAAGCTATGGTGCCAATCACTGAAAATTGATCACATCTGATCACACCTGATGTACTGAGGCCTATCTCATTTCTTGAGACCCTTACAAACCAGGAAAGTACAAATACCCACAAAATGACCCCTTTTTGAAAAATAGACATTCCAAGGTATTTAGTAAGAGGCATGGTGAGTTTTTTGAAGTTGTCATTTTTTCCCACAATTCTTTGCAATATTAAGATTTATTTTTTTTTTTCACACCAAATTGTCATTATAACAGGTTATTTCTCTTACATGGCATGTACATTTCACAAATGACACCCCAAAATATATTCTGCTACTCCTCCTGAGCATGACGATACCACATGTGTGAGACTTTTACACAGCCTGGCCACATACAGAGGCCGAACATTGAAGTAGCACATTCAGGCATTCTAGGAGCATAAATTGCATATCTAATCTCTCAACCACCTATTCCACTTTTGAAGGCCCTGGAGCGCCAGGACAATGGAAACGCCCACAAAGTGACCCCATTTTGGAAAGCAAACACCCCAACATATAATCTATGAGGCATAATGAGTCTTTTGAACAGTTCATTTTTTTCCAGAAGTTTTTGGAAAATGTGGAAAAAAAATGAAAACGCATTTTTTTTTACACAAAGTTGTCCATTTCTAAGATATTTCCAACAGATAGCATGTGTATAGCAAAAATGACACTCCAAAATATATTCTGCTACTCCTCCTGAGCATGGCGATACCACATGTGTGAGTCTTTTACATAGCCTGGCCACATACAGAGGCCCAACATTGAAGTAGCATATTCAGGCGTTCTAGGAGCTCGGTCCCCCCTCCTCCTTCCTCTTTTGCTGGCCATTGAAAGAGCGCATAGCACTTCGTGCATTCGCAGTAGGGGCCTGGGCGTGAACATGAAAGGCTACACTGCCAGGTTCCCTTAGTAACAATGGCCGCGGGGGCACCTGACCAGCCGATCCAAAGATCACCTGCGGTGCCCACATTGCTGGCCTCCAGAACAGGTAAGTGTCCTAATGTTAAAAGTCAGCAGCTACAGTATGTGTAGCTGCTGACTTTTAATTTTTAAAGGGGCGGGTGGACCTCCTCTTTAAGTCACTTCCTGGTTTCTTGCCTAGGCAAATGTCATACATCACAGCAGTCTTTAGGAGGGGGAGAGAGAAGGAGGGGTTTTCTGAGCTAAGCACACTCTCCTGTATGCATGCTTGAGCTAAGGACAGATAGATTTCAGAAAGTAAATGCTACATGAATCATTTGCCCTTAATCAAGATGGCTACAGACAGAAATGCTAGGGGTGTTTTTCAAAGTGATTTCTCAACAAAATAAAGCAAGGAGACATGGATGGATGGGGAAGTTTGCTGAATATTAAAAATTAATTAAATAGTGTTTTTGGTTTGTGGTGCTCAAATGTAGTGAAGATCTGCTTTAAAGGGCATGATTTAATATGCCACCTCATCCTTTTAAACCCAAACACATGTTAATTACACATTCTGTGGCTGATTAAGGTGATAATTAAACTTACTTAGTGCCTTATCTGCATTAAATTAGCCTCAGAACCTGTGCAATAAATATGTGTTTGGGTTTGAAGGAATGAGGTGGTAACCCTAGTCACACCTTTTCACATTTTACAGCATACTTTGTGAGTCTTGGCATCCATGTTGGATAATATCTCAGAGCTACAAAAGAAGTTGATCCTGGAAGACTTCCCTCTGCCATCTGATCCCAAGCCTGAACGGGTAGCAGATAGCCATATAATGCCCACCATGTGACACTGACTCTGAGTTACGCTCTTATTGATGTCTGAATAGTGATGTATTTCTACTCAGGGCCACTTTCCCAACGTACCTTCTTAGTATTGGCTCAGTAGGACAAATGCTGTCTGGCCCAGTCCTTCCCTGATCTGATCAAAGTGGTCAGGAAAATCGATCACCACATTGATGATAAGTTTTGAACGATTTATCTATATCTGTTTAATCAACTCTACAGCCATTCTATCTTTAAGAATCATTGTGTTTATGGCCTGCCTTAAAATGGATGTAAACCCTCACATATACCCAGTGAAGTGAACAGCCTCAGATGATACACAGGGATGAAACAAATCCTCCCACATACGCTTCATTTGTATATCTGCTGTCTTCATTTTTATATACTATTTAGAAAGTACACATCATGAATTTTCACTTCCTCATTCAGCAGTAGCAGTGTAGAGTTGGATAACACTGGGAGACAGCAGATTGGAGGAAAGGCACCCCCCCCCTCCACATAGGCAGAGCCTTTCAGAGCTGCCCTGTGAGTAGAGCAGCTTTCTACTAATCTATCTATAGTACTCACCCGAACACAGAATTCAGCCTGGTTTTATCAGGTGTCGAATGACTTGTCAGAAGTTATCTGTCAGGTACTCACCAAGGCCGAGATGCTGAGAGCGGCTCCCCTTGCAGCTGTGCGCACTCTACCCCTGAAAGTGGTACAGAGGGTATAGAGCACAGAGAGGCACGGGTCACCAGCAGGTAGAAGAGGCTTGAGTGAAGATCTCCTGTAGGGCGGATGTATCGTGCAAGAGTGAACTGGGCACTGAGCTGAAATAGGAAGCCCAGCTGGGGCTCTAACACCATAGATCCAGAAATAGAGACTGGAGTCTTGAGGAGGAGGCCAAGGGTCAAACACAGAAAGTCCAGCAGAAGCAAGTCCTTTAACTCAAGCTGGGGTCATACACAGGAAGCAGGCAGTAGAGAAGACCTTTAACCACTTGACCACTGGGCACTTAAACCTCCTTCCTAACCAGACCAATTTTCAGCTTTCGGTGCTCTTACACTTTGAATGACAATTACTCAGTCATGCAACACTGTACCTATATGAAATTTTCGTCCTTTTTTTCACACAAATAGAGCTTTCTTTTGGTGGTAATTGATCACCTCTGGGTTTTTTCTTTTCTGTGCTATAAATGAAAAAAGACCGAAAATGTTGTAAAAAAAAATGCATTTTTCTTCATTTGTATTATAAAATTTTGCAAATAAGTAATTTTTCATCATAAATTTGGGCCAAAATTTATACTGCTACATATCTTTGGTAAAAATAACCCAAATTACTGGATATTATTTAGTCTGTTTGAAAGTTATAGCATCTACAAGCTATGGTGCCAATGACTGAAAATTGATCACATCTGATCACACCTGATGTACTGAGGCCTATCTCATTTCTTAAGACCCTTACAAGCCAGGAAAGTACAAATACCCACAAAATTACCCCTTTTTAAAAAGTAGACATTCCAAGGTATTTAGTAAGAGGCATGGTGAGTTTTTAGAAGTTGTCATTTTTTCCCACAATTCTTTGCAATATTAAGATTTTTTTTATTTTATTTTTTTTTCACACCAAATTGTCATTATAACAGGTTATTTCTCTCACATGGCATGTACATTCCACAAATGACACCCCAAAATATATTCTGCTACTCCTCCTGAGCATGACGATACCACATGTGTGAGACTTTTACACAGCCTGGCCACATACAGAGGCCGAACATTGAAGTAGCACATTCAGCCATTCTAGGAGCATAAATTGCATATCTAATCTCTCAACCACCTATTACACTTTTGAAGGCCCTGGAGCACCAGGACTATGGAAACGCCCACAAAGTGACCCCATTTTGGAAAGCAAACACCCAAACGTATAATCTGTGAGGCATAGTGAGTCTTTTGAACGGTTCATTTTTTTCCAGAATTTTTTGGAAAATGTGGAAAAAAATGAAAACGCATTTTTTTTTTTACACAAAGTTGTCCATTTCTAAGATATTTCCAACACATAGCATGTACATAGCAAAAATTACACCCCAAAATATATTCTGCTACTCCTCCTGAGCATGGCGATACCACATGTGTGAGACTTTTACACAGCCTGGCCACATACAGAGGCCCAATATTGAAGTAGCATATTCAGGCGTTCTAGGAGCATAAATTGCATATCTAATTTCCTTACAATCTATCACATTTTTGAAGGCCCTTCATATTTCTAACACATAGCATGAACCAAGAATTACACCCTAAAATACATTCTGGTGAACAAAGGGTAAACAAAAGATTACCTGTGGTTTTAGTAGTGCAGTTGTACACAGGAGGAGAGCCCTGATCCAGGCAGGGACGTGGTCAGCGACAGTGAATGGAATTATCCAGGCAGCAGGCAGGAATATTGTCCATAGTCAGTACAGGCAGGGATACTGTCCATATACAGTCCAGGGTCAGTGCAAGTAGAGACATTGCCAGCAGTGCCAAAATATTGGTCCTGGTAGTAAGCAGGAACATGGTCCAAGTAGCAGGCCAGGAAAGAATGGGGACAGGGACACCCAAATCTCTTTGAAGCCTCCGAGTCTCCAGACCTTAATCTGGGAATGAGAAAACGAAAAAATTAGTTTTCTTCATCCAGAAAAACAATTCTGGAGCCCCTCACATATGTGAGACCCCTGTGTTATGAAGCCCACTACTCCAGTAGCAAAGTAAAAGACCAGTCCAAGAGGCAGGCAAAGAACATGGTCAAACAGTCCAGGGTCAGTTCCAGAGCAGGCAGAGGTAGGTACAGTTTAGCATCAGGCAGAAGCGTGGTCGATTAGCAGGCCAGGGTCAGTTTCGGAGAAGGCAGCGGTATGTACAGTGGCATAAAGAGGTGTGGCGGTAAATAACAATTACGTTTACCATACTTCCCGAATAATGTAGAGAAGTATGGTATGGGCAGAAACATTCATCCATACAAAGGCCTGGTTGGGAAGGACAATCAGGACAATAATACACGGTGTCTCTTCTAGTTCCTCCTCTTGAGCACACCCGGCATCTCTTCTGACGTTTCCGGCCTGTTTCATGGTGAGGGAGTTTTTCAGGGAAGTGGCGTTCATGGAGTCTGCTCACTGAATCCGAGCGAATGCTTTCTGGTGCACCTTCAGGGTACAAAAGGGTGGAGATAATTGCTTCTTGGTACTGAAGATAAGATACGGGGCTCTCTGTAGATTTACGGTAAATAACAAAACTATTGTAAATGGCCAAACTGAAAAGATATATGGAGACTTTTTTATACCAAAAGTGGCTTTTTCTTGTGGGAAGGTAAGGTTCGATCATCTGATCATTGAAGTCGACTCCCCCATGAACAAATTATAATCATGGACACATTTCGGTTTCTGGATTGGGCCGTTTCTTCTGGGGATTTCCACGTAGGTGTCGTTGTGGATTGTTGTGAGCATGTGGACGTTTCGTCTGTCCCTCCACTTGAGAGCCAATATCTCTTCATTCCTCAAAGACGCCGTCTTCCCTTGTCATAGTCTTTCAGTAAGGAGCCTTTGCGGGAAGCCCTTCCTATTGGCTCGCACTGTACCACACGCTGGAGTGTCCTTGCGGTAAAGATTGCGGAAGAGGGGCAAGCTTGTATAATAATTATCAACATAAAGGTGGATATACAAGCTCCTAAGGAGTGGATATACAAGCTCCCAAACAACCTTTCCGCTGACTCCAATGTACTCCGGACATTCAGGGGGATGCAGTTGGGTGTCCTTCCCTTCGCACACCTGGAATGCGTAGATGTACCCCGTTTCTCGGTCACATAGCTTGTAGAGCTTAACCCCATATCGAGCCCTTTACTGGGGATAAACTGCTTGAAGCCAAGCCTGCCTGTGAAGTGGACCAATGACTCATCCACGGAAATATTTTGAAATATTTCTCAGAGAAAAAATTTAGAAGTGGCCGAATTTTAAATAATTTGTCATGTGATGGGTCATTTCGGGGAGGGCACTGGGTGTTGTCATTGTAATGGAGGAAACGCATTATCATGAGGTATCTTGATCTTCGCATAATGGATGAATAGATTGGCATATGGTGGATGGGGTTGGTGGACCAATAGGAGTATAATTCATTTTTTTTGTGAGTCCCATATTGAATGTTAGCCCTAAAAACAATTTAAATTCCTCCACTGTCAATGCTCTCCACTCATAGGGACGGGCATAACTTGAACCAGGGTTGCTTGTCATAAATTGTTGTGCATAGAGGTTGCACTGGGCCACGATGGAGGACAATAGGTCTTGGGTAAAAATTAAATTAAAAAAATCAATAGGGGCAAAATTCTCTGTTTTCATCTGAACACCTGGCTGGGCGGTGAAAGGGGGGATGTTTGCTACTCCTGAATTAGGGGGAAGCCACAGAGGGTTTTCAAGGGCATAGGGAAGGCCGGCATGGCTCCTAACGCTTTGGGGCCGAGACGACACCCTGCTAATTCTTGGCCTTTGCTGCAGTGGTACTTCATTACTTCTGGATGGCACTGTGCTACTGGTGGATGGCACTGAGCTGCTAGTTGATGCCACTGCATTTCTGGTGGATGGCACTGAGCTGCTGGTTAATGCCACAGCACTATTAGTGGTAGCCTGCTGCTCCATGCCAGAGTGCCTTAGTTTCACAGGCACACTTTGCTCTTCCTCTGATTCTGTATCAGACCCACTGCTTACAACGGGTTCAAATTCTGAACCACAATCAGACGCAGACTCAGAGAGCTCCCCGCTGCTCTCGTCAGTCAAGCTAAGCTGTTGGTATGCCTCCTCAGCGGAAATTTTTTTTTCACCATACTGGTGACTGTGGGCTGTGATGACAAACTGCTGTGGTAGGGACACTTGGACAGATATGGCTGCACTGATGGGTGCTGATGAGGCTGGTCTAATGAGGCTGCACTGCTGTGTGCTGAAAAGGCTACACTGCTGGGTTCTGATGAGGTGCAATGCTGGGTTCTGATGAGGGTGCACTGCTGGGTTCTGATGAGGGTGCACTGCTGGGTTCTGATGAGGGTGCACTGCTGGGTTCTGATGAGGGTGCACTGCTGGGTTCTGATGAGGGTGCACTGCTGAGTACTGATGAGGGTGCACTGCTGGGTACTGATGAGGGTGCACTGCTGGGTACTGATGAGGGTGCACTGATGGCTACTGATAAGGTTGCACTGATGTACACTAATGCACCACACTGAGGATGCACTGATTAACTGGCACTGATGCGCACTAAGGTAGCACTGATGGGTGCTGATGAGCGCTGTAGTGGCACTGATGAGCGATGTAGTGGAGCAGATGAGCGCTGTAGTGGTGCAGATGAGCACTCTAGTGACACTGATGTGGTACTGATAGCACAAATGAGCACTGTATTGGCACTAATGTGGCACTGATGAGCACTGTAGTGGCACTGACGTGGCACTGATGGAGCACTGAAGTGGCACTGGTGGCACCGATGGGCACTGTAGTGGCACAGGTAGCACTGATGGCACCAATGTGGTACTGGTAGAACAGATGAGCACTGTAGTGGCACTGGACACTGGTGTGGCACTGACAGAGCACTGACGTGGCACTGGCAGCACAGATGGGCACTGAAGTGGCAGAGGTGGCACTGTAGTGGCACAGGTGGCACTGATGGCACCGATGTGGTACTGGTGCCACAGATGAGCACTGTAGTGGCACTGGGCACTGGTGTGGCACTGACGGAGCACTGACGTGGCACTGGTGGCATAGATGGGCACTGTAGTGGCAGAGGTGGCACTGATGGGCACTGGTGGCACTGATGTGGCACTGATGAGCACTATAGTGGCACTGATGGCACAGATGAGCACTGTAGTGGCACTGATGGACAATTTTGTGGCACTGATGGGTACTGTAGTGGCACTGATGGGTACTGTAATGGCACTAGTGGCACAGATGGGTACTGTAGTGGCACTGATGGGTAGTGTAGTGGCACTGGTGGCACAGATGGGTACTGTAGTGGCACTGATGGGAAGTGTAGTGGCACTGGTGGCACAATTTAGCACTGTAGTGGCACTTGTGTGGCACTGTATGGCACTGCTGGGCACTGTAGTACTTTCACTCACTATTTATGTCATTTTGTCACTTGATCTCTCTTCTCTCCTCTCACTCTGTATCGGTGTGAGGAGAGAAGAGAGCTGGGACCTTTGCATGACCCCAGTTTGTTGACATTATGATCGCTCCCTCACTGGAGGGAGCGATCACGTGGTAAAGGGCCGCTGTCATTGGCCCTTTACCACGATCCGTGTTGCGCTGGGTCCCGTGAACCCGGCGAGCACGGACGCTATCAGGCGCTCAGGGAGCGAGAGTTCCCGATGACGTCCGACGGACGTCCCCCCAGAACCAGCCGACAGCGCTGAAGCCATCTTTTGGCTATGGCCCGGTCGGCATGTGGTTAAGCAAGCCGGGGTCATACACAGGAAGTAGGTAGTAGAAGGGTCCTTAGGCAAGCCGGGGTCAAAGTACTGGAGAAGATCAAAGTAGGTCAGGGTCAATCCAGGTCACAACAGGAAAACACAGGTAAGCAGAACTTGGAACAGGAACACAGGAAGCTGAAAGACAAACCAGCAATTAGACAAGGGGCTGAACTGCCTTTTATATGCCAGCCAGGGGGATCTCACAACACGCTGTATCATGCACCCGTATGCGCCAACCCGCTGTATCGCGCACCCGTATGCGCCGGAGCACTGTTCTGCCGCGCACAATAGTGGCATGTCCGGCTTCTGCCATTTCTCTGACATTATCATGCTGATAACAGAAGAACAGAGCAGGAGAAAGCCATGGGACTTAGTGCTTTGAAGAGAGATAAGAAAACACTGCAGATATATATGCCCGGTTCAAATTTCATGAATCGGGTTACATCCACTTTAAGCTGGATACACAATATGCAATTTTCTTTTGATTTTTTTCCTTTAGATTTACCAAAACCATATAATATGAGGTCAAACCTAAACACTTTCAATTTGTATGCAATCAGGCAGGCCCTTGCACTACATAGTTGAAGGTAAATCTAAATGAAATTGAACAACAAAAGTTGCATAGTGTGTATCCAGCTTTAGAGACTGGGCTTACTTCATAGCAAAAATAACTCATTATGACATCAACACAGCAGCACCTTGGAGAGCCACGTCTCCAAATTTGGACAGACCAGATATAAAAGTCATGTGGCCACTTCAGTGGAAATGAATGCGCTGTACTCATCGGCATCAGAAAACAAAGCCAAACCACAGGATGCGGGAATTGTCCAAGAGTTGGGCACACTGCAACCATCCTCACAGCCTGAGCATAGGAGGAATGCTAAGATTACACACTGAGGAGGTATTCGTCACAGAGGGGAGCTTGACATTGTCCTTCCAGAAATGTGTCTGTTTATACAATCGCTCCCAGCGACTGCATCACACATTCCATTCCAAAGATCTCAGTTTAAAAATACAGAATATACCCCCCCTCGCCATCCCTAATGTCTTTTTTTTTTATCCCAAAGGATAGTCAGACCACAAGGAGTCAAAAATGTTATTATTTTTAAAGTGGAACTTCAGATACAACACTGGATGATGTGCAAAAATGTCATTAAACATTTATTCAAGACCATTTAGGGCAAAGTGACAGATTATTTCGAACACAGGGGCAAAGACCCTGGCACCCAGGGCCAGCCCAGATTTCGAACACAGGGGCATTGAAAGACCCTGGCACCCAGGGCCAGCCCAGATTTCGAACACAGGGGCATTGAAAGACCCTGGCACCCAGGGCCAGCCCAGATTTCGAACACAGGGGCATTGAAAGACCCTGGCACCCAGGGCCAGCCCAGATCTTTTACTAAGTGTCAAGGTGTCATTTGCAGTAATTGTCACTATCCTCCAGAAAATGTCAATTTTGCTCTGATAATTTTTGTATTTTGTTCATGCTTTGGGCTCCACTGAACACTACTTTTCCTGTCACAATCCCTCAGAATTATGTTTGGTAGGTAATATGGTTAAAGCAGAACTCCATTAATTCCAATCAGTTTTGTATCAATACATTTGTTCTTCTACTGCCCTCTGCAATACTTCCTTTTTGACACAAGATACCCTCATCTATTTGGCCAGCACCCTTCAACCCACTGCCTTTGAGCCCAGGCTATCATGGGCCTCTTCCCAGCCTGAGGACAGTGATGCAGAAGTAGCACAGGGATGAGCTCATTTCTCTGTCCCCCTGCTCTCACCTCCTATCAGCATACTCCTTGTATGGCTCCCTCGTATTGTTTCTTCTACTTACAGTCTGATCTCTGCAGTACAGCAACTGTAAGAGGCTGATACCAGTTCAAAAACAGGTACTTATGCTGTTTGCATTTTAAAAAAAATGTATTTATATATTAAAGTGGTTCTAAAGGCAGAAGGTATTTTATCTTAATGCATTCTTTGCATTAAGATAAAAAAAAAAACTTCTGTGTGCAGCAGCCCACCCTAAGGCCCCTTTCACAAGGGCGCCTCCATATGATGTACTCCGCTGATCAGGCGGACGACAGGTTTGTCTCCGCTTACCAAGCAGAGGAGAGACGGACCCAGTCCCGCTCTCCTCTATGGACCGCCTGTCTGTTTTCATTCAGTCATATCCAATCCGATCCGCCAGACAGATGGAAAATAGGACCATCATCCATCTGGATTTTGCGACGGACAGGATCGGATCAGATAACGTTGGATGTCAGCGGACATGTCACCACTGACATCCGCCGCTCCACAGGGGTGAATGGAGGGTCAGATTAGGTCTGCCTAAAAAACTCACAGGCAGGCCTGATCGGACAGACCGTGTGAAAGGGCCTTTATCCTTATTGAGCCCCATCTTGATCCAGCGATGTTGCACAAAGTCTCGGCTGTTCCTCCTCATTGGCTGAGACAGCAGCTGGCCCCATTGACTCCCGTTGCTGTCAATCAAAGTCAGTGAGCCAATGAGGAGAAAGAGGGGTGGGGCTGAGACACGGTTCCATGTCTGAATAGACACACAGAGCAGTGGCTCGGCTCGGGTGCCCCCATAGCAAGCTGCTTGCTGTGGGGGCACTCGGCAGGAATGAGGGACAATGAGTGCTGGTGGGAAACCCGAGAAGAGGAGGAAAAACCACTGCACAGAGCAGGTAAGTATAACATGTTTGTTATTTTTAAATAAAATAAAAAAAAACACAAGACTTTAATATCACTTTAATAACAGCTGAGCTGCATTCATATGTTTCTTTAAAATCTGCTTGGAGTTCAGCTTTAAATTGGAGAAATAATATTATTGTTATGTTGTGTGGGTTTTTATAGTGCCAGCAGTTTGTGCATTGCTCCGACCGCCACACGACTATATACGTCCCGATTCTGAAGAGGGATATCTCGGTAATTGCAGCAGCTGCTGCCACAACCGAGGTGTCCATCTCTTCAGGCGCCGGTTCGATTAACGATAATGGTGGTCTCTGTGGCGGATTCACCGCAAGATCACCGTTATTGGCATCGGGAGAGGGCCCCCCTCCCGCCGCTCTCCCACGCCCTCTGCCACTTACCAGAGCCGTCAGCAACGGCGGAGGCGATCGGGACCTGTCCATGGCTGGGTACAGAGAAGAGTGAAGCTAGGATGGCCCCCACCTGTCTCCATACCATAGCAGGGAGGAAGCGACATCAAAACGTCACTTCTGGCCATACGTCTTAAAGGCACATTTTTTCAAATGACAACATTTTTTTTTTCTTTTATTGCATTTAAGTCCAAATATGAGATCTGAGGACTCTTTGACCCTAGATCTCATATTTAAGAGGACATGTCATGCTTTTTTCCATTACAGGGATGTTTACATTTCTTGTAATAGGAATAAAAGTGACCCAATTTTTTTTTGTGGTGTAGTGGGTAGCACTCTCGCCTAGCAGAAAGAAGGGTCGCTGGTTCGAATCCCAACCACGACACTACCTGCCTGGAGTTTGCATGTTCTCCCTGTGCCTGCGTGGGTTTCCTCCGGGTACTCAGTTTCCTCCCACACTCCAAAGACATGCTGGTAGGTTAATTGGATCCTGTCTAAATTGTCCCTAGTATGTATGAATGTGAGTTAGGGACCTTAGATTGTAAGCTCCTTGAGGGCAGGGACTGATGTGAATGTACAATGTATATGTAAAGCGCTGCGTAAATTGACGGCGCTATATAAGTACCTGAAATAAAATAAAAATAAAAAAACAAATATAATCCAATTCAAGTAAAAAGGATTAGAAGGGCCCTGCTCGAGAGAGCTTACAATCTAAACGAATAAGGCATTGTTAACTTACTGGGTTTCATTGTTTACTTCTACTGCACACTGTGGAAAAATGTTCATAGCTCAGCTGGATTAGTACTAGGAGACAGGGCTGCTGTTAGAAACCACGGGGCCCCATACGGCCAATGCTTCATTTATGAATGAATGACTGATTGGCTGATTGGTACCGATCACTCATTGTGCTCATTCAGGAAAGAAAGGGGCTGGTCAGTATAACACATTGACCAGACCCTTTCCCCACTCTCCATCTTGAAGGATCCTATTGTGTGCTTGCAGCTGCCAGCAGAAAGAAGAGGGAAGTCAGCAGCACTGTCGGTGTAAAGGGGGAGGGGGCACACAGGGGGGCCTGGGTAGCAGGGAGAAATGCGAGGTGCACAGGGAGGGTGATTGGTGTATTGGGGGGGGGAATTGTTGGAACCGTTCTCCTGTATGGTTCTCTCTGCAGTAGCTGAAAGTCAATGGAGGGAGAGGAGAAGAAGCTGCAGAGAGAGCCATACAGGAGATTATTCCAGTAATTACCGCACCCCCCCCCATCCCCCCCACCACGCCAATCATCCGCTCTGCCCACATCCGATTCACCCGGCTGCCTGGGCCCCCTGTTTGCCCGGGCCCTGTACAGGAGGACAGGTGGTACCCCCTTATCCATAGCCCTGCTAGAAGATAGCAGGATTAGAGAAAGAGCCCAAAAAGAGGGAAAGCAGGAAAGAGAAAAGGAGAAAAAAGATGATGCAGAAACATATACTTTTTAATAGGTTATGGTGCAAGCCTTTCAATAACATTTCAATATGGATACTCAGGGGTGCCCCGGCAAGAAGCTTGCCTTCTTCCCATAGTGCATCCTGGTGCCATCTCTTCTCCAGGTAGGTCACACACACACACATCCAGCCATCCACATGACGTAAAAAAAACCCGTCATTCATCAGACCAGCTCACCTTCTTCCATTGCTCCATTGTCCAGTTCTGATGCTCACATGTCCATCGTGGGCTCTTTTGACTGGACACAGGTCAGCATGGGCCCCCTCAACGTTTGTTGAAGGAAGGAGAGTTGTAAAGCGACAGCCAGGAAACCTTAAGGATTTAGAGAAGATCTGTAAAGAAGAGTGGACCAAAATCCCTCCTGAGATGTGTGCGAACCTGGTCACCAACTACAAGAAACGTCTTAACTCTGTGCTTGCCAACAACGGGTTCTCCATCAAGTACTAAGTCATGTTTTGTGTGGGGCGTAGGGATCAAATACTTATTTTACGCACTGAACTGTAACTCAATTTATAACATTTGTATCATGTTTTTTTCTGCATTTTCGGTTGATAGTCTGTCTCTATCATTTAAAATACACCTATGATAACAATTATAGAAATGATAGATCCTTCATTTCTTTGTACGTGGGCAAACTTCAAAATTTGCAGAGGATCAAATAATTATTTTCCCCATTGTATATATTTTCCTTCATGAAAACTATCCAAATGAGTGCTTGCTGAGAGTACATAATCTTTTCCCTTTAAGACAGTCTTTATGGCAGCAGATCTCCCGGCAGCGATAGCTACAGTATTACACTTCATATTTTACACAGACAGGGAACACAAGCCTCATAATATCAACCAGATGTCTAAATCTGTGTATCAAGCCAGCACATGCACTTCATGTAACCAAATGAATACAACCACATACAAGTTTATCTTATCTGTGCCCTACAAACTGGGGCACAAGTCAGGGTTTTCTGTTTAGTGCGCAGTTCTTCTGGGCATATACACTCACCGGCCACTTTATTAGGTACACCTGTTCAATTGCTTGGTAACACAAATAGCTAATCGGCCAATCACATGGCAGCAACTCAATGCATTTAGGCATCTAGACGTGTTGAAGATGACTTGCTGAAGTTCATAAGTATGCTCGCAGGGTGAAGCAGGTGTGCCTGGGCACATCTTAATCACCCTGTTTGCAATAGCATCATCATTCTGTGTGCCGGTGGGTAAATGGGAAAGACCTCCCACTGAGTGGCTCTGCTTATAAGAAGTGTGGAAGCATTTCTCTCTCACTCTGAATCTGCAGGTAGGGAGATCATGTGCCGGTGGGAATCTTTAACAAGGAAGATTTTATATAATATATATATATATATATATATATATATATATATATATATACATATACATACACACACAGTATCTCACAAAATTGAGTACATCCCTCACATTTTTCTAAATATTTTATTATAACTTTTTATGTGACAACACTGAAGAAATGACACTTTGCTACAATTTAAAGTAGTGAGTGTACAGCTTGTATAACAGTGTGAATTAGCTGTCCCCTCAAAAAAAAAAATTAACACACAGCCATTAATGTCTCAACCTCTGGCAACAAAAGTGAGTACACCCCTAAGTGAAAAAAGTGAAAATGTCCAAATTGGGTCCAAAGTGTCAATATTTTGTGTGGCAACCATTATTTTCCAGCACTGCCTTATCCCTCTTGGGCATGGAGTTCACCAGAGCTTCACAAGTTGCTATGGGAGTCCTCTTCCACTACTCCACAATGACATCACGGAGCTGGTGGATGTTAGAGACCTTGCGCTCCTCCACCTTCCATTTGAGGATGCCCCATAGATGCTCAATAAGGTTTAGGTCTGGAGACATGCTTGGCCAGATCATCACCTTTACCCTCAGCTTCTTAAGCAAGGCAGTGGTCATCTTGGAGGTTTGTTTAGGGTCTTTATGATGTTGGAATACTGCCCTGCGGCCCAGTCTTCAAAGGGAGGGGATCATTCTCTGCTTCAGTATGTCACAGTACATGTTGGCATTCATGGTTCCCTCAATGAACTGTAGCTCCCCAGTGCTGGCAGCACTCATGCAGCCCCAGCCCATGACACTCCCACCACCATGCTTGACTGTAGGCAAGATACACTTGTCTTTGTACTCCTCTCCTGGTTGCCGTCACACACACTTGACACCATCTGAACCAAATAAGTTTATTTTGATCTCATCAGAACACAGGTCATGGTTCCAGTAATTCATGTCCTTAGTCTGCTTGTCTTCAGCAAACTGTTTGCAGCCTTTCTTGTGCATCATCTTTGGAAGTGGCTTTCTTCTGGGACGACAGTCATGCAGACCAATTTGATGCAGTGTGCGATGTATGGTCTGAGCACTGACAGGCTGACCCCCCACCCCTTCAACCTCTGCAGCAATGCTGGCAGCACTCATACGTCTATTTCCCAAAGACAACCTCTGGATATGACGCTGAGCACGTGCACTCAACTTCTTTAGTCGACCATGACAAGGCCTGTTCTGAGTGGAACCTGTCCTGTTAAACAGCTGTATGGTCTTGGCCACCGTGCTGCAGCTCAGTTTTAGGGTCTTCGCAATCTTCTTATAGCCTAGGCCATCTCTATGTACAGCAACAATTTTTTTTCTAGTTCCTTGCCATGTGGTGCCATGTTGAGCTTCCAGTGACCAGTATGAGAGAGTGAGAGCAATAACACCAACATTTAAAAAAACCTGCTCCCCATTCACACCTGAGACCTTGTAACACTAATGAGTCACATGACACCGTGAAGGGAAAATGGCTAATTGGGCCCAATTTGGAGGGGTGTACTGACTTTTGTTGCCAGCGGTTTAGACATTAATGGCTGTGTGTTGAGTTATTTTGAGGGGACAGCAAATTTACACTGTTATACAAGCTGTACTCTCACTACTTTACATTGTAGCAAAGTGTCATTTCTTCAGTTTTTTCACATGCAAAGATTTAATAAAATATTTACAAAAATGTGAGGGGTATAATACTATATATATATATATATATATATATATATATATATATATATATATATACATATACATATTATGCATGAGTGTTTGAGCTTTGGTGTGTACACCCTAATGCATTAGGCTGTCCACACCTATGCTGAATTTCAAACTGAGCATCAGAATGGGGAAGAAAGGGGATTTAAGTGACTTTAAACATGGCATGTTTGTTGGTGCCAGACGGTCTGGTCTGAGTATTTAAAAACTGCTGATCTGCTGGGATTTTCACACGCAACCATCTCTAGGGTTTACGGAGAATGATCCCAAAAAGAGAAGATATGCAGATGGGCTACAGCAGCAGAAGACCAGGTGCCACTCCTGTCAGCTAAGAACAGGAAACTGAGGCTATAATTCACACAGGCTCACCAAAATTGCACAACAGAAGATTGGAAAAACGTTGCCTGGTCTCATGAGTGTCGATTTCAGCTGCGACATTCAGATGGTAAGGTCAGAATTTGGTGTAAACAACATGAAAGCATGGATCTATCCTGCCTTGTATCAATGGTTCAGGCTGGTGGTGTAATGGTGTGGGGGAAATTTTCTTGGCACACTTTGGGTCCTTTAGTGCCAATTGAGCAAACGCTACGACCTACCTGAGTATTGTTGCTGACCATATCCATCACTTCCATAGGACTTTATTGTTCCCATCTTCTGATGGCTACTTCCAGCAGGATAATGCACCATGTCACAAAGATCAAATAATCTCACCACTGGTTTCCTAAATATGACAATGAGTTCACTGTACTCCAATGACTCCAATATGGAGCTGACATAAAGCTTTTAACTCAGGGCCCAGGCAAACTTTGCCAAGGGGGCGCATTTAAGAGTGGGGCAGGCTATCAAGGATACCCTACAGCAGTGATGGCGAACCTTGACACCCCAGATGTTTTGGAACTACATTTCCCATGATGCTCAACTACACTTCAGTAGCTGCAGTTCCAAAACATCTGGGGTGCCAAGGTTCGCCATCACTGCCCTACAGTTTACTTTATTTTATTACTTTATTTTTTGTTGTGTAGCGCTGGTATATTTTTTTAATCTACCGCTTATATGTAAATTTAGTGGGTCATCTGTTCTGTGCATAGTTCAGATTCAATCTATTGTTAAATTAGCCTCTGTTCCAGTTTGGCTGTGTTGCATGCAGTTCCACAATGTGCCTGCGGGTGTCGTTGTCACCGTAGGTCGGTGTTGGAAAGCAACAAGCTGAAGTATATGAGTGCTCTTCTTTCTCAGAAGTAACTCGGCAAAGGTTGTCCCTTGCGGTGCATTCTGGGAGGGGGTATTTATGGGACAGACGCCATATTTCTGGGTCTCTTTCTTTCCACCTGCTGGCCCTCCTGGCTGACAGGTATGTGCTAGGAGTCCTACCTCGTGGTCCTCAGGGCCGGAGGACTGCGTTGCTGCAGCGTGTGGGTGGGCCCAGAAGTCTGTCTGGGGCCTACTACTACTACTGCAGAGATGGTTCTGAGCTGTCTGTCCTGCGGGAAGAAGCCGGACAATTGGGAAGAATCCAGGGGAGGACCGTCTTGGAAGGATCACGTGGAGCGCTGGCCTGGAGAGGGCCCTGGTGACTCAATTGGAGGACGCATCTTAAGTTAACCTACCACATAGTACTGCCGGGTCGGCTTAAAGGTTCTGGTACTGTGTTGCTGTTCATCTAAAACTACTACATCCTGTGGCAGAGGATCGTACAGTTGTTCTACCCAAGTCTGTGGCAGAGACTTTCTATTCGTGCTGCGCTCCAGCTGCTAGATCAGTGAGAGAGGCCTATCCGAGTGGGCAAAGATTTAATCCTGAACTGAAGATATATTCATCCCTGAGATTTCAATTCCTTAGTGCTACACCAAGAAAAGGTATTTGGACTTCCCTGCAACTCTTCTTCTACCTCTTTCCTGCTACTTCTTCCAGTTATTTCCCATTAAAGCATTGGAAAAGTACTAAAGTGACTGGTGCCTACATTGTCAGATAATAAGCTCAACGTGGACTCTAATGCCGCGTACACACGGTCGGACTTTTTGTCTACAAAAGTCCGACAGCCTGTCTGACAGACTTTCGACGGACTTTTGGCGGACTTGCGGCAGACTTTCTTACGAACGGACTTGCCTACATACGATCACACAAAAGTCCGACGGATTCGTACGTGATGACGCACACCGGACTAAAATAAGGAAGTTGATAGCCAGTAGCCAATAGCCGACCTAGTGTGGGTTTTTGTCCGTCAGACTAGCACACAGACGAGCGGATTTCTGGGTCCGGCGTAGTTACGACGTAAAGATTTGAAGCATGTTTCAAATCTAAAGTCCGTCAGATTTGAGGCTGGAAAAGTCCGCTGAAAGTCCGGGGAAGCCCACACACGATTGGATTGTCCGCCAGCTTTAGTCCGTCGGTGTCCGTCGGACTTTTGTAGACGAAAAGTCCGACCGTGTGTACGCGGCATTAGTCTGGTGTTGGTGAAACTACAGGTAAAAAGGTGACGGTAACAGCCCGCTTTAAATCAGCAGCTCCACCGTGAGTTATTGCTACAGTTGCAAATGTAAACTCCAAGAGAAATAAGGAGAGGGTAAAAAAGACATCAATCTAGTATATTTGCCAGTATATTCACATGCAGTAAAAATGTAAACACTGTAAGGTGGTTGAGCAGATATGAGGATATGCTGGCATAAACTGCTTCTGCAGAATGTGAAACTTTACTCTTTTATTTGTCAAGATGCTCCAAATAGGTCTAAATTAATCTCAGGATAATTTAAAAAACCCTAAAAAAATATACGTAAACCTAATCATTAACATCTTATGTACAAGCTTTAATATGTTAATGTCACTTGAAGAGAATTTTCGCAGTCTTTAAATCTGCAGTTTTCATTAAAATAATCCCCATAATGATCCTGCCATTTAAGTCCTTGATCAGGCACTTCCTATTATAGCATGATAACGCTCTCTCTCCCTCCCAGTTGTCGCCCTTTTCACACAGGCTTCTATAGAAAGTACAAATAAATGTTTCATCACACACCACTCAGACATGGTCCACTGTTGTCATCTTCAGGAAAACCACTCTAAAGCCTCGTACACATGATCGGATTTTCCGACGGGAAATGTGTGATGACAGGCTGTTGTTGGAAAATCCGACCGTTTGTACGCTCCATCGGACAATTGTTGTCAGATTTTCCGGGGACAAATGTTGGATGGCAGGCTTTAAAATTTTCCGCGGACAACGGTCTGTTGTCGGATTTTCCGAGCGTGTGTACACAAGTCCGTCGAACAAAAGTCCAAAGTACAAACACACATTCTCGGAAGCAAGGACGAGCCGGAATCGGTCGGTCTTGTAAACTAGCGTTCGTAATAGAGAATTAACATTCATGACGTGGCAAATTATGAAATCTCGAAATGCAGCGCACAATTCTCTTCTTCTTTAATGGGATATTAATGAAGCTGCTTTGCTGGTGATGCTGATGGAGCACTGCCATTTTAAATGGCTTTTATTTTCTAGTGATATCAAGAATAATATTATTATGTTTTTTTTTTTTTTTTGCTCAAGTTACCACAACACCATTATCGCGTAGTTTTTAAGATCAAATATACAACTATGTTGGTGTCCCTTGTTAATTTTACATTGTATTTTTTTAATGTAACTGCCTACTCCCAAACTGTCATTTGAAGTAAAACACATAGCCAAGTATTATTCTACACATTTTTTTTTTATTGTGCATTAAAAAAGAAAACACATAAAATTAGACATACTATCTACCAATAGAACTTAACCAAAAAGTACATTCTATGCATCCAAAAATATAGAAAATATACCAAATCAAATCATTATTCAACCAAAAAATAAAATAAAAGCCTTGTGCAAATGTCCTGCTTCTTAATATAGGGGGTCAACAATGCCAAGAGTTGGTGAAAGCAGGGGTCCATCATCCGGAGATAATTCCAAAAATCATCCGGATTATTCTCCTGGAGCTCCGCAGCAAAGGCATATGACATAATTGGTCACGATTAATAAAGCAACCAATTTTTGGTCCAAGAAATCCTCCTCCTGTTCCTGGACTGGACTTGTGTCAAAGCAAAAACTCCAAGGCCAATAATAAATAACACGTTATCTCTTCCGATTCCGCAACATGTCTGGTTGACGAACGGCCATTCAGAAACAAACTGAAAAGAGCAAAATGAAAACTGCGAAATGAAAAGCGCAAAATGAAAAGTGCGAATCAACACTCACCAAACTTCCAATAACACAAAGGTAACAGAAGGAGCCCAAAGGGTGGCACAATTGAACTTCCTCTTTATCAGCTCGTAGTACGTCCAGTACGTCACTACGTTTGTGTTTGTTGGCCAACAATTGTGTTCCATTTGTATGCAAGACAAGTTTTTGGCAGACTCCCTTGTGACAAAAGTCCGAGGCTTTGTCTGCGGAAAATCTGATCGTGTGTATGAGGCTTTAGAAAAATAAATGTTAGTATTTACATCTACCTTAATACAATGAATAAATATGGCCCTGGATTTTGTATGGCCTTCATCCTCCTCCTGACACATGACGGCAATGAGCTAAAAGCAGTGCGGAATATGCATTAGGTCACCATATTGGAGGCTTTGTATGTGATTCTTGCAGAAAATAGTTTTGGGATGACTAAAATCACAGCTCTGCCAATACCGAACAGACATGTAATACATGATATCTGATGCCAAATGGATTAACAACACAAAACAAGGAACATTTCTCTTGTTCATCTTTTTTTATTTTTTAAAAGCTAAAGTCTAAAGCTGAACTCCAGCCAAACAGCTGAATACACAGTTGAAATGCTTTTGTGAATCGTTTTACCTGCCCAATTATTTCTTAATTATTTGTGTTCAAAATGTCTATTGCTGCTGTGTTGTACTCCATTGCCAAAGGATGACACTGATATTTCATGTTGCAGATTTGTAGCATCTTGTGCCACCTTTTGATATTATGCATGTGAGCTCCTAACTTCTAATCACTTCTCCCACCAGCCCCCCAGTGCCTGAAAACATGTTAGATTGCCAGTACTGTGCAATACTGGAGAGAGGTATTGGCTAACGATCAGTGGTGTATTTTGGTTTTGTGCTGCCCTAGGCAAGACTAAAATCAGACGCCCGCCCCCCCCATGTAAATTTACCCCACCCCTTCCTGTTTAATGCATGTGACCCCTTCCAAAATTGAAGGACTGCAAGCTCCAGTATGAACCCCTGAGCTATCACGGGTTCATATTCAGACCTGTAGTCCTTCACTAGTTTTTAGGGGGGGTGATATCCTCAGCTCTGATGGGTTCATGCTGGGACCTGCAGTCCTTCACTTTTGGGGGTCACATCCCTAGATCTTATAGGTTCATGCTGGAACCTGTAGTCCTTCACTAGTTTGGGGGGCGTGTTGCATCCTCAGCTCTGAGGGGCACATGCTGGGGTGGGTCACATCCCCCAAAAGTGAAGAACTACAAGTTCCAACATGAGCTTCTTAGATCTAAGGATGTGTCTCCCTCCAAAATTGAAGGACTACAAGTCCCGTCATCAACCTCTAATATCTAGGGATGTAACCCTTTAGATCTCACGGGTTCATGCTGGAACCTGTAGTCCTTCATTAGGAGGATGGAATCAGTGGCAGTGCTTGGGGGGGTTGGGTTCCGTATTTTTGGTTGGGGGGTGGGTGCAATGTCAGTGCTTGGGGGGGGTGGGTTCAGTAACTCTCACTTGCTGTTACCTGTCAGTCAGTGTCCAATTGATTCCCCCTGCCTGCATGCAAGAGAGGGGAGGAGAGAGAGGGTCAAGGAAGGTGAGAGAGGGTGGGAGAGAAAGAGAGAAAGGGGGTGTGTGGGGTGGGAGAGAGAGGGGGGGTGGGGGTGTGAAAGAGAGGGCGGGGGGTGGGGGTGTGAAAGAGAGAGGGGGGGTGGGGGGTGAAAGAGAGAGAGGGGGCGGGTGTGTGGGAGAGAGAGAAGGAGGGGGTGTGGGAGAGAGAGAAGGAGGGGGTGGGTGTGTGGGGGTGGGGGAGAGAGAGAAGGAAGGTGTGAGAAGGAGGGTGTGAGAGGGGGAGAGAGAGAGAGAGGGGGGGGGTGTGAGAGAGAGAGAGAGGGTGAGAGAGAGAGGGGGGGTGAGAGGGAGAGGGGGGGTGAGAGAGAGAGGGAGAGGGGGGGTGAGAGAGAGAGAGAGAGGGGGGGAGAGAGAGAGGGGGGGTGTGAGAGAGAGAGAGAGGGTGAGAGAGAGAGGGGGGGTGAGAGGGAGAGGGGGGGTGAGAGAGAGAGGGAGAGAGGGGGGGTGAGAGAGAGAGAGAGAGGGGGGGAGAGAGAGAGAGGGGGGTGAGAGAGAGAGAGAGGGGGGGTGGGAGAGAGAGAGAGAGAGGGGGGTGTGAGAGAGAGAGAGGGGTGTGAGGGTGTGGGGTGTGAGAGAGAGAGGGGGGGTGTGAGAGAGAGAGGGGGTGTGAGAGAGAGGGGGGGTGAGAGAGAGGGGGGTGAGAGAGAGAGAGAGAGAGAGAGAGGGTGTGAGGGGGTGTTAGAGAGAGGGGGGTGTGAGAGGGGTGAGAGAGAAAGGGGGGTGTGAGAGAGAGAGAGGGGGGTGTGAGAGAGAGAGGGGGGTGTGAGAGAGAGAGGGGGGTGTGGGGTGTGAGAGGGGGGTGTGGGGTGTGAGAGAGAGAGAGAGGTGGGTGTAAGAGAGGGGGGAGAAGGTGAGGGTGGTGAAAGAGAGAGACCCCCTAGCCATGGCTGCAGTCCCTACTGCCCCCTCCCTGTGACTGTCCCAGGCAGCCCCAGTCTGTGTTGGTAGTCGTGTGTGATGCACCTACCTCATGCCCATCCTCGGTCAGCCTGTCTTCCTGTTCCAGGACAGTCACAGCTGGGAAAGGAGTTGGAGAGGGAGTCGGGGATGCTGATCAAGTCAGGGTGGCGGTGAAGCGTAGTGTTCTCTAACTCCCTCCCGGGCTCTTGGTTGTGGCAAGCTGTCAGTCTCTTCCCAGCTGCCGGGGCCTCCCGCTTGCTTTTTGAAAATGCCGCTGCCCTGCACCCCACCGCCACCGGACCAATGGCGGACTCTCCAGGACCATGCAAAAGGGCGGGGCTCAGCTCAAGGGGCCAGGCAGCTGCTTTGAGCCCCTCCGCGCTGGAGGAGGAGAAAGTTAAGTCCTCCTCTGCTTTGATTGCTGGGCAGGGAGGGAGTCGCTGCCGTGACATCACCAGTGGCCAGGAGTCGGGTGGAGGCGGAGCCGAGCCAGCACTACCGCGGCTCAGGCCGCCCCTGTCCCATGCATTACGGACTGCTCCCAGTGTCACTTTTATTCTGTGCAGGAGCCGGGACTCGGGAGGACGGGTCAGGGAAGCGACTTTTTTTGCGGGGGGTTAGCGGCTTTTTTGCCGCCCCCCCCGCAGTGTGCCGCCCTAGGCCTGGGCTTTGTTGGCCTAGGCCAAGAGACAGCACTGCTAACAATGCAGAACTTCCTACTTTCATTTTTGCTCTTGCCGACCAAAAAAAAAAGAGAGTGACCCAAAAGACTTCTTGTATAGTTTTAGACAGCAGCTATGATTCCTGTGCCATGGTGTCTGTTCACAGGCACTGTGCAGGAACACAGATGCAAACAAACTGAAAAATACTGAACCCCCCCCCCATCAATTGCAGCCTCACTGTGCCCATCAAATGCAGTCTCACTGTGCCCATCAAATGCAGCCATTGTGCCCATCATATGCAGCCACTTGTGCCCAATCATATGCAGCCACTTGTGCCCATCATATGCAGCCACTGTGCCCCATCATATGCAGCCACTTGTGCCCATCAAATGCAGTCTCACTGTGCCCATCAAATGCAGCCATTGTGCCCATCATATGCAGCCACTTGTGCCCAATTATATGTAGCCACTTGTGCCCATCATATGCAGCCACTGTGCACCATCATATGCAGCCACTTGGGCCCATCATATGCACCCACTTGTGCACATCAAATGCAGCCACTTGTGCCCATCATATGCAGCCACTTGTGCCCATCATATGCAGCCACTGTGCCCCATCATATGCAGCTACTTGTGCCCATCATATGCAGCCACTTGTGCCCATCAAATGCAGCCACTGTGCCCCATCATATGCAGCCACTTGTGACCATCATATGCAGCCACTTGTGACCATCATATGCAGCCACTTGTGACCATCAAATGCAGCCACTTGTGCCCATCAAATGCAGCCACTTGTGACCATCAAGTGCAGCCACTTGTGCCAATCAAATGCAGCCACTTGTGCCCATCATATGCAGCCACTTGTGCCCCTTATTTGCAGCCACTTGTGCCCATCATATACAGCCATTTGTGCCCATCAAATGCACTTGTGCCTGTCTAATGCAGCCACTTGTGCCCATCAAATGCAGCCACTTGTGCCCATCATATGCAGCCAGTTGTGCCCATCAAATGCAGCCACTTGTGCCAATCAAATACAGCCACTTGTGCCAATCAAATGCAGCCACTTGTTCCCATCATATGCAGCCATTTGTGCCCATCAAATGCAGCCACTTTTGCCCGTCATATGCAGCCACTTGTGCCCGTCATATGCAGCCATTTGTGCCCATCAAATGCAGTCACTTGTGCCCCTCAAATGCAGCCACTTGTGCCCATCATATGCAGCCAATTGTGCCCAGTATATGCAGCCACTTGTGCCCGTCAAATGCAGCCACTTGTGCCCATCAAATGCAGCCACTTGTTCCCATCGTATGCAACCACTTGTGCCCATAAAATGCAGCCACTTGTGCCAATCAAATGCAGCCACTTGTTCCCATCATATGCAGCCATTTGTGCCCAGTATATGCAGCCACCTGTGCCCATCATATGCAGCCACTTGTGCCAATCAAATGCAGCCACTTGTGACAATCAAATGCATCCATTTGTGCCCGTCAAATGCAGCCACTTGTGCCCGTAAAATTGGAGAGGAGAAAAAGCACTAAATGTCTTGCACACCCCCCCCCTCAGGGCTCGCAGTTGGCACTTGCACTCCCCACACGGAGCTCGCAGCTCTAGACCCCCCCCACCCCCACGGGAGGTCCGGCACTTACCTGAAGAGCATCCTCTGTGTCTCCACGCTCTTCCACACTCGGGCAGCAGCAGTGGCAGAGGTGTCTACTCCTCTTATCCTCTTATCCAATAGGTGTGCCTGGTGCTTTGGCCAATCGGGAAACAGGTCTCACTGACCTGCCTCCTGATTGGCGGGGAGGCACTGTAGTGTGATGATAGCAAAAATTAATTCGCTATGGTCACCCTTTTTTGAAGCCGATTACAGCCTCTGGCTCTAATCACGTGCTTAAAAAAAAAAACACCCCCTCCCACCCCGCCATAGGAATCCATGTGTCCGGCATCCTGAAAGGGACCAGGCGCATGGATAGGGAGGCGGCGGCAGGGAAATAGGGACGGCGCCCGCGCGCCCTCAATGCACGGGCGCACGGGAACAAAGTGATAGGGGAAGAAGACAAAAGTGAGTATAAGGCCTCTTTCACAAGCGCGGTTGGGGGGGGGGCTTAAAAACAAAGCTGCAGTTTTATTGCTGCCCAGCCACCCCCCTAAAGTGTTAAATACAGTTGAAGGAGGCTATTCACATGCCGCAGTGGCATCAAATATAATGGATTTTAACGCTTTCCCATTCAAGTCAATAGGGCCTGCAGCAGCAACCACGAGCCAAATGCTTGGTTCGTGGTTGTGACACACATTAGCCCCATTATAAACTGCTGTTTAGCAAAAAAAAAAACAGGCATTTAGGAGGAGGCGTTATAGCCTAGTGAATGTCTGAGAATGGCTGATTAACTGGACTCTGAAAAGCGATCTACTGTGGATTGCTTTTCAGAGCATTAGCTAGTATGACCCTAGTGGGTCAAGAGAATAAATAGGGACATTTCTAGAGTCTTTTTAAGTCCAAGAAAATGTTGTATCCCAGACTTGGCTTGTACAGCTCAAGACTTCAAATTTGTGCATCAATCAAGGCAAATACTGGACATTCCAAGCAGCTCATCAATTTATAGGTAGCATGTGGAAGCGGCTGGTGAATTTCATACTAATGCAGTAAACGTTTGAAAAAAAATTACAAAATGCCCATCAAGCTCTCATAAACTGAAGGAGTTTTTAATCCAGAGGAAGGTAAAAAAAAAACTATTCTACCCTGCACAGCTAGGGTCAGTTTTACCTATCAGAGAGAAAAATATCCCTCTCTGATGACACAAGGCAGTCCGTTCCTTAAATCTAAATATTATATTACCATAATAACTGTAACTTTTTTAGGGTAAGTTCATTTAAAAAAAAAAAAAAGATAAATGCACATTTTGTGCAGGAAACTGTGCATTTATTATTTATTTCTTCTTAGTGACATGTTACATATGTGTGTAACGTGTAACAGGTTACTAAAGGTGAACTTATCCTTTAAATACAACATGTACTGTACCTTGTCTACCAGCTATAACTCAACGAGCTGCATGTCCTTTACTAGGTGTTAATTGGAAACACTTATTAGAGTTATACCCATGTAGTTTCATGTCATGTTTTAATGCACTTGCATGAATAAAGCTTTATATTTTCCAAGTTCCAGAAGAAAAGTTTCAGTTCATTTAAGTCTTAGCTGGAAATTGTGACAAAAATTTGCCACTCAGGAAAAGGTAAGCCTAAAGTGATTTTAAAATTTCAGTTCTTTCTTTAAAAATAACAAACGTCATACTTACCTGCTCTGTGAAATGGTTTTGCTCAGAGCAGCCCAAATCCTACTCTTCTCTGGTCCCCTACCAGCGCTTCTGCCCCCTGCTGAGTGCCCCCAGAGCAAGCAGGTTGCTATTGGGGCACCCGAGCCGAGCTGCTGCTCTATGTGTCCATTCAGACACAGATGCGCAGTTCCCCCTCCCTCTCCTCATTGGCTTACTGACTTTGATTGACAGCAGCGGGAGACATTGGCACCGTGCTGCCGTCTCAGCCAATAAAGAGGGAGAGTACCAGGCAGCGGAGACACTCCTGAAACAAGTAAGTATTAGAAGGGCTGAGGGGGCTGCTGCACACAGAACGTTTGTTATCTTAATGCATTAAGAATAAAAAACCTTCTAACTTTACAACCACTTTAAGGAGGTTTTTGGTAGTTTTTAAGGGTCTAGAGCAGTGGTTCTCAACCTGAGGGTCGAATGACGATTTGCCAGGGGTCACCAAATCCTGGACTGTTCCTGAAGCCTGCACTGCTCTCCCAGCCTTTTGGCGGCCGCCCAACTGGGCTGTTCCTGGAGCCCACGGGCGCCCACTCAGCCTCTTCCCAGTCACCCATTCAGTTCACGGCATGACTGGGGGGGCAGAGACTAGAGGTCAGCTGACTGGTGAAGTGGGAGGGGCTGGGACTGGTGAAGTGGGAGGGGCTGAAGGAGACCCTATCTCCTGATTTCAGCATAGGTGTCACTGCTGTGAGACACCACAGAGCTGAAGACACAGTTTAGCCAGAGACACAGTGAGTAACACTACCTGTGATTGTAGTTGCCATTTAAAGTCCCCACTACAGTTCTCAGATCAGCAGATGACCTGGATCAAGAGCACCTAAGTTGGCTGATCAGAACCCTCCCCAGCATTGCCACTCATCCCACCCCTCACCACCAGCACTACCACTTATCTCAACTCCCCGCCAGCACTGCCACCCATCCCATCCCCCCCCCCCCCCCCCACCAAGGAGTAAGAGAAGGAATAAAAATAGAGAATACATGGAAGGGAGAGGAAAAGAGGGGGAGGAACAAAGAATAAGGGAGAGAAAGAATAAGAGGAAGAACAAAAAAAAAAAAAACGGCTAGAGAGAAGAATGGGGAAAAAAACAAGAAATTAGGATAGAGAGAGATAAAAAGGAAAGAAAAGAGAACAAAGAGAAAGAGTAGTACATCCCAAAATGTACCATAAGGGGTTTTAATACAGTACGAGTGGAAGGAACACAAAGAGTGCTAAATGTCCATGGGTTAGGGGCGCACATTACTTGTCTTGCCTTGGGTGCTGACAACCCACGCTACGAAAATCATTTTACTGTTAGGGGTCCCCACAACTTGGGAAATTTTATCATGGGGTCATGGCACTAGAAAGGTTGAGAGCCACTGGTCTAGAGAATGGGTCATAATGGGTACAGAAGCTTTCAAATTACTGTTCTTGTGCAAAGAAAAATGCTAACCCTTAAGGCACGGTCAGAAAATCTGAAGATAAACTTCGTCCGATGAACGAACTGCCGATTTTCTGATCGTTAGTATGCTGCTTTTGACAGCCGATTACAAATTTTCAGGAGACAAAAACTGGATGTGCAGGCTTGAAAATTTTTGTCTGATGTGACCACAACGTCCAATTTTATTTTCATTAGTACTGTTTTCTGACAAAAACAAATCTGAAGAGCAAGACTAGGCATGCTCAGAAATGAAAGAACACATACAAAACAATTCAACACATTACGTCACTTCTGACGTTGAATTCTGTCGTCAGAAAATTTTCTGATGGTGAGAACGCTCTTCACTTTCGAATTGAGACTAGCATCAAACAAAAAACTTTTGTCCAATAATCTGACTGTGTGTGTACAAGGCTTAACAGTAACCTAAGGCCCCATACACACTATTAGATTTCCTGCAGATTTTTGTCTTCAGATTTACCAAAAACCATGTAGTGCAAGGGCCTGCCTGATTGCATACAAATTGAAACTCTTATGCCCCGTACACACGGTCGGCTTTTCCGATGGAAAATGTCCGATCGGAGAGTGTTGTCGGAAATTCGGACCGTGTGTGGGCTCCATCGGACATTTTCCATCGGATTTTCCAACACACAAAGTTTGAGAGCAGGCTATAAAATTTTCCGACAACAAAATCCGATCGCGTCAATTCCGACCGTGTGTGGCCTGTTCCGACGCACAAAGTGCCACGCATGCTCAGAAGAAATTCCGAGACGGAACAGCTCGGTCTGGTAAACTTAGCGTTCGCAATGGATACAGCACTTTCGTCACGGTGCAATGTAAAAAATGGTTTAATACAGCGCACTCTCTTCTTCTTTATAATGTGAGAAGAATTAAGTCGTTTTGCTGCTCATATTCACACAGACTTCTCACAAACGTATTTCTTTATTATTTATCGGGATTCCCTTAATATATTTTGATTTGTCACATCTGACAAAAATATGTTTGTGTTGTTTTTTTTGTTTTTTTGTTTTTAAAGGCAGATTTATTTTTTATTTTAGGTTTGTATTTTTTCAAAGGCTGATCTTTGTTGTATTTTAGTTTTAGTTTTACTCCAGAATATTTTTGTGTGTGTTTTGTGTGTCAAGTTACCACAACACCATTATTATCTTGTATTTAATCTCAAGGAGATTGTTTGGTGTTGGTGTCCCTTGTTAATTTCACATTGTATTTTTGAAATGTACCTGAATCCTCACAAACAAACTGTCCTTTTAGAAGGAAAACACACATAGGCAAGTATAATTGAAACCAAAAATCCTTTATTAAGGGATCAGAACCAAACAAAGAGGGAGGCAGCGCTGGATAAACAGGAGAAATTAGCGAAGCCTTGGACCCCCAGGGCAGACATCAATTCTTGAACATCAAAATTGGTGGCCTGAGGAGTCCATATGTAAGGGAGTGCAGTCTGGTCCAGAAGTCCCAGAGATCCGGAAAGCAGCAGATGAAATCTGTGTCCCCAGGCTGTGGTACCACAAGAGGCTGCATCTTCTGGCCGACCAGACTGAACCCAGGGCCATCACTTTCTGGTCTTCCTTCCACGCTTCCTTCCTGGCTGTGGCTCTGCTGTTGGAGATGTGGCAGGAGGAGGAGTAGGACCTGGAGGAGGAGGAGGACTAGTAGGACCTGGAGGAGAAGGAGGAGGAGAAGGAGGACCATGTGTGAGGTCACAAAGGTGGGTATCAGATGTTATTTGGGCCCTCAACCCCTTTTGAGAGCCTCCAAAATTAATGACTCACACATGAGTTGTTGGCCCTCCTCCATCCGCTGCATTTTACAGGCAATTATGCCAGCAAAGTCCTCCTCCACAGTGTGTGGTGCTCCCAGGGCCTCTGTAGCCTTCCAAAAGAGGCCTATGGCAGCCTCCTCTAGGGTACTCCTCCTCCTGCCACTTTCTCTTTGCAGGTGTAGGGGAGGGACCTGCATATCAGGCAGCCTGCTCGGCCCGGCCACCTCCTGGCTGAGACTTCCCTGTGTATGAAAAAGGGACATGGTTGTAATGTTTTGCATCATCACTCACAATCATAAATTAGGACTCCAAACTAACATCTAGTTAACATCATTGATTGGACAACCTGAAATATTTAGAGGAATGCTATACCTGGCTCAATCTGGGCTCCTCCACATGTTGTTGCCTGGAAGGCCCAGGTTGGGCGTCAGAAGCCTCAGCTGGAGGGGAAGGAAGCATGGAAGGAAGACTGGAGAGTGATGACCTGGGTTCACTCTGACCTGCAAGAAAATGCAGCCTGTCATAGTACCACATCCTGGGGACATAGATGTCATCTGCTGCTCCGGATCTCTGCGAATCCTGGACTTTCTGGCGCTCCCTTACATATGTGCTCCTCAGGCCACCAATTAGGATCTTCAAATATGTGATGTCTGCCGTGGGGATCACCTGCTTCACAACAATTTCCAACAATTGATCCAGCTCTGCCTTCCTCTTTGTTTGGTTCCTATAATGTGGGTGGTTGATCTCCCACAGACAAGGCAGCTCCCTGAACATGTCAATGAATATTGCCATGAAGTCTGTATCATTCAAGATATCCATTTTAACTGCAAGACACAACACAAGACAAACCCTAATGTCAGCCAAAACTCTCCTAATCTTGTTACAATATAGGCCTCAATATAGAAGCAGTATAGGCCCAAGTTTGTCTCTTACCTTCGTTATTACGATCGGCGCCTCCAATGCTCCTTCCTCCGCTCACAGATCGTACGTAATATGCACGCGTGTTACGCTTTATACACACTGCGCATGCGTGTAACTCCGCCCGATCCCCTGATGTTCTTTCTAGTCTATTCCCCGCCCCTTTTCGTTCGGCGCAGTGGGTGAAGAGCACATGGCGGAGTCAGAGCAGGTGCGTGCTGATTATAGCAACGAGGAGGAGGAAAGCCCGGATCCGGAAACGTCCCGATCCAGAAGGAGACAATTTAAGGCCACAAATATGTCCTTTGGGGAGATGTTGGAGATGGTCGACATCCTGAAGAAGGCCGACTATGACGGGAAATATGGACCTTACCCCAACCCCAATATCAGGAAGGCCAAGATCATGGCGAAAGTGGTCAAAAGTCTGCACCGGAATTTCGAGGTACGACGATCGAAAGATCAGCTCAGGAAGCGGTGGTTGGACCTGAAATTAAGAGAGCCCGAACAGTACAGAAAGATCCGGAGACTGCTGCAAAAAAGTAAGTAGTTGTGCTGTGTTCCTATTCTTTTTGTCTTTATTACGTTCGTGCTGCTCCATATGCTTTTCTTAAGTGTTGTACAGTTTAAAATGGCAACTTTAATGTTCATGGGCCCATTATTCGTTCGTATCAAACATTTTTCTTTCGGCCTATAAAACACCATTGTTTAGGCCATATGCATTTGCCAACATTTTTTAGGGCCTACTTGTATGAAAAATATTTGGTTGTGTAGATGGGTTTGTTACTAGAATGAAATGCAAACTAGATTCTGTGTAAGAAGAGGACACTCAGCAGCAGTTTAGACATCTGGACGCTGGAGCACTAGTGTGGGACACAAGAACACCCTTTTTATTAGGGGGCCCACACAGGTGCTCCAGTGTATACTATAGGAGGGTCTTCATCTGTGAAGCTTGTACAAAACAGGTAAAGTATTGAAGCTTGACAAAGGACAATAAAAATGCTACATCTTGGAACTCTGCCCAAATAGACAATTGTACCCCACTTCCAAGCAATGTTTCATCTTTAGATTTCGGCCATCAAATATCTGTGTGCTAATTATACCATTTTTGTTTTACATAGGGGAGAAAAGACTTGGAGGACACCCCTCATCCGAGGAGACCACAGACCCCCCACCTCTGGAAGAAGGGGAAATACCCCTAACCCAAGCTGAGCAGGAGGAGGAAGAAGACGTGGTGGAAATTGACACCACAACAGGTGAGTGTCTGCGACCACAGGCTCAGGTAAGAGATGGATGCCGGCAGATTTTTGATACCTGTTTTTGTTTGGTTTCTCTCTTTTTAGGTGATCGTGATGTTGTGGATCGAGATCCTTTCACATCAGAAAGTGCCCAGATCCTGATCGGGGAGATCATGGGGTGTAATTTAGAATTGGAAAACCTCAAGAAAAAAATCAATGATGTTATTCAAAAAAATAATAACATCATTGATGTTTTGGGGTGAATTTAAAACCCCTCAAAATCACTGTGCTACAATCTTAAAAATGTTTTAGCGATGTTTAGAAAAGCCAAATTTGGAGGATGCACACAGTGTGCCAACATGTGCTATCTGCCATCACGGGAGATCAATGGACGCGTTTTGGGGGTGCAACCCCTTCCTCAATAATAAAGTAGCTGTGAGGAAGGGGTTGCTCCCCCAAAACACATCCCTTGATCCCCCGTGATGGCAGCTAGCACATGTTGACATTCGTAAATTGGTGTGCATCTTCCAAATTTGGCTTTTCAAGGGGTGACTTCACCCCATCTGAACGCAATATCAAACACAGTTCCTAAATACTCATGTCTGATATTGCCTTCAAGTTTTACCATATGTGAACTTTGTAAGTTCAAGATTTTTGTCTTTCTTGTTGGTTTTACACATGCCTGTTTTATCTTAAATGGACATTTCTATTCTTGATAATGCCACCCCAAAAATTGTTATACAACAAACACATTGGTTTGTTTTAAAAACCTTTTCTAAATGCACATGTGATTGTGCAGGTATTAAAAAGATTGTTATCAAGAATGTGTGGATTATTGTCTCAACGCTCCAACACTTTTGTGGTGATGTAATTGCTGTTTTCTGTGAAAATGGGGGTTATTTCCTAAGGGCAAATCCTCTTTGCACTACAAGTGCAGTTTCAGTGCAGTTTCAAGTGCACTTGTAGTGCAAAGTGTCTACGCCTTTAGTAAATAACACCCAACAGTGCTTTGTATAAGGTTACACAATCACGCCATTTTCAGGACTCCCCACATTGCTGTCAGGGTCAGCTAAAACAAACACAAGCAGTAAATGTCACCAAAGATTAGCTTTTTTTTTTTTATTTGATAAAGGCTTCACAAATTGTCTGGCATATTGATGGCCCCCCTACCCGCAAAGAACTCAAGGTATCTTAACCGGACATTACGGGCACTCAGGGAGGGCAAGCCAGGACGGCCGCTTTCAAGCGCCGTCAGGGTTGTTTCATGTAGAATTCCGGCCTCAGGCCCAACTGAGCCAGCATAGTTGGCAGAATGTTGGCGTAAAAAGTTATGTAGAACACAGCATGCCAGGATTAGATGATTAAGTTTATACTCCGCCATATGGATGGGTGTCAGAAATAGGCGGAACCGGCTGGCCATGATTCCAAATGTGTTCTCCACCACTTTTCTGGCTCTGGCCAGCTGGTAATTAAAAACCCTCTGTTCCGGGGTGAGGGTCCTCATCGGGAATGGCCGCATAATATGGTCCCCCAGCGCAAATGCTTCATCCACAACGAAGACGAATGGGAGTCCTTCCACATTGTCTTCTGGAGGTGGCAAGTCCAAGCTGCCATTCTGGAGACGCCTTTAAAACTCCGTCTGGGCGATGACTCCACCATCGGACATCTAGCCATTCTTCCCCACGTCCACATACAGGAAGTCGTAATTAGCCGACACCACCGCCAACATCACAATACTATTGAACCCCTTGTAATTATAATAGTACGACCCCGAGTTGGGTGGTGGGACGATGTGGACGTGTTTCCCATCAATTGCCCCTCCGCAGTTAGGAAAGTCCCACCGCTGGGCAAAGTGGGAGGCCACAGTCTGCCATTCCTGTGGCATGGAAGGAAACTGTTGAGGAAAACAAAAAAAATTTGTATTTTTGCACATAAACATGGCAAGCAGATTAGACACAAACATTCTTGGCCAACCTCCAGATAACATTTATTAAGGGGAATTTTACAACACTAAAGTATAAGGTACACCTATCAGATTCCCCCTCCCCCCCCTCATGGGCCATTTCTAACATTATGGGGGGGGGGGGAATCTTGGACAGGTAACCCTCTCCACTTCATTGAGAGATGAATGCCTAAATACAGGGTATTACTTGGAACAGCCCCTCCTTAGTTACACTATTGGCAGCCCACTGGACAGGTAAGAAGTGTCATAATACAAAGATATAAATACACACTGTACACATTTGAGCACATTTGGACATTCTGCTATTACCTATCAAGATAATAATAGGATACAAAAACTTTAAACAGTACCATTTGAAAGTATACAGGCAGGCCCTTGCACTACATGCTTTGGATAATTCATCTATAAATCTGACCACAAAAGAGGTGGGTATAGTGTGTATGGGTTTGGCAAAGTCAGCAGATAGATGATTGAGGATAGATAGAGAATTGGGATCAGCTGACTTAGCAGTTGGGGGGAGGGAGGGTTAATAAAAATGATTTGGGGACAGCACAAAAAAAAGTCTCTGGCACTCTGCCTGAATTTAAAGCACAAATCACATTTCAAAACATTTTAGGGGGTGTTTGGGGTAAAGCACTACTATGGAGCTGACAAAATACATTGTTAAGTGACTACATGAGGTGAATATAGGGCAGGAGAGCATGCTGGGGAGGTAAGTGAAGGCAAATATGTATGAAGGACTAAAAAAATAATTACATAAAAATCCAGCATGCATTAGGACAAAGGGGACATTCACAGCATATTACAATCATGGTAATTTGGGAATGAGGAGAGAAATACAATATATTAGCAAACATTATATACAATAAAATGTGATATTGAAGGATAAAAATCTTACCTTAATATACTCCTTCTGCAGGACCAGTATGATGGCAGAAGAGGTCTCTGGGATAATGATCCCCAGAGCCTGGGGGGAGATGCCTGTCGAGAACTTCAAGTCCTGCAGACTTCTCCCTGTCGCCAAGTACCGCAGGGTAGCGATGAGCCTCTGCTCCGGAGTGATGGCTTGCCTTATGCAGGTATCCTGCCTGCTCATATAGGGGGTCAGCGAAGCCAACAAACGGTGAAATGCGGGGTCCGTCATCCTGAGAAAGTTCCTGAAATCTTCAGGATTATTCTCACGGATCTCACGGAGCAAAGGCATATGACAGAACTGGTCACGCTGAAGCAACCAATTCTTGGTCCATGAACTCCTCCCCACCCTGTTCATGGACTGGACTTGTGTCAAGGTCAGGACCCCAACACCAAGCCCCCGCACAGCACGAACTCTACAAGGAGTACGTATATGCAACATGGCTAGAAAACGGTCGGCAGCTCAGAACGAAGTAACAGAACGCACTGAAGAACAGCAAGGCCTGTGAAGAGCGACCTAAAAACAGTAACGAACGAACAAGAACACAATGACTAAGTCACGCGGAACTTGCTTGCACGCACTGAAGAGCAGATACAAACCCACAAGCACAAACTGAACCGCAGAAAACGATCTGAAAGCCACGAGTCTGAAAAAGCGCGAATCGTCTCTCACCAAACTTTTACTAACACGAGATTAGCAAAAGGAGCCCAAAGGGTGCCGCGCTTGGTTCTGAACTGGCCTTTTCTAGTCTCGTCATACGTGGTTGACGTCACCGCGTTGTTGGCGATCGGAAATTCCGACAACTTTGTGCGACCGTGTGTACGCAAAACAAGTTTGAGCCAACATCCGTCGGAAAAAATCCTAGGATTTTGTTGTCGGAATGTCCGATCAATGTCCGACCGTGTGTACGGGGCATTAAGGTTTGGCCTCCTATTATATGGTTTTGGTAAATCTGAAAACAAAAATCTGCAGAAAACCTAATAGTGTGTATGGGGTCTTACTCTAGCTCTAAACTTTATGCATACCTCCCAACTTTTTGAGATGGGAATGAGGGACACCTATCAGCAAAAGTATGCAGGCATAAGACACACCCCTTGCCACACCCCCTTAAAGGAGAATTGTACAAAAAAAATAGATTGGTTAAACCCGCAAGTGCTTTTTTTACCACTACTATTCCTTTATATTGGCTTTTGGAATTTACAAATGCAGCAATTAAGAAATCAGATGAAAAGTTTAGCACTGGAAAACCCTTTTTGATTGATAAAAAGTGCATTTTATATACATCTATATGGATCAGACCAAAATGAGGGACGAATGTGGAGGAATGAGGGACAGAGGGACATTGCTCCAAATCAGGGACAGTCCCTCGAAATCAGGGACAGTTGGGAGCTATGCGTATGGTAGGCCTAACCCTTTGTTTATAAGCAAAGCCATGTGATTGCTAAGTAAGCACTAACACATGGCATTGTTGATGAACAGTCCTATCATACAGCGCTGTGGTGTCACAGGTAGACCTACCTTGTTCCTAGCCTTAAAGGAGAAATGTTTTAACTAAGCTTGTTTAGCATTTTCATGTGACAAAATTAGAAGATTATTTTGATGACATTTGTGGTTAAAGGAAAAGTGCCGTATTTATGTCATGAGCAAAGTTCTAGGATCCTTATCCTGCATCTTCTGGAGAGTGATAGACACACAGATGAAACACGGCTAAGTCAGTCCGTCTATTTTTAAGCCCACAACAAGGGATTACCATTATCTGTGCGTCTCCATAGTTGACAGCAATTTAGCTAATTACAAGCGCGGTATGGTACAGTCACAAAACCTTGGTGAGTTATTTCACCTGATACATGATGTAATGTTTAATGACTCTCTTTGTGGAGTTTGTCTAATCTTCTGCCTTAAAATGTATGTGAAAAACAAGAAGATGATGCTGGGCACGGTCTACAGAGATAAGACAGGACATGTTCTGCCCTAGAATGGCGTCTGCTAAGGGTTTAAAGAGCCGTTTGGGGAAAGTTTTTTTCTGTTGTTCAGCGTGAGCGAGTAAAAAAATAATTTAAAGTAGATATACAGCCAATCACTCATATGTGAATGTCATTTAAAAAGTTATTTTCAAACTTTTTAAATCTGCAGATTTTATTAAGGGACGTTCACATAAGAACACAGTGTGGGGAAAGGTGCGTTCCATGCGCGTTTCCTGCACCACACTCAAAACACACTGCCTTTGCAATCTGCTGCGGGTGCCAATATACTGTATTCATAACATCACCCCAAATGCAGATCACAAATGCAGTGGGTTTGCGGTCACATGCAATTTGGTGCAGTACATTTTTAAAAGTAGTGCATGCACTACTTTTTGTGTGGTCCAGTGGGATTTGAAGCCTATTCAAATGAATGGACTGCAAAATCACACCGCAAAGGAATGTGCAGGATTCGCACAGGAATGCAGACTGTGTTCCTGTGTCATTTAGATGTGAACTGGCTCTAAAAGAAAACTTTAAGATAATGTCATGAGGATCCATGTTTAGGCACTTTGTTTTAGGCAAACCAATGTGGAGGGGGGGGGGGGGATGCAGGGTCAGCAAAACTGACAATTCATCATCATTTAAAGGGAACCAAGTGCAAAATTATAAACTTTGCAAGCAATCAGCCTATTTATAGCAATTTCTGCAATATTAGAAACCTACTGGCCTGCTCACACTGTGTGAACCAGAAAAGTGCAAGTGAACACGCAAAAATGTGCACAGGGTGCATCACTTCTCCCCTTCCAAAGCGGAAGGACCTCCCTTCCTCCTAGGGGTGGAAGACTCCTGATAGAGGCAAGGCCTGGTGGATCCCTCTCCTCATGGCCAGCTGAAGCAGTTCGCTGAGTTTTAGGTTAGAGACTCTTGTGAAGAGAGAATCCCAGAAAGAAACCTAAGGGTCTTACCTCCTCCCCATAGACTTCAGGGCAGGCCCAAAGACCCACATCCCACCATCCTGCTATGTGAAAAATGAACACATAAAAAAGGTGAAGTGACACACCTTAAGAGAAAAATTAAATAAGTGCTAATGTGCGATACAATGGTTAGGCCATGTGACCTGGTAGCAAAAATTGCCCCAGGCTCGGCCAAAAGGCACAGAAAAAAGTTGGTGGTGTCATGGCCTAGTACTCATTCTCAGTCCCAAACCAAAAGTGATACTAAAAGCACACCCTGGGTCACCACTCCCAGGGGATGCTTGACACTGGGGGCTCTCTGCCTTCCAAGCCCTCAGCCAGACCATTTAGCACCCCTCAAATCAGAAGGCACTGGGCCCCTCGGGTCCCTCCACACTAAGAAAGTTCTTGCGAACCCCACTTTACCCAGTGGGTGCTTAATTTGGATTCCTTCCCACGAGAAAGATCCCTCAGGACTAGGGATGAGCCGAACACCCCCTGTTCGGTTCGCACCAGAACATGCGAACAGGCAAAAAATTAGTTCAAACACCCGAACACCGTTAAAGTCTATGGGACACGAACATGAATAATCAAAAGTGCTAATTTTAAAGGCTTATATGCAAGTTATTGTCATAAAAAGTGTTTGGGGACCTGGGTCCTGCCCCAGGGGACATGGATCAATGCAAAAAACAGTTTTAAAAATGGCTGTTTTTTTGGGAGCAGTGATTTTAATAATGCTTAAAGTGAAACAATAAAAGTGTAATATCCCTTTAAATTTCGTACCTGGGGGGTGTCTATAGTATGCCTGTAAAGGGGCGCATGTTTCCCGTGTTTAGAACAGTCTGACAGCAAAATGACATTTCAAAGGAAAAAAAGTCATTTAAACTACTTGCGGCTATTAATGAATTGCCGGTCCAACAATACACATAGAAGTTCATTGATAAAAACGGCATGGGAATTTCCCACAAAATTAAAAAATAAAAATGACGTGGGGGGGTCCCCCTAAATTCCATACCAGGCCCTTCAGGTCTGGTATGGATATTAAGGGGAACCCCGGCCAAAATGAAAAAAAAAAAAATGGCATGGGGTCCCCCTCAAAATCCACACCAGACCCTTCAGGTCTGGTGTGGATTTTAAAATTTTAAAATTAAAAAAAAAAAATGGCGTGGGGTCCCCCCAAAAATCCATACCAGACCCTTATTCGAGCATGCAACCTGGTAGGCCGCAGGAAAAAAGGGGGGGATGAGAGAGCCCCCCAAAACACCTTGTCCCCATGTTGATGAGGACAAGGGCCTCATCCCCACAACCCTGGCCGGTGGTTGTGGGGGTCTGCGGGCGAGGGGCTTATCGGAATCTGGAAGCCCCCTTTAACAAGGGGACCCCCAGATCCCGGCCCTCCCCCCTGTGAAATGGTAAGGGGGTACCCCTACCATTTCACTAAAAAAACTGTCAAAAATGTTAAAAATGACAAGAGACAGTTTTTGACAATTCCTTTTCCAATTCCAATTTCTTCTATCTTCCTTCAGTTTCTTCCTCCATCTTCTTCTTCTGGTTCTTCTGGTTCTTCTGGTTCTTCCTCCGGGGTGTTCTTGTCCAGCATCTCCTCCGCGGCGTTGGTGTCTTCTTCCCTTCTTCTCCTCGGGCCGCTCCGCATCCATGATGGCATGGAGGGAGGCTCCCGCTCTTCTCTTTATCTTCTTCTCTTCATCTTCTTCTCTTCCTCTTCATCTTCTTTTCGGGCCGCTCCGCATCCATGATGGCATGGAGGGAGGCTCCCGCTGTGTGACGCTTCTCCTCTTCTGATGGTTCTTAAATAACGGGGGCGGGGCCACCCGGTGAACCCGCCCCCCTCTGACGCACGGTGACTTGACGGGACTTCCCTGTGGCATTCCCCGTGACGCCACAGGGAAGTCCCTTCAAGTCACCGTGCGTCAGAGGGGGCGGGGTCACCGAGTGGCCCCGCCCCAGTTATTTAAGAACTGTCAGAAGAGGAGAAGCATCACACAGCGGGAGCCTCCCTCCATGCCATCATGGATGTGGAGCGGCCCGAGGAGAAGAAGGGAAGAAGACGCTGACGAGGAGATGCCGGACGAGAAACAGAAGAACCAGAAGAACCAGAAGAAGAAGAAGATGGAGGAAGAAACCGAAGGACGATAGAAGATAGAAGAAAGAAGAAGCATTTAAATAAAGGAATTGTCTCATTTTTAACATTTTTGACAGTTTTTTAGTGAAATGGTAGGGGTAGTACCCCCTCCCATTTAACACAGGGGGAAGGGCTGGGATCTGGGGGTCCCCTTGTTAAAGGGGGCTTCCAGATTCCGATAAGCTACCCGCCCGCAGACCCCCACAACCACCGGCCAGGGTTGTGGGGATGAGGCCCTTGTCCTCATCAACATGGGGACAAGGTGTTTTGGGGGGCTACCCCAAAGCACCCTCCCAATGTTGAGGGCATGTGACCTGGTACGGTTCAGGAGGGGGGGCCACTCTCTCATCCCCCCTTCTTTTCCTGCGGCCTGTCAGGTTGTGTGCTTGGATAAGGGTCTGGTATGGATTTTTGGGGGGACCCCACGCCGTTTTTCTTTTAAATTTTGGCGCTGGGTTCCCCTTAAAATCCAAACCAGACCTGAAGGGTCTGGTATAGATTTTGAGGGGGACCCCGCGCCATTTTTTTTTTTTATTTTGGCCGGGGTTCCCCTTAATATCCATACCAGACCTGAAGGGCCTGGTATGGAATTTAGGGGGACTCCCACGTCATTTTTTTTTTACATTTTGGCCGGGGTTCCCCTGTGGGGAATTCCCATGCTGTTTTTATCAATGAACTTCTATGTGCAATTCATTAATTGCCGCGAGTAGTTTAAATGACTTTTTTTCCTTTGAAATGTCATTTTGCTGTCAGACTGTTCTAAACACGGGAAACATGCGCCCCTTTACAGGCATACTATAGACACCCCCCAGGTACGAAATTTAAAGGGATATTACACTTTTATTGTTTCACTTTAAGCATTATTAAAATCACTGCTCCCAAAAAAACAGCCATTTTTAAAACTGTTTTTTGCATTGATCCATGTCCCCTGGGGCAGGACCCAGGTCCCCAAACACTTTTTATGACAATACCATGAATATAAGCCTTTAAAATTAGCACTTTTGATTTCTCCCATAGACTTTTAAAGGGTGTTTTGCGGCATTCAAATTTGCCGCGAACACCCCAAATTGTTCGCTGTTCGGCGAACTTGCGAACAGCCGATGTTTGAGTCGAACATGAGTTCGGCTCGAACTCGAAGCTCATCCCTACTCAGGACCTCCTTCATACCAGCACTTATACTATTCAGCCAGCCATTCCAGCCAAAAGGCCAAAATGACAGCCAAGCAACCCTACTGAACACAGGGGCGGATCCAGGGGGGGGGCAATTGCCCCCTCCGAGAAATTTGTGACAGACCAGTCATCGGATGAGTGAGCAGGCGGGAGGCCGAGTGTGCCGGTTAACGAGCAGGCGGGCCAGGTGAGAGAGAGCCTGAGCGGACAGGTTGGCGGAGGAGTGAGGAGGGGTCGCCAGCTGAGTGTGCATATTAACGAGCAGGCAGGTCGGCGCTGGTGGACGAGTGAGGGGGGGGTCGCCAGTTGAGTGTGCGGGCGTGCAGGGCAGACATTGGGTGAGGGGGTGGGCCGGTCCACAGGTGAGCGGAGAGACTGGCCAGTCAGTGAGCCGGCGGGTGGGGAGCAGAGAGATGACATCATCTCTCACCGCCCGCCCTGCATCACTGCAGTTCCGCCCTCACTGTACAGCCGTGGGCAGCAGAGAGATTACATCATCTCTCTGCTGCCTGCCTTCGCTCTGACAATCTGCACCTTAGCAGGCCAACGACAATGAGCAACATGTGGCAGGTGACATGGCAAGTGTAATCCGCAATGTGTGGCAGGTGACGTGGCATAACAATCAGCAACATGTGGCAGGTGACGTGGCAAGTGTAATCCGCAATGTGTGGCAGGTGACGTGGCAAGTAACAATCAGCAACATGTGGCAGGTGACGTGGCAAGTAACAATCAGCAACATGTGGCAGGTGACGTGGCAAGTAACAATCAGCAACATGTGGCAGGTGACATGGCAAGTGTAATCCGCAATGTGTGGCAGGTGACGTGGCAAGTAACAATCAGCAACATGTGGCAGGTGATGTGGCAAGTGTAATCCGCAATGTGTGGCAGGTGACGTGGCAAGTAACAATCAGCAACATGTGTCAACATGTGCAACATGTGGCAGGTGGCGTGGCAATTAACAATTAGCAACATTAGCACACAGCTGGATTTTGCAAACCCAGATGGAAGACCGGGTGAAGATGGAAGCGCCTTCAGCGGAGGGCTTCATTCTAAGGTAAGTTTGACATAATGTGCTAGTATGCGATGCATACTAGCACATTGTGACATTGCTTTGCAGGTTTAAAAAAAAAAAGCTAGTGGTTTACTACCACTTTAAGATACACAGTGCTTTAACAAAATGTCTTATATTTAAGGATTGCATCCACTTTAAAGAGAAAAATCCAACTTTTCTGAACAGAAAAACAAAATAGTTTTTTAGATATATTTTTGACTTTTTCTTGTGTCTTTTTTTTTCCTAGTATGTGTTTATATTTCGATGTATTATATAACGTATTTTTACAAGGTCAAGTACATATTTGGGGGGCACACCCTACAATGCGTTTAAATTCAAGATGGTGCTGCTATAAGACCTACAAACAGTACAAAATATTTTACAGCGCACACATTGAAGAATTACATTTCCTGCAAGGCTAGTTAAAAACACCTGAACATATTCAAAAAATACGGGGGTTTGGTCACACTATATGGTCATATAGTGCTAAGCCCACTTACTGCGACAAAGTACCCCGAATTAGTGGGTCCTACTCTAGTAATAGAATGGAAGATCCTTTGTCTCAACCATGGGAGCTGAACTCCTCTATGTGGGAGAACTGAAGGGGATACATCCTATACACTGGTGGCCACTAAATAAGAGGTAATGAGGAGGGGGTGGGGTGCTCCAGCCCAAAAAAACCTGGTCAGGGTCTATTCCAATATACAAGTACATATTTGGGGGGCACACCCTACAATGCGTTTAAATTCAAGATTGTGCTGTATGTGTGCGCTGTAAAATATTTTGTACTGTTTGTAGGTCTTATAGCAGCACCATCTTGAATTTAAACGCATTGTAGGGTGTGCCCCCCAAATATGTACTTGTATATTGGAATAGACCCTGACCAGTTTTTTTTGGGCTGGAGCACCCCTCCCCCTCCTCATTACCTCTTATTTAGTGGCCACCAGTGTATAGGATGTATCCCCTTCAGTTCTCCCACATAGAGGAGTTTAGCTCCCATGGTTGAGACAAAGGATCTTCCAGGAAATGTCATTCTTGTATGTGTGCGTTGTAAAATATTTTGTACTTTTTACAAGGTCAGATGTGTAATTTTTATTCCTTACATGACCCTTTGTCTACAATACTCTTTTGAGTCTGGTTGGCTTAACATTCAAATATAGTTTTCAGTTGTGACCATGTACTTCTTTTTTCCTGAGGCTACAGAAAACTGCACTGTGCATAGCTAGAGTACACACTGAGATTAGCATAATCTCCAGGCATATTGCTGTGGACATACAGTAAAGCTTGCCGGATATCCCATAGCAGTGCATGCATATGACAGATACTTTTTTCTTATTCCCTTGTCTGGGGGGCAGTTACTGTGAAGCTTAGCAGTTCTTTGGCATCTGACACCCAATCCACACATTATACCAGTATACAGCACAGCTCAAACAAAAACTGGGAAAGGAAAGCGCCTGGTGCATTATGGGAG
Organism: Aquarana catesbeiana; assembly: GCF_042186555.1. NCBI lineage: Eukaryota > Metazoa > Chordata > Amphibia > Anura > Ranidae > Aquarana > Aquarana catesbeiana. Next base: position 622,715,258 of record NC_133327.1, read on the forward strand.
CCGAAATTTTCTTTCCTGCTTTAAACTTTCTCTTCAATTAAAAGCAGAAGTGACAGATTTTAGCCAGTATTTAGGTAACTCTCCATACCCCTAAGATTACTATCAATACTAGTTGGGCCTCTTCACATTTAACAAGACCTCTTTTACTTACATGTATGTAGATCAGGGGTCTCAACTGGTGGTCCTCCAGCTGTTGCGAAACTACAAGTCCCATCATGCCTCTGCCTGTGGGAGTCATGCTTGTAACTGTCATGCCGCGTACACACAAGCAGACTTTCCGGCAGACTTGGTCCGACGGTCTTTCCGCCGGATTTTCTGGCGGACTACCTGAACGGACGGACTGTGACGTTTTAGGGGGGCATGGTCAACAAAAAATTTTTTAAAAATGCAAAGCGCCACAAAAACGCGGTAAAAACGCTGCACTTGCGTTTTTGATGCTGGTCCATTGAATTCTATTACAAGCAAAATGCTGCATTTTGCATGAAAAAAAGTCCCTGACCCTTTCCAAAAGGCAGAGGTACAAAAATGCATTGATGTGAACATGTTCCATAGGAACCCATGTTAAAAAATGCCCATGCATTTCTGCAAAATGCAAAATGCATCAAAAAACATGCTAGTGTGAATGGAGCCTTAAGCAGGGTTAGGCTATAAAAAAATATTCCAACATCTCATGGAGCACTGTTCAATCCATCATCCAAAAATGAAAAGAGTATGGCACAACAGCAAACCTACCAAGACATGGCTGTCCACCTAAACTGACAGGACAGGCAAGGAGAGCATTAATTAGAGAAGCAGCCAAGAGGCCCATGGTAACTCTGGAGAAGCTGCAGAGATCCACAGCTCAGGTGGGAGAATCTGTCCACAGGACAACTATTAGTCGTGCACTCCACAAATCTGGTCTTTATGGAAGAGTGGCAAGAAGAAAGCCATTGTTGAAAGAAAGCCATAAGAAGTCCCGTTTGCAGTTTGCGAGAAGCCACGTTGGGGACACAGCAAACATGTGGAAGAAGATGCTCTGGTCAGATGAGACCAAAATGTAACTGTTTGGCCTAAAAGCAAAACGCTATGTGTGGCAGAAAACTAATGCCGCGTACACACGACTGGACATTCCGACAACAAATGTTCGATGCGAGCTTGTTGTCAGAAATTCTGACCGTGTGTATGCTCCATCGGACAATTTCTGTCTGAATTTCCAACAGCAAATGTTTGAGAGCAGGTTCTCGATTTTTCCCACAAAAAACTTTGTTGTCGGAAATTCTGATCGTGTGTACACAAGTCCGCGCACAAATTTCCACACATGCTCTGAATCAAGTACGAGACAGAATCGCTCAGTCTTGTAAAACTAGCGTTCGTAATGGAGATAGCACATTCGTCATGCTGCAAATTTTTAAATGTTTCAATGCAGCGCATTCTCTTCTTCTTTATAATGCTAGAATAATGAAGTTGCTTTGCTGCTGATATTCACACAGAGTTCTGACAAACAGATTTCTTATTATTTCTCGTGATCTCATGAATAATCTTTGTTTTTGTTTTTTTTCGCAAGATCTCCAGAATAATCTTTTTTTTTTTATAGTGATCTACTTTTTTTTTTTTTTCTGAATATCTCCTAAAAAACATTTTTTATTTTTTTATAGCGATCTCCATAATATTTTTTTTCGTTTTGTTCGTGTCAAGTTACCACAACACCATTATTATCTTGTATTTATTAACCTCAAAGAGGTTGGTTGGTGTTGGTGTCCCTTGTTAATTTGACATTGTATTTTTGAAATGTACCTGCCTACTCACAAACAAACTGTCGTTTTTTAAGTAAAACACATAGCCAAGTATTTGCCCAAACAAAAATTTAAAATTTATTAGGGGTCCGAACAAAATAAAGAGGAAGGCAACGCTGGAGAAACAGTTGGAATTGGTGAAGCTTTTGTATCCCAGGGCAGACATCAATTATTTGACCGACAAAATTGGTATTCTGAGGAGTCCATTTAATAGGGAGCACAATACGGTCCAGGACTCCGAGAGATCGGGAGCAGCAGCAGATGACATATATGTCCCTTTTGCCAGACCACACCAAACCCAGGCCATCACTCTCAACACTTCCTTGCACGCTTCCTTCCAGGCTGTGGCTGTGATGTTGGAGGTGCTGCTGGAGATGGTGGAGGAATCATATGGTCCAACTCACAGACGTGGCTTTTATTGGTGAGTTGACCCCTCACCCCCTTATTTAGGGCCTGATATATGACCTCCTCACAGATGAGGCGTTGGCCCTCCTCCATTACTTGCATTTTACTGGCCATCATACATGCAAAGGACTCCTGGACACTAGGGGTGGTTGTGAGGACCGCAGTAGCTTGCCAATTCAAATTAGTCGCTGACTCCTCCAGGTTCCTCGCCCTCCTAGTCCTTTTTGTTGGAAGGTGGAGGAGAGGAACCTGGGATTCGGTCAGGCTACTGGGCACGGCCACCTCCTGCCTGCCACTTTCCACGGCCACCTCCTGGCTGCCACTTTCCATGGCCACCTCCTGGCTGCCACTTTCCATGGCCTCCTCCTGGCTGGGACTTTCCTGTGTATGAAAATGAGACATAGTTTTAGATTTTTGGTCATCAATAACACACAATTTTGAGCTCAGGACTGCTGCAAATAGAATGATAACAAATAGAAAAGACTATCATTCTGACCCCAGCATTTTTCATTCTTGTCCCAATCATTTTTGGCTACTACTGTCTATTGATATGTAAACCACTTTGTTAAATCAGAAATTAGTGATTAATAATAACATCTAGTTATCATCATTCATTTTTTGAAAAAGAAATATGTTGAACAATGCTATACCTGGCTCAAGCTGGGCTCCTCCACATCTTCCTGGGTGGAAGGCCCAGGTTGTACGTCAGAAGCCTCATCTGAGGTGGAAGGAAGAGTGGAAGGAAGGGTTGAGAGTGATGGCCTGGGTTCACTCTGGTCTGACAAAAAACGCAGTCTGTCATAGGTACCAGAGCCTGGGGACATATATGTCATCTGCTGCTGCTCCGGATCTCATGGAATCCTGGACCTTTTTGCGCTCCCTATTAAATCTGCTCCTCAGGCTACCAATTTTGCAAATAGTTAATGTCTGCCACGGGAATCACCGGCTTCACCAATTCCAACAGTTGATTCAGCTTTGCCTTCCTCTTTAGTTTGTTGTTAGAAAATTGGTGTTTCACTTGCCATAGACAGGGCAGCTCCCTGTACTTATCAATAAAGTTTGGGAGGAAGTCATGGTCATTAAATTTATCCATTTTCTCTGCAAGACACAACACAAGACAAACCATAATGTCAGGCTAAACTCTCTTAATCTTGTCCAAATATAGGCCTCAATCTAAAGGCAGTATAGGCCACTAACCACTGATGCCCCAAGTTAAAATTGTACCTTTGTTTGCACGATCAGCGCTTACGCTACTCTGTCCTTCGCTCACAGATTGTACGTACAACGCATGCGTGTTATACTTTATCTACACTGCGCATGCGTGAAACTCCGCCCCTGACCTTCTTTCTAGTGTATTCCCCACCCCTTCTCTTTCGGTGCAGATGGAGAGCACATGGCGGACAGTAAACAGGTGCGTGATAATAGCAGCAACGACGATGAAAGCCCAGAGCCAGAAACATCCCCATTCAGGAGGAGATTTAAGGCCTCAAATATGTCCTTTGTGGAGATGGTGGACATCTTGAAGAGGGCCGACTATGATGGGAAGCATGGACTGTATAGCAACCCAAATGTGAGAAAGGCCAAGATCATGACTAAAGTTGTGAGAAGTCTGCAGAAGAATTTTGGGGTACAACGATCCAAGGAGCAATTGAGGAAACGTGGTCAAACCTCAAATTGAGGTAGCAGGATCAGTACAGAAGGATCAAGAGAGTGCTGCAAAAAAGTAAGTATTTTGTCGTGTGTTCCTATTATTATTATTACTTCCATGCTGGTGCATGTGCTTTTCTTTACTGTTGTACAGTTTAAAATGGCAAGTTTCAGGTTCGTGGGCACAATAATCGTTCGTATTAAACATCGTTCGTTCTACCACTAATACAATGTTTTTGGCAGATGCAAGTTAACTACATTTGTTCATGCCTATTTGTATTAACAAAGGTGCTCCAGTGGATACTAGGGGTCTCTCCATGTGTGAAACTTTAAAAAAAAGGTAAGTATTCCAGCTTTAAGAAAGGGAAAAAAATCATGTCTTCAGCTTGAAACTCTGCCAAAACAGACAATTGTAGGACACTTCCAAGCAATGTTTTATATTCCTATTTTTTGCCTCAAATATCTGTGTGCTAAGTATACCTTATTTTTTATTCACATAGGGGAGAAAGAATCTGGACATCTGAGGACACCAGGAACCCCACACCTCCTAAACAAGGGGAAATCCACACACACCCTGAAGAAGATGTGGAGGGAGGAGAGGTTCAGGAATTGGGCAAAATTTGCCCCAATCAGGCCATTTTAGGGACTCAAAGCAATTAATTCATGCAGCTGAAAAGGATGATTATTTTTATCATTAATGCATTACATACATTAACAACAAAAACAATGTGTGTGTGTAGCAGACCCACAACATAATAGTTAGCTGAAGAAGAGATTGTCACCTCATGTATCACATAAATTACATTTGCACTATTGAAGACAATGGCCTAAAATAAAAGGACATTGGAGAACCGAGGAGACAGCTAGAAGAAACACAAGCAGTAAATCAAATGAAATATGAGTTCAGTTTATAAAAAAAAAAAAAAAAATTAAAACATGTTTTAGACATTGTCTGGTACCCACAACATGGCTTGAAAACGAACTGCTGGTCAGAACGAACTGACAGAAAGCACTGAAAATCAGAAAGTACCTGAGAAGAAGGATCTGAAAATCAGAAACGAGCGGAAAAGAACACACTGGAAAACAGCATGCTAAACATGCTTTAATTCAGCAAGGACAGCAAAGCTGGTCAGAGTTGATGGGAAGATGGATGGAGCCAAATGCAGGGCAATCTTAGAAGAAAACCTGTTAGAGTCTGCAAAAAATGGCAGCATCATGTTGTGGGGATGTTTTTCTTCACCAGGGACAGGAAAGCTGGTCCAAGTTGATGTCAAGATGTATGGAGCCAAATACAGGGCAATCTTAGAAGATACAAATACAGGGCAATCTTAGAAGATACAAATACAGGGCAATCTTAGAAGAAAACCTGTTAGTCTGCAAAACACTGGGGCGGAGGTTCACCTTCCAGGAGGATAACGACCCTAAACATACAGCCAGAGCTACAATGGAATGGGTTACATCAAAGCATATTCATGTGTTAGAATGGCCCAGTCAAAGTCCAGACATAAATCCAATTGAGAATCTGTGGCAAGACTTGAAAATTGCTGTTGAGCCCCCTGCATATTTGTGCCCCCATCAGAGCCCCCCTGTATATTTGTGTCCCCATCAGAGCCCCCCTGCATATTTGTGTCCCCATGGGAGCCCCCCTGCATATTTATGTCCCCATTGAAGCCCCCCTGCATATTTGTTTCCCCATAAGAACCCCCTGCATATTTGTATCCCTATCGGAGCCCCCCCTGCATATTTGTGCCCCCAACAAAGCCCCCTGCATATTTGTGTCCCCATCGGAGCCCCCCTGCATATTTGTGCCCCCAACAGAGCCCCCCTGCATATTTGTGTCCCCAACAGACCCCCCCGTACACACTGTGTCCCCATCAGATCCCCACTGCACATTTGTGCCCCTATCAGCCCCCTTCCAAATTTATACCACCATCAGAGACCCCTGCACAATTGTGTCCCCCTTAGAGCCCCCTTTCACATTTATACCCCCATGAGAGACCCCTGCACAATTGTGTCCCCCTTAGAGCCCCCTTCCACATTTGTGTTCCTCAAAAGAGCACCGCACATTTGTGTCCCCATCACCACCAGCAGTCACATTTGTGTCCCTCTTATGTCTGTGTCCGTCTTCAGTGCTCTTCTGCTGCACCTCCCGGCTCCCGCTGGCTGTTACACAGACACATTGTAGCCAACAGCACAACTGTAAAGGACACTGATGCTAACAGAGGGGCGTGACCGGGGAGGTGCAGTAGATCCTAGCAATCAACAACTTGTGAGGTTCTGGGTTGGACAGGCTCCGTCGGGCTGTGGGACCTGAGCTGCATACTGTCAGGGATGATAATGCAGCGCAGTTCCTGCTACCTGACATAGCTTGAGCAGGAATCAAACATGCAGTGAGTCTAACGACTCAACCTGTGGGCTGGAAAAAACATCCCAGTGGGCCAGTTGTGGCCCGAGGGCCGTACTTTGGAGACCTCTGGTCTATCACATAAAATCCCAATAAAATACATTTAAGTTTTTGGTTGTAACATGACAAAATGTGGAAAATTTCAAGGGGTATAAATACTTTTTCAAGGCACTGTAGGTGTGAACCAGGCTTTTTTTACTTTTGTGAGATGCTACTTGTCTTGTATTGCACTGCTTTGTTGGATGCTTTATTACTATAAATAAAGAATTTGAAAAACAAAAAGCAAACATGGGTCTTTGGGTAGGTGGTTGAAATTCAGATTATACCAAATAACCATCTCTTCCAACTATGAACTGGACAAACCGTACATCAAAATGGTGTGCCAGTAGTAAGTTTCAAGAGGTGGTGGACAGTAGCTGGGACTCACAGAAGCTCGACTCTCTTTATATATCTGGTAGTATTTTAAATTTGGGCTCTGTAGGTTCTTGCAGTTCTGAGCATGTGCTCCTGGCTCAGTTCCCTTATTAAAACCACCAACAGAAAATGTGTTTTCCAGCATTTATTTTGATGGCAGTTGAGAATCGCCCATCCCATAAAAACCCTACACTGAGCTTTGTTAATTCCTATTCTAAGCCTCAGGGATCCTCATTATATGAAGCAGAAAATTACCCAGTATAGCCAGTTGTCAGCACATTATAAGCCAGAGCATTGTGCACAGGGCGAGGGGAGACACCCTATAACCTGAAGATATATTTACACCACAGCTGAGAAACACCGCAGACCGCCAACCTTACCGAGCAGATTATCACTATACTTAATGCAGTCTACAATGTACAGATAAAGGACTTCTATAAATGGACAAACAGAGCTCCAAAGGGTCCTTGATAACTGTGTACTATCTTGGTATATCAAGATCAAAAGTTTCCTATACCGTGAATTACTTGTTTTCAATAGGTTGGGGAATTATTTGAGTCCCTGGCAACTTTTTACTGCTATCTGGAGATCCTTCAGAGAAATTTCCCCTCACTTCCTATCACAGTGACAATTTACCAGACAGGCAGGCAACAGTTTGGCTTAACGTCTAACAGCAACTCAGAAATGAAACAGAAATTAAAACACTATACTTTGGTAGAGGAGAGCTGGAATCCATATCTGCTTTTTAATGCACCCTGTGTACCTGATGCAAATTTCCCCTCTCTGTCTGGTTAAACCTGTGTCATCAGGACAGTAATTGAGAGATTACCTCTTTAGTGCAGCCCGGGATTGCAGTAAAACCCAACAAGGGTTCTAGCCCTTCCTTAAAGTGTTACTAAACCCACAACAGTAAAATCAGTCTGTATATGCAGCAAAGCATGTTTGTTATACTCACTGTGGAACCTAAGAGGTTAATCCTCTGAATTGTGTAAAAAGGCTGTTTAATCCTGTCTTCTCCTATCCTCCCCTTCTTCCACTGTCCCCAATCCATCTCGCCTCGGGGGGAACTCTGCACATGCTCAGTTTAGTGTGAATTGCTAGAGCGTTTTTTTTTTCTTGGGAGGGTGCTTGTGATCAGCATAGGGCCAATCAGCACTGTCCAGACAGAGGGTCAGGAGTCCTGCAGCCTTATAGGACAGTCAGTGTAGAATGAAAATTCCTCCTACAAGCTTTAACCAGACACTCATAGAGGTCATAAGTCTGCTATATACTGCTGATGAGAAAATGTATTTAGCAGTTTATATTTACTAAAATGATTGCATTTCCATGTTTTGTGTATTGTGGGAGACCAGATATAGTGAATGCTTGGTCTTGGGTTTAGTAATACTTTAATCTATCAGAAAAAAAAAAACTATTTTGGACATAGACTATTACTTTAAAACTTCAGCCAGAACATTTTTATTTTTTCTAATTTTGAATACAGTGGGGCAGCCTTTTTTAACCAGGGTGCCTTCAGGTTTCTTCAGGGGTGCCTTGGCAAAATGCCTACAATTCCTCAAAAATTGTATACAAGCCAGTGGGTGGCTCAGGCCTGCCTTTTAGTTACATAAAGCCACTAGTTTTCATTTTGCACCATTACAACCTTTTAGCCCCTGGTGTCCTAACAACCAATAACATAATTGGTTGATAAGAAAAACATTGGGCGCCTGCACTGCACTTTCCTCCCCTGCCCCTTTCTGTCAACATTGGGTTCACATTAGCTGACTAAGGGAGGGAAACTGAGGGAGAAGAGAAACATTAGAACACTAATCAGTACCAGTGTGCAAAGGTGTATTTGCTTTGGAAGAATAAATCATCTCTAACGTGGGCTGTCCTACATGTGTGAATGTTCCTACATTATGTAAAACTATTAGTTTAGTTTTTTACATTTTAGGATGGGGTGCCCCAAGATTGTGCATAATTGTAAAGGGTGCCTTGATCGAAAAAAGGTTGGGAAACACTGGAGTATGGAAAGGTTGTGTTCTCAATCATTGTGTCCCCAAGAGGACACTTTGCCACACTTTTGAAAATAAACTTCTAATGCCGCGTACACACGACCGGTTTTGCTGTCGGAATAAACTCCGAAGGTTTCTCAGACGGAACTCCGACGGAATTTCATTCAAGCGGTCTTGCCTACACACGGTCCTACCAAAGTCTGACCTCCACAACGTGGTGACGTACAATACGTACAGTGGGACTAGAAAAAGGAAGTTCAATAGCCAGTAGCCAATAGCTTCCGTCTCATACTTGCTTCAGAGCCTGCATCGTTTTTGGTCCATCGAAACAGCATACAGACGATCGGTTTTCCCGATAGGAATTGGCTCCATCGGAAATATTTAGAACATGTTCCATTTCTAGGTCCGTCAGAATTTTTGAAAAAAAAAGTCCGGCCTACACAGGATCGGAATAGACGATGAAAAGCTTCCATCTGACTTTTTCTGTCGGACATTTCGCTCGTGTGTACGCGGCTTTAGAAGTCAGGAGAATTCTTACTACTAAGAATGCTGTTACAAGTATCCCCACTTAGAGGTTTCCATTCCACTCTTGTTCTGGTGACAACTGTAAAATGAATAATTTCCCTAATTTTCTGTTCCAGTGGGAACAGTTCACCAGCTTGAAATTTAGAGTTAAAGTATAACTAAAGGCAAGAGACAGAGATTATAATGGTTGTCAGATTGTATTGCTGTTTGTGCCCCCATTAAGGAGATTCACCCTCTCTATTTGTCCATTATTATTGAAGGTGGAAGTAAAAGAAAATCCCAAATCTTGGGTTGTCCCCAGAAAAATAATACAGTGGAAATCTTTTAATGGGGACAGTGGTTCTGGTGACCTGGGGGTCCCCAAGGAATTCCCTTAATTTGCAAGGGTTTCCTCTCATTTCCTGTTTGGCTATGGGACAGGAAATTAAGGGAATCTCCACAATGGGACAAAGATGGAGGAAAGAAATCTCACAGAGGTTATAACCCTCCCTTACTGTATCCGGAATGAAAAAAAAAAAGTTTTGCCTATGTTTTAGTTCGCCTACTTTAATCTTCCCAACAGGATCACAGACAGAAAGTATAACCCTAACATTAGCCCTAACTTTTCCCCATTCTGCCCAAAACTCAAAACAAATCAGTAAAAAACATGAGAGATTTTTGAGTGGCAAGAATATCACGTTTAGGATGATTCTATATTTTGATTTAGGCAAATTTCAAGTGGCACGGCTATGAACTATAGGCTCATTCTTAGTCATGGGACATTGGCTGTCTTGTTCCTATGCTAATTTTCCCTCATGTGTTAAAGTGCACACATGACTGCATTTAGCCTTTATTACGCAATGTAGATACAAACAGTATGCTGTATCTCCAGGGAAGAAATGTGTTACTACAACAATCAAAAGTGCCATAAAATCGAGAATACAAGCAATAAGGCCAAAAGTTTCACACCTACTCTACTGTTTATGGCCGAAAGGATATAGCCATCCCTCCAAATTGTTGATTTTGGCATAAATAGATAGTTTAGAAAATTGTGCACTTCCAAACTTGTGGCAACAGTTTTGAGGAAGGCCCTTTTCTGTTTCAGCTCTACAAAGACATGGTTTAACCGCTTGCCGACCGTATACTTCATATATACATATATGTGATATATATGTGATTGGATGCAGCGGGAGCCAATCAGCAGGATCCACAAATAGTTCGGGACACAGGCAGAATGGCAGTCTGCCTATGTAAACAAGGCAGATTGCCTTTCTGTGAGAAGGTAAGGTTGTGATCCTGTGTTCCTGCAAAGCAGGAACACAGATCTCTGCCTTCCCATAATACAAGCACCCTCACAGTTAGTAAGCACTCCCTAGGCACACATTTAACCCTTTGATCGCCCCTGATGTTAACCCCTTCCCTGTCAGTGTTATTAGTACAGCGACAGTGCATATTTTTAGCACTGATCACTGTATTAGTGTCACTGGTCCCCAAAAAGTGTCACTTATTGTCCAATTTGTCCGCCGCAGTGTTGCAGTCCCGCTATAAGTCGCTGATGGGCAGCCATTACTAGTAAAAAATAAATAAATGAATAATCCATAAATCTATCCCATAGTTTGTAGACTCTGCACTATAACCTTTGCGCAAACCAATCAATATATGCTTTTTGGGATTTTTTTTACCAAAAACATGTAGCAGATTACATATTGTCCTAAATTGGTGAAGAAGTTTGATTTCTTCAGTTTTTTTTATTGAATATGTTTTATAACAGAAAGTAAGAAATATTGTTTGTTTTTCCAAATTGTGTTGTTTAAAGGGCAAAAAATAAGACCCGCAGAGGTGATTAAATACCACCAAAAGAAAGCTCTATTTGTGGGAAAAAAGGACATACATTTTATTTAGGTACAGCGCTGCATGACGCAATTGTTAGTTAAATTAACGCAGTGCCGTATTGCAAAAAATGGCCTGGTCATGAAGGGGATAAACCTTCCAGAGGGCAAATGGTTGATGACCATAGTGTGGGAAAACTTGAGTGACTTGAGCACCGCACACGTTCATCTTCCCCCTGACATCCTGACTTGTGGGCAGTCCTTCTGCATTCTCACATACAACGTAAGGCTCTCACCTGTGCATCCCATCCAGCATCCTGCCCTGATGCCTGCAGCCTATCAAAGTCTATAGTAGCCTGCCGCAGGAAAGGACCTTACAGTGGGTGGTACTTGCATTTAGAGATCTATGTGTTCAGGGACGAATGCCCAGAGCACAGCTATTCTAGATGTTCTGTGTGCAAGGGGCCTTAAAGGACCACTCCAGTCCAACATAAATCAGTAAATCAATTGTGCACATTATTGAGTAGAAGAATTCTGGTAATAAGAACTTATTTAACACAAAAGTTGTACTTTAATGTTAAGTGCCGACCGCACTGTGAAAGTAATCAGCGGCTATACAGCCAACAGATCACTTTCACTTTAAGGCTTGGTTCACACCTAATGCTGATGTGGCTCCCAGCAGGGGTCCTGTGCGTCCTGGTTCACTGTTTCAGGTCTGAATTCACCCCGAATTTTGGGCTGAATTCGAACCTGAAAAGGACCAAAAGACGCATGTGAACAGGCTCCATAGAGAGCCAGTCACAATCTCCTGCTGTTGCGAGTTGGATGCAGAGATTCAGCATCCAATTTGCAATAGTGTGAGCCTGGCCTGAAGCCAGAAGAAACGGAGCACAAGCTGATGGATTGGCTGCTATTGCAACTATCAGTTAATGCTTAACCCTTCACTCTTATTCCCCGTACATCCATGGATTTTTTCTGACGGATGCTGGCTCAAACTTGTCTTGCATACACACGGTCACATAAATCTTGTCGGAAATTCCGAACGTGAAGAACGCGGTGACGTACAACGCGTACGACGAGCCGAGAACAAGTAAGTTCAATAGCCAGTGCGGCTCTTCTGCTTGATTCCGAGCATGCGTGGAACTTTGTGCGTCAGAATAGTGTACACACGTTCGGAATTTACGACAACGGATTTTGTTGTCGGAAAATTTGAGATCCAGATCTCAAATTTTGTGTGTGATGGAAATTCCGATGGAAAATGTCCGATGGAGCCTGTTGTCGGAATTCCCGACAACAAGCTCCCATCGAACATCATGTGTACGGGCATTTGAATGTACTACGTATGTCCAAAGAGCTGAACAAGTTGAGTAGGATAGACAGCCTCCATCATTAGTGAGGAGAGTGTAGCCAGCCAGGAACAGGAAATGTGTTATTTGCAGGATTTGCAGCTAAAAATAAAGGAAAGTAAGCCTGAAAATTTTAAACTAATGTGCAATTACAGCTAAGGACTGGTAAACTGCTTTTGGGGCTTAAATATACATTAAATTTGCTTGGGTTTAGGAATGGTTTAAATGTACACACATTTCTTTCTGTACGCATCTTTCCCTCTTAAAAACACAGTTTGTCATTGGCACTGTTTAAATCTGTTGAGAGAAACACATAAAAGTATACACACAGTAAATGGATTGTTGCCTGTTACTATACATAATAATAGCCCTGGAAACACATGCCAATGCTGGAAAAAGTTCAACAGAACCCTGGAACGCATTTCACAATATACATTGCTGTTGAGAACTTTCGGATTTCCCAGATTGTTGCAAGCTCCATGTGATGGAAAGGTGTTGTTTGTGGATGAACTCCACAGAGGGCCTTGTCTGAAATACAACAGAAAGTCCAAATACTGGTGTAGCAGTCACTCCCGGAAGTGGCCACTGGAAGTAACCCAGGTTACCTGTTGAGAGGCTGCCAGCACAGGTACCAATTCAACAGCACACTCACAAACTTGGGCTCAGTCTAGTGGCGACATTTGAAGATTTATTGCAGGACTTGAACATAAACAGGAAAGAGGGATTAGGGGCATGATATTCAAAAAAACACATACAGAACTCAAACCAAGGACAGATTCTCAAACCAAGTGTTTTTTCAGTAGTATTTGGCCCTTCGGTAGCAACCTCAAAGTAAATGCTGTTAACCTTGGACTCTATATGAGCAGTCACAGTCTTCGCAGCAACCTCTGGTGTCTAACCCTCAAAACACTTGCACACCTGGAGCTATAGGTGAAGGGTCCAGTGCCAGCTCCCACGCAACACCTCTGCAGCCCAACTTCTATAGGTGATATCTTCCAGTAGGTTTCCAGAAATCCAGCTTATAGGCAGGTTGGTTTGGTTTTTATTCAGGCTGTGCATACCTTCCCAAAGGAGAGAGTTCATTAGAGGTAGAGTCCTAGATCAGGAAGTATTTCCTAAGGTGCATTCCAGATGTTAGTAATAAAAAAGAAACTGGGTCTAGTTGGTGAGGAATTAACTATATTGAGTTGCTATACTGTATTGTTGAATGACAGGTTATTGAAAGGGGTACATGTAGGTACATGGCGTATCTAGACGAACAAGGCCTGTAAAGCACATATGTGGTGAAGAGGAAGAAACGGAAGGCCATTACTAAGGGTTAACTCAGCAGAGGAGTTGTCAAGAAGAGTAGTTGCTACAGGTAACCATGAACTGGTGGGAATTAAATAGCAGCCAGACAGAGAAGAGTGGTACCAGGCATGGGTAACAGGTCCTCCAATAGCAAGGGGGTGGCGCTTTGGCTTCCTTCCTAGTGGTTGGTTCCCCAAAAAGCAATCAGGACCAAATCTGTGGTATGGAAACCTCATGGACCTAGCCACATGGTACAGAAGGGGTGAAGGAGTTAAATTAAGTGCACGCATAAAGGTCAGAATTTAGTTCACGGTGGGACCCTATTCTGTCACTGGGAGTGAGGTGGCAGAGGAAAGCTGGACAGGACAATGTTAAATTCACATGAACGCAGTCCCGCCTGGTCCCAGGTATTAGTGAACATGTACCCTAAAGGGAGACGAGGCCCCATGTTCAGGGCGAGTAGGACCCACCCACAAACCTCCTTCAGGCCGTCAGCCATAGTACCTGCTGAGGCCTAACAGCAGTGGCTCTTCTGCATCACACACATGTTGCCTCCCAGGGAGGACCCCAGGATGGAATTGAGTGTGTTGGTGCAGAGGTGGAGAGTGGGGTTGTGCATATCAGTGCAGTGACAAAGAGTTATATTGTGCACATTGGTGCAGTGGCAGCAAGTGAATTTGTGCACATTGGTGCAGTGGTGGAGAGTGGGATTATGCACATCACTACAGTGGCAGACAGTGGGGTTTTCCATTAGTGCAGTGGCAAAGAGTGAGATTGTGCATGTAGATGCAGTGGCAGAGAGCAGGATTCTGCAAATCAGTAAAGCGGCAGAGAGGGAAGTTTTGCCAACCATGCAGTGGGGACGAAAGGCATTGTGCATGTTGATGCAATGGTGGAGAGTGGATTTTTGCCATCTCCACAGTGATGGACAGCAGGGGTGTGCATGTTGGTGCAGTGGTGCAGAGTAGGTTGCACATGTCAGTGCAGTGGCGGAGAGTGGGGTTGTGCATGTTGGTGCAGTGGTGCAGAGTAGGTTGCACATGTCAGTGCAGTGGCGGAGAGTGGGGTTGTGCATGTTGGTGCAGTGGCAGAGAGTGAGATTGTGCAAATTGGTGAAGTCCCAATTCTTTATCTCTTCACTCAAGAGGGCATCCCATATATTCCCTTACCCCATCCAAGTTTTATTACCCCAAAAAAAACAAAAAACTACGTACAAGGACTGCTTCTTGACTCCTGAGTGTCTGAAGATGCTGTGCCTGATTGCGCAGGGTGAGAGACAGAACACAACAACCAGCAGCCCCTACGGGGATACCGTTACACTTACAGTGGCAGAGAGTGGGGTTGTGCATGTCGGTGCTATGGTGAAGAGTGAGGTTGTAAATGTCAGTGCAATGGTAGAGAGTGGAGTTGTGCATGTCAGTGCAGTGTTAGAGAGTGGGGTTGTGCATTTCTGTGCAGTAGCAGACAGTGAGATGTTCATATTGGTGCAGTGGTGAAGAGTGGAGTTGTCCCATCCCTGCAGACTGCAGTGGTGGGCAGTGGGGTTGTGCATGTCGGTGCAGAGGCAAAAGTGGAGCTGTGCAGTCAGTACAGTTGTGGTGAGTGGGGTTGTGCACCTCAGTACATTGGTGGAGTGTGGGGTTGTGCACGTTAGTACATTGGTGGAGAGAGGGGTTGTGTATTTAGGTGAAGGGGCACAAAGCTAATGAATATTCAGTGTCCTGCTTTGATGGGGTTTAATTCTATTTTAATAGCTGATAATTAGGACGCTGTGTTAAGGGAGCTCTGGGGTTGATTTTATAAAGGCAAAATCCCCTTTGCACTGCAAGTGCACTTGGAAGTGCAGGCGCTGTAGATCTGAGGGGAAGATCTGAAATAAGGGGAAGTGCACTTGCAGTGCAAAGTGGATTTGCCTTTAGTAAATAAACCCCTATGTGTAATAAACTTAGTTTGTCAAAATTTAGCAACAAACATATTTTTGAAGAAGTGTAGCATTATACTAACAAATCACTGCAAAATAAAATCACAAAAAGAACAGCTACAAAACCAGCTTCATCACCAAATAAAATTGAAATCTTAGCATTATTAGGTTTCATTTCTTGCAATAGCTGGTGAGACAATCCTTACTTAGGCGTTGAAGTGGGATGCTGGCCAATGTCCAGCAAGTGATTCGATTTGCTGGACAGACAGCTGGATGGTTCATTTGCAAATCATCAAGTCATAGCGACATGCAAGCCAGTGTGGGAAGGAAAAGTGTTGTATGGCAAGTGTAAAGAGCCAGCATCAGCACTCAGGTGACAGGAGGTGCTGCAGACACAAAGCAGACCAGGACACTTCATGTTATGAGAATGTATGGAAGAACAGCTGTCTGTACTGCCCAATAGCAGCCAATCATATTTATCACTTAACTTGCACTAGAATGTTATACTGAGTTTTGTGTGCTGTATAATCCTTTGGGACTTTGTATAAAAGGCATCAAATCACTAGTCCTGGACATTATTTAAAGTGGACCTTTTCTTGGAAGGGGGCATTCATTCAATGCTAGCTCTCTGGCTGTTATGATGACCCTCTAGTTTCAAAACTTATGAAGTTACTGATCAGAAGCATGTATGCAGATCAAGAGATTTGGAGAAAGGTGAGGAGCCCTTACCTGTATGTGTGCTCCATGTAAGTGACCCAAAGTATTGAAGCCAGAGGGTCAGCCAGGCAAGGAGCATATACAGAGTGACAATTCAGCAATGGCAGACTCAATGCTTTTCTTAGCAAACATTTTCATTACAGGTATCCCAGTGACAGGTAATGTTTTAGATGGAGATAACAAAAAAAAGGACATTATTTTCCAAAGAAGGATGAATGTGAAATGTCATCATCTGGTGGTCCAGAGAGAAGAAAAATTCCAGACCTTGCCTGGCTAGTGGAAAAAACAATGGCATTCCCTCAAGGACCAACACAAAGTATACCACTATTCTTAGTGGACCTGTGTATAGAACAAAGCCAGTCCCTAGTGACCATTGGAAAGAAAAATGCAATTTCCCAATGGAATTATCGGCCAATGGAAAGTACGACACAGTCCCTAGTGGGTCAGTGAAAGAAACAATGCCATTCCATGATGGACCAATGGGAAGTACATTGCTAAACCCTAGTGAGCCAATGTAAAGAATAAGCCAATTACTGGCTGGCCAGTGGAAAGTACATTACCATACTCGCTTGGGCCAGTGGAAAGTACAAAAATGATTCTTGATTGCCTAGTTGAAAAGTACAATAATATTGTGCCAGGGGAAAAACAATGCATGACTTTGATTGGCCAGTGGAAAGAATAAAGCCGATCCCTGAGTGGCCAGTGGAAAGAATATTGTTATCCCATGAAGGGCCAGCAGAAAGTACACAGCTATTCCTAGTGGGCCTGTGTATGGAACAAAGCCAGTCCCTATGGGCCATTGGAAAGAAAATGCCATTTCCTGATGGACTGGTAAAAATATATTGGCAGTAGTTGGTGGGTCAATTGAAAAAACAACACAATCCTTAGTGGGCCAGTGAAAGAAACAATGCCATTCCCCGATGGACCAATGGGAAGTACAATGCTAATCCTTAGTGAGACTGTGTAAAAGAACAAAACCAGCTCCTGTCTGACCAGCAAAAAGTACTCTGACAGACTGTCTTTGGCCAGTGGAAAGTACAACAGTAGTCCTTGATTGTTTTGTTGAAAGTACAATGCCGTCCCCTGTTGGGCAAGTGAAAAAACAATGCATGACCCTGATCGGCCAAAGGAAAAAACAAAGCTGATCTCTGACTGGCCAGTGAAAACCACAATACCATTCTTTAATGGGCCAGTGAAAACCCTAATCCCTGCTGGGTCAATGAAGATCATAATGAAACTCACTAGTGAACAAGGAGAAAAGCAAAATTCAATGGCAATTGTAGGATAAACAACAATTCTTAGAAATCCAATGTTTTTACCACAAACAAACCAATAACAAATGCTGCATTACACTTTAGGTCAGGGAATTATGTTTTGTCACATTCATGTCTTGTCTTGTAAAGTGGAGGAAATAGACTCTCTAAAGAGCAGGCTATAAAATGCTTACCTCTATGAATGGCTTGGCTTGTTCTTGTCACTTTTTTTTTATCACAACTGAAATCATCGGAGCAACAAAGACAAACACAACTTTACAGTCCTGCAAACACTCATGGCATGGAGGCTTTGGGTTCAATAGAGGGCAGAACAGCAAGTGATTTCTGATTACACAGAAAAAAAAAAAATGCACAAACTTTTGAACGTGCAGTTTTTGCAAGATTTTTCACAATTTTGTTCAGATGATCAGTTGCTTCAGTAGAGAGGAGTGTAGGGTTCAAAAGATATTCCTGTATGCAACATGTAAGATTACATATATAAGCAACTTTGCACTATGTATCGCTCATACATACAGAAAATGTGAAAAAAAAAAAAATTTCTTCTACTATCCACAATGAGACGTTGAGTTGACATTTGTGGCCATCACTATGATGATGCGACTAAAAATCACCAAAGGAACAGTTCGTCCCGCCGGACCTTAATCCCTGAACACACAAGACCCTAACTGCGTGTACCTCTTGGTACAGCGATCAGCCCCTCCAGCCACCATAGACTGACAGGCTGCCTGCTGCAGTGCTGGATGCTGCACTTGTCCTTCCTGGATGCACCAAAGTGCAAGGAGGGAAGCTCTGTTTCTAGACAACCCTGTGTGCATTTTTCTTTGATTTGTTAGAAACATTCATCTAAATTCCTATTACGGAAAGTTGCCCTTACCGCCTGCCTTTTTAGACTCATTGTAAAAAAGAAAACTTTTCCATTCTCCTTTATATTCTGCAGTATTACTCAATACCACAACCTGCATTTTGTGGCTCATTGATAAAATGCAGGCCGCAGTATTGAGCCTGTGGTCCTTTAGAGAATTCCTCAGTGATTGGAGAAGAGCCTTTCATGTGACTTTGATAGATTACCTGATCAGGCTTTGGAGCGCAATGAACATTTATTAAGCATATTGCTATGCATTAATAATATATATATATTTTTTCTAAGCAATGGTATGGTTGCTGCATGGTCACTCCAAAATGTATCCATAACAGTTTTCCAAGAGATGCCTAACTGTTCCTCCATCCTGCCCGTTCAGTGAAATAGAAAGTATTAGGTATTTTCAGCAATCACATTTTGAGTTTTGAAAAAAAAAAATAAACACTTG
This sequence comes from Aquarana catesbeiana, assembly GCF_042186555.1. NCBI lineage: Eukaryota > Metazoa > Chordata > Amphibia > Anura > Ranidae > Aquarana > Aquarana catesbeiana. The sequence goes on from NC_133327.1 coordinate 622,734,082, forward strand.
CAATGCGGCTCCCCCCATGCTGCAAGGCTTAAATGCTTGTTTTTTTGCCTAGGGTACCAGTATTAGCACCCCAAAGCCTCTTTTCTTGAGAGCTCAGTCTGGCGGTCACAGCTGTGACATCATCAAGTATATAACCAAATAATTCTGCGCTGCTCGCAAAGTTAGCAGCTAACACACCACATTGAATAAATGGTATATAAACATAAAAACCTCAAAGTGTAGCGCTAAAAAGTGATGTGCCCAGGGCAGTGTATACAGTGAGTCTCGATAACACTGAATTCAAGAAATGCAATGAATAAATAAATCAAACAATATATGTGCAAAACAATCTAAATAAAGTCCGTATGAATAGTAGTGCAAAAGTGAACAATGAAAATATGTTCTTAGTCCATGGAGTTAAATGAATGAGATACACTCATTAAGGGCCTCAATGGAAGGAGAACTTGCAAATGATGAATTGATATACAGGGGGTCCCCTACTTACAAACATCCGACTTACAAACGACTCCTACTTACAAACGGAGGGAGACAACAGGAAGTGAGAGGAAATCTACCACTAGGAAGGGAAATTCACTCCTGTAAGAGTTAATATGGGTAAAAGGTGTCTCCACTGATGCTTTATCACCTATCCTTATTTCCCTATTAACCCCAAATTTTCAAAATCCAATTGTCATTGGGACAGAAAGTGAGGTGAAATCTTCTGAACAGGGGTACAGACAGCAAAACAAATGTTACAGGGGTGATAACCCTTCCCTATGCTATCTACAAAACTTAAAAATAGATTTTTTGGCTGGAGCTACACTTAAAAAATTTACCTGTTCCGACTTACAAACAGATTCAACTTAAGAACAAACCTACAGTCCCTATCTTGTTTGTAACCCGGGGACCCCCTGTAATGTGCAGAAAACCACCACCATATGAAGAGGAGGCTTACCGGATTGTTTGAACACGTCAGAGCATACGCTCAGCGTGTCAAACAGGCTTAGGTAAAAATGGATGGACTCTGGATCGGTGTCCTCAGGTGGGTATTCACAAATGACAGCCAGATGGAAACATGAGGGACGTAGTATCGCATGCAGGCCGAAACTCTGGGGTGAAGATGTCCTTGGAGATGAAACGCGTCGGAACGGTCCCCACTGCTGCCTAACAGATTTTATATCAGCGCTGTTTTACTTTCATTCATGTGAGTGTTTTTACTTCATAAAATTTTTCTTGATTTACGGAATTACACTATGTGGTCCCCTTTTGCTTTCTTCTTTGGCATCCTCTACATGCTTGTGGATTTCTGAGTTTCGGCCTGCACGTGATACTGCGTCCCTCATGTTTCCATCTGGCTGTCATTTGTGAATACCCACCTGAGGACACCGATCCAGAGTCCACCCATTTTTACCTAAGCCTGTTTGACACGCTGAGCGTATACTCTGACGTGTTCAAACAATCCCGTAAGCCTCCTCTTCATATGGTGGTGGTTTTCTGCACATTATATCAATTCATCATTTGCAAGTTCTCCTTCCATCAAGGCCCTTAATGAGTGTATCTCATTCATTTAACTCCATGGACTAAGAACATATTTTCATTGTTCACTTTTGCACTACTATTCATACGGACATTATTTCAATTGTTTTGCACATATATTGTTTGATTTATTTATTCATTGTATTTTTTGAATTCAGTGTTATTGAGACTCACTGTATACACTGCCCTGGGCACATCACTTTTTAGCGCTACACTTTGAGGTTTTTATGACATCATCAAGTACAATGCAGAACTAGCAGTTCTGCACTGAATGTGAGGACCACAACCCAAAGCATCAGGACAGGTAAATGCTGGCTGCTGGGGGAGCAAGGCATAAAACTAGTTTTACGAGCATACAAATACGAGCATTTAATTTTTGCAGCGGGGAGGAATCCCTACTGCAAGGATTTGTTTTTTTTTTGTATTCTTGGGGTGCAGCTTTAAAGCGGAGCTCCACTCAAAAGGGGAAGCTCCTCTTGTCTGCCTCCTCCCCACCTCCGCTGCCACATTTGGCTTTTTTTTTTTTTGGGGGGGGGGGGGGAGTGGAAAGCGGGTACCTGGTTCGGCCCCTCCCTCCTTCCCCTGCAGCCTTCTGCGACACTCCACAGGTCTCAGAAGACTGCGGCCCATTTACAAAGCACAGCGTGCTTCGCATATGTGCAGTAGAAAGACCGGCTGCAAAGCTACGAGGCTTCGCTGTCAGTTTCCCATAGTCAAGATGGCGGCGCCAGCACCTTATAGCGATTGAAAATCAGCTCGGGTGAGGACACCACTGGATGCCTGGACAGGTAAGTGCTTATTTGTATTTGTAGCTGTTGACTTTTCATTTTTTGGGGGGGAGCCTGTGGAGCTCCTCTTTAAAATAATAATTTTTAATGTAATTTTCACAGTTTTACCTGCTTGCAAATTCATAAATTTGCTGTAATATTACAGTGAATATTAGATTAGTAATTAGCGGCCATTATTAGATTAGCCAGTAGAGGCTGACAATTGTGCGGTCGGGCGACTCTGTACCCAGACAAAATGTATGTCCTTTTTTCCCGCAAATAGAGCTTTCTTTTGGAGGTATTTGATCACCTCTGCATTTTTTATTTTTTGAGCTATAAACAGAAAAAATATATATATTTTTTACTTTCTGCTATAAAACTTATTAAAAAAAAAATGTTAAAAAATCAAACTTCTTCATCACTTAAGGCTAATATGTATTCTGCTACATATATTTGGTTAAAAAAATCCCAATAAGCGTATATTGATTGGTTTGCGCAAAAGTTATAGCGTATTCAAATTATGGGATTATGGAATTTTTATTTATTTTTATTTTTTTACTAGTAAAGGCGGCGATCAGTGACTTATAGCGAGACTGCGATATTGATGAGGACAAATGAGACATCTAACTGACACTTTTCACATTTTTTTGGGAACCAGTGACACTAATACAGTGATCAGTGCTAAAAATATGCACTGTCACTGTACTAATGACACTGGCTGGGAAGGGGTTAACATCAGGGGCGATCAAAGGGTTCACTGTGTGCCTAAAATGTGTTTAACTGTGGGGGGGGGTGCTTTTACCAGTGGAAGGCATGGATCAGTGTTACTGCTTTACAGGAACACAGGATCCATGCCTTCTGTACTGACAGAATGGCAATCTGTCTTGTTTACATAGGCAGACTGCCGTTCTTCCTGTGTACAGAATGATCAGTGGGGGCCAGCAGACATTGGGTGTAGAATCACAGCGAGAGCGAGCTGCCACCGGCGTGCACCTATGCCCAATACCCAGAAGTGCAGGATCACGTATATTTATATGATCCTGCGCAGCGCAGCCACCCTGTACAAGTAAATGTGCTTTTGGGCGGTCGGCAAGTGGTTAAAGCGGATTTCTGCTGATTTTACTTTCTTTTAAATCAGCAGCTACAAATACTGCAGCTGCTGACTTTTAAAATATGGACACTCACCTGTCCAGGGTGCCCGCGTTCTCGGATGGAGGCGCCGCCATCTCCGGTAAGGGAATCAGGAAATTAAGCCTTGCAGCTTCACAGCCTGGTTCCCTACTGCGCATGCGCGAGTCGCGCTGCGCAATCCCACTGGTCCCTGCTGTCTTCTTGGACCTGTGTGTCTCCCAGAAGACAGCGGGGGGGGGGGGACGGAGGAGGCGCCGGACATGGCGTAGATATCCACGGATACTGCAGCTATCTATGCCCGGAAGTGGGAGCAAATACCTGGATTAGACAGGTATCTGCTCCCCCTTCCCCCCTGAAAGGTGCCAAATGGGACACTGGAGGGGGGGAGGATTCCGAAAAGCGGAAGTTCCATATTTGGGTGGAACTCCGCTTTAAACAAACTCTAAATTTTAAAAAACCACTAACACATAGAGTTTTAATAACAGAGGAGACTCTAGTCCCCTAGTGACCCTTCTGTTATAAATGCTTCTCCCTGCCTGTCAGCAGTAGTGTACACTGAGTCACGCATGCGCAACTCAGAGAACATTTACAGCACTGCTCTATGCTATTTGATATCATCGAGGACAAGCCATTCAAGTGGCCAAACAGAGCAAACCTAGAAGGAAGACCAGGCAAAGATGGAAGTGCCTGGGAACAGCTGGAGCGCTGACACTGCAGGACTGCTGGAGGACTTCATTTGATAGGTAAGTCTGCCATAATGTTATAATATGCATTATTACTTTATAGCATAAACCACCTGGGGGCTCAAAAAAAAAAAAAGCGGAGTTTAATACTGCTTTAACAACTTTTGAGAGAAGATATCAGCCACACAGGGAGTACATTGTTTTATGAGAGTCAGCCAACCCATAGACTTGCACTGTGAGAAGAAGCAATAAAGCAAAACCACTGTGTAGTGCTGCAGAATAGGGAGTGAAGCCTGTGTGTGTGATAGCTGAATACAGTTGCTCCAGTGTACATATATAATCACAAACTGTACAAAGGAACACAATTTTGAAAAGATATTGATAGGATCATTTATATCAATCTGTTCCATTTACCTATACCTCCTGCAGTGTCACCTCTGTTTTCTCGGCAGTTTGTCTGCGTCCCTGTGAACAGGATAACAAGAGGTGCTGAGACTGACACTCCCTGCCGCTCAGAAATAAATATATTTACCAAAGGCAGGGGCCTTGATTGTGGTATTTACAGGCTTCCAGATTTACTCTGTGGAGGCGAGGCAGAGTTGCAGAGTACCTGGTTTAGTTCAAAGTGGTTGTAAACCCCAGACATGAAATATGAACAAAGCATATCCCTTTATATTGTGTACTTGTCCAAATTAAGAACACTTGTCAAGGAATCAACAGCAGGAGAAGGGCTCTAGGACCCAGCATCTCTACCAGCACTTATGGCAGGAGAAGGACTTTAGGACCCAACATCTCTGGCAGGAGAAGGACTTTAGGACCCAGTATCTCTACCAGCAGGTCACATGGGCCTATATAAGGAAGTCTGCTGGTGTCTGCAATTGCTGGTTTGTCTTCGGCTCCCCCTGTGTTCCTGTGCCCTATATTATTTGCTGATCTGATCTCCTGTGTACCGACCCGGCTTGTTTTGACCTGCTCTTCCTGATCCTCTGGCTTGACCCTTTGGCTTGCACCTGACTTCCTCCTGCCTGCTCCCAGCATCTGACCCCGGCCTGGCTTTTGGACTCTGCTTATCTTGCTCCCTGTACTAAGATGTAGCTGATCTTAGGTCATTCTGATCCTGGACTGTCTCTCTGTGAATGACCCCGGCCTGGCTCCTGGCTCCGCTATTCAGTTATTCCACTGTACTCTGTCTCTGGACCTTTCAAGCACGCCTGTCCCCAGCAATCCGGCACCTTTGCTTCTGTGGGCACCACACCTGCTGTTCCACCTTCAGTGGTGTGCTGCGCTCGGCCGCAAGGGGAGCCCTCCCAGCATCTCGGCCTCCTACCAAGTTACTGACAGTACAAACCAGCCATGTCAGAGACCGATGGAGGTGTCTCCCCGCTGGAAGCCACAAGTCTACAGATCACGGCCCTCACTCAGGTCATCCAAAAACTCCAGGAAGGGTACTCTCAGTTAGAGGACCGCCTGAAGCACCTGTCTGCGACACCTACCGCCACAGATCAAGGGCTGTCTTCCGCCAACCCTCCGGTAGTTACTCCTACTGTGGTGATGCCCCCTCCGGAACCACGAGTACCAACACCAGAACGCTTCTCCGGTGATCGGAAGAAATTCAGATCCTTTAAGAACGCCTGTTACCTATACTTGGCACTGCAACCACGGACTTTTTCCACTGAAAGAGTGAAGGTGGGATTCATTATTTCTTTGTTGACTTATGAACCCCAAGTATGGGCTCATGGCTAATTGGAGCAGGAGTCCTCTCATCAACTCTGTGGACCAGTTCTTCGAAACCATGGGCCAATTATACGATGACCCCCTGCGGGTGGCCACTGCTGAAGCTGCTCTGCATACCCTACGGCAGGGTCAGCGCCCTGTGGAAGATTACACGGTGGAATTCTGTACCTGGTCCTCAGACTCAGGTTGGAACGAGGCAGCGTTAAGTTATTAGTATCTGCTGGGGCTGTCCGAATCCCTCAAGGATGAACTGTCCAGAATTGAGACCCCGTCAACACTAGAAGGTCTCATCCTACTGTCCATTCAAATCGATAGACGCTTACGGGAACGCCGGTCTGAACGTATCCAAACCCTTCGGCAGCCCGAAGTCCCGCCTACATCCAAGCCCATGCAGCTTGGCCTGGACCATCCAACATTAACTTCAGAGGAGTGACTTCATTGCCGACAGGCGAACCTTTGCTTCTACTGTGGGGGAACAGGACATTACATAACCTTTTGCCCTGTAAGACCCAGGAAATCAGTTCCCCGCACTCCGGTCAATTTCCAGGTATCCAGGTCTTCTCCAACCCATATCAGTCTTCCTATCATGTTACTGGTGGCAGGAGAGGAAGTTCATCTCCAAGCAATAGTGGATTCTGGGGCATGCAGCTGTTTCTTGGATCTGACCTTGTCAAAGAGACCCGCTATCCCTCTTCACCACAAAAGGCAAAGACTGACCGTCCATCTGCCGATGGCTCAATGCCTAGTTCCGGGCATGTCACCCAAGAAATGGCACCTATATTTACCTCCATCAATTCTAGTCACCAGGAATTTCTACGTTTTGATGTCCTGAGCTCCCCTATAAGTCCTGTGATCCTGGGAATTCCATGGCTACAGGCGCACAATCCTCAGATTGACTGGTCCAAGAGGGAAGTTCTCTTCACTTGCTCCTGAATCCAAGGACTTTTCTAGTTGTCTGTCTGTCCTACCCACACCCAGTGTGGATTCCAATATACCAGCGGCCTACCATGAATTCCAAGATGTTTTTGACAAGAAGAAGGCAGATACTCTACCCCCACACCGTCCCTATGATTGTCCCATTGACTTGCTACCGGGGGCTGAGATTCCTTTTGGTCGTATTTTTCCCCTTTCCGAGACTGAACTTGAAACTTTGAGGCATTATTTTGATGAAAACCTTGAAAAGGGATTTATCCGCCCTTCCCCCTCTCCCGCCGGTGCCGGCATTTTCTTTGTTGAGAAAAAAGATAAAACCTTGAGGCCATGTGTGGACTACAGGGACTTAAACAAAATTACTCTCAAAAATCGCTATCCGCTCCCCCTCATCCCCGAACTCTTCCAGAGGTTTCGTACAGCCCACATTTTCACCAAATTAGACCTACGTGGAGCTTACAATCTTGTCCGTATCCGAGAGGGGGGTGAGTGGAAAACAGCATTCAGAACAATATTCGGGCACTTTGAATACTTAGTAATGCCATTTGGACTATGGAGCGCCCCGGCCACATTCCAACATTTCATAAATGATATTTTTCGGCAGTACTTAGACCACTTCGTTATCGTCTACCTCGATGATATTCTCATATTCTCAGCTACTCTGGAGCTTCACAGAACGCATGTAAAAAAGGTACTGGGCATCCTCAGAACACATGGATTGTATGTAAAAACAGAGAAATGCGACTTTGAGAAGACAACAATCCAATTCCTCGGACTCATCATCACCATTAATGGGGTAGCTATGGATCCTCAAAAGGTGAAGGCTATCCTTGAGTGGCCGGCTCCATCTGATAAGAAGGGTGTTCAGAGGTTCATCGGCTTTGCAAATTTCTACAGGAGATTTATAAAGAACTTCTCTAGCATTGTAGTGCCTATCACCCAGATAACCCGCCAACATACCAGATTCCAGTGGTCAGTGACAGCAAAAAATTGCCTTCGATCAACTGAAGTTCCTCTTTACCTCCGCACCTATCTTACCAGGGGGGCAGTTCTTTCCCAATGTCAGGGGCCCAAAGCCCTACTTCATCCCATGGCCTTCTCTTCACGGAAGATGAGTCAGCCGGAGAAGAACTATGACGTGGGGGATCGGGAGCTCTTGGCGATTAAGACTGCTCTGGAGGAATGGAGATATCTCCTGGAGGGTGCTGTCCATCCTATCTTAATCTTTACAGACCATAAGAACCTAGAATATCTCCGCACGGCCAAGCAATTGAGACCCCGGCAGGCTCGATGGGCTCTATTCTTTTCTAGGTTTAAATTCCATATCACTTTCCACCCAGGGTCTAAAAATGGAAAAGCCGACGCCTTGTCCCGAATGTTCCCTGACACCCCGGAAGAGGTCACACCCAGTTCAATTCTGTCCCCTCAAAATTTCCTCTTGATCCAGCCTGATTTAAGGATTTCAATTGAGCAGGCATCCACCCAGTGCACGGAGGCAGAAATCTCCTCTCTAAGAAGCCAGGAGGGGCTCCTTTGGCATCAAAACAAGATTTTTGTCCCACATCAAGCCAGGCTTCAGGTTTTAAGAACTTTTCACGACCACCAATTGGCTGGCCACTTTGGGGTCCAAAAAATGACCAAACTGGTCCAACGGTCTTTATGGTGGCCCACTCTGAGATCCGATTGTAAGGAGTATGTCAATTCTTGCACAACATGTCAGCGGAATAAGGGGTCCAACGCTAAATCCTGGGGCCTGTTAAGACCTCTGCCAGTCCCGGAACAGCCCTGGAAAAACATTTCATTAGACTTTATCATGAATTTACCCCCTTCGGAAGAATTCACAACCATCTTGGTAGTAGTAGACCAGCTATCCAAGATGGCACACTTCTTGCCAATGATGGGCACACCTTCCGCCATGGACACAGCAAAAACTTTCATCAAAGAAATAGTCAGATTGCATGGTGTACCAGACAACCTTGTGTCAGATAGAAGTGTTCAATTCACCTCTGGGTTCTGGAGGAACCTTTGCAAATTGCTGTCAATTGAAACATGTTTTTCCACAGCCTACCATCCCCAGAGCAATGGTCAAACAGAAAGGACTAACCAAACGCTAGAACAGTATCTAAGATGTTTTTGTTCCTTTTCTCAGGATGATTGGATTTCATTATTGCCCTGTGCGGAATTCGCATACAATAACTCTGTGCATGCTGCTACCAACCAGTCACCCTTCTGGGCAAATTATGGCTACCATCCCTCATTTCTACCCAATATCATCCCCGAACCTTCAGTTCCGGCAGTTCAAGACAGAATGAATTTTAATTTAAACCAATTATCAAATTCTCCAGGACACAATGCAGAAAGCCCAAGAAGGGTATAAGAAACAATATGACAAGAAAAGAAGAGGAAACCCTGCCTTTAAAGTGGGGGACAAAGTTTGGCTCTCATCTGCAAACCTCAATCTGCCATGTCCATCCCGAAAGTTGGGGCCAAAGTTTGTTGGTCCTTTTGAAATTTAACGCAAAATAAATCCAGTAGCCTTCGAACTTGCCTTACCTGAATCTTATAAGATCCACCCTGTATTTCATGTTGTACTTCTTAAACATGCCATTTCTAGTTCTTTTCCAGGGAGAGAAGAAGTACCCCCACCTCCGGTCCTGGTAGGAGACGAGACTTTGAATTTGAAGTTGAATCCATCCTTGACTGTCGACGGAGAGGTAGGACAATTCAGTTCTTAATTAAATGTAAAGGGTATCCACCTGAGGAGAGCTCCTGGGAACCTGAGGCCAATATTCAAGCCCCTAGATTCGTCCGAGAGTTTTGGGCCAAATACCCTGAGAAAATGGCCCAAATGGGCATCCGGAGGCTGCCCGTCGGGGGGGGGCACTGTCAGGGAATCAACAGCAGGAGAAGGGCTCTAGGACTCAGCATCTCTACCAGCACTTATGGCAGGAGAAGGACTTTGGGACCCAACATCTCTGGCAGGAGAAGGACTTTAGGACCCAGTATCTCTACCAGCAGGTCACATGGGCCTATATAAGGAAGTCTGCTGGTGTCTGCAATTGCTGGTTTGTCTTCAGCTCCCCCTGTGTTCCTGTGCCCTGTATTATCTGCTAATCTGATCTCCTGTGTACCGACCCGGCTTGTTTTTACCTGCTCTTCCTGATCCTCTGGCTTGACCCTTTGGCTTGCACCTGACTTCCTCCTGCCTGCTCCCAGCATCTGACCCCGGCCTGGCTTTTGGACTCTGCTTATCTTGCTCCCTGTACTAAGACGCAGCTGATCTTAGGTGATTCTGATCCTGGACTGTCTCTCTGTGAATGACCCCTGGCCTGGCTCCTGGCTCCGCTATTCAGTTATTCCATTGGACTCTGTCTCTGGACCTTTCAAGCACGCCTGTCCCCAGCAACCCGGCACCCGTGCTTCTGTGGGCACCACACCTGCTGTTCCACCTTTAGTGGTGTGCTTCGCTCAGCTGCAAGGGGAGCCCTCCCAGCATCTCGGTCTTCTACTAAATTACTGACAACACTAAAGAGGTTGATTTACTAAAACTGCTAAATCTGGTGCAGCTGTGCATGTTAGCCAATCAGCTTCTAGGGGAAATAGGAAAGGGTACTGATACAGTAACCAAAGGTCGGACTTTAAAGGCATGAAAACAATGGAGAAGTAACAAAAATGATATACATAATATTTATTGAAAAAAGTTCATCGTATAAACACAGTGTACAAAAAAGGATAAAAGGATAAAAAAACATGAAATTGATACAATTTATACAATGAGCCTTTGTGCGTATACGCGTTTCGCAGTTAGGCTTCTTCAGGACTCGACCAAGGTTCAGAGACGTAACAGAAAAAGAAGAAAAGAGAGCGAATCTCACTGTCTTCAAGTGGTTAGGCCTCATGTACAAATTCCCAGTAGCCGGAGAATTTCCAAAAGTGTGGAATGCTTATAGCAAATGGTGTATATACTTCAGGTATTGCTACAACAGGGGCAGATGTGTGTCTTGTATCCAAGCAACTGAATGACCACCAGAACAGTAATACTGGAAGGTCCAAAACCCTAATACATTAAGCAGAGCTAGCGACGTGTAATACAGCCCAAACTAGCATGCAATGCACGAGACATCAGACACATGAGTATGCCCCTGGGAGACAGCCTGGTGCTGTACGCTATTTGTTACTCTATCAGTACCCTTTCCTATTTCCCCTTAATTATGGATGTGGCATTATGAGTGCTCCCCTCTTTTATTCTCCAATCTTCTAAATTCAGCTTGTTCAATTAAGTTTTGACAACAAAAAAAAACTGGAAGCTGATTGGTTTCTATGCAGAGCTGCACCAGATTTTATGCTCTCTAGTTTCAGTAAATCAACCCCTAAGTGCCATTTCTGTCTGCTGCTTTGTTCCTCTGCTATCAGCACAAATCACTTCTAAAACGTTTTCCTGACACCAAGAGAAAAATGGTGACAGGGGAGGGAGCTCCAGCTTATTGACAGCCTCAGATCTGTTCCTGTGTGCTGTGTGAAAGGAGGTGTGTTCCTTCCCTCCAATTGGCTCTCAGACCTCTCCTCACTGAGCTCTGCTGAGTGTGACTTCAGCTCTCCGCCCCCTTTTTTTCCAACCTCTTAAACAAGCTTTATAATTCTGTACTTTGAACAGACATAGAGAAGAGAAGACTGCAGATAAACAGGTACAACTTATAGAGGAGGATTTGTTTCATCTCAGTGTATCACCTGAGGCCAGTCACTTTATTTGGTAAATGTAATATTTTAATGCCACTTTTCGTTTTGATTTACAAATATAATCATATAAAAGCTAACCCCTTTTCTTTATTATTATTGAGACTGATGTCAAACTCACATGTAATCAAAACCCAAGATGCAGCCCTGACAGTACATTCCATATTAAATTAGCATTGTTGGTCCAAAAATTAATTCCAGGCAAACAGCTAAATACACCGATGAAATACATACTGTATATGAAAGTTGTTTGACCTGCAAGACATACAGTGCCTTGAAAAGGTATTCATACCCCTTGAAATTTTCCACATTTTGTCATGTAAATGTATTTTATTGGGATTTTATGTGATAGACCAACACAAAGTGGCACATAATTGTGAAGTGGAAGGAAAATTATCATTTTTTTTCAAATGCTTTTTCACATAAATAAGTGAAAAGTGTGGCGTGCATTTGTATTCAGCCCCCTGAGTCAATACTTTGTAGAACCACCTTTCACTGCAATTACAGCTGCAAGTCTTTTTGGGGATGTCTCTACCAGCTTTGCACATCTACAGAGTGACATTTTTCCCATTCTTCTTTGCAAAATAGCTCAAGCTCTGTCAGATTGGATGGAGAGTGTCTGTGAACAGCAATTTTCAAGTCTTGTCACAGATTCTCAATTGGATTTAGGTCTGGACTTTGACTGGGCCATTCTAACACATGAATATGCTTTGATCTAAACCATTCCATTGTAGCTCTGGCTGTATGTTTAGGGACGTTGTCCTGCTGGAAGGTGAACCTCCGCCCCAGTCTCAAGTGTTTTGCAGACTAACAGGTTTTCTTCTAAGATTGCCTTGTATTTGGCTCCATCCATCTTGACATCAACTCGGACCAGCTTCCCTGTCCCTGCTGAAGAAAATCATCCCCACAACATGATGCTGCCACCACCATGTTTTTTCTGCCACACACAGCGCTTTGCTTTTAGGCCAAAAAGTTCAATTTTGGTCTCACCTGACCAGAGCACCTTCTTCCACATGTTTTCTGATGTTTTCTGTGTCCCCCACATGGCTTCTCACAAACTGCAAATGGACTTCTTATGGCTTTCTTTCAACAATGGCTTTTTTCTTGCCACTCTTCCATAAAGGCCAGATTTGTGGAGTGAACAACTAATAGTTGCTCTGTGGACAGATTCTCCCACCTGAGCTGTGGATCTCTGCAGCTCCTCCAGAGTTACAATGGGCCTCTTGGCTGCTTCTCTGATTAATGCTCTCCTTGCCCGGCCTGTCAGTTTAGGTGGACGGCCATGTCTTGGTAGGTTTCAAGTTGTGCAATACTCTTTCCATTTTCGGATGATGGATTGAACAGTGCTCTGTGAGATGTTCAAAGCTTAGGATATTTTTTTATAACCTAACCCTGCTTTAAACTTCTCCACAACTTTATCCCTGACCTGTCTGGTGTGTTCCTTGGCCTTCATGATGCTGTTTGTTCACTAATGTTCTCTAACAAACCTCTGAGGACTTCACAGAACAGTTGTATTTATACTGAGATTAAACACAGGTGGACTCTATTTACTAATTAGGTGACTTCTGAAGGCATTTTTTTCCACTCAATTTTAGTTAGGGGTATCAGAGTAAGGGGGGGCTGAATATAAATGCACGCCACACTTTTCAGATATTTATTTGCAAAAACATTTAAAAAAACATTTATTTTTTTTTCTTTCCACTTCACAATTATGTGTCACTTTGTGTTGGTCACAAGAAATCCCAATAAAATACATTTACGTTTTGGGTTGTAACATGACAAAATGTAGAAAGTTTCAAGGGGCATGAATACTTTTTCAAGGCACTGTATCTATATCTGTCCATCCAGCCCTAAGATTTACACAGCTCTTTCTCACATGGCAGAAGACCTGTTTTTTTTCTCTTCTGCAGTTGCTCTTTAACAGGTCCTGTCCCTACCCAGACTATGGCTGGACAGTGAAAGGAAAAGCAGCAGACCGATGAGCTCATCTCTCTGTCACTCTGGTCTCTATTGCAATCAATACATTCCGTTTTAGCACTTGAACACTGCAGAACAACTGATTGGCTCTTTGTGCTGCTTCTCGCTTCTCCATGCTGAGCTCTGTTGTACATGGATTGCAAGAGGTAAAAAGTTAAGTTCAGGTACCAATATTTCATATCGTAAAGGCACTGTCCGGAATACAAGAATTCTGCTAGCAGCTCAATCTGAGTGTGAGTTATCAGTGCCGAGGTCAGGCAGGAGATGGGTCAGCCTCCACGTTGGCCTTATAGCCTGACACTGGTCTGACAGTTCTGTTCAGGCAGGGAGAGAATACAAATAAAGAACAGTAACCACACCTATCCTAGAAATGTGGCAATGTCTTGCAAAGCTGTAACATTTAAATGTCATTTTTAAAAGACACTTTCAACATTTTTAAAGCTTAGACTGACAGATTAGTAACTACTGTGTATCTTTAACCACTTCAGCCCTGGAAGGTTCACCCCCCTTCCTGACCAGGCCATTTTTTGATATACAGCACTGTGTTATTTTAACTGACAACTGCGTGGTCGTGCGATGCTGTACCCAAATAAAATGTATGTACTTTTTTTCCCACAAATAGAGCTTTCTTTTAGTGGTTTTTATTTTTTGCGCTATAAATATAAAAAGACCAACAATTTAAAAAAAAAAAAACAATATTTTTTACTTTCTGCTATAAAACATACCCAATAAAAAAGGTAAAAAAATCAAATTTCTTCATCAATTTAGGCCAATATATAAAAAAATAAATAAATCCCAATAAGCTTATATTGATTGGTTTGCGCAAAAGTTATAGCGTCTACAAGCCATGGGATATTTTTATGAAATTTTTATTTGTTAGCTTTTTTTATTTTTAGTGATGGCGGCGATAAGTGATTTTTAGCGGGACTACGACATTACGTCGGACAAATCGGACACCTAACTGACACATTTTGGGGACCATTGACAATATTACAGTGATCAGTGCTAAAATAAATACACTGTCACTGTACTAATGACACTGGCAGGGAAGGGGTTAACATCAGGGGAAATCAAAGGATTAAGTGTGCCCCTAGGGTGGTGCTTTCTAACCTGCATAGCAGAAACACAAGATCTCCATTTTCCCCTCTGGCAGAACAGCAACCTGCCTTGTTTACATAGGCAGACCGCCGTTCTGCTTCTCCTAAGAACGATAGGCGTCTTTGGCTCCCGCTGTGCCCCTAGACCCCGTGCACAGAATCATGCACAAGTAGGGCTGGGGAAAAATCGATTTAAATCTTGAATCAAGTTGAGAGGTCAAATCGATTCAAGATTTAAGCAAATCGATTTTTATCATTTTTTTTTTTTTCACCGCGCAGGTCCTGAGGAGCTGCAGGCAGGAGTTTTTAGGCGAGGCCGCGGCTTCGGCCTAGTCCGCTGCTTCGGCCTAGTCTGCGAGGCCAGACACCGTGGACTAGGCCGAAGCCGCGGCCTCGCCTAAAAACTCCTGCCTGCAGCTTCCCAGGACCAGCGCTGACACCGCACCGGTCCTGAGGAGCTGCGGGCAGGACTTTTTAGGTGAGGCTGTGGCTTCGGCCTAGTCCGCAAGGCCGAAAGCCGCAGACTAGGCCGAAGCCGCGGCCTCGCCTAAAGACTCCTGCCCGCAGCTCCTTAGGACCGGCGCGGTGAAAAAAAAAAAAAAAAACTTGATTCAAATCGTGAATCGAGTTTTTTTTAAGAAAATCTCCGATTTTTTTTTTTTTTTCAGAAAATCTCCTAGCCCTATGTACAAGTACGTAATTTTGCGCAGGAGGGCCGCCCTGCCACAGTATATCTGCGTGGGGCAGTCTTAAAGTGGTTAATACAGCTTCAGTAGTGAACATTACAGAAATTATGGTTTAGATTAGAAGAACTATGAGAAAAGAGAGAAAGTTGGAACAAATGACAGTAGTGGTTGGGTTGGATGCTTTGTTGTGCTGACTTATCAACTTTTGCTTATCCAGCATTTGAGTCACAAAAAAAAAAAAAAGCTGCATTGTTTTTGCATTTTACAAGTTTTCTGCAAATGGTATATCCATTATGTTTCTCCAAGTTCAGTGTAAGTTAAAGCATCTTATATTACAAACACCTCATTCAAATAAAAGTGTATTTTGCTATTTTATAACATTCACAAATTTTGATGCATTTTATGGACACAATTTAACCATTTCCTTCCACATTCACACAGACAGCTACTGTGCTCTCTATAAAGTGGAAATACACTGCATCTGAGTGCCAAAAACACTATTTAATTCATTTATTATTTTAAAAGCAAACATACTCATCCATCCATATCTCCATGCTTTGCTGTGAAATCACTTTGAAAAACACCCCAGCATTTCTGGATGGGGCCATCTAAATGATTCATGTGGCATATAGTTCCTGGAATCCAGTTAGGGTGGCCATACATAGATCGAAATTCAGCTGGTTATGGAGGGGCTGATCAACTTCTGTTCAACTGCCCTATTTGTATTTTTACGCTCGATCAGTGCTGCAGGTTATAGACTGAAGTCTCCCCACAGTCAGAATACAATGACACAACAGCATACCTCTCAACATTTTGCTCAACATTTTGAGATGGGAATGAGGGACATCTACTAACAAATGTATGTAGGCATAGGACACGCCCCCTGCCACACCCCCTTAACCCTTTCATGACTAAGCCTATTTTGGTGTTTACAAGTTAAAATCCATATTTTTTGCTAGAAAATTACTTAGAACCCCCAAACATTATATATATTTTTTAGCAGAGAATCTAGAGAATAAAATGGAGATTGTTGCAATATTTTATATCACACGGTATTTGTGCAGCGGTGTTTTAAACGCAAATTTTTGGAAAAGGGACACTTCCATGAATTTTAAAAAATCCAAACAGTAAAGTTACCCCAATTTTTTTGTATAATGTGAAAGATGATGTTACGCCGAGTAAATAGATTCCAAACATGTCACGCTTTATAATTGCACGCACTCGTGGAATGGCGACAAACTATGGTAGCTATGAATTTCCATAGGCGACGCTTTAAATTTTTTTTACGGTTACCAGGTTAGAGTTACAGAGGAGGTCTAGGGCTAGAATTATTGCTCTCGCTCTGACGATCACGGCGATACCTCACATGTGTGATGTGAACACCTTTTACATATGCGGGCGCGACTTCCGTATGCGTTTTCTTCGCTGCGCAAACTCGCGGAGACGGGGGCGCTTTAAAAAAAATTATTATTTTTTTTTATTTATTTTATTTATTTTTATACTAATAAATGGTGTTTTAAAAAAAAAATGTTTTTTTTTTTACTTTTATTGCTGTCACAAGGAATGTAAACATCCCTTGTGACAGTAATAGGTGGTGACAGGTACTCTTTATGGAGGGATGGGGGGTCTAAAAGACCCCCCATCCCTCCTTTACACTTAAAAGTATTCAGATCACCAAAAACGGCGAGTCTGAATACTGTGTATTTTTTTAAGTTCGGCGCCATTGGCAGCCGAGTAAACGGGAAGTGACGTCATAACGTCGCTTCCGCGTTTACATTGAGAAGGCTGGAACGAAGCCGCCCACAGCTTTGTTCCAGCCCGCCCCCAGCCGCCGAAGGTACCCGATTGGACACCGGGCCTCCCAATCGCACGGGAGGCCCGGTAAGAGCGGCGCACGGGAGGCCCGGTAAGAGCGGCGGGAGGGGGGGATGTCCCCTCCCGCTCCTCCGGAATAACAGCCGAGCGGCTTTTAGCCGCATCGGTTGTTATATACGGATAGCCGATCGCCCGCTCTAAACAACGGTACCGGGATGATGCCTGCAGCTGCGGGCATCATCCCGGTATAACCCCCGAAAGCCGAGTACGCACATATGCGTACGGTCGGCGGGAAGGGGTTAAAGGAGAATTAACCCAAAAAAAAGTTAATTAAATCCACAAGGACTTTTTTTTTACCACTACTATTCCTTTATATTGGCTTTTAAAATGTACAAATGCAGCATTTTAGAAATTAGATGAAAGGTTTAGCACTGGGAAACACTTTTTGAAACATAAAAAGTGCATTTTATATACAACTATATACAATCAGGTCCATAAATATTGGGACATCAACAAAATTCTAATATTTTTGGCTCTATACACCACCACAATGGAATGGGAATGAAACGAAAAAGATGTGCTTTAACTGCAGACTTTCAGCTTTAATTTGAGGGTATTTACATCCAAATAGAACATGAAATCGCTCTTCAAACAGGCATGTGGGAGGCGGCATACTACCTCCTGATTGCCTGCTAACCACGGGCCAGCTGCTGCTGACAAATCGATCCACCATGGATCACGAGTCACCAGCATTGTCCACGTGAAAATGGCCAACTATACTTTTGAATTCACTTGTCACTATGGTCAAGAAAATCTCCCAATTGGGACACAAAAGACAACAACAACAACCTCCTCCTCCTAGCAGCCAATCTGAACGGATCTTCTTTCGGCCAATCAGGTCCTTCCTGATTGGCTGGGAGGAGGATCAGTGGTTACAATAGCGAATATTCATTCGCTATGTCATACAACTGGGTGGGCTTCGGGCGCAGTGCTGTGCGCCTCGAGTGCACCCTTTTTTGAAGCCTATTAGAGCCTCTGCCTCTAATCACGTGCTTCAAAAAAACAAAAAACCCTGATTGGAATCCATGCGTCCGGTGCCCAGCATGTAGATCAGGGGGCCGGATGCTTGGATGGGGGGCGGCGCCCACTGGTTTACACCCATCCCTACTATATCTTAGCTACTTAAAATAACACAGTTGCCTCTAGATACACTTTAAAATGTACACTGTATGTACTATAAGCCCCAAATCTATTTTTCAGTATAGTTGGCATCATGTCTTACTGTATACAGTGTTTTACTGAAAATCATTTCGCTGTTTCGGCAGCCAAAAGCTGGATGTGTAGACTATAACATTTTTGTCAGATGTGAACTCAACGTCCGATTTTCGTTTCATCAGTATGGTTTTCGTCTGAAAAAAATTGTAAGAGCAAGACTACGCATGCTCAGAAAGGAAAGAATACATACAAAACTATTCAACATATTACGTCACTTCTGACATCGTATGAAAATTTTCGTATTGTAAGTAACCTCTTCACTGTCGACATGAGACTAACAAGCCACAAAAAACGGACGTTCGGTCGTCTGAAAATCTAAGCGTGTGTACGAGGCTATAGAGAGGCAGCACAACAACCAACTAAGAAGAGCACACAGCAGGCTGACAACTTATCTGATAACTTTAAAGCAGCGGCTTAGCGTTGACACCCTGCAACAGGAAGTGCTGTTACTGGTACGATGTCTAGGTATGTAAATTTTACAACAGATTCACAGAAAAGTGCATACAGTGAGGCACAATATCAAACATTCTGAAATATAGATTTTGGTATACTTATACTTTACAGAAAACAACTATGACCGGAGGACCTACGGCATAAGCACCGCTGTTACCGCATCGCTCATGAATGTGTGCATATCCTTATAAATGAGCTCCCTTGTCTCTTCATTTTGATCAATGAGGAAAAAATAACCATGTCTCATCTTTTAACATTCTTTGTGCTGAGCTATTCCTGGATTGGAGATGCCATATGGAAGAGATCAGAGCTGAAACAGGCCTCTTGAGTCAGAGGTGAGGATACAGTGCAGCATATATTCTGGTCTTCAGAGCCGCCTCACATACTTCTCACTGGAGTATCCGTGTAAATGTAAAGTCATCAGCATCGGTGACTTATGACTGGCCACTAATGAAATAACCACCGCCGCTCACTTCAATAGCCCCATTATACACAGAGGGTGAATCACTGTCTGTAGCAGCAGAGACCTGGTTTCCTCTGGACCATGTGAGACATTCTGATGCAGAAAAAAATAACTGGGAACCCCCATACCTTGAATTCAGAGATGCTAAGAGTATTCTTGTAGGACAAAGTCCTTTATAGGAATGAGCTTGGGTTTGATCCGAACTCATAAAATTAGTTGTCATTACTGGGCCAATGAGCTGTGGGTAGAAGATTCCCAGACCCACAGCTGTATATATACAAAGAGATGGGGATGCTTGTGACATCATTGACCTAATATGGCCACATGATGTCATGAGTATCCCCACCCCTTCGGATACATCACTGCAGTGCAGGGAATCTCCAGTCCACAGCTCATTGGTTCAGCAATGACAGCCAGCATCTGAGTTTGGACTGAACCAAAGCTCATCAAAAGTCATTTAGAACCCAAGGTGAAAAGGCAAAGTGCCCCCCTTGAGCTGTGAGCTATTTCAGTGGCATAGGTTGCAGGTCCTGCCTTTCGTGCCCCCCTCTTCTCCTGAGGCATCCATATTGACTGCGTCTTGTTTATACCCTTCAACATGATCCTATGATCTTTATGCCGCGTACACACAAGCGCACTTTCCGGCAGACTTGGTCCGGCGGACCGGACTCCGGCAGACAATTCGATCGTGTGGGGGCTCCAGCTGACTTTTTTCCCCCAAAAGTCCGACGGACCTAGAAATAAAACATGTTTCAAATCTTTCCGACGGACTCGAGTCCGGTCAAAATGTCTGCTCGTCTGTATGCTAGTCCGACGGACTAAAATCAACGCTAGGGCAGCTATTGGCTACTGGCTATCAACTTCCTTATTTTAGTCTGGTCGTACGTCATCACGTACGAATCCGTTGGACTTTGGTGTGATTGTGTGTAGGCATACCGTTCGTTAGGAAAGTCTGTCGGAAGTCCGCCGAAAGTCCGTCCGATAGACCGTCGGACCAGTCCGGTCGAAAAGTCTGCTTGTGTGTGTACGCGGCATAAGAGGTTGAGTTTTTTAGCAGAACAATTCTTTGCATTTCCAAAAAAAACCTTTCTTTGCACCTAGAATTGCTGTTTTTTCCTAGTGCAGGGGGTCTCCAAACTTTCTAAACAAGGGCCAGTTTACCATCCTTTAGGGTCGGTTTGCACCTGAATGCAGTGTGAGAAAGATGCATTTTGTGTACGTTTTCTGCATCGTGCTCAGAATGCACTGCCTTTACAATCCGCTGTGGGTACCAATGTAATGTTAACAGCACCCCAAATGCAGATCGCAAATGCAGATTTGGTGTGGTGAAGTTTTAAAAGTTTTGCATGCACTACTTTCTCTGCATTCTGCAAATTTGCACCTTGCAAGAACGCCCAGGAACGTGTGCCTCATTCCTGTGTGATCCCAGTATACATTAGTGATCAGTGGAAGTAAAAAAAAATGACAGCATCTGAGGTCAGTAGGAGGAGGAATAGTGCCCAATGATTAGTATTAGTGGGAAGAATAGTTTCCCATTGCTAGTATCATTGAAAGAATAGCGCTCCATCCTAGGTGTCACTGGAAAGAATTATGCCCGATAGTTGGTGTCAGTGTGAGGAATAGCCCCTTGTACCGGTTGGAGTAATAGTGCTCCAAGGGCTAGATTAAAAGAAGCAAAGGGCCGCATGCAACCCACAGGCTGCAGTTTGAAGACCACTGCTCTAATTCAACAACTGTGCAGTGAACTAATGTATACACTACTTGCACATTACGGCAAGTGCTATCTAACGTTGGCCATCCTACAGTTCTGCTTTAAATGCAACCTGCTAAATTTAGAGAACTCTAAAAACATTTAGGTAAAAAAAAAAATCTGATTTAAAATGTATTTAAAGCCCAACTTTCGACTCCGATTGCTCAGTGGGGATCACTCCGCTGATCCTCGCTGAGCAATCGGATGACAGATCCGTCTCCGCTCACTGTGCAGAGACGGACCTGTCAGAGTCCCGCTCTCCTCTATGGGGAGATAGAGATCGGATGTATATGTCCGCTGACATCCGCCTCCCCATAGAGGATAATGGGTGGCCTGATTGGGTCCGTTTTTAAGGTTTTTCCTCTACTTTTTTTCTTCTACTTTGGAGCGATCTCCTCTCACTACCTGTTGAGTCTCTGGGACAGGAAATGGAAGAAAATCTCCCCAATAGGACCCAGACAAAAAAAAAACTTGTTTTAACCCTTCTGTACTCCTTGAACCCTACTTTTTAAAAAATGGCTTTAGATGTACTTTAAAAACACAAATTTCACCTGTAAACCAACCATATCTGGACAAGGCTCATGTCACTTATATTTTTTAGTGTTGGGTGCAGTAAATAGTCATGCTCCTTATAAATGATAGCAGCACAGGGCACACCTAGGCTCATGCCATAGTCAGCATGATTTCCTGTTTCTTTTCCTATTTCTTAATGGGTGTGAAGGTGCTGGTTCAGGTCACAGCTTTGCCTACTTCCCCAATTATACTTCCCTCTTTATATAGTTGAACTTTACCTTGAGGAGCTGCTGATTTTCCTTCAGTAAGCAATTGCCAAACTTCAAAATTTACAGGAACAGATTGTTACTATTTGTAAAATGAAATTCACTGACTTTTTGGTCTTATAAAAATTGCATGGGTTTCTTCTTGCCCTCAGATGCCCCAACTGCCAGGCATGAGATGATGATGTATGATTGTATGGTATGCAAGAATAAAGAGTCACCCTAGAGAACAATAAAACCATTCGGTGACCTTACTGTTAATGAACTAATTGCAGACTTTGGGTGTGCTACACACACCCCAAAAAAATCATTATTGTACATGTACACAGAGCGTGTGTAGTACATCCAGTCTCTCTGCCCTGCTTTTGGGACCCCCCTCCAAGTATACCGTAATTTGTGATTAATTAAAAACTGGGATTACAGTATACTCAAAGAAGAAGAGCAGCCTGAATCAGTGTTTATTGTTCCACACTGTGCTTGTACAAAGTAACATATTGTTACATATGTGTCTTTCTGTTCATTCATCTGCAAATCAAAGGGATGGACTTAGATCTGCAGATGATGTCAGCAACTTGACAAGTAAAAAAAGGTGTTTTTTTTTTAATTTTTAAATAAAATGTTCCTCTGTAACTCCTTATTAACACTTAGTTTACTTTAATCAACCCTAATTACCTCCTTAGTCTCCTTCTCTCCACCGCTATTATTTTCCTGCTGATTTTTTGTGTTTGTTTCTATTTCATTAACTATTAGTATTTTTTTGTTTTTGTTTGTTAATATCTTTACATAGTTAACATATATTTACACATTTCCCATTTTAAAAAAGCGCAAAATTAAAAAACAAAAAACTTCCAGTTTTTATTATCAGTTTTTTATTTCTGAAAACTAGTTTTATGTATATATTTTTCTAATTTTACTTCACCAACTAATGCCGCGTACACACGATCGGACTTTCTGGCATACTTGGTCCGGCACACTTTCTGACGGACTTTGTCCGCCAGGTGCGCCGGACTTTAAAACGGACGGACTTGCCCACACACGACCGGACTTTCCGGCGGGCTAAGTCCGCCCGTCTTTCCGAAGGACTTTCGCCGGAGTTACGGCGGACTTTCAGAATGAACGGACTTGCCCACACATGGACAAGTCCGTTCATTTTGAACGTGACTCAGGTGCGACGGGACTAGAAAAGGAAGTCAATCTTGCCGCTTTTATCGGCGAGATTGACACCTTGCGAGCCCCATCACAGGTCATACCAGGCCCTTAGGTCTAGTATGGATTTTAAAGGGAAGCCCCCTATGCCGAAAAAACGGCGTGGGGTCCCCCCTGAAATCCATACCAAACCCCGATCCGAGCACGCAGCCTGGCCAGTCAGGAAAGGGGGTGGGGACAAGCGAGCGCCCCCCCTCCTGAACCGTACCAGGCCGCATGCCCTCAGCATGGGGGGGTGGGTGCTTTGGGGGAGGGGCGCCCTGCGGGGCCCCCCCACCCCAAAGCACCTTGTCCCCATGTTGATGAGGACAAGGGCCTCTTCCCGACAACCCTGGCCGTTGGTTGTTGGGGTCTGCGGGCGGGGGGCTTATCAGAATCTGGGAGCCCCCTATAATAAGAGGGCCCCCAGATCCTGGCCCCCCACCCTATGTGAATGAGTATGGGGTACATGGTACCCCTACCCATTCACCTAGGGAAAAAGTGTCAATAATAGAACACACTACACAGGTTTTTAAAATAATTTATTAAACAGCTCCGGGGGGAGGTCTTCCTCCGGCTTCGGGGGTCTTCTTCCAGCTTCGGGGGTCCCTCCGGTTCCTCTTCTCTGGGCATGCTGGGACTGTGACGTTTTAGGGGGCGTGGTCACCGGGTGATGTTGACCACGCCCCCAAAAACGTCACAGTCCCAGCATGCCCAGGGACTGTAACATCATAAGGGGGCAGGGTCTCCGCCTATATAAGTCACAACGGAGCCCTCAGAGAGCAGTCCAGCCGGAGAGAGCGTCGTGTCAACATCTGGAGAAGAGAAGAGGGAAGAAGACAAGGAGCCAAGAAGCCCAGAAGTCCGGACCTCCGCTGGCAAGAGAGCGGCCTGAAGACAGCGGAGGAGCCGGCCGAAGAACTGGAACACTGGGAGAAGAGGAACTGGAGGGACCCCCGAAGCCGGAGGAAGACCCCCCCAGAGCTCTTTAATAAATTATTTTAAAAACCTGTGTAGTGTGTTCTATTATTGACACTTTTTCCCTAGGTGATTGGGTAGGGGTACCATACCCCATATGGGGTACCCCATACTCATTCACATTGGGTGGGGGGCCGGGATCTGGGGGCCCTCTTATTATAGGGGGCTC
Source organism: Aquarana catesbeiana (assembly GCF_042186555.1). Classification (NCBI taxonomy): domain Eukaryota; kingdom Metazoa; phylum Chordata; class Amphibia; order Anura; family Ranidae; genus Aquarana; species Aquarana catesbeiana. The sequence goes on from NC_133327.1 coordinate 622,758,200, forward strand.
CCGGATTCCGATAAGCCCCCCGCCCGCACCAACGGCCAGGGTTGTCGGGAAGAGGCCCTTGTCCTCATCAACATGGGGACAAGGTGCTTTGGGGTGGGGGGGCCCCGCAGGGCGCCCCCTCCCCCAAAGCACCCACCCCCCATGTTGAGGGCATGCAGCCTGGTACGGTTCAGGAGGGGGGGTGATCGCTCATCCCCACCCCCTTTCCTGACCGACCGGGCTGCATGCTCGGATCAGGGTCTGGTATGGATTCTAGGGGGGACCCCACGCCATTTTTTCGGCGTAGGGGCTTCCCTTTATAATCCATACCAGACCTAAGGGCCTGGTATGCCCCGCACTCGCCGCACTAGGAAAATTTGTTCTTCCTATTGCAGCAAGCGCGAAATGCAATACCCTGCCCTCGCGTTGTATCTGGTCCGTTGGACCAGCATACACACGAGCGGGCCTTCCGTCGGACCAGCACACAGACGAGCGGACTTTCCGCCAGAAACTGAGTCCGACAGAAAGATTTAAAACTTGTTTCAAATCTAGGTCTGGTGAGCTTTTGGGAAAAAGACCGGAGCCTACACATGGTCGGATTGTTCGGCGGACTCTGGTCCGCCGGACCAAGTATGCTGTAAAGTCCGACCGTGTGTACGCGGCATTAGACTATTGTGTTCTGATCCATCACATATAATTCAGATTTAAAAAACATTGAACTAAAGGTTGTAATGTAACAAAGTAGGTAAAAAGCCAAGGGGGGGGGGATACTTTTGCAAGGCACTGTACATGTAGAAGCTATTGGGAATTGAGTACAGGCTTATCATACTTCTATTGCATATTCACCCTTTCACAAGTACCTTTGGTGGAGACTACAAACAGCTGTGCCAACACAAATTGCTCAGGTATGACCCGCCACTGTCACCTTCAGGAAGCTGTTTAGCAGCAGTGATGTGCAGGCAGTGCAGGAGCAAGTGTATGTGTAGAGAAGAAGTGGCTGAAGGGATATCAGTAACACTGAAATATGAAAAATAAAAGGTGAAAGCAGTATGCTATAAAAAAAAAAAATTGGCAATAGGTTTTATATCTGCTACCAAGTTGGCTATCAGAGTTTTCAATTAAAATTTGTATGAAAATTCTTAGCACATTCAAGGCTTGATGAATGTTGTTTGAAAGTAATTCAAAGTTTCATTTGCTTTTAATATTTGATATTGGAGCAAATGGACTTTACTGAACAAAAACCATGCACAGATTTAGATTTACTAAAACTGGTGCACACAAAATCTGGCGCAGCTGTGCTTAGTAACAATCAGCTCAGCTTACTTCAGCTTGTTCAATTAAGGGTTGACAATAAGCCCTCATTCATACTAAACACGGCTTTGAAATAGTGTGAGTTCATCTGAACTCGCATGATTTCAAAGATGCATTTCAGTCTGACCTTGGGGGTGACTTGAAAGACATCTGTGTGGGTTCATACACAGATGTCTATTAAAATCGCCCCCGATGTCGCCAAAAGTAGTGCAGGCACTACTTTTGGCAATCGATGCGGCGCCGGGGACGCCCCTATTGCTGGCATTAGGCTCCGATTTGACATGCCATTTGACCTGTCAAATCGCCCTGATGTGAACAGGGGATGAGGCCGGGTTCACACAGGTACGACACGACAGTCGTACCACTTTGGATCCGACTTTGCCCTTGACTTTACCGACATTCATCCGACTTCAATAAACAGGGATCCGACTTTAATCCCCGACAATACCAGGCACTGTGTCTGGTATGAGTCTTTAGGGGAAACTCCATGCCAAATAAAAAAAAAAACAGCATGAGTTCCCCCTCCAAGAGCATACCAGGCCCTTCAGTCTGGTATATATTTTAAGGGGAACCCCATGCTAAAAAAACAGCGTGGGGGTCCCCCCGTAATACATACCAGACCCTTATCCGAGCACACAGCCCGGCAGGTCAGGACAGGGGGTGGGGACGAGCGAGCGCCCCCCCTCCTGAACCGTACCAGGTCGCATGCCCTCAACATTGGGGGGTGGGTGCTTTGAGGCAGGGGGGGCCCTGCGCCCCCCCACCCCAAAGCACCTTGTCCCCATGTTGATGAGGACAAGGGCCTCTTCCCGACAACCCTGGCCGTTGGTTGTCGGGGTCTGCGGGCAGGGAGATTATCGGAATCTGGAGGCCCCCTTTAACAAGGGGGCCCCCCAGATCCCAGCCCCCCACCCTATGTGAATGAGTATGGGGTACATAGTACCCCTACCCATTCACCTAAAAAAATGTCAAAAATAAAACACATTACACAGGTTTTTAAAGTAATTTATTAAGGCAGCTCTGTCGTCTCTTCTGATCTCTTCTCCCCTCTCCGGCTCTTCTGTGTCCTCCGCTGATGTCTTCTGCCTCTGTCAGTTCTTCTCCGCTCTCTCTCCGGTTTCCTGACCTGTAAGGCTGTGTGCTCGGATAAGGGTCTGGTATGGAATTTGGGGGGACCCCACTCCGTTTTTTCAGCATGGGGATCCCTCTTAAAATCCACACCAGACCGAAGGGCCTAGGGTTAAAAAAAATTTGTCGTGGAGTTCCCCTTCAAGATCATCAGAGCACAAGTCGCATGCCAGAGTCGGATCGGTCAAGACAGTGAACCGACTTTGATCCAACTTCAGTGATATTCAATGGGCTGAAGTAGGATCAAAGTCGGACCAAAGTAGTGCAGGGAGCATTTTTAAAGTCAGACCGTCTTGTGTCGGACCAGTTAAGACGGCTCTCTGTCATGGGACATGAGCTCCCAATGTCGAAGCGTTTGTCATACCAGTGTGAACCGGCCTAAAACATGGAAGCTGATTACTATGCACAACTGCACCAGATTAAAAATGAATGTCGATTTGACCTAACTAACAATTAGTGAATTAAACAAACATTCTTAAAACAAAAGATTTTGACATTTTGATTTTGCTAGTTTTTTGACAGCTCAAAAAAAAAAAAATGAACGGACTTCCCCATCCACACAGTTGAGGATGATAGAGGAATCCTCCCAGCAGCGCAATTGTATTCTGACAGCAGGGAGTCTGGCATGTAATCGTGCATGCAGCAGTCACATGTGTGTGATCATCCCTGGACGCAGACTGCCTGTGTCCTGGGCCTATCACTCACGTGTGATCACTGCATAGGACATTACATGCAAGTGGTTGCAATTAGGTGCAGGAGCCGGCAGCCTTCCATTGCTTTTAATGGGGCTGCCTCCTGCAGCTAATCATGGGAAACTCTGCTTGGCTTCTCGCATTTAATTGGAGTGTGGGTGCATTTGCAGTGTGTGAATGCACCCTAAGGCTAGCCATACATTACACAATTTTCTTGTACAGTTGTCCCTGGCCACCTCTTTTATTCATTCATTGGATTTCAGTTCTTTAATGCCGCGTACACATGATTGCGCATTCCGACAACAAAATCCATGTGTTTTTTCTAACGGATGTTGGCTCAAACTTGTCTTGCATACACACGGTCACACAAAGTTGGTCGGAAATTCCAAACAACGGATTATGTTGCCGGAAAATTTGAGATCCAGATCTCAAATTTTGTGTGACGGAAATTCCGATGGAAAATGTGTGATGGAGCCTACACACGGTCCGACAACAAGGTCCCATTGAACATTTTCTGTAGGAAAATCAGACCGTGTGTACGGGGCATTAGTCACAAAGGTTCAGGATCACATTTGGGTACCTGCATGCAACTGCTGTCTGCTTAGGAACGCCTACTCCTCCTGACTGACACCCGTGAAGGCATTTTAATTTTTAAATAACGTCTTAAAAGATTCTTCCCACCGCTTGCATCAAGACTGAGGCCCCATTCACACCTGAGCGTTTTGTAGCTTGAAGCCTGAAGCTGTAAAACACTGGAGGGAAAAAAATAAACTATTCTCTATGGAGATGGTTCACATCTCCACTCCAAAATGCCTGAAACTAGAAGCTCCAAAACGCCTGTAGCTCAAACAAGTTCTGGAACTTTTCTGGAACTTTTTTTTAGGCAGATTACAGGTGTTTTTCTGCTTTTTACATTGGTGACCTTTTGACCTGTACAAAATTGCGGCAAAAATGCATCAAAATCGCGGTAAAATCATGCTACTTTCTGCCTGAAAGCTCTACACTCAGATGTGAATGGGGCCTGAGGGCTCTTAAAGGGAGTACTGAGCTATGTCCAGCACCTTGCTGGCCCCTCTCACCAGCCACAATCTGCTGTATTGCATAGAGAAACACAAAAACCCAGTGATGATATTCCTTCCCGCCTTCCCCCAGCATCCTTTTAACTGGACTTTTTTTGCCCCGGGGTGGGAAGGTTTGCCTAACCATGTGAGTGGCTGTCACTGCAGTCACATGATCAGGAGCTGGTCCTGCCTGTTCACAATCATTAGTACAGACTGAAAGCTGTCTTTGACAGCTCAGTCTCTGTACTAGGAGTGCGCTCTTAACACAGAAACCTAAGATGCCTATAGTTCCATGTGTGCGGCATTTGGGCATGAAAGACAGCCCTCTTTGGCATCGCACATATGCATTATGTGGGCAGCAAGCAGCTAAAAATTAGTTTGTGTGTTGATCAGGAAGAAAGGAGGAACCAGGTAGGGCAAAATATAAGTAGATTAAAGTGTTTGTTACCACAGCATTTCATATTCCTGGTATGTGCCTGCTGTACCATATACTGGTATGAGAAAGTATCCTGCTCTCTTTGCATTGCTTCCTTTGTGTGAAATCCCTGGTCTTCCTGCCAGTCCCTCTGCTTTCCCATTAGAAACTGACCACACTAAACAGGAGAGCACAGTGTGGTCAGTTCTCTAGCTATGTTGGGAACTCTGTCTGCTCTCCTCCACCAATGATCAGATATGTCCTGACAACCCTCCCCCCCCCCCCAGGGCCGATCCTCGGGTCACAGACGCCTGGGTGCAGAAATATTTCTGCGCCCCCACGTGGGCATGGTCATCTTACCAACTCCTCCCCTTTACAAATGTTTCTATGGCAACGACAAACACAGAGATGTTCCCCTAAGAACTCTTCGTTACCCTGGGATCCTCCCATGATCTTTTAACAATAAAGAAAATACAGGAAGAGCGTACACTAATGAGACCTGGAGGGGAGTCTCTCTGATGCACACAGAGAGGGCTTCTGTTAGAGAATCTGTTAGAAAGAGCCCCCAGACATATTACAGGAGATGGTCAGAGACTGCAGACATGGTACAGGAGATGGTCAGAGACTGCAGACATAATACAGGAGATGGTCAGAGACTGCAGACATGGTACAGGAGATGGTCAGAGACTGCAGACATGGTACAGGAGATGGTCAGAGACTGCAGACATAATACAAGAGATGGTCAAAGACTGCAGACATGATACAAGAGATGGTCAGAGACTGCAGACATGATACAAGAGATGGTCAGAGACTGCAGACATACTACAGGAGATGGTCAGAGACTGCAGACATAATACAAGAGATGGTCAAACTGCAGACATGATACAAGAGATGGTCAAACTGCAGACATGTTCCAAGAGATGGTCAGAGACTGCGGACATATTACAGGAGATGGTCAGAGACTGGAAATATAATACAGGAGATGGTCAGAGACTGCAGACATAGTACAGGAGATGGTCAGAGACTGGAGATATAATATAGGAGACGGTCAGAGACTGCAGACATGCTACAGGAGACAGTCAGAGACAGCAGACATACTACAGGAGACGGTCAGAGACTGCAGACATGCTACAGGAGATAGTTAGAGACTGCAGGTATGATACAAGAGATGGTCAGAGACTACAGACATGATACAAGAGATGGTCAGAGAATGCAGACATAATACAAGAGATGGTTAGACTGCAGACATGATACAAGAGATGGTCAGAGACTGCAGACATGTTACAAGAGATGGTCAGAGACTGCAGACATGTTACAAGAGATGGTCAGAGACTACAGACATGTTACAAGAGATGGTCAGAGACTGCAGACATGTTACAAGAGATGGTCAGAGACTGCGGACATATTACAGGAGATGGTCAAAGACTGGAGATATAATACAGGAGATAGTCAGAGACTGCAGACATAGTACAGGAGATGGTCAGAGACTGGAGATATAATATAGGAGACGGTCAGAGACTGCAGACATGCTACAGGAGATGGTCAGAGACTGCAGACATACTACATGAGATGGTCAGAGACTGCAGACATAGTACAGAAGATGGTCAGAGACTGCAGACTACAGACATGATACAAGAGATGGTCAGAGAATGCAGACATAATACAAGAGATGGTCAGACTGCAGACATGATACAAGAGATGGTCAGAGACTGCAAACATGTTACAAGAGATGGTCAGAGACTGCAGACATGTTACAAGAGATGGTCAGAGACTGCAGACATGTTACAAGAGATGGTCAGAGACTGCAGGAATGTTACAAGAGATGGTCAGAGACTGCAGACATACTACAGGAGACGGTCAGAGACTGCAGACATAGTACAGAAGATGGTCAGAGACTGCAGACATACTACAGGAGATAGTCAGAGACTGCAGATATGATACAAGAGATGGTCAGAGACTACAGACATGATACAAGAGATGGTCAGAGAATGCAGACATGTTACAAGAGATGGTCTGAGAATGCAGACAAGTTACAAGAGATGGTCAGAGAATGCAGACATGTTACAAGAGATGGTCAGAGACTGCAGACATGTTACAAGAGATGGTCAGAGAATGCGGACATATTACAGGAGATGGTCAGAGAATGCGGACATATTACAGGAGATGGTCAGAGACTGGAAATATAATATAGGAGACGGTCAGAGACTGCAGACATGCTACAGAAGATGGTCAGAAACTGCAGACATACTACAGGAGACAGTCAGAGACTGCAGACATAGTACAGAAGATGGTCAGAGACTGCAGACATACTACAGGAGATAGTCAGAGACTGCAGACATGATACAAGAGATGGTCAGAGACTGCAGACATGATATAAGAGATGGTCAGAGACTGCAGACATATTACAAGAGATGGTCAGAGACTGCAGTTCCTATCAATGTTAGTAAATAATGGCCGATCGGCCCTCTCACCTGACCCAGCGATACAGCAACAACGGTTCCTCTGATCAGGAGTCAGCTCACTCTGAATTGCCCGTGGTGACTCCGCTGGGTAGAGCCCAGATCTATATTCTGGCAATGACTCCATTCCTTTCTCCACCAGGGATGGCGCCAGGCTGTGTGGCTTTCCCTCATGTGGCGCAGGGCAGCGGGGGTTCTATCTCTGGTGGTGTTCCCTCAGCACTGTCCTCTCCCTCTTGAGTCCTAGGTGTACTTCCCTGAAAGCTTTCCCGGGCTCCTGGCTCTCTCTCTCCCATTCAGATGAACATGCTGTGTGGGCTGCAGTTTCTGTGTGACAGTGGGGCTGCCAGTCCTTGGGACTACATGTCCCACAATCCTCTTCTTTGCTCCTTTTTTTTTTCTTCCCCGGCCGAGATGAAGGCGGGGGAAGAAACATAGTGCGCCGCTCACTAGTACAGCAGCGCGCACGAGGAGGAGAGGGAGAGGGGAAACAAGAGCCCGCGGCTGCAGTGGCGTCACTAGGGTTGGTGTCACCCGGTGCGGCAAAACATGGTATCACCCCCTCCACCAACTATAGTCACCCCTCAGTACAGACCCCCCTCCACTAAGTATAGACCCCCACCGTCAGTGCATACCCCCCACTAAGTATAAACACCTCCCTCAGTTTAGACCCCCCCAGGACAAAACACCCCCTTTATCAGAATAGACCCCCCTCAGGACAAACCACCCCCCTCTATTAGTACAGACCCCCCTCAGGAAAAGCCACCCCCCCTCCATTAGTACAGAACCACCCAGAACAAACCACCCCCCCCTCCATTAGTACAGAACCCCCAGAACAAACCACCTCCCTCCATTAGTACAGACTCCCCCAGGACAAACCGCCCCCTCCATTAGTACAGACCCCCCTCAGGACAAACTACCCCCCTCCATTAGTACAGACCCCCCAGGACAAACCACCCCCTATATTAGTACAGATCCCCCTCAGGACAAACCACCCCCCCACATTAGTACAGACCCCCCTCAGGACAAACCACCCCCTCCATTAGTACAGACCCCCCAGAACAAACCACCCCCCCTACAATAGTACAGACCCCCCAGAACAAACCCCCCCTCCATTAGTACAGACCCCCCCAGGACAAACCACCCCCCTCCATTAGTACAGACCCCGCGACAAACCACCTGCCCCCTTCCATTAGTACAGACCCCCCAGGCAAACCACACCCCCTACATTAGTACATACCCCCCAGGACAAATCACCCCTCTACATTAGTTTAGACCCCCCAGGACAAACCACCCCCCCTACATTAGTACAGCCTCCCCAGGGCAAATCACCCCCGCCCCTACATTAGTTTAGACCCCCCGGACAAATCACCCCCCCACATTAGTATAGACCTCCCCAGGATAAACCACCTCCTCTACATTAGTACAGACCCCCCAGGACAAATCACCCCCCTACATTAGTTTAGACCCCCCCAGGACAAACCACCTCCTCTACATTAGTACAGACCCGCCAGGACAAATCACCCCCCCTACATTAGTATAGACCCCCCAGGACAAACCACCCCCCCTACATTAGTACAGACCCCCAGGACAAATCACGCCCCCTACATTAGTACAGACCCCCAGGACAAATCACCCCCCCTACATTATTATAGACCCCCCAGGACAAACCACCCCACCTACATTAGTACAGACCCCCCAGGGCAAATCACCCTCCCGCTACATTAGTTTAGACCCCCGGACAAACCACCCCCCCTACATTAGTACAGACCCCCCCAGGACAAACCACCCACCCTACATTAGTACAGACCCCCAGGACAAATCACCCCCCCTACATTAGTACAGACCCCCCAGGACAAACCACCCCCCCTACATTAGTACAGACGCCCCCAGGACAAACCACCCCCACTACATTAGTACAGACCCCCCCAGGACAAACCACCCCCCCTACATTAGTACAGACCCCCCCCAGGACAAACCACCCCCCTCCACATTAGTACAGACCCCCCAGGACAAATTACCCCCCCATACATTAGGCTAATTAAACAGAACAGAGCTCAGGCTTGGGCAGCAGGTAGGACTCGGAGTTACACACAGGAGAAGTGGAAAACGTCGGGCTCAGGCGCCCCCCCCCTGACGTCACTGCGCGGCCGTGGCTGGTCTCTCTCTGAACACAGAGACGGCCTCTCCGGTCTCCGGCTGTCTCGCTCTCCTCCTCTGACAGGAGGAGAGAGGGGGGATGGTGGGCACAGCGGCGGCAGTGGCAGTGACCGGCGGAGAGAGCCGCCTACAGACAAGGAGAGGAGGAGGGAGGGGAGTACTCTGGTGCTTCAGCGACAGCGCCCCCATCTCTGTGGCGCCTGGGTGCACTGCACCCCGTGCACCCCGGCCAGGATCGGCCCTGCCCCCCCCACCGGCCACACAGCCATTCACTTGAAAGTTCAGTGTGCTGTTGCTTCTCTACCCTCAGCTCTTATTCAGCTGAGAACTGAGGGAATATATCACTTATGAAAATAGGGGAAAAAAGTACTTATAATGTTTCTTTTTATATATTTATACACAAAAAAAATTAATAATTGTGCCCCAAACTACTGAATGAATTGGCTTGCTTCTCCCCTTTTCCCCACGAACTGTAAAAAGTATTTTATTGAACCTCGTTCCAGTTCACTTCTTCATCATTTATTGGGTTTAAGTCCAAGAGTGCTGCCTCCCTTTCCTAGCAATAGTAATATAATGTAAGTGACTAATGAGAATGAAGGACTGCACTTACAAGCAAACTTTTAGCAAAAAAAAAAGAAAAAGTTAAAGGAATTTTTCCAAACGTGGTAGGTAGATCAGTCATATCATTCCAGTGAATTGTTGTTGCAGTTGATTTTCAGTTGTTCGATCATCTCTTCTCACCACAGCTTAGACATTGGGCCGGACGCTGTGACGCCACTTTCCATGACAGGGCAGGAATCCTATATTGTGTTTTGAATTAAAGCTCCATCCTTCTAGACTTCTGATGAAGTGTCAGAGAATCACTGTATACTGCTTACATCCCCCTGACAGCATCTACACTGCGAACCGAGCCGTCGCCATGGGGATTGTGTACAACACTGAAGATGGGGCAGATGATGTCTTCCAAATGTCCAGCAAGAGGATAACCCCCTCACTACCAGTCCAACTTATTAATGGAGCTTTTTTTTTAATCAGACTGACTTATGGCATACAATTTATGTTGCCCAGAGCAACAAAGCACATTTTCTTTTTCTTTTCCTATACAGTAGCTGAAAGAGAAAGAAAATGTGACCATCTATTTCCTCAGGACTTCTGAGGAAATTCTTTGTCTGCAAATGATACATACATTTCTGTGTTATAGAATTTCTATTCTATAATATAGAACAAAGTACTACAGTACATCCCTCCCTCCAATTAAAGGGCTTGTAAACCCACCAAAAAAACCTGTAAGACAAAGGCATAATGAGCTAGTATGTATCGCAAACTCATTATTAAACGAAGTTATTATTATTATTTCAGGTACTTATATACCGCCGTCAATTTACACAGCGCTTTACATATATATATGTAGCGCTGGCCCCGCGGGGTTGCTACGTGTTACAGCATCCACACATTTCACCCTGCTGCCAGACCTCCATTATGTCATGTACACACGACCGGACTTTTCGACCGAATTGGTCCGACGGAACGAATCGTCTGACGATTTGATCGTGTGTGGGCTTCATCGGACCTTTTCTGTTGAGAAATCTGTCGGACTTTAGAAATAGAACATGTTTCAAATCTTTCAGACGGACTCGAGTCCGAATGAAAAATCCGTTCGTCTGTATGCTAGTCCGACGGACAAAAAAGGACACAAGGGCAGCAATTGGCTACTAGCTATGAACTTCCTTATTCTAGCCCGGTCGTACGTCATCACGTTCAAAACGATCGGACTTTGGTGTGATCGTGTGTAGGCAAGTCCGTTTAGTTGGAACTCCGTTGGAACTCCATTGGAACTCTGTCAAAGATTCCTTCGGAGTTCAGTCCGACAAAAAGTCCGGTCGTGTGTACACGGCATGAGACACACTTCTCAGTCAATGAACAGTCTCTTCCTTGTTTTTTTTTTTTGTTGTTTTTATTAGGGGATTGAACTTGGTTGGGGAAAAAGGACATGGAATGCCCATATGATAAATTGTACTTTGTAGAATAAAAGTAACTGCGTCACACTTCTCAGCAGAACAAGATGGCTGCCCCTAAAGTTGACAGACTTTTACCTCAGAACACTTCCTCCAGTACACTACTTCTCTCTTCAATTTTAGTAATCCTGTCACACCATTAGAACATAACTAGGCCTCACTCTGAATAAGTCCCAGTGTCTTTAATTGATGGCCCTTTGAAGGCCGGGGCCTGCAGTACCCTTCTGTGGTAGCAACCGATTTACTTGAGAAGAATAAATGTAGATGGACTACTGATCCCAGTAAATCCGACTTGCAAATCCTGCCCGCCCTCCTGGCTGCAGCGACTTGACACAAACTCCCACAGTCTCTCCCTCTGGCTCTACATCCAGCTCCCCCTGGCATGCCTCTTCCAGAGCTTTCCATTGTGCTTTCCATTCACCGACACCTGCCCTAGATCCTTCCTGAATTACTTTACTCTGGACGTGCTGACCAATTGTTTCCTCCAGCTCCTGTTGCAGGACACCTCTCCATGACCAAGTAAGAAGAAGCTCCCTCCCAGGTCCCCGCCTCAGGTAACCCCCCCAGAAACGGGGTTCCCTCAGACACGACAGTCTAACACTCCATCATCCAGTTGACCCAGCCGACAACTCCTCCTCCAGCAGGCTGACCATGGGTATATGTAGGAGGCCTGCCGCCCTGCCAATCCTAGTTGGGGATTGGTCAGAGCTCCTCACATATGCCATGTCACTCCAGCTCTCTGCCCTGGACCTTTTCTAGAACATTCTCCCTGGAAACAGAGGAGGCACCCAAGAGCTGAAGTACATGTCAGTCACCTACTGCTATACGAAACCACTCCCCTGCCCCTAGACCAAAAACAAACAGGCCTAGCTCACAGCATAGGCCTGCTTAAATGTACCTGCGCTGGCAGCTTACACAAAAAAAACTATGCTAGCACCTACCTATCTAAGGTAGAGGGTGCTACATATATTATACATTCAAATCAGTCCCTACCCTCAAAGAGCTTACAATCTAAGGTCCTTAACTCACATTCATACATACAAATACTAGGGCCATTTTAGACAGGATCCAATTAACCTACCAGCATGTCTTTGGAGTGTGGGAGGAAAGCCACGCAGGCACAGGGAGAACATAAACTCCAAACTCCAGGCAGGTGGTGTCGTGGTTTGAATTTGAACCAACAAACCTTTTTACTGCTAGGCGAAAGTGCTAACCACTACACCACTGTGCATTATGAAGTACTTACCTTAGAACGAAGCTCTCTCAGCGATGTCCGCACACCACTGAGACGACTGAAATTATCCCCAGAGTTTCTTCCGGGTTCACAGGCTCCGGCGCTGTGTTTGCCTGGAGCCGCGATGACGTCACTCCCGCTGGTCATGGCACAGTGCTCTGAAGAAATGGTACCGGCGGCCATTTCTTCAGAATGCATGATGCACGATGACGTCGGGGTATATTGTAAATATCTCCTAAACAGTGCAAGTTTAGGACATATTTACAGTACTTACAGGTAAGACTTTACTTCCTCTTTAATTGCTCCAGTAGATTAAACTCTGAATTCCAGTCACAAAAATATGCTTCTCAACAGCCAGCGACAGTTGATATATATTCTTTCTGTAAGCACCAAACACCTTTGCAAACCAAGATATTACTATATCAAAGTAGCATTGACAACATCAATGTGCGGTACATAGCCTGTGCAGAGAGTAGAGCTGTGGGAGGGACTCAGTGGGCCCCACCGACTTATAGGCTACCTGCAAAAAATTACAGGATAGGGCAGGGACAAGACCAGTCAGTGCCTGTCTTTATTACAGGAATCTCCTGCACAAAGTTTTACACTGCATAGATCTGGAAGAAATGCACAAAGCACACCAAGATTCAAGTAAGAATACATATGCCTTCAATACTTTGACAATATTTGCTCATCGTGGTGCAAAAAACAAAAAACACAAATCGATATGCCTTAATATTTTCTGAATCTGTGGTCACATGACACCCCAGGAGGATCCCAGTCTTATCTCTTCGGGACTGCAGAGTTGGAGGATATATCTTCAGGTGCACACATTGCTATCTGGTGACACTTCCCATGAGCTTGAGATCCTCACAGAATCCTAAAGACACCAACAGAGTAAAGATGTCATCATGATGGGTAGCCAACAGGACCAGACAGTGGAGGGCCTGGATTGCAGTTGTGGATCACTGATCTTCACTCCTGGAAGAGGCACTAAGGAGGATCATGTGATGACAGCCAGGGCCGATCCCAGACGGGGTGCATGGGGTGCAGTGCACCCGGGCGCCAGAGAGGTGGGGGCGCTGAAGCGCCAGAGTGCTCCCCTCCCTCCTCCTCCTCTCTGTGTCCAGAGGCGGCTCCCTCCGCAGTTCACAGCCGCCGCTGTAGTTTTCGAGGCTCAAGCGGCAGCCCTGTCAGAGCAGGAGAGCAGCACCGGAGATCGTAGCGGCTGGTCTCTGTGTGGAGAGGAACCAGCCACTGCCACGCAGTAACATCGCTGGGGGGGGGGCGGTCCGTGCCTGACGTGTTCTCCTCCTCTGTCTTACCCTCCCGCCCAAGTCTGTCTCCATCTGCTCTCCACCCGGGCGGCGCAGCTGCACACTATCCTCTCCTCTCCAGCTGCCGCCTGGGTGTTTTTATGTATGCTAATGGAAGGGGGGGGTCTCTACTAATAGAGGGGGGTCTGTCCTAAGGGGGTCTGTACTAATGGAGGGGGAGTTTCCTGGGGGGGTGTACTAATGGAGGGGGGGTTTGTCTTGGGGGGGTCTATACTAATAGAGGGGGGATTTGTCCTGGGGGGGTGTACTAATGGAGGGGGGGTTTGTCTTGGGGGGGTCTATACTAATAGAGGGGGGATTTGTCCTGGGGGGGTCTGTACTAATGGAGAGGGGGGGCGGTTTGTCCTGGGGGACTGTACTAATAGAGGGGGTTTGTCCTGGGGGGGGTCTGTACTAATGGAGAGGGGGCGGTTTGTCCTGGGGGGTCTGTACTAATGGAGGGGGGGTTGTCCTGGGGGGGTCTGTACTAATGGAGGGGGTTTGTCCTGGGGGGGTCTGTAGTAATATAGAGGGGTTTGTCCTGGGGGTCTGTATTAATGGAGTGGGTTTGTCCTGGGGGGTCTGTACTAATGGAGGGGGTTTGTCCTGGGGGGTCTGTACTAATGGAGGGGGTTTGTCCTGGGGGGTCTGTACTAATGGAGGGGGGTTTTGTCCTGGGGGGGTCTGTACTAATGGAGGGAGGTTTTGTCCTGGGGGGGTCTGTACTAATGGAGGGGGGTTTGTCCTGGTGGGGGTCTGTACTAATGGAGGGGGGGTGGTTTGTCCTGGGGGGTCTACACCCAGGAAAGTACACCCAGGACTCCAGAGGGAGAGGGCAGTGCTGAGAGAACACCATCAGAGAGAGAACACCGCTGCCCTGCGCCAGCAGAGGGAAAGCCACACAGCCTAGCGCCATCCCTGGCGGAGAAAAGAATGGAGTCATTGCAGGAATACAGATCTGGGTGCTACCCAGCGGAGTCGCCACGGGCAATACAGAGTGAGCTGACTCCTGATCAGAGGAACCATTGCTGTATCGCTGGGTCAGGTGAGAGGTCATTATCTACTAAGGTCCATAGGAACTGCAGTCTCTGACCATTTCCTGTATTATATCTGCAGTCTCTGACCATCTCCCGTACCATGTCTGCAGTCTCTGACCATCTCCTGTACCATGTCTGCAGTCTCTGACCATCTCCTGTATTATGTCTGCAGTCTCTGACCATCTCCTGTACCATGATTGCAGTCTCTGACCGTCTCTTGTATCATCTTGTATCATGTCTGCATTCTCTGACCATCTCCTGTATTATGTCTGCAGTCTCTGACCATCTCCTGTATCATGTCTACAGTCTCTGACCATCTCTTGTATCATGTCTACAGTCTCTGACCTTCTCCTATATTATGTCTGCAGTCTCTGACCATCTCCTGTACCATGTCTGCAGTCTCTGACCATCTCCTGTACTATTATTGCAGTCTCTGACCATCTCCTGTACTATGATTGCAGTCTCTGACCATCTCCTGTATCATGTCTACAGTCTCTGACCATCTCCTTTACTATGATTGCAGTCTCTGACCATCTCTTATATCATGTCTGCATTCTCTGACCATCTCCTGTATTATGTCTGCAGTCTCTGATCATCTCCTGTATCATGTCTACAGTCTCTGACTGTCTCTTGTATCATGTCTACAGTCTCTGACCTTCTCCTATATTATGTCTGCAGTCTCTGACCGTCTCTTGTATCATGTCTGCATTCTCTGACCATCTCCATTATTGTCTGCAGTCTCTGACCATTTCCTGTATTATGTCTGCAGTCTCTGACTGTTTCTTGTATCATCTTGTATCATGTCTGCATTCTCTGATGATCTCCTGTATTATGTCTGCAGTCTCTGACCATCTCCTGTATCATGTCTACAGTCTCTGACCATCTCTTGTATCATGTCTACAGTCTCTGACCTTCTCCTATATTATGTCTGCAGTCTCTGACCATCTCCTGTACCATGTCTGCAGTCTCTGACCATCTCCTGTACTATTATTGCAGTCTCTGACCATCTCCTGTACTATGATTGCAGTCTCTGACCATCTCCTGTATCATGTCTACAGTCTCTGACCATCTCCTTTACTATGATTGCAGTCTCTGACCATCTCTTATATCATGTCTGCATTCTCTGACCATCTCCTGTATTATGTCTGCAGTCTCTGATCATCTCCTGTATCATGTCTACAGTCTCTGACTGTCTCTTGTATCATGTCTACAGTCTCTGACCTTCTCCTATATTATGTCTGCAGTCTCTGACCGTCTCTTGTATCATGTCTGCATTCTCTGACCATCTCCATTATTGTCTGCAGTCTCTGACCATTTCCTGTATTATGTCTGCAGTCTCTGACTGTCTCTTGTATCATGTCTACAGTCTCTGACCTTCTCCTATATTATGTCTGCAGTGTCTGACCATCTCCTGTATTATGTCTGCAGTCTCTGACCATCTCCTGTACTATGATTGCAGTCTCTGACCGTCTCTTGTATCATGTCTGCAGCCTCTGACCATCTCATGTATTATGTCTGCAGTCTCTGACCATCTCTTGTATCATGTCTGCAGTCTTTGACTGTATTATGTCTAGGGGCTTTTTCTAACAGACAGCCCTCTGTGTGTGCATCAGAGAGATTCCCCTCCAGGTCTCAGGAGTGTACTCTCTTTCTGTATTTTCTTTATTGTTAAGAGATCATGGGAGGATCCCAAGGTAATGAAGACTTCTAAGGGGAGCATCTCTGTGTTTGAGTCGTTGACGTAGAAACATTTGTAAAGGGGAGGAGTTGGTAAGATGACCACGCCCCTTTTGTGGGGGCGCCAGAAATATTTCTGCACCCAGGCGTCTGTGACCCTAGGATCGGCCCTGATGACAACATTGTCTACCAATTAATGTACAGTGAAATATGAAGGTATACTGAGATTAAGAAAGATGAACGAAAAGGTTGCTTGTCAAGATCTTGCTGTTTATGTGTGATTTTGGTCCCTGTATAAAGCTGGGAAGTGGAAACTGTTATTCACTGGACAAACCAGTGTTAAGCTGGCCATAGATATGTAGAATTTCCAATGAAAATTCTTAGGAGAATTAATGTTCTAGGTTCATTCATTTTTTGGTTCATTCATTTTTGACTGCATTGATGAGAAAATTCAAAAAAGCAGGGCAGAAAACTTTTTTCGAATGAACAAATTTCTACCAATGTAAGTGGTATTGGTTCATTAATGTCCATTCATTCCAAAATCAAATGTTAAAAGCGGGGTGGATAAAAATCGATGATTTAAAAAAAAAAATCTAAAAAATTAGATTTTTTTTATTTAAATCTGATTTTTTTTATTTTTATTCAATTTATTTTAATAAAATGCTTTTAGAGTAAAAATTTATAGAAAGATAATTTTCTATTTAAGATACATTAATAATTTAGTTTATTCAGCATGAAATGGAGCTTAGTTATGTAGCAGGAGCCTGTATAGTCTACAATATTTACATTTTTGGTAAACTCATTCAATGAATCCAAGCTCTGCAAGCTGAGATAACAAGCACTGCATTGATGCATTCACACAAGTTCACCGTAACTGTTAGATAAAACAAAGTTCAGGAATATTCCTTTATCCCATTGTTTTGAAAATCTATGTACACTACAAACTGTATGATTGAATTGGTTCTGATATCGCTGTTTTACTAACCTGACAGTGTATTACTCTAAATAGGAAACCTTCATGTGTTTGCAAATATTAAAGATTCTAACTACCAGCAAGAAGTCCTTACATTTAAAGAGCACCTGTCATTTCAGATCCATCATGGCAGCGCCTGTTAGCAGGCATCCACTCACCTGCTGCTGTCACGTCCCTCACCTTGTTGTGTCACTGCCGCATCACCAGCTAACCCAATTAAAGTGAATGAGACTGTGGGTGAGTAAACAGCAGGTCAGATCAGGAGCCACTGCAGGACAGAGATGACAGTTGTTCTTTAAAAATGATGTTTTAAATCAAGCCTTTTTACTAGTGATTTAAATCATGATTTAAATTGTGATTTCAATCGACTTGATCAAAATCAAATCCACCCTGGTTATAAGCAAACAAATACTTTCAAATGGCATTTAAATGTTCTGAGAATTTTTTTACACATTTTCCTAAGAATTTTCCTAGGAATTTTAGTTGGAAATACTATCCATCTGTGGCCAGTTGTACATCACTCATTGCCAAAATTTTTCATCCCATTCATAAAATGAAGGCCATGGTGTGGAGCCTGCAGTGTTTGGTACATTCATTCTTAAGGTTAGGTTCACACCAGGGGCGGCCCATCTATTAAGGGCGCACAGGCGCCACCTTCCCTGTCCATCGCCGCTACCACCCCCTATCCATGCATCCGGCCCCTTTCAGGACGCATGGATTCCAATGCGGGGGGGTGTTTTCTTGAAGCACCTGATTAGAGCCAAAGGCACTAATAGGCTTCAAAATAAGGTGGGCTCAGGGAGAAGAGCATTACACTACTAGCCCACCCAGGTCTGTGACACTAGCAAATGAATATTCGCTATTCTTCCTCATTCACCTCCCGGCCAGTCAGGAAGCCCCTATTGGCTGGGGAGTCTCAGGACACACTTCCTGTATCTATTTGGCCGGAGGGAGAATGTCTCCTGTGTGTTCGCTGGAGCGACCCGGCTCTTCTTTCTCCCTGCCTCCAGGTAAGGCAGCCTCTCGGATGACCGCCGCTGGGGGGGTTTACATGATCGCTGCCATCTGTGTCTCCCACGGTGGGGGGGGGTGGGTGTTGCTGTTTTGGATGACCTGCCATCCGTCTCCTACGGGGGGGTGTATTTACATGATCACCGCCGTCTGTGTCTCCTAAAAGGGTTGGTTGCTGTTTTGGATGACCCGCCGTCCGTTTCCCACAGGGGGGGAGTGTAAGTGAGTAAGCCGCCATTGGTTCACACTAGTGCAAATTGGATGTGGATTTCCCCCGCATCCAATTTGGATGACAGGAGAGTGTGAGAATGGAGCCGGTTCACACATCTCTGGGGCAGCCATGGAGCGGATTGCTCAGGGATCCTGTGCGTCTTTGGCTGTGTTTCAGGTCCAAATTCAGGCAAAAATTCAGACCTGATTCCTGCCTGAAATGGAGAACAGGAACGCACCGGACCCCTGCTGTTAGACTTGTTCACACTAAGAGCCCTTTCACACCGAGCCGCCCATAGCATCGGCGGTAAAACGCCGATATTTTTAGCGGCGTTTTACCGTCGGATTAGCGGCGCAATTCGGCCGCTAGCGAGAAAGGGTTAAAACCACCCGCAATGCACCGCAATAGCGGCGTTTTGCTGGCGGTATCCCAGCGCTGCCCCATTGATTTCAATGGGGAGCAGCGGTGGAGGAGCGGTAAACACACCGCTCCTTCACCGCTCCAAAGAAGCTGCTGACAGGACTTTTCCTGACGTCCTGCCAGCGCAGCGCTCCAGTGTGAAAGCCCTCGAGCTTCCACACTGGAGACAATGCTGCAGCTGTTTGAGGGCGGATTGCAGGCGCTATTTTTAACGCTATAGCGCCTGCAAAACGCCCTCGGTGTGAAAGGGGTCTTAGTGTGAACCCAGTCTAAAGCAGAGCTAAACCATCCTGTCCTTTATAGACAAGGAGGCTGCCATCTCAGGCTCTGTTTGATTTGCAGTTGCCATGGTGCTGCACATGTAATCAGTTATGACGCCAGCCACTTGATGGGTTGACAGTTTGGTTAACAACCAATCATCTGTCACAGTTATCATTCATGGAATACCTTGAATGTAAGAGCCGGTTCACACTGGAAGGACTTGTTAGCCGCCTGACAAGTCCCGTCCCTTTCTGTACAATGGAACTGTTCTAATAAGAGCGACAGAAGTCACTCCGACTTAGAAAAAGGTTCCTGTACGACTTTGGGGGCAACTTGAGGCGACTTGCATTGACTTCTATATAGAAGTCGTTTTGCAAGTCGCCGCTGCTGTCGTGTCCAGGTCGCCTGAGGCAGTCGCGCTGCAAGTCGTGCTGCCTCAGTGTGAACCGACTCTAATGCCGCGTACACACGGTCGGACTTTTCGTCTACAAAAGTCCGACAGCCTGTCCGACAGACTTCCGGCGGACTTTCGGCGGACTTGCAGCAGACTTTCTAACGAACGGACTTGCCTACACACGACCACACAAAAGTCCGACGGATTCGTACGTGATGACGTACACCGGACTAAAATAAGGAAGTTCATAGCCAGTAGCCAATAGCTGCCCTAGCATGGGTTTTTGTCCGTCGGACTAGCACACAGACGAGCGGATTTCGGGGTCCGTCGTAGTTACGAGGTAAAGATTTGAAGCATGTTTCAAATCTAAAGTCCGTCGGATTTGAGGCTGAAAAAGTCTGCTGAAAGTCCGGAGAAGCCCACACACGATCGGATTACCAGCCAGCTTTAGTCCGTCGGCGTCCGTTGGACTTTTGTAGATGAAAAGTCCGACCGTGTGTACGCGGCATAACTGTTTTGTGAAACAGTCAAAATGATGGGTTTAGTTTCACTTTAACACTGCAGAGAGAACTCTGAGTTTGGAGGAGGGGAAAGCCACATAATTTCCAATAACCGGGCTCTCCTACTCCTGACACTTTTTATGTTCCCTCTTATCAATGGTGCTCTGCTTGCTTAGAAGTCCCAAAACAAGCAGGACACAATGTACATATTTTTAAAGCACAGTGCTGCCCTCTATAAAGGAGCATTAAGGTGCAGTAAGAAATGGAGTATAGTATAGCTACAGCCAAAACATTTTTATTTTTTAGAAAATTCTAAATTTTGAGTTCTCACCAAAACAGTAGAGACATCTTCCATGTGTTAAAAAAAATAATAAAATATAAACAGTCCAGCACCCCCAAGTGCAATAAGTGACCGGCTTTCTTCACTTATACACCGCGACCTGTGCACCTCCACCAACCAAGTGAAAAACCTATTCACCTCAAGCAACCTCAAAACAAGCTCATCTGCATCATCCAAATGGCAATAATTCATTGTTCGTGCATTATAATTGTCCTTTGGACCTTGAGTTGACACTGCACTGTTGAATTGAGCAAATGTGCTTGTACCTGACTGCAGCAGTCTCTTTGTACCTGTTAAAACTTCAATAAAAAACCATTGAACAAGAAAGATTTTTATGGACTCCATTTGACCCAGGGCCGAATATCTAAACCATGCAGGAATCTAACGAAACAGTCATATGACCAAGTCATACACAACGTACTGACCAACATAATAATCATACTGATCGTCAGCAAGAGTCATTTCCTGCAGTGGTCCTATGAATCCCTATTCCACACAGGCAAACTGATGTGAAAGGCTTTTAGAGTTGTTGGAGGTTAGAGTTGTTGTGTTCCAAGAAGAGTACCATATTATTGTATGTCCTAATGCATCCACTTTTACTGCCCTAGGTTTACAAAGAAGTCCCAAATGACAGGAACAAAATATATGACTTATATCAAATCCTTCCTGATACTTTGCTTCTTCTACAGCCAAATAGCCATTAGAGGAGCACTCTCAATTCAGGTGCGTCATGGAAATTTTAAGCCTGCTGTTGGAAGAAGAAAAGTTTCAAGTTTAAAGTTTTTTTTCTTACACAAACAACAGATCTGTCCTGCAGCAATACGACTACAGCCTTAGCCACAGTAAAATCTGCAATGCCATGATAAAAGTTTCCCTCATCAATTTACGATTAACCCAGAACTGCTGATTTATTCTGTAATGCCGTGTAAACACGACCGGTTTCGCCATCGGAATAAACTCCGAAAGTTTCTCCGACGGAAGTCCGACAGAGGTCTTGCCTACACAAGGTCACACCAAAGTCCAACCGTCCAGAACGCGGTGATGTACAGCACATACGACGGGACTACAAAAAGGAAGTTCAATAGCCAGTAGCCAAAAGCTCCCGTCTCCTACTTGCTTCAGAGCATCATGTGTCATTTTTGGTCCGTCGGAACAGCATACGAGCAGTTTTCCCCATAGGAATTGGTTCAGTCGGAAATATATAGAACATGTTCCATTTCTAGGTCCGTCAGAATTTTCAAAAAAAAAAAAAGTCCGATGAGGCACACACACGATCGGAATAGACGATGAAAAGCTTCCATCTGACTTTTTCTGTCGGACATTCTGCTTGTGTGTACGCGGCTTTAGAAGGAACAAACTTCCTTGTAGAACAAATAGAATTTTTTTTTTTCTTTTAAATACTGCTTTTATTAAAACGGAGCCATAGGCAAGCACCTAAATATATACAACTGAGATATATCTATGTGAAACGTTTTACATGCCTAAGGATTTGTAAATTCTGTCTAGCTGGCCTTTTAATCTGGGAACCTCTTCTTGATACCAAAGCCAGGTACTGCTTTAAAGCAATTAAGGACCTTCCCCAGTTTGTAATTAGACAGAAGAGAAGTACACTGAGGTCATCTTTGTGTTTTACTCTCCAGTAAGCATGTTCTCAGTTTTAGACTGAAAGCAATAGGACCATTATTGGCTAACAGTACTGTCCTATCATTGAAAAAAGAGGAGGTAAAACTGCGCTATGGTGAAATACACAAACAATACCAGTACAGCTGCGATTCATCTATGCAACACAAACACAGTGAAATATTGAAAAAAGGGGGGGTTTGAATCGCGCTAAGAAAGATTAGCAATCATATACATCATTGCTAAACCAAATCAATGAGTAAGAGAATCCCCATTCGTGCAATGAACATAAAATTCAAAAACACATTAACACATTAATAATCACTCAAAAATAATAATAAACCAAAAAAATCATACAAGAGTCCATATGCTAAATATGAATCACCCAAGTGGTATAAATGGTATAAAGCTCAAAAGAGTTCCAAGAGACATGGATTCTTGCTGTGAGGAGAAAAACAGTGCTTGTTCCACCACCATAAAAAGAGACTGGCCGCTTACCAGAAACTCATGATCCCCCATTACAGAGGATCAGAGAAAGCTGTTTTCAATATTTGAATCGAACCACGACCAATGGACCAGAAGTTTTACACTGGGATAAAGCATCAGAGACCTGGGTATCTTACTGGGGATGTTCACACTGACAGGTACTCAGACATCAGCCCATAGCGTTATGGATGCGGCATGAAAGAAAAAAATGCTCCATATAGTGTAAAAACGTTGACTTTATTAAAATAAATAAAGGAATAACACTCACATGATAGTAGACAAAAGTAGGCGTATAGTGTAGTCTATAGCTCCGGCCGAGAGCTCACAGACAGCCCGTCCTACTGGAAGCAACAGTGGCAATGGGAGGTGATGAGAACACGTCGCTCTGCCCTACGCGGAGTTTCGTGATAGAGTCACGTCATCCAGGGGCATCAACATCAATACAGACTATTCATCAACATTCAGACTGTCCTATCATCGGCCAGTCTGAATGTTGATGTATAGGGTTTAAGCCCTCGTTCATACTGAACTAGGGTTGCCATCTGTTCGGGATTCACCCGGACAGTTCGGGTTTGGAATCATGCGTCCGGGTTTAAACTCTCTTTCACACTGCCCAAAGCCAGCAACAACCTAGAAACCCCCTCAAACACACACATACGGGAGAGAAGAGAGGGCTCGATCTGCACCTCTTTCTCCTGCCCCTACCCCTCTGTGTCTGCCCACACTCCAATCCCTGGCGCTGTGCCTCAGAAAAGGAACATGGTGGCCAGAAATTTGAAGTCCAGCAGCCTCAGGTACATCTAGATGAGAGGTGCTGACTGCCAAGGGGTGAGTGACCTCACCATCCATCCCGGTCTGTGATTGAAGTCTCCCCCCTTCTCTCTCCTGCCTCTGAGTAAGTACACTAAGGTAAATCAGGGTTCTCAGAGCACCCTTTACATCAGAGTTCCCCTTTACACCGGAGGCCACAGTGTTTCCCCTTACATCAGAGTCTTCTCCATACATCAGAGTTCTCAGTGTTCCTCCTTAAGTCAGGGTTCCCAGAGCATCCCTTATGTTAGAGTCCCCAGTATTCTCCTTTACATCAGAGTCTGCAGAGTCCCCCCCCCCCCCCCCCCTTACAGTGAAAGGCAACTCTGCTAGTTCAGATGTAAAAGGGGAACTCCGTGGACTCTGATGTAAAGGGGGACTCTTGTTATTAACTTCATATGATTAAAAATGTTATTTAATAGCAAAATATATGTATAGTTTATACTATATAAAAAAAAAATTGCTGTGTGCCGTTAAAGTGTTCGGGTTTGACTTAAAGAAAAGGTGGCAAACCTATACTGAACATGGCTTTGAAATCTCGCGAGTTCATCTGAAATTGCACGATTTCAAAGCAGCATTTCAGTCCGACTTTGGGGGGCAACTTGAAAGATATCTGTGCAGGTTCATGCACAAATGTCTATGGAAATCGCCTCCGAAGTCGCCAAAAGTAGTGCAGAAACTACGCTGCAAAGTCGGCGTTGCACGCATTGGGAAGCTCCTATTGCCGGCAATAGGCTCTGATTTGACATGCAATTTGACCAAATCACGCCGATGTGAATGGCGGCTTATTGGGGCTGATAGCAATCCTATATAATGACTCTCCCTTTCACACCTGTTCACTCCCTCTGGATCACAGCAATTTTTTACATCTCTGCTATGTACCTGTTTGTTTGCTTACTATGGGTAACAAGGCAATACATACTGTATATTATTTTGTTTTAAAGTAGAACCATGGGCAATTTTCTTTTCATTTTGGGTAGAGCAAGTGAGGGTTAAAATCTATTAGATTTTTTTTTTTTTGCCACCTGTGTCCCATTGTGGAGATTTCCCTTCACTTCCTGTCCCATAGCCAAACAGGAAATGAGAGGAAATCCCTCCAAATTAATTAAATTCCTTGGAGACCCCCAGGTTACCAGAACTAGTGTCCCCATTGGAAGAGTTCCTCTCTATTACTTTTGTGGGGACAACCCAAAATTTGGGATTTTCTTTTACATTCACTTTCAATGATAATGGTAAACAAGACAAACAGAGAGGGTGAATCTCTCTAACGGGGGCACAGACAGCAATAAAAACTGACAGGGGCTCTAATCCCTCTCCACTCTATTGAAAACTAAAAAAAAAAAATGTTTGCCTTTTATTTATGGTTAATTGGATCCTGTCTAAATTGTCCCTAGTATGTATGAATGTGAGTTAGGGACCTTAGATTGTAAGCTCCTTGAGGGTAGGGACTGATGTGAATGTACAATGTATATGTAAAGTGCTGCGTAAATTGACAGCGCTATATAAGTACCTGAAATAAATAAAATAAAAATAAATTTATAATTTAAAGTGATTGTAATGGCACTATGTCCCGTAGCTTTGTCCTGCTCCATTCCTGATAATTTTGACAATCTCCCTGAGACGGGAGCCTGAAGTGTGTGTCGAGGAGGTTGCTACTAATAGATTAGCGCACAGCTAAACTATTCACAGGCAACCTCTGCATGTGCGGGGAGGGGGTGTGTGCCTTTCCTCCAATCAGCTGTCTCACAGTGTCTACAATAATCCACTCCTACAGGGGAATCAGGAAAAGAAAAATCTAACAGGACTTGCACTTTCTAAACAGTATATAAAGGAGAAGACAGCAGATATACAGGTAAAACTTATGTAGGGAGATTTGTTTTATCTCTGTGTATCATCTGAGGCTGTTCACTTCACTGGTTATATGTGAGGGTTTTCATCCACTTTAATGCATTCTATGCATAAGGATAAAAAGCCTTCTGTGTGCAGCAGCTCCCCTCAGCCCCCTAATACTTACCTGAGCGCCATCTCTGTCCAGTGATGTCCACGAGTGCCTGGGCTGTCCCAGACTCTTCCTCCTGATTGGCTGAGACACAACAGCGGCACTATCAGCTCCCGCTGCTGTCAATCAAATTCAGTTAACCAATCAGGAGAGAGAGGGGCCGAACCGCAGCCTTGTGTATGGATACACGGAGCTGCAGCTCGGCTCGGATGCCCCCATAGCAAGCTCCATGGGAGCACTCAACAGGAGGGACAAGGAGCTCCAGCTAGGGACCCGAGAAGAGGAAGATCCGGGCTGCTCTGTGCAAAACCACTGCAATAGAGCAGGTAAGTATAACATGTTTATTATTATTATTATTATTAAAGAAACAAGACTTTACAATCACTTTAAGGACTTTTTATGATATTGTCTTGCAAAAATATTTTTTTTTCCCCGCAATGCTTAGACAATACAACACACTTTTTCTTTTCTTTTTTTGAGCAGTGTTAGTTTAAAAATAAATAGTGTTACTGCACATAAAAAGTACACATTTAATTCTGTAATTTGTCCCGTTCAAAATGACACTAACATTATGATTCTGGTACAAACTATTGCAAAGATATTTACAAATGAAATAGTGTTGAAATGAAAGTGTTTTTTTTTTTTTTTTCTGCTTTTTGGAAATGTGTAAATGTGTTAAAAGATTAACAAACAAAGCAAAAAAGTTTAAATATGACTAGTTAAAAAAATAGAAAAAAAAATTAGCAGGAAAATAATAGTAGTAGAGAGAAGAAGAGTAAGCAGTTAAAATAGAACTATAGGCAAAACATATTTTTTCATTTTGGATAGTGTAAGTGAGGGTTAAAACCCCTGTCAGATTATTTTTTTTCCCTCTGTGTCCTATTGTGGAGATTTACCTTCACTTCCTGTCCCATAGCCAAAACACAAAGTGACATATAATCCCCACAAATTAAGGGAATTCCTCACCAAAACTAGTGTCCCCATTGGAAGATTTCCCCTGTATTACATTTCTGGGGACAACCCAAAATTTCCGATTTTCTTTACTTCCGCTTTCAATGATAATAGTAAACAGGACAAATAGAGAGGGTGAATCTTCGTAATGGGGGGCACAGATTGCAATACAAAATGTATAGGTGTTCTAATCCCTCTCCACTATATCCAAAAAAAAAAAAGAGTTTTGCCTTTAGTTATACTTTAATTAGGACTGATTATAGTAAACTAAGGATTAATAAGGGGTTAAAAAGTGGAACATTTTATTAAAAAACAAAACCTTTTTTTTTTACTTGTCACACTGCTTTAATCTCTGCAGATCCAAATTCATCCCTTTGATCTGTAGACAAATGAACAGAAAGATACAAAAGTAGTAATATGTTACATTGCATCTTTGTATGCAGTCTGGAGCACTGTTGTTTATAAAGACTGATTCAGATTGCTTTTTTGACAGCTAAGCTCCCAACTTCTTCTCTGAGTATATTGCAAATGTAATATGTGTGTATGGGTGCCATTCATTGTTATTAGCACCCCAAATGCTTGGAGATTTTGCCATAATTGTCACATGTTAAATGCACGTGACAAAATCTTGCAAAGCTCGTCGCCCAATAGGTGCATGAGCTTCTTTTGCACGACATGCGGAAATGTGTATAAACCGAGCTAAAAAAGAGCAAACGGAAAGTGAATGGGGCTCAATCCTTGCCTGTGTTCCAGGTTAGGCTGCTGCCCCAGATTTCCTGTCTCAGGGTGGCTTCTTTCAGTGACTCGTGGCACAAAGCATTGCGCTACGAGCCCACCCAGATGTGTTAGAAAAGCGAATGAATATTCACTTTCCTTACACTTAACCGCCTCTCCGCCAATCAGGTGCGTGGGTCTGTTACCCGTCACCTGATTGGCTGAAAGGACAGGCACTGTGACTGGACGCCTATCAAGAAGAGGGGAGGAGACGCATGGAGGACACAGGAGTCACTGTCTGACCCGCTGCAAGGTCTCACAGCTTGCCGCCATCACCCGCATGCCTGACCCGCTACCGAGACAGGGTAAGTGGCGGGCAGCCGGCGAGCGGGCAGGGGAGCACAGTGTCAGCATTTGATGGGCACAGTGGCAGAATTTGATGAGGACAGTGGCACAATTTGATAGGCACAGTGGCAGCATTTGATGGGCACAGTGGCTGCATTTGATGGGGCACAGTGGCACTATTTGATGGGGCACAGTGGCACTATTTGATGGGGCACAGTGGCACTATTTGATGGGCACAGTGGCAGCATTTGACGGGCACAGTGGCAGCATTTGATGGGCACAGTGGCTGCATTTGATGGCACAGTGGCTGCGTTTGATGGGCAAAGTGGCTGTGTTTGATAGCACAGTGGCTGCGTTTGATGGCACAGTGGCTGCATTTGATGGGCACAGTGGCTGCAATTGATGGGCACAGTGGATGCCTTTGATGGGCACAGTGGCTGCATTTGATGGCACAGTGGCTGCGTTTGATGGGCACAGTGGCTGCATTTGATGGGCACAGTGGCTGCATTTGATGGGCACAGTGGCTGCGTTTGATGGCACAGTGGCTGTGTGTGATGAGCACAGTGAGTCTTTAATTGATGTTCTTTTTTCAGAATATTTCAGTTTGTTTGCGCCCCCTAAAAATTTTGAGCACCAGCTGCCACTGCTATGATGTCATCCTTGCATGCAATTCCCAGAGCTGTGTCTTACTATGCTGTGGGCATCAATAGAAACGCACATCCTCGTAGCCTGGGATGACAAGGCACTGCCCTGCTCCTTCCTCCTCCTCCCTACTCCAAGCAGGCAGATCAAGACTGCATCATCCACGGTAAAAGTGGTTAAAGTTGAGTTGTAAAGGCAGAAGGTTTTTTATCTTAATGCATTCTATGTATTAAGATAAAAAAACTTCTGTGTGTAGCACCCCCCCAGCACCCCCCAATTACCTACCTGAGCTCCTTCTCTCTCCAACGATGTCCATGATCCCCTCAACCATCTAGTACACTCCTCCTGATTGGCTGAGACAGAGCACTGATGCTATTGGCTCCCGTGGCTGTCAATCGAAGTCAGTCAGCCAATCAGGGGAGAGAGGGGACAGATCCAGGTCGGGGGTCTGTGTCTGAATGGATACACGGAGCTCTGATTGCTTGGGTGACCCCTTTAGCAAGCTGCTGGCTGAGGGCAGGAGCAGCAAAGAGGGACCCAGAGAAGAGGGGAAAACCATCTGTACAAAGGAGATAAGTATAACATGTTTGTTATTTTTTTTACATTTTTTTAAACAAGCCTTTACAATCACTTTAACCCACATTTCTTACTTTATCGAATCCTCCTTGTCTTCTGATGCCCCGTACACACACGAGCGGAATGTCCGACAGGGAGCTTTTCATCGTCTATTCCGATTGTGTGTATGCCTCATCTAACTTTTTACGTTGAAAATTCTGATGGACCTAGAAAGAGAACATGTTCTAATTGTTTCTGATGGAACCAATTCCTATCGGGAATCTGTATGCTGTTCCGACGTACCAAAAACGATGCATGCTCTGAAGCAAGTATGAGACGGAAGCTATTGGCTACTGGCTATTGAACTTCCTTTTTCTAGTCCACTCAAATGTGTTGTATGTCACCGCGTTCTTGACGGTCGGACTTTGGTGTGATCATGTGTACGCAAGACAGTTTCAGGGGAACTCCGTCAGAGTTTATTCCGACGGGAAAACCGGTCGTGTGTACAGGGCATAAGGATTTTTCCCCGTGTGTGTGTTTTATTAAAAAAAAAATGCTGTATATACCTTATTTCTTTTTTTATTTAATTGTATTTTTATTGAAAATTTTCCATAGAAATACAGAAATATATGGAAAAGATATAAAAAAGAGTATGATGTAACATTCAAGACATAAATCACATATGTGTTACAGTAAAAACAAAGTCATGAATAGCATAAAACCGGCAATCCATTAGAGCAAGCTTAAAAAGAAGAACGGAATTACCAACACAGGATGATAATGGTAGCTCCATGGATTGACAGCTAGTAAAGCTTCCCAGTGGGAAGGTTTGAAAAAACAAAGGGGATTTACCTCGGAGGGGGCATGTAACCTGAAATAAAAGGTGGATGAGAGGCACACCATGGGGGATGAGAATGGAAGAACCAGAAACATTTCAGTAAGACATGTAAAGGGGGGGGGGGGAGACAAAATTATTCAGACATTAGAGGTATTGAATCAGGGTTAAGTACAGAATTATCCTACAGCTCCCAAATTTTAGAAAATTGAGGTAGAGAGTCATGTATTACGGCGGTGAGATGGTCCATTCTGCTTATGTGAGCTAGGGCCTGTAATAGTTGGCTTAGTGTGGGCGGGGAATCGGACAACCATCCCAAGGGGATTACCCACTTCGCCACCAAAAGTACAAATGCAAGCAGTTTTCAGGCAGGTCTGGAGATGCCAGGGATAGGCAGGCCTAGGAGGTAGTGAATTGGGTCCATGGGATTAGAATAGTTATATGAAAGAGGTTTTGTAGGAAGGTTTGGACTGAGGACCAAAATGGTTGGATAATGGGGCATTCCCAGAAGATGTAGTAGTGGGAGCCTACGGCACCATGGCATCTCCAGCAGACCTGAGGGGTCTTAGAGTCATACCTGTGAAGGACCTCTGGAGTTCTATACTAGAAAAGCAGTAATCTGTTGTTGGATGAGTTGGGACCATTTTTGCATATAGAGATGATTTGAGTCAGTTAGCAAAGAAGCATCATGGATAAATTTATAAATAGATGATATATGATGAGGTTGGTAAGGGCCTTGGGCACATAGGAGTTCAAATGGGGTAGGTTTGTCTAAGGTTAGGGTCGTGGGTCAACCATATTACGAAGTTGGAAAATGCCAGCTTGTGACCAAGGGAACATTTGACTATAGGATAGGCTGTCGGGAATGTCTGGGTTAAATAGTACATTTAACAGAGGTGGGCATGGAGAAGTGAGGGAAAACCGTTGGGAGCATTTTTTCCATATACCAAGGGGGAACAGCATAGGATGTAAACATAAGCTTCTTAGTTGGGTAATAGACGTGCCTAGAGCTGACCATAACATGGCACATGGGTGTAGCTGCCAACCTGTGTGACCAAGACATGGCCACCCTGAGGTGAGTTGCATAATAGTATTTAAGGAGGTCTGGGGCACTCAGGCCTCCTCTAGAACGGGGAGCAAACACCACTGAGCTAGCAATGCAGTGGGCCTTGTTATGCCAGATAAAATTGAGGAGCCACTGCGTGGCCTTAAGTTGTTTCATTGGGATAGGGATTGGCAATGTTTTGAATAGGTATAGGAGTCTCGGTAAAATAGACATCTTAAGTACATTAATCCGCCACAAAAGAGAGAGGGGGTATGGATCCCACTGGTGCAAGAGACGATCAATATCCCTAAAGAGTGGGGGGGATAGGTAGCCTGATAAAGGGTATGGTATGTGGAAGTCAAATGGATCCCTAGGTATTTGAGAGAACGTGAACATATTGTACCAACTCATCAAATTTGGTTTCTAGTGTGTCAGTACTTTCCCCTTGATGGTCAATTTCCCCTCTCAGTTCTTGGGCAATCTTCCCCCACGTCTAGTGAAATGTTGTCGGTGATATTTTCAAGCAGGTTCAAAGAGTTCAATTTGGCATCCAGGACTTCTGCAGTTAGTGGGGTGAGTGACCTTGGTGGGTTGTGTGGTACATATAAAGGGTTACCTCCACCGGTGACAAGCGGGTCCGTGGGGTCCAGGGGGTCGTCCTGTGCACTTGAGGCTGGGGATGCAGGCCTAAGCATAGTGAGTGTAGGCAGCGGCTCGGGGAATGAAGAGTAGACGAGCTTTTGATCCCCAGTTTTCACCATGGAATGCACTGTGGTAGCGAGAATTCTGTCAGGTGGCTCATGGAGCTGTGGATTATGCAGCGGGAGTCCTGGAAGAACAGCATGGACCGGAGCCAAAGGCTCACATGTTCAGAAGATCGCTGATCGGCCCTCAGAATTAAGGTATATAAAGCATTTTTTTTACAAAACAAACATACAGGGGGACATATCCTCAGCAGCAGGAGAAAGGGGGGCCTGACACAGAAGCCGACAGGCAGAGATGGAGGGGGGAGAGGAGGACAGGAAAGCTGTGGATGACGGAGGCATGTAAACTGACCAGGGTGTCAGGGTCTAGCAGCCATGATATACCGAGGTCAGTTTACAGGGAGGAGGGCAGAAACTGGCAGGATCAGCCAGGTTTTTTAGGTTATACAGGGGGCCAAATGACACAGCACAACTACTGTGCTGTATAACATGCTTTAAGGAAACAGGATCTTTTTTTTTTTTTTAGGTTAACAAACACTTTAATCCCTTCATGTGAAGACTAGACGTTCAGGGAAACGGCAGTGACAGAGTCCGAGTCAGCAGCATTGAAAGTTGTAAACTGCAAGTGCTAAGGGTAAGGATTTTAAGAAATAGTTTAGTGGGAAAAGTTTATTTTATTGTGCTCAACGTGTTAAACTAAAAAACACTAAGGCTTAGTGCACACTAGCTGTGGCTGCGGCTCAAAGCAGGGGGTCCAGTGCCTCCCTTTACACCGATTCAGGTGCAAATCAGGTCCAAATTTTTGTAAGAATTCGCACCTGAAACTGAGCCAAAGACGCACAGGACCCTTTTCCAGTGCACTCCACGGCCACCCCAGAGGTTTGTGAACCAGCTCCACTGAGAGCCGGTCGCAGTCTCCTGTCATGTGAATTGGATGCGGTGAAACTAGAATCCAATTTGCATCATTGTGAACCCAGCCTAAGTGTTGAGGGCATGCGGCCTGGTATGGTTCAGGAGGGGGGTGGGCGCTCGCTTGTCCCCTCCCTTTCCTGACCTACCGGGCAGCATGTTCGGATAAGGGTCTGGTATGGATTTTGGGGGGGACCCCACGCCATTTAAAAAAAAAAATTTGGCATGGGGGGTCCCCTCCGAATCCATACCAGACCCGAAGGGAAACCCCATGCCGTTTTTTTTTGCATTCAGCTTTCAGCATGGAAGCCCGCTGACAGCTGATGACTCATCGGTTGTTAAGGATGCGGCGGCTGGCTTCCCAGCCCCCTCCTTAGCAACCATCTATATACAGTGTTTTAAACGGAAAAATAAAAACTGCAAAACATTAAAAATCGCATCACAAACACAACACTTGCGTTTCTGGTGTGATTCAACTAAAGTCTATTACACGTGGAAAAAAGTCCCTGACCCTTTCCAAAAATGCATCAGCCGCAAAACGCATAGATGTAAACCTGTACCATAGGAAACCATGTTAATTGGACTGTAGTGCATTTCTGCAAACTGCAAAATGCACTAAAAAATGCATAGGTGTGAACCTAGGGTAAGTCCACAGTCAGCTGATGTCACTCAGCCAGTCAAGGCTCTGAATCGATCCCGGGCAGCCACTTGGCACAGGACATAGAAGAGATCAGTGATCACTGTAGTATTCCAGGCAGCAAAATGGTGTAGTGGTTAGCACTTTCACCTAGCAGCGAAACGGTTACTGGTTCAAATCCGACCACAACACCATCTGCCACCATCTTGCATGTTGCCCCTGTGCCTGTGTGGGCTTCCTCTGGTTACTCTGCTTTTCTCCCACACTCTAAAGACATGCTGGTAAGTCAATTGGCTCCTGTCTAAATTGGCCCTAGTATATAGATGAATGTGTGTTAGGGACCTTAGGTTGTAAGCTCCTTGAGGGTAGGGACTGATGTCACTGTACAATGTACATGTAAAGCTCTGCATAAATTGATGGCGCTATATAAGTACCTGACATAGATAAATATTCTCCATTTCCACAGGGATCAGCCAGGTATGGAATATGTATGCTTAAACTGGAAACAATGTAAATATGCTATAAAGCTATACCAGCTTTAATGTTGGACCCTGTGATAAGCACATATTAACCACATACAAATCCTGTGTATTATCCCTTGAATCTTGGTGCAATTTGTGTATTTCTTCCAGATCTGTACAATAATCTGATACGACACTTTGACTTCCTCTATAAAGACCAGTCACTGCTGCTCTCTCTCCTTTTTCAGGATGACTGGTCTTTGTCTCCGCCCCCTCCTGTAGTTGTCTGCAGGCAGCCTGTAGTGGGTGGAGCCTGCTGGGTCCCTTCCACAGCTCTGCTCTCAGTACAGACTATGTACAGCACAGTGATGAGGTCACAGCTACCTTTAAAAGGTAATACCTGAGTTTGCAAAGGCATTTGGTGCACAAAAAGTGGATTTAAAGTGTTTTTTCAGTCTGACATAAAAAATGTAAAGTCAGCAGCTACAAATCCTGTAGCTGCTGACTTTTAATAACAGGACACTTACCTGTTCAGGGATCGCACGCGGTCCTCACCTGAGCCAGCTCTTCAGCAGTCTTTGAGTTCAGGCAACAGCATGTTTACTTTGTTAAGCCAGATGTGACTGCTTGTGGCCAAACAGCCATCTTCTAACTGCGCATGCATGAGCCGCACTGCGCTTTGTGAATGGTTCTGTAGCTTTCTGGGACCTGTGATGTATCCCAGAAGGCTGCTGGGCCAGGAGGGGGGTCGAACTGCTGATCACCGTGGTGATCCGACTGGAAGTGGGAGCGTGTAGCTGCCAAAACCAGGTACCTGCCCCCCCCCCAAAAAAAAAAAATTAAAGTGCCAAAAATAATGGGGTGGCAGACATGTGGAACTCCCACTTTTGGGTGAAGTTCCACTTTAAATCCTTTGTGGCTAAGTGTGGCGTGCATTTGTATTCAGCCCCCCTGAGTCAATGCTTTTTAGAACCACCTTTCACTGCAATTACAGCTGCAAGTCTTTTTGGGGATGTCTCTACCAGCTTTGCACATCTAGAGAGTGACATTTTTTCCCATTCTTTTTTGCAAAATAGCTCAAGCTCTATCAGATTGGATGGAAAGCGTCTGTGAACAGCAATTTTCAAGTCTTGCTACAGATTCTCAGTTGGATTTAGGTCTGGATGTTGACATTCTAACACATGAATATGCTTTGATCTAAACCATTCCATTGTAGCTCTGGCTGTATGTTTAGGGACTTTGTCCTGCTGGAAGGTGAACCTCCATCCCAATCTCAAGTCTTTTGCAGATTTTCTTCTGAGATTGCCCTGTATTTGGCTCCATCCATCTTCCCATCAACTCTGACCAGCTTCCCTGTCCCTGCTAAAGAAAAGCATCCTCACAACATAATGCTGCCACCACCATGTTTCACGGTGGGGATGGTGTGTTCAGGGTAATGTGCAGAGTTAGTTTTCCGCCACACATAGCGTTTTGCTTTTAGGCCAAAAAGTTAAATTTTGGTCTCATCTGACCAGAGCACCTTCTTCCACATGTTTGCTGTGTCCCCCTCATGGCTTCTCGCAAACTGCAAACAGGATTTCTTATGGCTGTCTTTCAACAATGGCTTTCTTCTTGCCACTCTTCCATAAAGGCCAGATTTGTGGAGTGCACAACTAATAGTTGTCCTGTGGACAGATTCTCCCACCTGAGCTGTGGATCTCTGCAGCTCCTCCAGAGTTACCATGGGTCTCTTGGCTGCTTCTCTGATTAATGCTCTCCTTGCACTGGCCTGTCAGTTTAGGTGGACGGCCATGTCTTGGTAGGTTTGCAGTTGTGCCATACTCTTCCCATTTTCGGATGATGGATTGAACAGTGCTCCGTGAGATGTTCAAAGCTTGGGATATTTTTTTTATAACCTAACCCTGCTTTAAACTCTCCAACTTTATCCCTGACCTGCCTGGTGTGTTCCGTGGCCTTCATGATGCTGTTTGTTCACTAAAATCCTCTAACAAACCTCTGAGGGCTTCACAAAACAGCTGTGTTTATACTGAGAATAAATTACACACAGGTGGACTCTATTTACTAATTAGGTGACTTCTGAAGGCAATTGGTTCCACTAGATTTTAGTTAGGGGTATCGGAGTAAAGGGGGCTGAATACAAATGCACATCACACTTTTCACATATTTATTTGAAAACCATTTATAATTTTCCTTCCACTTCACAATTATGTGCCACTTTGGTTGGTCTATCACATAAAATCCCAATAAAATATATTTATGTTTTTGGTTGTAACGTGACAAGGTGTGGAAAATTTCAGGGGTATGAATACTTTTTCAGGACACTGTAATACGTTTAGTGTTGAATGGTGCAAGCTATGGGTACCTGAAGCTCTTCTTTGGGGCTCTAATAAAATAAATTCAGACAGAATGACCCCTATCATTGGGATTTCCCTGGAGATAATTCTCACATGTCTGTATTAGGAGAAGAGCTCCTCCTGGGCAGGGACTGACATCATAGTTCTCAGCCTCCATACAATACTGCGGAAAGGAACACATGGACGTTTATTGGCTGCCAACCCAGCCTGCTGTGCGCACCGTCATCCTGACCCTCAATGAAATACTAAACCCCCCCAAGTGCGGCGCTCCATGTGCTCTGCGGTGCGGGCAGAGGAGGAGTTCCCCGGGTTCCATCCATGATGACGTCACCCCCCTCGGCAGACGCAGGTTTCCCTTTCTCCCGCACAGCTGAGCATGGCATGGTGGGCGCGGCCTGTGGAGCCGGGGGGCGTGGCTCGCGGCCGTCGGGAATGCGCGGAATAAATCCCCTCTGCAGCTCGAGCCTTTTCTTGTCCCCTCGGTCAGCGCGAGACGTCACACGGCCTCGGGAGCGCGCAGTGCCTGCTCTGGGTGTCTGGGGCCGCGCATGCGCGCTGTGGGAGGTTGGTCGCGGGATAGACGGGCGGTGCGTAGCGGCTGCAGCGGCGGCGGAGGGGAGAAGAGCTGCACCGGGGCGGACCTGGGAGCTGTATTGTGGTTATTGGCCGGTAAAAGGAAGATTGCTGCGGCCCGTACGGAGTGCCGGGGAGTCTCGGTATCGCGTTCGGATGCCACTCCCTGTCTGCGCACCGGGAACCGGGGAGAGGAGCGCCTCCATTCACTAGCAGCAGAGGGAGAGGAGAGCGGACACCATGAGGTGAGGAGAGAGGACGGGCTCTGCACTGCCCGGCATTGTCTGTGCCACTGCCCATTCATTTCTACTGACAGCTCGGCACCGGAGAGATCGGTGTCCCCCCTGACCGGCACCGGAGAGATCGGTGTCCCCCCTGACCGGCACCGGAGAGATCGGTGTCCCCCCTGTCCGGTACCGAGCCTCCATTATCTGTACACCGCTCATTGTTCACTACTCAGCCTGCAACCCTCCGATCGTCTGTGTGCATTCCCAGTATAGAGCCACCAACATAGCCTGCAACCCTCTGATCATCAGTCTACATTAACCATTCATAGCACTGAGCCTGAGACCCCCCGATCATTGCTTTATGTCCCTATTCACAGCACTGATGAGATACTAACCTATACCCTTCACCCCAACACCTACCTCATCCCCCAATATTTACCCTCCACCCCCCCCCCCCCCCCATCATCTGTCTACATTACTTGTACAGAGCCACCAACCTATACCCTGCAACCCATCACCTACCTCATCCCCCGATATTTACCCCCCCATCATCTGTCTACTTTCCCATTCATAGTATTGAGCCTGCAAACCCCCCCCCAATCATTGCTTTATGTCCCTATTCACAGCACTGAGCCACTAACCAATACCCTTCACCCCAACACCTACCTCACCCCTCAATATTTACCCTGCACCCCCCCCCCCAATCATCCGTCTACATTGTCTGTACAGAGCGACCAACCTATACCCTGCAACCCAACGCCTCCCCCGATCATCTGTCTACATGACCTGTACAGAGCCACCAAACTATACCCTGCAACCCAACACCTACCCCCATCCCCCAATATTTACCCTGCAACCCCCGTGATCATCTGTGTACAGAGCTTCCAACCTATATCCTGCACCCCAACACCTACCCCATAACCCAGCCCCCCAATAGTTACAATGCAACCCTCCGATTGTCTGTGTACATTCCTAGTACAGAACCACCAACCTATATCCTGCAACCCTCTGATCATCAGTGTACATTAACCATTCATAGCATTGAGCCTGCAACCCCCTGATCATTGCTTTACATCCCTATTCACAGCACTGAGCCACTAACCAATACCCTTCACCCTCAACACCTATCCCATCACCGGGCCCCCAATATTTACCCTGTACCCACCCCCCAAAGCTTGGTGACCATTCTCAGTGCTGAGCCTGCGGCCAATACACTGCGAACCAAGACCTACCCTATGCCCAGAACTTGCCCCCCCTAATTCACCTTGCAACTCTCAAATCATCGCTCTACATTCCCATCCCTTTCACTGAGCCACTGACCTGGCCCATGCTTAGTACTGAGCCTGAAACCCCTGTACATCTTGATTCACAGCACTGAGCCGCTAAACTATACTCTGCAGCCAAACACCTACTTATCCCCAGCACTGATCCCCCAAAATCCACCCTGCAACCCCCCGATCATTGGTGACCATTCCCAGTGTTGATAGGAATGTATACCAACATCGGGAGCTCAACAGCCTATACCTTGCACTCTCCCGATTGTTGGTGTACATGCCTATCAACAGCCTATACCCCGCACTCTCCTGATCATCAGTGTACATGCCCGTTTGCAGCACTGAGCCTAGAACTTATACCCTCCAACCTCCCAATCATCTGTGCAACCCCCCTGATCATAGTGTACAACCCTATCCACAGCTGTGAGCCAGGAACTCCTATACCACACAACCTAACACATGCACCATTCCTGGCACCTATATCCTACAACCCCCTGCTTGTCAATGTGCAGTCCCATCCTCTGTAATGAACCTGGAACCTATATCCTGCAACTCCCCAATCATCGGTGTACATCTCCATCTTCAGTACTGAATCTGGAATGTATACCCTGCAACTCTCAAACTATAACCTGCAACCCAACACTTACCCCATTCCCAGTACTGAGTCCCCAATAGTTATCCTGCACCCCCCTGATCATCCGTGTACCCTGGGGCTGAGCCTGCACCCTCCTAAATATCCATGTACAACTGCTACCCCAATTCCCATTATTGAGCCTGCAACCCAATGCCTACCCAATACTGAGCTCCAAACTTTTGCCCTGCTACCCCCTGATCATCAGGCTGCAACCCCTAACTGATTCCCAGCACTAAGCCTAAGCATTGAACCTCCCAAC
This sequence comes from Aquarana catesbeiana, assembly GCF_042186555.1. Taxonomy (NCBI): domain Eukaryota; kingdom Metazoa; phylum Chordata; class Amphibia; order Anura; family Ranidae; genus Aquarana; species Aquarana catesbeiana. The sequence continues at coordinate 622,796,825 of NC_133327.1, forward strand.
AACTTGCCCTACAACCCCAACCAATCAGTGTACAGCACCTACCTTCTTCCCAGCACTGAACCTGCAACCTCTACCCTAAACCCTCCCCTCCTTCTGATTATCAGTCTGTAATCCCTACCCCATTCTTAGCACCGAGCCTGGAGCCCATACCCTGCACCCTCCTGATCCTCAATGTACAGCACATACACCATTCTTAGCACTGAGCCTCTGACATTTAGCCTGCAACCCAATCATCAGTCTGCAACACCTTCCCTATTCCCAGCTTTCTAGTACCACTATTGTGCCTATTGCGAGACCTGAGCTTTTAGAACCCCTGTTGTCATGGGGCATCCCTCAACCCTATTGTCCCCTTTGTCAGTACTGAACTTAAAGTACATATAATGCAGCTACTGCCAGCACTGGGCCTATAGTGTACTTATTGCTTCTTTTGCAAGCATTGAGCTTCTATTTTCGCTTTTGATCCCATTCAACTTTCTTTACGCTTGTTGCCTCCATTGCCAGCATTAAGCTTTCAGCCCCTCATTTGCCCCCATTTCAAGCTTTCAGCTTCCTATATCTTTGTTCTCCTATTTGCCAGAACTTCCTGTACACCCATTACCCCTGTTGCAAGCATTGATTTGCCTTTAACCCTATTGCACCCATTGCCAGCATTGTTTCCTATGCCCTTGTTATGTACCCCTGTTACCAGCAGTCTGTTTCCAGTACTGCTGATGCGGGCATTGAGCTTCTAGTACACCACCTTGCCCAGCACTGAGCCTTCATTTTATTTACTGCACCCTCTTCCTGACACAGAGCTTTTTTAAATCCTAAATAAGCTAGTTAACATTTACCCTACAAACCCTGCATGCCCACTATTCTGTCTTCAGAACCTCTATTTCCATTCCTGTTTAACATTGAGCTCCTAGTACCCCATTGCACTCCCTGATCCGTTCTGCCAGGATTAGCCCCAAGAATTGTATATATTTTTGCTCTTCTTTTACAGTACCGTGCCTTATGTACTTATTCTGCATTCCTTGTATTCCTGTTTGTGTTACCTGTCTTCTGCTACTGCCTTCTGACCAGCTCTGACCTTCCACAATTCTTCCTGCACCAGAGACCGAGGTTAAGGATCCAGTTTGCCGCCTTAATAGTCACCCTTTGCCGAGCCCGTTCCCCAGTACTTAATTCCTTACTCAAATATTTCCACTCTTTCAGAGTCTCTGCCTTTCAGACTGCTCAGTGTGTACCTACTCTTCCTCTTTACGGCACAGTGCCTTGCAAAAGTATTCACCCCCTTGGCATTTTTCGTGTTTTGTTGCCTCACAACCTGGAATTAACACGGATTGTTTGAGGATTTGCTTCATTTAATTTACAGAACTTGCCCACAACTTTGAAGATTTTTTTTGTATTTTGAAGCAAACAAATAGGACAACATAACAGAAAAGTAAAATGTGCATAACTATTCAACCCCCTAAAGTCAATACTTTGTAGAGCCACCTTTTGCGGCTATCACAGCTCCAAGTCGCTTTGGATAAGTCTCTATGAGCTTGCCACTGGGATTTTTGCCCATTCCTCCTTGCAAAACTGCTCCAGCTCCTTCAAGTTGGATGGTTTGCGCTTGTGAACAGCAATCTTTAAGTTTGACCACAGATTTTCTATTGGATTGAGGTCTGGGCTTTGACTAGGCCATTCCAACACATTTACATGTTTCCCGTTAACCGATTCAGCCCTGGAAAATTTTACCCCCTTCCTGACCAGAGAAATTTTTGCGATTCGGCACTGCGCCGCTTTAACTGACAATTGCGTGGCTGTGTGACATTACACCAAAACAAAATTGACGTCCTTTTATCCCCCACAAATAGAGCTTTCTTTTGGTGGTATTTGATCACCTCTGTAATTTTTATTTTTTACGCTATGAACAAAAAAAGCGAAAATTAAAAAAAAAAAAAAGCAATATATTTAACTTTTTTTGCTATAATATCCCCAAAAATATATAAAAAAACATTTTTTTTTTCCACAGTTTAGGCCGATATGTATTCTTCTGTATATTTTTAGTAACAAAAATCGCAATAAGCGTATATTGATTGGTTTACGCAAAAGTTATAGCGTCTACAAAATAGGGGATAGATTTATGGCATTTTTATTATACATTTATTTTTATTAGTAATGGTGGAGATCTGTGATATTTATTGTGACTGCGACATTATGGTGGACACATCGGACACTTTTGACACTATTTTGGGACCATTGTCATTTATACAGCGATCAGTGCTATAAAAATGCACGGATTACTGTGTAAATGACACTGGCAGGGAAGGGGGTTAAACACTAGGGGGCGATCAAGGGGTTAAGTGTGTCCTAGGGAGTGATTCTAAATGGGGGGGGAGGGATGGGCTACCACTGACATGACAGCGATCACTGCTCCCGATGACAGGGAGTACATCTCTGTCATGTCACTAGGCAGAACGCTTTGTTCTGCGGCTCCATGACACGATCGCGGGCCCCTGGTGGACATCGAGTCCACGGGTGCCCACTAGCCCTGCCAGTTAAAGGGGACGTACAGGTACGCCCATTTGCCCACCGCTGCTATTGTGCCGACGTATATCGGCGTGCAGCGTTCGCCAAGTGGTTAAACCACTAAAGTGTTGCTTTAGCAGTGTGTTTGGGGTCATTGTCCTGCTGGAAGGTGAACCTCCGTCCTAGCCTCAAATCACACACAGAATGGTACAGGTTTTGCTCAAGAATATCCCTGTATTTAGAACCATCCATCTTTCCCTCAACTCTGACCGGTTTCCCAGTTCCGACTGCTGAAAAACATCCCCACAGCATGATGCTGCCACCACCATGTTTCACTGTTGGGATGGTGTTCTTTGGGTGATGTGATGTGTTGGGTTTGCTCCAGACATAGCGTTTTCTTTGATGGCCAAAAAGTTCAATTTTAGTCTCATCAGACCAGAGCACCTTCCTCCATACATTTTGGGAGTCTCCCACATGCCTTTACGCAAACTCAGAACGTGCCATTTTGTTTTTGATTAAAGTAATGTCTTTCTTCTGGCCACTCTGCCATAAAGCCCAACTCTATGGACGTACGGCTTATTGTCGTCCTATGTACAGATACTCCAGTCTCTGCTGCTCCTCCAGGGTTACCTTAGGTCTCTGTGCTGCCTCTCTGATTAATGCCCTCCTTGCCCGGTCCGTGAGTTTTGGTGTGTGGCCGTCTCTTGGCAGGTTTGCTGTTGTGCCATGTTCTTTCTAATTGGTTATGATGGATTTGATGGTGCTCCTAGGGATCATCAAAGATTTGGAATTTTTTTTTATAACCTAACCCTGACTTGTACTTCTCAACAACATTGTCCCTTACTTGTTTGGAGAGTTCCTTGGTCTTCATGGCAGTGTTTGGTTAGTGATGCCTCTTGCTTAGGTGTTGCAGCCTCTGGGACCTTTCAAAAAGGTGTGAATATGTAATAACAGATCATGTGACACTTAGATTGCACACAGGTGGACATCATTTCACTAATTATGTGACTTCTGAAGGTAATTGGTTGCACCAGAACTTTTTATGGGCTTCATAACAAAGGGGGTGAATACATACGCACATGCCAATTATCATTTTTTTATTTCTGAAAAATCGTTTCATGTATATATTTTTCTAGTTTTACTTCACCAACTTAGACTATTGTGTTCTTATCCATCACGTATAATTCAGATTAAAAAAACATTGAACTAAAGGCTATAATGTAACAAAATGGGTAAAAAGCCAAGGGGGGTGAATGGTTTTTCAAGGCACTGTATATAGTTTGCCTCTTTTTCAGCAATCCGCCTTCAGTATTTTTATTGCTATTTATAGCCAGCACTTCTGTACCCTAGCTCAGCACTGGTCCTATAGTATTTTTGCTTTACCTGCCCTATGATGAGTCTCCGGTACTTCTGCTGTACCCCAGCACTGCGTATTCCTGTATTCTTCTTGTCCAGCAGTGAGCCTCCAGAATTTCTACTGTGCCCTTGCCCAATACTGAACCCCCAGTACCCCTTCTGTTCCCTTTCCCAGTGCTTGGCCTCCAGCATCCCTTCTGTACCTCTGTCTAGCTCCTGAGCCTCTAGAAACTATACTGTTTTCTATGCCACTGTTGAGCTTCCAGAGACCCAACTCCACCCTTGCCCAGTGCTCAGCCTTTAGCTACTCAAATGTACCCATGTCCAGTGCTGAAGCCTCCATCACTGTTTCTAATGCACCCCTACTTTACCCTTCCCAATGCTGGGTTGCAGACCCTTTGCTGTACTCGGCACCAAGCCTTGAGTACTCCTATTGAACGCATTCCCTACACTGGGCCTCCAGCCTTACTGAACCCCTACTCTACATTGAGCCTCCAACTTCCCTGATTTGCTCCTGTCCCAAACTGAGATTCCTCCTTCCCTCTTCTATATCCTTGCCGTACATAGCTTCTTCAGTACCCCTGTCCAACACTGATCCTCCAGCATTTATCCTCCCCCTGCTGGTTGTCTCATAGTATTTTTCCCTCACCGGTGCTCATGGCTCTTCTGTGTATTTATCTCTGTTCTCAATATTTGCTTTTTAGTATTTTAGTTGCACTCTTTTCCCAACACTCCAGGGTTTTTCCAAGCTTTGGGTTCCTAATATCTCGGCCTCACCCACTTATTTTCAGCAGGCTAATGCCTAGTCTCCAATATGTCCTTTCACTTTTTGCCTGGTGCCCATGGACATTAAATTATTGTTGGCCAATTATGGTTAGAATGTAAAGCAAATCATATGTGTATCCTACGCTTACTGTATTTCTCCTATCACCTTTGCTGTGCAGTCTTCTCCAAGCATACCTATCTCAACGTCCACCAGTAGACAGTTGGCATCCAGAACCTACATGCTTCCTTGCCCAGGAATTATTTCTCCCTATACTTGCTGATCTCCCTGACTGTCAGGCCTTTTCTCTCTTCCAGCTCCATGCAAAGCCCTCGCTATCCTACCTACCCAGTGCCAGGCCTGCTAGTTGGCCTTTTCCAAGTGCCTGGCCTGTAGTTGGGTTGCACTTACTGCTTGGCCTAGTATTTGTCCCATGCACCAGGTCTGCTGCATTCTTTTGTCAACACTTGTGTCTTAGCATTCCCCATTATCCTTTTCTAGAGATGAACACTGTACCATTCCTGCTCTAGTTTCCCACATTCCTCAGCCTACCCTGTAGTGTGTTTTGGGGTCCCCATTGTGCCTTCACCAGTATGTTTTATGCAGATGATTCCCACACACCGATGATGGACTTTATCTTGGCTCGCCTAAATTAATGCTGAACAGTCCACAGTATCTGTAGTTTGTAGATATCTTCCCTGTAAAAGTTCTCCCCAACTCTACTCTTTTTTTTATACTCGTAGCAGGTGCTGACTTTATGAACAGTCTTTGTACAGCATCTAGCTCCCAAAGTACACACAATATATGCAAACACTTGGCCTGTTCCACTTCCTGCTGGTGACCAGGTCGCTCAAAAAAAAAGGAAAAGGCCATCCAATTCATTGTGCATTTTAACAAGGTGCTTTTTGTCCCAATCCTTCAAGATTACACATGGTGTTGAAACACTAAATGCAATTCATGTGCTGCCTTATTGTCTTTAACAATGAAGATGTGTATTGTCACACGGCCTATTCTAAGAGAAGGCAGGTACCTGGGGAATAATAGTTTTTTGTTATTCTCCCCACCCCCCTCCCCCCCTTTGAATGTTTGCATTTAGATGAAGCAGATTGGTTTTATGGTTGCATTTTATATAAAGTGAGGGCTAGGTGCTGAAACCATGTACAAATACAACATACCGTACTTACTTTCAGCCTAAAGGGGAGTCGGGCAGCATGATGTGTAGCTGAGAAGTGAGTGGGCTCCACATATGTTGGTGTTTTCTAAATGCAGGGTAATAATTGACTCACGCAGTGTGTGGAATTTGCTCTGAATGGGTGAAGCAGCTGTGCTGGTCTCAGTCTATCTCCAGCCTTACAGTGAGGAATGTGCTAGGAGATGGCTCTTGTATCCCATGTGTAGCTCTGCCTGATAAGGCCTTGTAGTAGTCTGGACCTTTCTTGTAGGGGACCGTAAAGCCCCTAAACCACTATTTTGAATAAGGAGATGGGAACAGAAACAACTGACAAATGTTTTGTTAGTGCTCAAGAACATGGATCAGAGATGCATTTTGTGAACTGGAACATTTAAAGTGTTAAACCCAGGACTCTGCATTCACTATATCTGGTCTCCCACTGTACACAGAAATGCATTATTTTAGTAAATCCGGTTTTGTCTTCAGCAGTATATAGCAGTCTTGTGACTAATATCAGTGTCTGGTTAAAGCTTGTAGGAGGAGTTTTCATTCTGCTCTGACTGTCCCATGAGGCTGCATGACCCCTGACCCTCTGTCTGGACAGTGCTGATTGGCCCTTTGCCAATCACATGCAACTTCCCAAGAAAAGAAAAAAACTCTAGCAATATTCACCAAACTGGGCATGTGCAGAGTAACTCCAAAGGCTCGGTCTTATAAGGAGATGAATTGGGGACAGTGGAAGAAGGGGAGGATCTGTGCATACAGGATCAAACAGCCTTTTTACATGTATAGATGGAACCAGCTTTTCAGGTGATTGTAAAGGCTCTTGTTTGTTATTTAAAAAAAAAAAAAAAAGTCTATACTTGCTCTGTGCAAGGGTTTTACATAGTGTGGCCCGATCCTCCTTTTCTGGGGTCCCCAGGCGGTGCTCCTGGCTCCTCGAGTGCCCCCACGGAGAGCCGAATTCCGTGGGGGCGCGCTCCCGAGTCCTGCTGTATCCATTGACACAGACAGAAAGACTGTGCCCTGCCCCCCAGCTTCTGTGTCACAGGATTTGGTTGACAGCAGCGGGAGCCAATGGCTCCTGCTGCTATGTCTATCCAGTGAGGACCAGAGACAGCGGCTGGAACTGCTCTGCTTGTCCCCGACGCTGGAAGAATTGGGCTCATGTAAGAAATGGGGGGAGGGGCAGATTTTTCACCTTAATGCATAGAATTCATTAAAAGAGCAGTATGGGTTTGACACCCCGCCCCCCCCCCCCCCCCAGCATGCTTGCTGAGGTGGATGCAGCATCTGTCGTCTCTGCACTGAGAACTGAGCGATCAAACATCGCCGATGGCTCGGTTCTCACAGCTCTGCCTGTCAATCAGCTGCTCTGCCCCTCCATGATCACTGGAGCGCTGAGCTGTGGAGGGGCGGGGAGCTGTTGTCTCTGCGGCTCGCTGAGAGGCTGAGACGGCTATCAGTCCGATCCAGACTCCGAGAGTCGGAATGACGCGGTACCTGGACTGATAGCCGTCTCAGCTTCTGTTTTTATGATTGGCTTGGATCTGCTCTGGAACGGGTGTGTAAGCCTCCATTACTAATACCTGGGCGCTGGAGCTGTTTTGGCTGCCATCCTGAAAGGAATCTTCCTGCCTGCCTGGGATGCTGGATAGGTTTTGCAAAAAAAAGAGCACATGATGACCAGTCTAACTAGGGGGTCACATTGTGTCCAGTGAGAGGTGTCATCTGGTTTTCTTATAGACTCTTACTACTGAGATTACTGAATTTGATGTTTTCTTATGTTTTTTCTGGACTGTGATAACTTCTCATATTTCAATGAGTGTTTTTGTATCCGGACACCGTGCACAGCGGCTGCATATTCTTATACATTGTTACCTTGGCGCACATTCATACTGAATTTTGTATCCTTCCAGTGAATATTCCTGGACCAAGAATGTAATTTATGTCCATTGAATATTCAAAGAATATCCATCAAATCTTCCAGAATTGTTCACCTGTGGCCTGCCATACACACATTTCAAACAGGCTTCCATAAAGATTCTGGTGCTGACAGTTTTCTGCTTTATCTTAAAGAGATATTCAACCCAAAAGCAAACATTTATTGTATTGCATTTTACTAACTCTTAGATGTGCCGGCTGCATTAGTCCCCCCCCCCCCCCAATTTTTTTTGTTACTTTTTCTTCCTTTCTTTCCTTCATTTTCACCTGGTAATCTGGCCAGTAAGTCTGTTGTTTTTCAACAGAACAAGCTGTCCTGCAGATATGCAGTTACAGGGTTGAGACCATCCATTTACTACTGACAGGGGTGCTTACAACGCTCAGCTTTTATTTTACATTATTTACTGAGTGGGAGCACTCTAATGCGGGAGGTGTGTTAGTATCGAATGATTGGTAATTCAGCGGGATCTTTTTTTTTTGGGGGGGGGGGGGTTAATTCCACTTAATATTAGAGCTGCTATTGTTTGATTTATGAAAATGCTAGTTGCCTGGTTGTTTGGTTTTGCAAGGACAAGCAAGCAGCAAAGGAAAGTCTGAGAAAAGCCAGCTGTTCTGGGCTGCCAGGCAACTAGAATTTTCAAGGGAAGTCGGCAATGGTTACCCACATGTCTTTTAATGGCAGTTGAACTCCAGGCAGATAAAAACATCACACATGAGAGGAATTGTGTATTTATTTAAAAATGAATTTTAAACACTGCTAGTATAAATACCTGTTTGGACCTTGTTTTCCCTGTACAGCATCACTCAGACTGGGATAGGGAAAGGCAGGTGTCTGGTGCTGCAAAGGAGCAGATAGGTGAATCGCTGCAACTCCACTGTCCGATCGCAGGTTGTGGGCAGGAACCTGACCTAGCGTTATTCCTTAACTCCAGCAGAGAAAATTCAGGTCACAGGCCTGGCTGTACAGTTGGGCAGGAGTAGATAGGCAGAAACAAAAATCCTTTGGCAAGTTAAACGAGCCTCCCTGTCTGTATCATATGTGTTTTTAGCATTCTTTTATTGCAGTTCAACATTAAGGCTGGGTTCACACTGCTGCGGTGCGGGAACGCAGCGAATTTACTGCGGGTTCCCGCATCGCACCAACTCGCACGGCAGTTCACACTGCCATATGCGAACTGCTGGGGAGTGTCATACAATGTTAATGACACCCCCAGTTCAGCCCGCATATCGCACTGCGAACTGACAATTCGGACATTTTCGGATTGCATAGGTGTGAACACCCATGCGATCCGATTCTGGTCCGAACAAAAAAAAGGGTCCTGTGCGAGTTTGGACCGAATGCGGTGCGATATCAGCCATGCTATCTGTATGGCTGATATCGCACAGCACAGACATCGCATGTGATGTGAACAGCAGTGCGCTGCGAATCACATACGATGTCTGCCACCGCAGCAGTGTGAACCCAGCCTAAAGTGGAATAAATTCTAACAATTTAAGTTTCAGAAAATCATTACATTCCCGGCATGTTCCAGGAATGTAACTGTCACATTGGTTGTGCTCTCAACCAAACTCAAACCATCCAATGACTGGAGTCATAACTGATCACATGTGCAGCATCATGGCAGTTGAGGATTAAACAGAGGCCAAGATGGCAGCTTCCTTGGCTGAAAACGATAGGAGGATTTACTTCCGCCTTAAACCCGGGTTCACACCGGTGCGCAATTTCAAAGCTGCACATTGGTGTGATTTTATACTGCCAATTTCATTGCGACTTCCTTTAAAGTGATCCTAAGACAGGCTTTTACAATGGAGACAATGGAGCAGCTGTTTGAGGGCGGATTGCAGGCGCTATTTTTAACGCTGTAGTGCCTGCAAAACGTCCTCGGTGTGAAAGGGGTTTAAAGGTTAGTTTTTTTTATTTGTTTAAAATAACAAACATGTCATACTTCCACTGTGCAGCTCGTTTTGCACAGAGTGGCCCCGAACATCCTCTTCTGGGGTCCCTCAGTGGTTCTCACGGCTCCTCCCTGCATCGTATAACCTCCTAGGAGAAGCGCTCTCCCAGGGTGTTACCTTGCGGGTGTGCTCCCCAAGTCCAGCATTTGCGTCCATAGACACGAATGCCAGACTCGGCCTGCCCCCCGAGGCCCGTGTCCCTGAATTTGATTGACAGCAGCGACAATGGCTCCGCTGCTATCAATCCATCCAATCAGGACCCGAGACACCGGCTTTTGCTGGTGTGCTCGTCCCCGGGACAAGATAGAGAGGGTACAGGTAAGTAAAATGGGGGCTCTATGCATTGAGGTTTTTCACCTCAATGCATAGATTGCTGATCATCACCTGGCCACACCTTGTCCTACCCACAGCTTTCTGGATGGACCGCAGTGGCTCTGTTGATGAAACGCCCCACTGTGAGCTGCAGTGTCTGGGATGGGGGAGCGTGTGAGACACAAATGAAGGAGGATCTAGCTTGGTCATGGAAGTTTTTTTATTTTTCCTTTATTACTATAAAATGCTTGTGTGCATCGCATAGTAGCTGGATTATTGTTTAGATTTTCATACTTCTCATACAGGAGCCTTTATTTGTACCTTAATTCAATCTGATGAGCACTCGCAATGTAGAAGTACATTTCTTGCAACTGGATACATTGTTGTAATATCTGCTGTAGCAAAAGTTATTTCATGTTTATTAAATAAGTTTATATGTAGCTTTGTAGAACTGAGGACTCCGTCAAAAGTCTCAAATATTAAATGCTTGCGGACCACCCACCATACATTTACTGGGGCAGGGTGGCCGCTCTGTACCAAATCACGTACCTAGTACTTGATCTGACACATTTGGGGCACGTGCGCCGACGGCAACCTGCAACCACTGAGATCACACACCGCGGGAGCCCAGAGGTAGGCACCCGCCAATTAGGCAGGACACAGGCAAAGTGACAATCTGCCTATGTAAACGCAAATTGTCGTTCTGTCAGAAGGGAAGGCATTGATGATCCTTTGTTTCTGCAAAGCAGGAACATGGATCTTTACCTTCCCCTAGTCAAAGTACCTCTTCCACAGTGAGTAAGCACAACCTAGGCACACAGTTAACCCTTTGATTGCCCCTGATAACCCAGACACAGCCAGTGTCATTAGTACAGTGACAGTGCATATTTTTTAGCACTGATCATTGTATTAGTGTCACTGATCCCCATAACTGTCAGGTGTCCAATTTTGTCTGCTGTAATATTGCAGTCCTGCTAGAGCTGCTCGATTTGTCAAGAATTGTTTTCGCAATTTTTTTTTTTTTTCCCGTTGTGATCTTGACAAGAGTGTTTCACGATTCTTGCTATGCAAAGAATTCTCTCTGCTCTTCTGAAGCCACAGATCTCAAAAGAAAAAAAAAGGGCAGTCTGCCAAGACTCACAACATTCTTTAGCAGTGGAACTAAGTCTAAACATTGTAACAATTTGTCAAAGGAATAGACTTTGTGTGTAAGTGAGGAAAGTTTAACCACTTAAACACTAAATCTTTTTCTGACATTTGTTGGTTTCAAGTTAAAGTGGTGTTCCACCCTAAAAATAAAAAAAAAAATTGGAATTTTTTTTTTTTAACTTACCTCTAAATGCCTGTTGCTAGGGGGTCCCTCGTAGTCTGCCTCTTTCAGTGCCTGGGCTGGTGACATCACTTCCCCTCGGCACAGGAAGGGCTCAGCTCTGCTCCCTCCCTCTTGTCAATCATCTGGGACCCATTACAGGTCCCAGATGACTGAGCGGCCAATCACGGCACATGCGCAGTGGGTGCCCGGCTGTGGAGCCACAGCCCGGCACCCACAGTTGCAATACTGGTGCCGGCGAACGGAGGGGGAGACGAGCGGGGCTTCGATCGATGGGACAGGTAAGTGTCCAATTAAAAGTCAGCAGCTTCAGTATTTGTAGCTGCTGACTTTTAATTTTTTTTTTTTATGGGAACTCCTCTTTAAAATCATTATTTTTTTGCTAGAAAATGACTTACTACCCCCAAACATTATATATATATATATATATATATATATATATATATATATATATATATATATATATATATATATATATATATATATATAATTTAGTAGAGACCCTAGAGAATAAAATGGTGGTTGCATATTTTATGTCACACTGTATTTGTGCAGCGGTCTTTCAGATGCAAAAAAACAGTAAAGTTAGCCCAATTTTTTTTTTTTTTTTTAATGTGAAAGATTTTACGACGCAAGAATCAATCGTGAGAGAATCGCAATCTTTTTTTTATTCTAAGCAAAAAAAATCATTCTCATTTTGGCCAAAATTGTGCTGTAAGTTTCTGATCGCCGCCATTACTAGTAAAAACAATAAAACAACCATATACCATGGTTTGTAGATGCTATAAATTTTGCGCAAACCACTCAATATACACTTTACAGGCAATCCCCGAATTACGAACGGGTTAGGGACTACCGGTTTGTTAGTAAGTCGGAAGTGCATGCGCAGAATGGCAAAGACGTCGTTTTCCGATGTTCTGTCATGTAGTCGCACATGCGCAGTCGTCGTTTTCTGATGTTTTCCGAGGTGCCCGCTGTCAAAAAGTGGCCATGCATTTTACCAAAAATATGTAGCAGAATACATATTTGCCTAAATTTGATGAAGAAATTTGATTATTTTTTTTTAACTACTCAATTGTCAGTTAAAGTATCGCAGTGCTGTATTGCAAAAAAATGGCCTGGCCATGAAGGGAGTAAATCTTCCAGAGGTCAAGCGATTTAAAGGTGATCTCTAGCTTTACTATTTACTTTAGTTTGTTTGAGCCAAGCTGGCCCAAACAAATGATTTCTAACACTACGTGCATCTGCTGAGTACGCTGTATAGACTGTATATAGCCTCAGCTACATACAGTATACAGCACTGAGTTCTGGGTGTGAGATGAGACTTTTCTGTCTCACACCCGAGACAAAATAACATCGGGCTGAGCCACACTCTGTCAGTGAATACAATACAAAGAAATAATTTAAAAAAAATAAAATTGTATAAAAATTAAAAACTACTGACACAGTCCACACGTCATCAGTCATCAGTACTGCACATTAGTGCCACTGTCAGATGACATTAAAAAAAGAATCGATATTGGCGAGTACTTGAAAAAAAGTATTAGTACTTGTACTTGGTCTTAAAGTGATCAGGAGAAGCCTAAGGCCCCTTTCACACTGGGGCGGTGGGGGCGTCGGCGGTAAAACAGCGCTATTTTTAGAGCTGTTTTACCGTCGTTTTTGCAGCTGTATTCGGCCGCTAGTGGTGCGGTTTTAACCCCCGCTGGCGGCCGAAAAAGGGTTAAAACCGCTCGTGCAGCGCAGCTATAGCCGCACTGTCCCATTGATTTCAATGGGCAGGAGCGGTTTAGGAGCAGTGAACACACCGCTCCAAAGATGCGGCTCGCAGGACTTTTTTTACCGTCCTGCCAGCGCACTGCTTCAGTGTGAAAGCCCTCGGGCTTTCACACTGAACAAACAGCGGAGGCTGTTTAGGGGCGGTTTGCAGGCGGTATTTTTAGCGCAATAACGCCTGCAAACCGCCCCAGTGTGAAAGGGGCCTAAGGGAACGTAAATCTGGAAATCAGCTTTAAAATAGAACTATAGGCAAAAACTTTTTTTTTTTTTTTTTTTTATCCCATTTTGGATAAAGGATGGGAGGGTTATAATCCCTGTCAGGTTTTTCTTTTTTCTTTTTCTTCGCCATGTGTCTCATACCGGAGATTTCACTTCCTGTCCCATAGCCAAACAGGAGGCGAAAGGAAATCTCTGCAAATTAAGGGAATTCCTTGGGGACCCCCAGGTCACCAGAACTAGTGTTCCCATTGGAAGATTTCCCCTCTATAACTTTGTGGGGATAAGCCAAAGTTTGGGATTTTCTTTTACTTTGACTTTCAATGGAGAGGGTGAACCTTCTTAACGAGAGCACAGACAGCAATACAGACTGTATGCAGGTGTTCTAATCCCTCTCCGCTCTATCCAAAACATAGAAAAAAAGTTTTGCCTTTTTAGCCTAGGTTCACATTGGAGCGATTTGGCAGGCGTTTTGACATGTCAAATCGCATGCCAAATCAGAAAATGTATATAAACTTTTTTTTTTTTTTTTGCAAACCTGCTGCTATGTCATTTATTCTTAATGGCATCCCCAAAGAACCTGCCTTTGCACATGTGGTAAATTGCACAAGCATTCATTTTGATGAGGTGCATGAAAAAGAAAAATTTTAAAAATTATAAAATGTTCTGTTGTGCAATAGGCAACCCCTAACACCGCGCACGATGCCGCAGCGCAAAGATCTAATTTTCTTACTATACTGTATACAATTGTAGCCTGGAAAGTACCCTGCGGGCCTCATATAGGAGGACATTCTATTGCCTATAACAAGTCAGATTCTTCTATTCTTTGTCTTTTATTCATCAGTATAATCATACAATTTTTAGGGAATTTTTAGTATTTTAAGAAATCGCTGCATCAGACTGAATTTGGCTCAATGCTAAACAAGGAAACCTCTGGCTGGTGATTGCGTAGTCCGCATTTTTTTTTTTTTTCTGTCGCTGAGACCAGCACCAATGAAGGCGAATGGGCACACTGATGGAGGTCCTGGACTGATATGTGTTGCATGAGTGCAGTGTAGTCCACAGAGAGGTCCAGGATCTGGTAAGATATGGCAAAGGTGCCTGGATCATAAGATTAGCTAAACAGAATTATAAATTCTTATGCAGATAAAACAGTAGTTTGTCTTTATAACTGAAACTGGGCATTTTTTTTATACAGGGTGTTGCAGTAGGCTCACCTAAAGTGGTAGTAAACTCTGTTCTACTTGTACCTACAGATAAGCTTATAATAGGGCTTGTGTTTAATTGTGAAATCTCTGCACTGGTCTAAATGATGAAACAGCTGCTACTCAAGACCAGGAATAAAGTAAAAAAAAAAAAAAGTAATAAATGTTTTATAATAGGGCTTGCCTGTAGGTACTGTGAATATCTTTCATTGTTTAGGAGCTGTTCAGAGTGCATGCACCCGGTGACGTCACCTACACATGCGCTCTGAAGGTCTAGCACACAGTGCCGGTGTCTTGCCGAAAAAGTTTCACCGCGGGTAAGGACCCCCCTGTATTATTATTATTATTATACAGGATTTATATAGCGCCAACAGTTTACGTAGCACTTTACAACTTGAGGGTAGAAACTTGAGGGTAGACAGTACAAATACAATACACTTTGATACAGTAGGAATCAGAGGGCCCTGCTCCTTAGAACTTACAATCTAAGAGGGAAGGTCAAAAGATACAAGAGGTAATAACTGGGTGATGTGCTGATTGAGAAGATAAATGTACAGTCTGAAGAGATGAGTTTTCAGGGATCGTCTGAAAGTGGATAAAGTAGGAGAAAATCGGACGGATTGGGGTAGAGCATTCCAGAGGATGGGGGAGGCTCTGGAGAAGTCCTGAAGGCGAGCATGGGATGAGGTGACAAGGGAGTTTGAGAGCAGGAGGTCTTGGAGGAGCGAAGAGAACGATTAGGTTGGTATTTTGTGACTAGGTTAGAGATGTAGCTGTACTGCGCATGTGCACTACTAGTGAAGCTTGTCGAAAAAGTTCCCCCGCAGCACTTGCGCAGTACAAAGCTTGTCGAAAAAGTTCCCCCGGTGGAGAGCCGCTGAAAATAGCCGAACATACACAGCTGAGAGTCAGCTGTACACTGCGCCTGCGCAGTGAACACCACATTCTAACAGACGCTCCTGATGCTGCCAGACAATGCCGCACGTTCCCGATGCTCGTGCAAACAGCTCTGCCCTTTAATTTAATATTCGACATCTTCTGTAGCATCCGCCCCTTACCACGATATGACAGTAATACACCCGCCCCTTGCAGAGTAGCACGAGCATCGGGAGCAAGCAGCAGCATCGGCCACAATGTCCTGCTCATTGCGCAGGCGCCATCTACAGCTGACTCACAGCTGTTCAGCTTCGGAGATTTTCGGCGGCTCCCTTGTTCGTACTGCGCAAGCGCTGCACCTGCGCAGTACGGGGGGGGGGTCATTATCCACCGAGGGGAACTTTCTTGGCAGAACACCGGACCCTCAGAACTGCATCTCCCACATCATCGTGCCCCCAGCCTCCCATGTAGCTGGATGCCATGAACCCAGAAGGAAGACCAGGGGGAAGATGGAAGCCCTCTCAGTGGTGACAGTGCTGGAGGGCTTTGTTTTGAGCCAAGTCTCTCATAATGGGCTAGTATGCATTGCCTTACAGGGGATTTTTTACTTTATTTTTCATCAACTGCATTTTATTACCGCTTTAAGTTCAGCCCTATCCAGCACCGTATACTTGCCTCCCCTGCTGCTCCATTCAGCTTCTGGGAGAATACCCCCAAAAACGGCTATGGGTCACTGTGATCATAGTTTACACATGAACTCCCCTGTTGGCCGAGTGCTGTCTCATCCTCATCCATACCTTGACGTTCTGGGTATTTCCTTCCACTTTTGGTGCTAAACGGAGCGACAGGAGAGTGAAGGAAATGTAAGAATATACTTGGGGGGGGGGGGGGGGGGGGGGGGTGGGGGGGATTGGATTAAAGCAAACCCATGCTTTACCCAGTTTGGACAAAGTACAGGTTTGCTTTAAGGGTCCATTCATCCTGTTGTGTTGGGATAACACTTGCATTACATACATTGACATGATGCAGTGTCAGTCATTCCAGTGCACCCTGCTGATGGACAGTCATTTGAACACACTATTGCAGTGCCCTACTAAAAATTGTACAAACACATTGATGCATTAGGCAGCCCATTCAAATAAACGCATGACATCACATGCATTAACACTGCAATGGTGTGAATGGGAGCTCAAGGTACCAGTGGGCATATTTGGTTGCAATGGAATTGTGCAGAGTGGGCCGAACCTCTTTTTCTGGGGTCCCCCTGCTGGTTCTCGTGGCTCCTCCTCTTTTGTGCCTGCCACAATAGCAAGTTGCTTGCTATGGGAGCAGAGGTGTGGGTTAGATCCTAAGCTGAGCTGTGTGCATCCATAGACACACACAGTATTGTTCGGCCCTGCCCTCCACTCTGTTTACAGAATTTGATTGACAGCAGAACCAGTGGCTTACACTGTTGCCTTTTTGTCCTCTGAATGCAGGGAGAGAGGAGAAAGCCACTAAAGATGGTCACAGTGGTGGATTGAGTGAGGACTCTGGTAAGTATTTAGTAAAGGGGGTAATACTGCTCCTGGGCCATTTTTCACCTTCATGTAGGGAATGCATTAAGGTAAAACATGTCTTGGCTTTAGACCCACTGTAGGTTTGTATAGGTTCACGTTAAATCTGTCACAAGGAGAAAATGCCTGTGTGACAAGCTGAACATAGAAGCTGCCTTTTCCTGGGAAATGAAGCCAAACCCATTCAGCTTCCCTCTTAATGATGTTGGTGCACCTGAGCTGGCAGACAACCTAGGATTCCAAGTAAGACTGCTTGCTTCCGATGCTTGCCATACTTTCCTCCACAATTACCTTTTAATACTGTGATGCAGGAGGAACAGGTACATGTAGCAAGAAATAACCTAGCAGAGGCCAGTGGCCTGTCCTTATTAAACAAAGGCTGCGTTCTGATTGGTCGTCGAGGACTAAAGCTCCTCTTTTTAGCACAGTGCTATGGTATGAAGCTGCGGACGTCTCGCTGGCCATGTTGCCAATCGGGTGGCAGATTCCCTGCTCTACCTTGTAAGCTCGTCATAATAGAGACTTAAGGGAAATCCCTGCTTCTCATTGTGTAGGAATGCAAAGTGCTATGGGCTTATGGCTGTTGTCAGCCAAATACGAATCCCTAATGCGGCGAGGGGTCCTCGGATAACGGCGAGCCTCCCCCTTGGCAAACCTCAGTTTAATGGCTTTTCTTGTAGTGTGATTGTGCTGCTGCAAGAATGAGCAGGGATCCCCCTTCTGCTGTTTTTTTTTTTTTTTTGTTTTTTTTTTTTGCGTTGCTGTCTGCAGCATGCACCTTCTTGTAGGCTATTCTCGCCACTGCTCCTCTGCGTTTTATTTATTGCTTGGAGATCTGTCCAGCCTGTCAGACGATGAAGCTGGAAAGGAAACATGTATTTGCCCTTAGAGAGATTGTCTGAGTTTTAATTTCCCAATTGTTTGTCAGGGCGACGTGCAGGGCAGTGTCCTTTCTTGCCTTATTTTGACCAAAGGGGGTGTCCAAGGTTTGAATACCCCCACGCTTCGTCCCTTTTGTTTGTTGCAATGCAGCAGATGCTAGGATCAATACTGTGTTTCCAGCATGTAAATCCTCTTGTCTGCCTGCTCGTTTTTTAAAGGTAATTTCATCAGGAGTGGAAGCTGTCTCATCAGGCAGCCAGATACATAATATATTTATTTATGTGTTTCTATGCTTCTGCTTTTTTTTTTTTTTTTTTTGGGGGGGGGGGTGTATTTTGGTGCATCACTTCGTGTGGCGTGAGACTTGAATGCTGATGTGTTCTAAATGAAATGCTATCTCCACCGCTTCTCCAGGCCTCATCCTAAAAGAGTGAAACAAAAGTGCTGCGTTTTGCCGGGAGAAGGGGGTCTTGCACGCAGTTGCTGCGCGGTTCCTGTATTAAAGATTAATGAGGAACAGTTGCTCCAGCCTTCCTAATGTAACCTTGGAGGATTCGCTGGAAATGAGACACCGCCGCTTTTAGATGAGGCAGAGATACTGTAAGAAAGGACAAAAGTGCTTTCATTTTTTTTTATTTTTTCCTTTAGCCAGCTTCCAGGCCTCATGGCTATTAAACTAGACCTAAAAAATAAATAAATAAATAAAAATGGAGATATAAATGTTGAAATGGCATACAGACACTTACGCGTTGTTTGCCATCATTGAGCGATCAATGTGAGGTTTTGATGTTACTTGCTGTCTTTTTTGGTGTGGGAAGAGAGGCCCCTTCTGTGTTTGCCCCATTGCCCTGGCTTGTAACTGACACATAATACCATGCACAGTGTTTGTGTCGCCAGCCCTGCTCATTGTGTACTTGTTGCTATGGCAGCGGTGTTGTCTAAGCATCACAGCTTCTTAGCAACATATATAGGGAAAGCCAATGGCCGGCTTAGGAAGAAAACAGGAGGGCCGAGGGATGCTGCAGGTCATCTGAGCAGCAGGGAAACCTCTCGATATTTCCACTCTGGTCCACCTGTATTGGCAAATCTGTGAAATGATGGCATCGTGTCAATGCCTAAAATAGGAAGTGTTGGGTGTACGCTTGGCGAGGGCAGGATGGAAAATACGCAGGTTTTTTTTTTTGTTTTTTTTTTTTAAGACAATAAGTCTTTTTGTCTTAGGCCTGGTTCACACCTATGTGTTTTTTTTTTTTTTTTTAGTGCGTTTTCAGTTTTGCAGAACCGCACTACAGTCCATTAAACATGGTTTCCTATGGATGTAGTTCACATCTGTGCGTTTTATGGACATGGATTTTTTCAGATTTTTGGTTCCAAAAACTTCAATGGATCAAAAATGTGTATTGAAAAACGCAAAATGCACCTGCATAAGTGTGAATCCAGCCTAAGGGCCAGTTCACACCATAGGAACGCAGTCCAGATGCGTTTTAGATGCTTTTCTGAATGCACATTTTTGATGCGGTCCAGTGCATTTCTTTTCCCACTCCTTTTTTTTTTTTTTTTTTTTTTTTTTTTTTAAACCTTAAATAAGGACCTGTGTGTTTTTGATACGTTTTGCTGCATTCCAGTACAGTCCAGTGCAAAAAAAATGCAGCATATACTTTTTTTTTTTTCTTCTGGAACTGGAATGCACTAGAACTGACCACACTGGTGTGAACTATGCCATTTAAAACCATATAACCTACTATCCATGTGTTTTTTGATGCAGAAAAAACAAACTGCACTGGACTGCATGTGTTGTGAACTGGCAGTAACCCCATACTTTGGGGGCAGAATAGATGGCCATGTTTAATGTTTGCATGAAGGCCCACGTTCAAGGGGACTTTCAAATTTGTCCAGTCCTCTCTGAATGTCTGTTTAAGAATTGTGGTTCCTGGAAGGCTTTTCAGTCACCCTAATAATGGTGGCCATACACTCTTCAATAAATGATCAGTTTTCTTTTCCAATCAATCTCTTTTGATAGGACGTATTGATCTATAGTTGACAACCTATACAATGATATGCCACATGCAGGATGTGGTAAATCAAGTGGATTCTGATTGATTAGGATACAATCGTAAGATGCTGATCGCATCTCTGTTTCCATCATGCAAGGGTCATCATCTCCTAAGCTGATCGATTTGAAATACGATCGTATAAACAAAGTATCTCATTGCTGCTGATCAGTGCAAAATGATGATTTTTCCATACTGGCCAATCGATTCAGATTGATCAGAAGGGTACTTAAAGTGGAGTTCCGCCCACATATATTTTTCTTTTCGGCATCCCCTTTGCTTGTATGCGATAATATACGTTAACGCTTCTGTATATTTCAGACCTGTTCCCAGTACATTTAAAAATAAATAAAATGTACTTGCCTCATTTTTGTCTTCCTGAGCGATTCCATCTTGGTTGTGGGCATGTGACGCCCACTAGGACTCTCTCTCTTCTGGGATAACGCTGGTTACCCAGCATGCACCTCCTGATCTCGCAAATGCGCATTGTAAGCAGGGCGTAGCGCTGGCAGTGTGATCCGCCTTGGATCACGTCTTTTCCTGTTTTAAAATAATGCAATGCTATTCTTCGGTGCTGCCCACTGACTCCTGGGGCTGACTCCTGGGGAATGATGACACGCCTCTCCCAGGAGCACAGGTGCCGCGGGATATGACTTTTTTTTTTTTTTTTTGCGATCAGCCATAGGACTGATCACAAAAAAAAAATGCCTCATCTAAAATGTAAAAAGTTGGTTTTGTATGCTCAAATATCTATCTGATGCAGTTTTTTTTTTGTCTTACGAGAGCAAATGTTTGCATTTATGCAGAAATATTGTTGGTTTCCTGTTTTAGGCAGTGATCGATAGATACTAATGTCACCGGAGGTTTAAAGTGCACGTTTTATCATAGCACTGAAACTGTGCTGATGGTACAATTCTTAGTGAAACTTTTTTTACCAAAAAAGGCTTGAAGGGGTTACTAAAGCTGACCATACGCTTAAGAGTTTTAAAAGGAAACAGTTTCGGGAATGTTTGATTTTTTTTTTTTTTTTAATAATTATTGGACTCAAATCAACAACTGTTTTTAATTGCAGTGATGAGAAATTTTGAAGGAGCAGAATTTTTTCCACGACAAATTTCATACAGTGTAGGTGGTTTTTGTCTCAAAGATTGCATTTGTTCCAAAATTGAATGTTAAAAGCATAAAGAATCTTTGAAGTGCTTTCAAATTGACATTTGCTAAGTTATTGAGGCTGGGTTCAC
Source organism: Aquarana catesbeiana (assembly GCF_042186555.1). Classification (NCBI taxonomy): domain Eukaryota; kingdom Metazoa; phylum Chordata; class Amphibia; order Anura; family Ranidae; genus Aquarana; species Aquarana catesbeiana. The sequence goes on from NC_133327.1 coordinate 622,817,959, forward strand.
ACTATTGCAATTTAGGTTTCCCCGCATCCAATTCGCATGTCAGGAGATTGTGAGTGGCTCTCTATGGAGCTGGTTCACACATCCCCGCAGCGGCTCTGGTGAAAGTTGCTCAGGAGTCCTGTGTGTCTTCTGGTCTGTCTTCAGGTACGAATTCAGCCAAAAAGTCGGACCTGAAACTGTGAATGGTGACGCACCAGACCCCTGCTGTGACCCGCTCTGTGCTGCGTTGTGAACCCAGCCTGAATGTACCGATTCCAATCTTCAGACCGACAAATTCAAACATCTTCTAGTGCAGGGCTCGACAAACCCCAGGCACCTAGTCGTCGTTGGGACCAGAAGTTTCAACCTGGCACCTCGGCTGGCACCCAAATGCTGCACACACCCTGCGCCTCCGGCTATGTATCCTGGGATCCACTTGCCCATCTGCGGGCCCAGGACTGGCATAGCGGGAGCCGCTGGGTAGAGAATCGAGGAGGAGGGAAGAGTCCACTCTCTTCCTGTTGGTTGTTGACCCAGAAGTGACGCGTGATGTAATTTCTGGGTCCCCGCTGACAGTTTCCCTGGCCATCAAGGCTGGGAAAAAATGTCCCCCCCCCCCCCCAAAAAAAAATAAGGCCCCCACATACATTATATTACCAAAAGTATAGGGTTCAATATTGAGTTGGCCCACTCTTTGCAGCTATAACAGCTTTAACTCTTCTGGGAAGGCTGTCCACAAGGTTTAGGAGTGTGTCTATGGGAATGTTTGACCATTCTTCCAGAAGCAAATTCATGAGGTCATGAGGTCAGGCACTGATGTGGATATGAAGGCCTGGCTCACAGTCTCTCTAACTCATCACAAAGGTGTTCTATCGGGTTGAGGTCAGGACTCTGTACAGGCCAGTCAAGTTCCTCCACCCCAAACCCGCTCATCCATGTCTTTATGAACCTTGCTTTGTGCACTGGTCCAAATCATTTGATGGAGGGGGGATTATGGTGTGGGGGTTGTTTTTCAGGGGTTGGGCAGACCCTTAGTTCCAGTGAAGGGAACTCTTAAGGCGTCGGCATACCAAGACCTTTTGGACAATTTCACGCTCCCAACTTTTTGGGAACAGTTTGGGGATGGCCCCTTTCTGTTCCAACATGACTGCGCACTAAGCCTGGAACCGATCCGATCCCTCTGATGCCTGGGCAGGAAGTCGAGTGAGAGCAAGATAGCACCCCACTTAGCTCTTTACCCTTGGAGGACCAGAGTGACGTCTGACATCACTTCCGCCTCTCGGGCATAAAGAGATTTTTTATTTTTTGTTAAAGTGTCTTTTTGTTTTTTTTTTTTTCCAGATCTCTTAATAAAGAGGACCTGTCATGCTTATTTCTATTACAAGGGATGTTTACATTCCTTGTAATAGGAATAAAAGTGATAAATAAAAATAAAGGAACCGTGTAAAAAAAAAAAGAAAATGAAAGCACCACGTCCCTTCGTGCTCACGTGCAGAAGTGAACACATACGTAAGTTGCGCCCGCATATGTAAGCGGTGTTCAAACCACACGTGTGGTATCCTCGATCGTTGGAGCAAGAGCAATAATCCTAGCACTAGACCACCTCTGTAACTCTAAACAGGTAACCTGTAAAAAATGTTTAAAGCTTCACCTATGGAGATTTTTCAGCACTGTAGTTTGTCCTCATTCCACAAACGTGCACAATTTTACAGCGTGACATGTTTGGTATCTATTTACTCGGCGTGACTTCTTTCACATTTTACAAAAAAAAATGGGCTAACTTTAGTGTTGTGTGTGTGTGTGTGTGTGTGTGTGTGTGTGTTTTTTTGTTTTCTTTTGTGTTTTTTGTTTTGTTTTTGTTTTGTTTTTATTCATTTAAAGGGTATTTTTCCAAAAAAATTGCATTAGTAAAGACCGCTGCGCAAATACAGTGTGACATAAAATATTGCAATGATCGGCATTTTATTCTCTAGGGTCTTTGTTAAATTTTTTTTTTTTTTCCTAAATGTTGTGTTTGGGGGTTCTAAGTAGTTTTCTAGCAAAAAATACCAATTTCAACTTGTAAATAAAGTTCCAGAAAAGGCCCGGTCAGCAAGTTGTTAATTGGGTCTGTTCCTCAGTAAAAAGTCTAATCATGGGTAGTCTTCATTGCGGGCTGCTTGTGAAGAAAGTCTGCCCTCAGGATGGCTATGTTATATCAATTAAAGTCACACTGACAAAGTACTGAAACAATGAAATGTGAAAGGCTGTGTGTAATAGGTATTTTCTGTACTGTGTAAGTTGCCTTTATTGGCCAGTTTATTTGCTTGAAAGTTTTAAGAAGTTTAAGCTCCATCCGATTTACAGCTACCAGCTAATGACTAGTTTGATTCATTTTCAGTCTGGTTTGTATGACAGCAGCATTTTATGTAAAAGTGTCAGCAGAGGTATAGTAAAATAAAATTAATAATCAACTGTAGAGATTTTCCTGCAAGCAGCCTTTTGGATAGCTCCAATACTGAAATGGCTGGTTCCATAAAACGGGATTCATAGGACTCTGTAAAAAATCTTGAAGTATGGCCAAAGCTCTTTTTAGCCCTACTTTTCCTGTGGGTCACAGGACTGCACTTATTTCTGTATTCTTGTGATCCAGATTCAGCCAACAGAGGGATAAAGTCCACGCCTATATTCGGGGTGTAACATGTTACAAGACACTGAGTCTCCATTTTGACAGCGAGCGGGGAATCTTCTCCCTGCGCTCGGTGTCGCAATCTAAACAAAAAGGGTGAGTGAGAAAATTACAAGACCTGACAGCATTTGAGGCTGTTGGCTTGTGGTTCTCAAAGAACTACCGGGGCATTGATTGCTCTTGGTAGTTCAGAGTGTAACTGTCTGCTTGTATCGGAGGTACAGGCAGACAGCTACACAGACAGTTTGCAGGACCGTGGCATTTTTTGTGGAAAAGTTAACTTATCCTTTAGAATTAGCACCGCTCATCACAACCCTGTCCAGCCCGTCTTCCATCGCAGCAGATGGACTTGTAGTTTGAATGAACTGCAGGTGCACTGATCAGCACACTTGGAGTTCATTCACACTGCTGCCTACAGCTCAGGAACTGTCTGCCAGAGGTAGAGGCAGAGAGCTTGAAGTGCAGGAACCTGACCTTGCACCTGCGATCCATTTATCGCAAGTGGAATGCTCTGCAGGCTTCAAAGAAAGAGGGGGAGGGGGGGGAAAGCATTTTTTTTCCCCTGCAAACATATCGGTTTTTTATTTTTTTTGAAAGGTAAATTTAGACTTTAAGTGTCAACATTCTCAAGATTTCTTCCTTTAGATAAAGTTTTATATATACACAGTTGTAATTGCTATAACTGGTTCTTCTGCAACAGGGCAAATGTAGTTTAACATTTGCTTATTTTCAAAGTAAATTCCTGTTTTCCAGACAGGGTATAGGAGAGGAATGCAGAAGAGTACAGCTGCGGGTAGTATGTGCGGGAGAGGACTGTGGAGGGTATAACAGCGGGTAGTATGTGCGGGAGGGGACTGTGGAGGGTATGACAGCGGGTAGTATGTGGAGGGTATGACAGCGGGTAGTATGTGGAGGGTATGACAGCGGGTAGTATGTGGAGGGTATTACAGCGGGTAGTGTGTGCAGGAGAGAACTGTGGACGGTATGACAGCGGGTAGTATGTGCAGGAGAGGACTGTGGAGGGTATGACAGCGGGTAGTATGTGCAGGAGAGGACTGGAGGGTATGACAGCAGGTAGTATGTGCAGGAGAGGACTGTGGAGGGTATGACAGCGAGTAGTTTGTGCAGGAGGGGACTGTGGAGGGTATGACAGCGGGTAGTATGTGCAGGAGAGGACTGTGGAGGGTATGACAGTGGGTAGTATGTGGAGGGTATGACAGTGGGTAGTATGTGGAGGGTATGACAGCGGGTAGTATGTGGAGGGTATGACAGCGGGCAGTATGTGGAGGGTATGACAGCGGGCAGTATGTGGAGGGTATGACAGCGGGCAGTATGTGGAGGGTATGACAGCGGGCAGTATGTGCAGAAAAGGAATGTAAAGAGTATTGCCAGTGGGCAGCAGAGCAGTGTTTTAGGGTATGACCCTGGGTGATTATGTGCAGCAGAGGAATGTGGGTGGTATGACAGTGGACAGAAGAGGAGTGCACAGGGTATATCTGCAGGAAGTGTATTTGAGAGTGAGCAGTATGTGCAGGAGGACCATACACAGGGTATGACAGTGGGCATCATGCAGGGGAGTGGGGAGGTTGAGGTTGAAAGGGTGCTATTCATTCCTGGTGGCAGAATCATCAAACGATATTAAAGGAAAGTTGTGACTTCTCTATTTATTTTTTGCTTTTTTGCTCGTTGTGTTGTGAGCAGCTGATCACCAAGATTTGGCTTTTGCATGGTCACTAAAACACTGGTAGAAGATCAGATCTATCTGTTTCTAATTTTTTCTCTCTGGCCATACACACCTAATTAATTCCAAACCATATCACCGCACTTTGATCATTTACATAATAGTCGGACTGGTTGCTAAGACCCAGAAAACCTCTGAAAATTTCAAATTCAAAAATATGCAATGTACAGGCTTGACCTTAAAACAGTATGTAACAGCTTGGAGCCACATTGTTAAAATTCTTAAACTGAGCTTGTAAGTACTGAAGTATGGGCGCCATCATTGCTCTCGGACTGTCACACTGAATTCTGCCTTCAGTACCTGCGAGTCACTGACCTGGAACAGGCACCCCGGGTAGAAGTTCACATTTCTCAAACATAACATATTTTTTATTTTTTCCTCCATGCAGCTAAAATTTTCCCCATTACTGACTGACCATGCGTTGTTCTCTGCTTTGTCTGTTTGGAGGTGACTATCTTGGAAGATGAGCAGGGCTTTGCTTTCTCATGTTGGAGCTTCTCTAATTACTGGTGTATTAATGATCAAGGAGCAGCAGGAAAGTTGGAAGTGGAGGGGGCACAGATCCACATAATGGATGAGGCAGAAGCAGAGAAATCCTTGCACTGCAGGTCCTCAGGTACAGCTCCCTCTCCAGCAAGCAGACCAACTAGTAAGTAGCCCAGTATAACATTACAAAAGTGGTGAGACTAGCAGTCAAAGACAGCAGTTCCTTAGATGATCTCACACCACAGACATGTAGCTCTGATGCTCAGGCAGCACATTTTTTTTCCTAGGAGTTCAAGGCAAAGGTTATTGTTGGTTAGGCAGTTAACTTTACTGGATGTTTTCTCTAACAAATCCCTTTTCTTTTTTTTTTTTTTTCTTTTGTTATTTTTTTGAGTTCAAGTCAACTTGAATGATCTGGAGTATGAACGAATACTTTTGTGTTAGCAAAAACTGGATTGACAGGGTATGCTCATCCCACGTGCGATGTCAGCACTGTGAAGGAAACCGATGTCTCACCAAAGGCAGCCAACAAAAGGAGGGCTAAGGCCGACAGCTGCCTCTGATGGATGAACATACCGATTATGACATCTTAATGTCATTCACTTTTTCAAACCGTCTCTGCTCTCAGTGCAGCTGTTACTGTCTACTGCCGCTGCAAATGTGGACAGGTGTGGTTGGATTTCTGATCTCCTTGCTTTTGTTTCTGTTGATACCTTACTGGTTGTAAGGAAATGCATGGTATGTTACTGCTGAACCCCGTTTGAAAATAAGATACCTGGCTATCTTCATAGTAAGCTGGCTTCAGTGACCTGGAACAAGCGTGTAGCAAGGCCAAACTCTCGATTTGCATATGTTTTTTATGGGTCAGTTGCTTAATAAGTAGCTAACTGCATGCCTTCATTCCTTGCAGCAAGAGATCAATTTGTATGCAGACTACTGTCTGATGCCTTGTCCACTGCACCATGCTAACCGCACAGCTTGTATAGAACAGAATATGGAAATTTTGTTAGGCCTTGTACACATAGACTTCAGGTTGTGTAAGAGCAGTGTGTAAAGCTTTTGGTAGGCTTCAAGTAGTTTTACTGAAGCCTTTTAAACCATCCTTAGCTTCAGGTTGGAGATGTGTGAGACCTTGCCCTGGCTATTGAAGATTTAAGATCCGCATTCCCCTGCAGTAGAACATAGAATATGCTCACCCCCATGCCACTTGCAGTGACCTAGGGGTCAGAGAAAGGAACTAGCCCTTATCAGAGGATATAGGCATCTGACACTCCAAGTGTCGAATGTTGAGTCTTTCCCTGGCTTCAGCACTGGAACAAAAAATGTAGGAGAAATGGGTTGTAGGAGAGATGATTACACAACCCCTTCTATAGCAGGGGCATGCTGGTTTTAAGTCTGTAGTAACAATTGGAGGTGCACCAAATGGAAATTTGGGTGCCGAAACCGAAAATGCAGGATGCACTTGGCCGAAAATGATATTTTAAAATACTACTACAATATACTGTACTGCGGCAACATGGCTCGGGGGGCGCGTGCGTGCTGCCGGGGGAGCGCGCTCGCCCATGGAGCCGATGCGAATGCCTGGCTCCCGTGATCGCTCGGGGCACACTGAGGACCGGGATCTGTGTGTGTAAACACCGTTTCCGTTTCTCTAAGGGGAGAACAGACAGATTGTCTGTTCATACAGAGTATAAACAGCGATCTGTCCTCTCCCCTGCACAGTCCCCTCCCCCCTTCAGTTAGAACACACAATAGGGAACACATTAACCCCTTGATCACCCCCTAGTGGTTAATCCCTTCACTGCCAGTGACATTT